>NW_023458558.1:73699580-73774647 GCF_013731165.1 Rhagoletis pomonella
TCGCCTTTATCTCAATTTTCGTCTTTATCTTCACTTTTGCCTTTTTTTGTCTTCATCGTTATCACTTGTTTCTTCATCTTCGTATTTATCTTTATTTCAAAGTTTAATTTCAATTACGAAGTAAAACAAAATGCGAAACGGCTTAAATTGAACAGGTTGCAAAAAAAAAACCATACACAAATATGGAAATTTTTAAACGACGATTTTCAACCAATTTCGAAACTATAAAAACTCTCCCCATCTACAGAAAATTACCTTTCCAACGGTGTTTTTGGTTTTGAAATCGGTAACTTTACCTTGGTCTTCATCTTTGTTTTTATCTTTCACATCGTTGCTTATATCCTTTTCTTTTTCTATTCGCGTAGATGAGATAAGGTGCGATGACGTGATTTTATGTGATGTGATAGGATGTCATGTCATGTTTTGTCATATCCTTTGATGTCATATCATATGATGTCATACCATATGATGTCATATCATGTGATGCCACGTCATGTAATGCCATGTCATGTCATACGATGTCATATCATGTGATGTCAAGTCATGTGATGTCATGCCATATAATGTGATGTCATATCATATAATGTTATGTCACGTGATATCGTGTGATGTGATATCATATTATGTGATGTAATATCATGTGATGTCTCTTCATATCATGTGATAAAATGTGATGTGATGTCATGTAATGTGATCACATTCCATGTTCCGATTAGTATATCGATAACTCTGTTGATAACTGTGTCGATAAAAATACCGATAACAATATCCGTAAACATATAGAAAAATACAACGACTGTAAGATCGATTAATTCATCGATAAATATAACAATCATCCGTATCGATTATTGTACATATCGTTAACAATATAAATGACTAAATCGATAACAAAATAAATTATTTAATCGATTATTATACCGATAACAATATCCATTATTGTATCGATAACAATACCGATTATTATATTGATTATTATATCGATTACAGTTATTTAATCAATAACAGTATCGATAACAATATCGATTATTTTATCGATAGCAATATCGATTATTTTATCGATAGCAATATCGATTATTATATCGATAAAAATTTCGAGTTTTATATCGATAACAATATCGATCTTCATGCTCATCCTTTTCTTCATATTTATCTTTATTTTTGCATATTCCTCTTCACCTTTACCTTATAATAATAATAATAGTGTTAGTGTTTGGCCGAGCTTCTTCTCCGACTTGTGTCACCTTTACCTTAAAGTGTTTAAATTAACTTTGATCTTCGTTTTTGCCTGTACCTCTAGGCATCTTTATTTTTGTTTTTATTCTCAAACCGCTGAGAACCATTTCGATGTGCTTTATTCCCCTTGAATTTGACAATTTACTCCCAACCAACCAACTGCCGCGAAAGAAGTTTCACTTCATAAATTCAAGAAATGTTCTTACCCTTTCAGTAACCCTAATTCTTATGTATCTGTAATTGTCTCCATTTTCGTCTTTATCTTCACTTTTGCCTTCTTTTTTTTGACTTCATCGTTCATCATTATTTCTTCATCTTCATATTTATCTTTATTTCAAAGCTTAATTTCAAATGTGAAGTGAAACAACATGGGAAACATGTCAAATTGAAGATGTTGCAGCAACATCTATACACAAATACGAAACGACGGTTTTGGCCGTAATTTTCAACCAATTGTGAAACCATAACACTCTGCTCATCTACGGAAAAATGCCTCTCCAACGGTGTTCTTGGTTTTGAAATCGGTTCGATAGAATCGCCAAACGAACGGAGACAAAATTTATGTTAGCGTATTAATATAAAGATTGAAACTATTTTGAACGCACTTAATTACATATGTTATTAGCAGGGAACGGATTTTATGGATATTGCCTTTTTTCTGCTAAAGAGATAGAGTATATTCGATTAAGAATGCCCACGATTTAGATTTCCCTGATTCCATATATACACATTTGATGTTACCTTTTTTGCCTTTTTTAAGATATTTTCCTTTTTTTGCCTTTTCTACCTATAAAAAAGTGATTATAGCTTTTACATTTTTTTTTTTAAGATTAAAAAACAAGGAATGAAACCGAAACCCAAACCGAAACCGTAACCGTTTAAAACCGTTTCGTTTTTCAAAACCGAAACCGAAACCGAACCGTTATCTTAACCTGAAAAGGAACGATACCGAAACCATTTCAATCACAGGTTTCAATCGGTTTCCAGAAATTTACAAAAATTAAAAAATCAAAATTTCTTTGAAATAAATGATTTATTTAACCAAAATCAGCAATATTTTGCTAAAATTCTTGTTAAGTAGTAAATAAGTATGTCAAGGTAACTTTTCGCAAAAAGCTACTAAAATGGTGCCTAATAAATTAAATCTCGGATCTGGCATCGGTTATTTGGAAGAAGACATTTTGATTTTCATTTTCACGTGTATAGTTGTAAAGGACACAGAAATGAAGGGGTTTCTTAATTATGTAGTAAATATATGACGAAAATAACAATTATATTTTAGTTTTCATACAGCTTTAGTTTTACAGCAAAAAGGAAACATTTAAGTGAATCTGGTGATGACGTTGTTGCTGTGTATCTGTGTAGTTTTCAGCGAAAACTGGTTTTCGTTTGACAGATTTTACATGGACGAAAACACAAGTTTTTGGTCGAAAACCAGTTTTAGCAACGAAAACATGTTTCCGATGTCGGCCAGAACATGGTATAAGTGACAAAAACAAGAACAACGTGAATCAGCTGTTTCTCGACTTGTGGGCACGAAATGTGGTTTTTGCGTTCCCGTACTTCTAGACTTTGTTCTATTTTTGAAAGAAAATGTTTCTCTAATTCTCTAATTACCAAATCCGGTCCGTATTGTTAGGGAAAGAACCTAGTGTTGATATTATCAGTGAACTGTAATTTTCAATTTTCTTTCCTCAACCTTTAAGACATTGTGATTTAAATAATATCAACAAAATATCTGTGAAAAACCGAAACCGGAACGAAACCGAAACCAAAACCGAAATAAATTTTGAAGAACGAAACCAAAACCGAAACCGAAACTCTTGGCAAAACCGAAACCCAAACCGGAACGTTATTTTGAATCGGTTTCATTCCTTGTTAAAAAATATACACATGCCTATGCGGCTTATAGAAGCGCAGGGACCTCTTGCCAAATTGGTGTTGGAAAAATTCAAAGCCGTTTTCTCAGCTAACGTATGCTTGGAGACAATAAGGGGTGTGGATAAAATTGTAAAGGGCGAGGAAAACGCCCTTATTCCTGATAATATGAACGTTTCAAACGTTCCATATTTAAATTGGGCTCCACTTGTATCAAATTACGTCGAGCGCACATTTAGTACATTCAAGGTTTTTCTTCGCGAAAATCGAATGAAAATGCTGCCAGAAAACTTCAAAATGCATCTTGTGGTTCAACAACTATACAGATTAAAGTTTTATGAGTTAGAAACTCGAAAGGATAAAATAGTCCAAGATTCAAAGTAAAAATTTTTCATATAATGAAACTACACCATTTCCAGTTGGATTTTGGAAGGCGTCAATTGGATTTTAGAATAGTCAATTGTATTTTAGAAAGCGTAAATTGGATTTTAGAATAGTCAACTGGATTTTAGAAAGGGCCATATGGATTTTAGAATAGTCAACTGGACTTTAGAAACGATCAATTGGATTTTAGAATAGTCAACTGGATTTTAGAAACAGTCAATTGGATTTGAGAAAAGTCAGTTGGATTTGAGAAAGTGTAAATTGGATTTTAGAAAGCGTTAATTGGATTTTTTAATGATTCATACACTATGCTATGCATATGATTATGTAGTTTCAAATATTGCTGAAGTATCAGGTTATAACTACTTTTTATTAAGTTTTAACAATATAATATATATTAAAGTTAAACAACAGGTTACATTTAGGAATATACGATCTCTATGAAGTACAAAAGAAAGCGGATAATGAAGACGTGAGCGGAATATTAAAATTATGTAGAATAATGTATATAAAAAGAAAATAGGTGCACAGGAGTGAAATGTAATGTAATAGTAAATAAGTAATGTAAATTGGAAGAGCAAGACAATAGTATATGTAACAAAATTCCATGTTTTACATACTTGGAAGAAATAAAATGCCATTTAAAAGAATTTTATTCACCAACTCTCATATCTCGTTTGGCAATTGCATCCGCATAGAAAGTAGTACTGTTTGCTTAAAAGTGAATATTTTAGAAAAATTTGCATTGACAAATACCGCACATAAGAAAAAACTGGCTACTTCAAAATTTTTGTAGAAAATTCTAAAATTCACTTTACATTTTCTAAAATCCAATTTACGTTTTCTAAAATCCAATTATCGTTTTCTTAGATCCAGTTAACTATTCTAAAATCCAATTTACGCTTTCTAAAATCCAGTTGAGTATTCTAAAAACCAATTTACGCTTTCTGAAATCCAGTTGACTATTCTAAAATCCAATTGACTCTTTCTAACATCCAATTGACTCTTTCTAAAATCCAACTGGAAATGGTGTAGTTCATAGCCTTTCTCTGTTTACTTGTAATATAAACATTTCTAAAATAAAAGTATTTTTCTTCGTATTTTCTGTCGTTTTTAGTGCCTTATTTTGCTTTTTTTTTGCAATATCTAATGCCTTTTCCTGCCTTTTTCGCTATTTTGTTTTGCCTTTTTTGCGTTACCTAGTGCCTTTTCCTGCCTTTTTCGCTATTTTATTTTGCCTTTTCCAGCCTATTTCGTTATTTTATTTTGCCTTTTTGATAGGTTTTTAGGTCCTAAAAGTCCGTTCCCTGGTTATTAGCAACAAGCGAGCCTTTAGCGAGAGTTTTTCTTGCATTTTATTCGCATCCGGAATCATTTGTGGCTATTTGATCAGCAATATGAACGGAAAACAGCAAACAAATCAAAAAATAACAAATTTCGTAGAAAATGCTGTAGAAGTTTTAAAAAACAGCAGGTCCACGCGCTAAACTTTGTTGACGATTTTCGCTACTTCGGCTTGTGGAAATCGTCAGATTATATACTATCCGTTATCCTTGAGCTGTTTGCTACATAATAAAAAGATTTAACCGCGCTCGATAATGTCAAGGTAACGTTTTTTTTGCAAGTTTGCGACCCTACCAATCCCCTGCGTCCCGCTCAAATCGTCGGATTATTGAAATGCAAATTTTCAGTATGTTATTAACCCACCATTCCACCCAATCTGAGGCGCTCGAGTAAATCCATCTATACATTTTTTATTTATTTTTCTGATGGCTTAGATTCAACAGGCTGCAGGGTATCCCCTATATGTTAATCTGACGCACTCGAGTAAATCCCCAAATCCCCTCTTGGGTCCCCTACTATTAATATCACACAAGAACTTGCTTTCGATATGGAGAACAAATTTCTGACTGAAAAGTTAACTTTGAGCTGTTGTGCGCGGCAACTGGTAGTTAGGAACCCAATGTTTATACACGAGATTTGGTCCTTGCCTCTGCTGATATATATTTTTTATCTTAAATAAATGCCAACTCTCGAAAAATGAGTTTTGAGCATCGCTTTCTTTGAGTCGGCCCCATTGTGCAACGTCGCAAAAGGGAACACAAAAATGAATTTACTTTTAATAAGTTACGAGTACTTTTGTATGTGCGAGCGCTAATTACAAAGAACTACACCGAGAAAATAAGAAGGTTAGTTTCGACAACTAAATATATGTAGTTAGTTTCTAAATTCTGACAATACTTGGGGAACTTGCTTTTTCTTTCTGGCTCCTGCGCATATCCTCAAGTTACGTCACCTGTTACGACGAGATTAAACTGTCTGGGCATGGCTTGCTTTTATTTTTAATAATAATAATAATAGATTGGTGCTTACACATATGTTAGTGTTTGGCCGAGCTTCCCATCCGATTTGTGGCGTGCGCCTTGATGTTGTCACACAAAGAGGAGGGACCCACAGTTTTACGCCGACGCCGAACGGCGATTGTATTTTAATGAGAAGCTGTTTTCAAGGCAGAAATACACTCGGAGGTTTGCAATTGCCTGCCGAGGGGCGACCGCTGTTAAGAAAAACCCTTTTTTCTAATTTTTTTTGCGATGTTGCTTTGTCCCGGGCTTGAACCCAGGACCTGCGGAGTGGAAGCGCACACTGCTTACCACTACACCAAAGCGGGCGCCAATTTTATTTTTACAAGCTTTTATTTAACTTGTTCTGTGTGTATGTATGCATGCTGTGTTTGTTAGGGGCAAATATTGCAATCAATTTTTGACCAACTTCCCGATGAGCTAGAGGCTTGAAACTTCACAGTTGGGTCAGAACCCGATGAACATGCAATACGAAAGATGAGTTAAGCCGATAGGTGACGCAGTTAGTTGGAAACTTGCTTTAAAAATATTTGTTTTTACAACTAACTTATTGCATCGTTTGAGCAATTTTTAAATGATGGGGCATCCACTGCGCACATAGCTTTCTACCGGCCAAATGTTCATGTGATATCGTATGTATGGTACACTGAGAAAAGAGTTTAGTTAAGTCAACTAAATAAATATGTTTTTCTCAACTCATGATTTGGTTATAGCTACAATATTATTTGGTTATAGTTATCAAATCATGTGTTGAAGGAGCGTGAATGCCACATAACGATCTCCCATTATTGTCCTGCGCACAGCGTTGATGTTTTCTGGCATACAAACTGATATTGGACGACCTTTTCGATGTACATCAGCGAGACGACCACGCTTGAGTGCATTTTACCAATTACAAGCATTGGCCTTGATGGTGTTTTATGACCAAAAATATCGAAAGTTGTAAACAATTGAGGGATTCACAAAGGTGCCGTAAGTGTCGTATTGTTGTATGTCGTAAGCTTTAAAAGCTTAAATAAATGCTTAGAGAACTTGAAACGACAACCAACTATTATTTAACGCTGCAAAAATTCATAAAATGACTTGATGGTACTTTACCAACCCCTTTAATATAGTTTTCAGGCGTTTAAAATTTACGACACACAACAATACGACACTTACGACAACGTTGTGAATACCCCAAATCAGCCAACGAAAAGGTTTTTTTTTTAAATATTAATTCTACTTTGAGCCTTGAAGTAACCAAACAAAACAAAGAGCGCCAGTACTGCAAAAAGTCTGAGCACGTTAATGTTAAAAGATTTTTAATTTTAGGATTCAAAGTTCACATCGACACAAGTGGCATTCGTGTTGGGGATTCTAAAGGATTTTTAGTGACCCTCTTACAAGTTGTTCTTATTTCATGTCAATTGTGATTGTAAATTCTAAACTGCATTTTTTAACGTTCTTCTCGTTTAAATCTCTAGCTTTTGATCCAACAAATGTCGCAATGATAGATGACAAAATAAAGTTCAAGTGTATGCCGTTTTTGCCAAAGTTTAAAGCCATTTGTCAATACATCGAGTATTGTGATGAGAGTTTGCAAACATCGTCTGCCAACAACAATAGCAGCAGTAATTCAATTAATGTTACTGCTCTCCCGAATTCAAGTCTTCTGGATAACACGGATCCAAAAATTAACGAAGCCAGTGCCAAGGCTATAACAATGGCAAAGCAAATAATTTATGAAGCTGCACAGCAAGAGGAACAATTACAAAAGGAACAACACCAAAAACAACAACAACAAGACCAATTGAAAACTCAACCGTCACAGACTGAGCATCAGCCACAGCAAAAACATCCACTCTCGGACCAAAACGATAAACATCAGAACACAAATGCTTATAATACTAATACTATCACTGGGAACGACAACTCAAATGCCGTCGCCACAAATATATTTGCTTGGCATAAATTGCTAGCACCTCCGCCGAAACAAATGGTGGTCATTGATCGTATGCATTCAGGCGCTCGTCGTTTTGTGGTTTTGGACTTCGGTTCGCCTATATTGCTATCGGATTTGGTTATACCCGCTTGCGATGAGCTAGCCTCACTTCACATAGATATATGGTGCTTTGATGAGGAGGCCGATAGTGTACGCCTGGTAGTCGCATCTGACATCAGTACTAAAACTTTAGTCCTTAGCGATCTTCAACCGCCTCCAATTTGTCGCTATATGAAAATTACTATAATAGGACGCATCGGTATGTCGGCTACAAAATGCAAAATTCCAATTGGTTCGTTTTACGGACATGCCGTGGTATTGGAACAGGATGGTTATGGTGATTCCCTGCTGCGTTTTATGAAACAACCACCACAAAATATACAAGCGCAGATTAAGGCGCTTATGTCACTGTATGAAGATGTACATTGTCGATATAGTTTAGCTAGTTGTAAGCTAATAGAGTTGCTCACACCAATTTTAAATTGCGAAATGTCAAACGTTGCACATATGCAAGCGTTCATACACAAACAACGGGAAGAGGATGCGAATACAGTGGATAACAGTAAAGTTGTAACTATTTATGAGGTGATTTAAATTTTTTTTGTTTTAAAAGCTTCGTTGGTAAAAATTTGTAAATTTTAGGAATGCATTTTATTGCAACATCAAATTAATGTTATACGCAATGTGATTGGTCGTTTGGAGAATTCTTTGCTACCCCTAAATTTAAATTATGCCTCTACAGCAGGTCCTGCAGGTTCATTTGGGGATGCTAGTCTAAAAAATGTGTTGCAACTTGCATCACGTGACAAATTGCGAGTTTTGGGTCAAAGTTTAGTGGAAATTTTATTGCATTTCTCCATAGAGTATGGCATAAAGGTACTTAAATTTTCCGTCACTATATAATAGCAAAGTCCATTAAAAGATGTACGCATTCTCTGTTGTTTTGCTCCCTTTAAAGAATATTCTACCTGTTCATCAACTATTTACAATGGATGTGGCAAACATGCTTTTCAATTCATTGGTCGTTTACGGCGATGCGCACATCCAATTAGCGACTTGTTCCCTACTAGTGCGTATGTGCTGTTTCCAAAGTTGGTGGGGTGACTTTTTGGCCGACATCTTCTGCAACTTGTTCTCGTCTCAGAACAGCAAAGTATTTCCACAAGACCGGTAAAAGCATCTTCATACATATATACTATTTAATTAAATTTTCTAACATGTTTATTTTCTTGTGTGCAGCATATTTTTCTTATTAACATATTTGGGCAGACGCAGTATTGCGATGGGAACCTGTCGCTCGATTGTTATCGACGCTGTGCTAAAAACCTTGGCCAAACTATTGGCACCGATTTCACCCCGTTACCAAGAAAGACAGGCAGCAGGATCACGAATGGAAGAATCTGATGGTGGTGGTGATGCCGGCTCAGGTGGCTTATGGGCCAAATCAGATCTGCAGTTAATCACATGGCTGTTGCTATTTTTATCAGTGTGCTTAGATGACAGTAATGAGCGGAAAGACAAATGTAAGTGTGAATAGTACGTTTAAATTGACACCATTTAACAAGTAAATTCAGAGTTTAATGCTTGACAACAAAAAAGTTTGTTTACATACATACGATATGTTTAATAATATAGAGATGTAGCTCAAAATTTACGTTTTTGGAGATTTCATAATACAATTAATTAATACTTGATGATGAGAATATGTTCAGCGTAACAGATGACTACACTTCCCACATTCCCACGACAGCCGGTTCTACGTACCGGAATGACTCGGGTTTTACCCGACCAAGGGCTTTTGTTTCGACGATCTAACCCCGTTTAGGTCGGCGAAGTATCTCAGAAGTTGTTCGTCCATAGGGCTACATTCGCTACGTTTTCTTCTACTCAGGGCTGGCATCGAGTCAAACCCAGGGCCAGAAACCTACACCTGCTGTGTATGCCAGAGACGACTGCACCACAACTCCACCTCAGTCAATTGCAATGCTTGCGAGGGGTGGAGTCACCTCAGAGTCTGCTCAGGACTACGGACACATCGGCAGTGGACCACGTTTTTTGTGGCCCCTGCTGCTCAAACAGAGCAGCCTCCACGGCTAACAAACACCACAGCACAACAACATAACACAATAGACCACACCCCAACTGCTACAGACCACAGAACACACACAACCGCACCACCACCCACACGTCGCCGCCAACAACTCCTGGTTCCTCCTACAATCTGCACGGTATGTCAGACCAGGATATTCCGTAATGTGACATCAGTCAAGTGCAACACCTGCCTTGGGTGGTACCACTTTAGGGCATGCACAGGTCTGCGCACCACGCGAGATTGGACGAGGAACTTCGAGGGCCCGTGTTGCGCTGCTCGGTCGTAGACCTCAACTGCGACGCCTCCCGCCTCCACCATAGGGCGGCAACCACCTCAGCAGCGCACACAGCCAACTGCGGCACGACCACACACATACCTCACACCCCGCATCACCACACGTCTCCCGAACCACATGAAGCTCCTTCAATTTAACTGTAACGGGCTTCAGAGCAAGACCGAGGAGATAATCGTCTTCATGGGAAGGCATGTCATATTGATAGCTGCGGTCCAAGAGACGAAGTTGCACAGCAATTCAACACTGTTGAATTGTGCCGGGTACAACGTGCACCGTCGAGAACGCGAGCGGGATAATGGTGGTGGCTTAGCGTTCATCACGCACCACACCGTGCAGTATCGTCTTATCGAAGCAGACATCGACCGCAGGGATACCACCCTAGAATGTCAGGGCATTGCTATCCGGTCAGGCGATGTTGAGCTCGAAATATTTAACGTTTATATACCCCCAGGTGACAGCTGCCCGGCAGGATATCACCCTGACATAGGTGCGCTCCTCAGAGGTGAAAACCGTATGGTAGTAGACGACTTTAATGCGCACCACGATCTTTGGCACTCAAGCCTGTCAAACGATCGTAGGGGAACTGACTTGGCTGAGCAGATAGACGGTTCGACATTCTGCACAATGAACGACGACGTACCCACCAGGATTATGGACAGGTGCTGCCAGACCATCTGCCCATAGTCATCTCGATCGATAAACCAACCGACTTTGCTTCCACGGAGCACCGAACATATATCAACTTTTCTAAAGCTTATTGGAAAGGTTTCGCGGAATTTACTGAAATACCTTCGCTGCTCTCCCCACACCAACCGACATCCACACATTCACAAACCACTTGACCCCAGCGAAGCATCAGCATGGTTTCCGTAAAGTGCACAGTACAACAACAGCACTTAACGCCATAAACACTCAGATTATTCGTGGCCTTAACCGTGAACGTCCCTGTGAGAAAACGATTCTAGTAGCGTTGGACCTGTCAAAGGCTTTTGACACTGTCAGTCATTCCACGCTACTAGAAGATATAGAGGCTTCCTCTCTCCCACAGGCTCAAACGGTGGTCGGCAAATTATCTGAGTGGTCGACACTCGTCGGTAATGTTTAGAGACAAATCGAGCAAACTTAGAAAAATAAAACAGGGGGTTCCACAGGGTGGTGTCCTTTCCCCGCTACTGTTTAACTTTTACATTTCAAAGCTCCCTCAACCACCAGAGGGAGTCTCGAATGTCTCTTACGCCGACGATTGCTCGATCATGGCGACTGGGAATGGAATTGATGACCTGTGTTCGAAAGTAAACGGGTATGTCTCCGAACTTTCTCGCTTCTTCACTGCAAAGTGTCTAGCTCTCTCCCCTACGAAATCCTCTGCGACCCCGTTCACAACCTGGACGAAGGAGGTCAGGCTACCGCTGGGAATTCACGTCGGTGACACACCAATTCCGACGGTGAATAGTCCCAAAATACTCGGAGTAACATTCGACAGCCTGCTCTCCTTCTCTGCGCACGCAACCGCTATTGTCAATAAAGTTCAGAGCCGCAACAAGGTCCTCAAGTCGCTAGCCGGCAGTACTTGGGGCAAAGACAAAGAAACGTTGCTGGCAACATACAAGGCAATACGCAGCACCAGTGTAGTCGCCGGGGACTAGTAGTACGCAGTGGATGAAGCTACAGACAGTACAAAACACAGCACTTAGTACAGCGACCGGATGCCTCCTGATGTCACCAGAACACCACCTCCACGATGAGGCGAAAATGCTCCCAATTAGGGAGCACAACACGATGCTCTGCAAGCAGTTTCTGGTTGGGAGCCACAGATGTGGCCACCCAAATAGACAGCTGCTTGCTGAGGAGCCCTCGCCAAGGCACGTCAGAAGGCATCTATATGAACTGACGGACGTAGTCCAGAGGTTCATTAAGCAGCCTCTGGACCCGTCAGCTTACAGACAGGCCCTGAACGGCATTCACAGGGACGCAGTCTCGAGTTATGTAGACTCTAGACCTGTGAATGCCATTCTAGGCACACAAAGACCGGACATTGACGCGACAGAGCTCCATCTGCCTCGGGAGACCAGAACAACAATAGCCCAACTTCGCTCTGGCAACTGCAGCAGGTTAAACTCCTACTTGAGTAGGCTAAATGCGGATGTGCCGAATGAATGTCCGGCATGCGGAGAGACCCCTCACGACTCGAAACATCTCTTCGCATGCCCGGAAAACCCCACACGCTGCACGCTTCTTGGGGCTGCCGTTAGTGGAACTCCACGACAATGACTGAGATATCAACCGATCTGGGCGGGGTTGTTGTAGCCGCTACAACAACAACTAAACTTCACAAAAATGGCGAAGATATGTGTCTTTTCATCTGTCTTTTGGGATACCAACTGTATGAATTGATCAAACTTCGATTGCGTTTTACCAAAAATTTTGAAATAATTCGGCGTTTTCACATTAGGTTTTTTTTTACATTTTGGGCTAGCTAAATATACATATCGCACATTTACTTCAATAATGTAATAACTCAAAAGAGGGCAAAACTCGAGTTAAACGGATTAAAAATTTTGAATTTACATATCGATGGTCCTTTGCTTTACGACACAATTCAAAATTCAAGAAATAAAAAATAAAATATTGTTAACTGGCTCATGTCCCTAATCCTTGCCGAATCAATGTCTAATCTTTAGATTTGTTCCACACGATCCAGCGGGTGCCCAAAACAGCCCAGAAAGCGTTCCTCACGCTAAAAATATGGGTAATAGAGAGCGTATACCTTCCACTTTTGGATCGTAAATGTCTTCTTCTTCGTGCCCGAAACTGCCCGGATTTTTCCCGGGCAGAAATGTGCAAGAAGTCAATTTGAAATAACAGCTATTTGTTTACGTCCGAAAGCAAATTTTGTAATATCCAAAAAGGGAAAAGCACTCAAGTTTCAGAAATGTAGGTATTTGCTAACTTTATTAGCCATATAAGATAAATACACATAAAATCATTGTTTAGAGCTGATTTGTTGATTCCGGGCACGAAATGTGGTTTTTTGCGTTCCTCACGCACTGGGCAATTTTTCCACGTGTTGGCTCATTTTTGACACTTGTGAGAGAGTGACTTATTTTTACGCACTAATTACCGACACAGTCCGGAAAGCGTGTGGCACAAACCTTTTTTTTAGCACTTCTTACTGCTTACTTTAGTAAGGGATGGAAATGGATTAGACAAGGATTAGAGACACGGTAATTTCCGCATACTTAACCCAACTTTTGTATTTTTGGATCATATTTAACACTATTGAAGTAAATAAGCGATGTACATATGTATTTATTAGTTAAAATATGAATTATTATCATTTTTTCTCTCGGGATAGTGAGGAATAAAAATTACTCTCTCAAAGTAGCTGTCAACACCTCGAGAACCAACAAAAGAAACACGGGCGCCTATTTCAAATGAAATGAAGCCTTTGTCAAATTGAATGAGAGCTATTTCAAATTAAGTGAAACCTTCTTCAGGTTGAATGAAACTATTTTGAAATCAGAATAAACATTTTTCAAATTAAATGTAACAAAGGATTTTAGAGTCTATAGTAGAAAACGAAAACCTGTTTTGCAGCTAATGTTAACATTTATTACATTTTAACAATAATGATAAAGTTGCTTGTCAATCGAGCTGAGAACAACCGGGTTTGACGTCGTAGTATACTGATAATGAGAGAGAGTCAAGAAGAGAGAGATGAAGAAGCGAACATGTAGTGCGAAATAGTGATGTAAAAATTGGTAGAATTGTACTTACTCTTCAGTCTTTTAAATTAGAACGTACATTCTGTACAAGCAAACAAAGAACGCCCTATCTCAGAATTCTGTTCAAAAACTGGCTAATTAACCATTGAACTATGTACCTGTCTGTGCATTTTATAAATGGTTTAAGTAGTTAGTTAGTTCTTATACGAACAAGTCTTCCCATTTAACTAGTTACCCACTCGTAACAAATTAGTTAACCCCTGTTAATTGGGTAGTCGTTTATCCCATTTAAGAAGTTAATTTAAAAATTAATTGTTAATTTGAAAATTGTATTACGTCCTATTATGAATTCATACGATGCGCGATAAGCGCTTGCATTCTGTTGTTCCATATTAAGAATCGATGTTTATCATATGAAATCTGATAGCGCAGCTGATTTGTGTTGGTTCAAAGTGAATAAAAACCACAGCCATTCACAACAATACATCTGTCGAGCGTATGAAAACCATAATACGAAAACTGATTTCATACGATACGCTTGCTAGCGTGTGTCGTATATCGTATGGAAATTCATAATAGGGGGGTTATTCGAAAAAAAGTTTTTATCTATTCGATAATCGCTTTAGCTTCGAGCCGATGGGATTTCATGAGTTGTGAAACAGATTTCACAAAAACTCGCACACAAACATCAAATACATCTGGAAAACAATTGCGCTGCTTTAAGAAACGTATCGTGCAACAGAATAAATATAGTGTTCAGCCGTATACCGACTGGGGCAAAAAGATCTTTATGATACAAAATGAGGTAATATATACATATCTATATTTCTTCGTTTAAAGTACAAAACTGCGTATCAACAAAATGCAAAACCGCGTATGTGAGGTTGCATAAATTATTTTCTAGAGAGTAAAATCACTCATATTTCAAAATGGTTCTTTTTTATAAAGCAATCGGATTTCTGGCTAGTATATTTCCGGACGAATGGATTGAGCTAAGAGCTTGTGTGAGCAAATCCAATTTTTGGCAGCAAATGTCAGTTACGCGGTTTTGTAGAATGACGCGGTTTTGCACTTTAAACGACGATTTGTTTAATGTATGCCATATATAGAACGTACATAAAATATTTCGCGGCTTTACTCCACAGCATCCTGGCATCTTTATGGAAATGACTGGCAAGCCGAAACCCAGCAAAACCAGTAAGACAAATATAACGCCAAAGGCAACCAAGGAAAGCAATCAAGAGCCTGAAAACAATTTTGACAAAGGCCTAAAAACAATACGTTTAAATAACATTTTAATTGTGATTCGCGGTCTAATCGCATTGCTGTTGGAAATGGATTTTACGTGCAACATGGATCAATCCCTCTTAACGTGTAAAGTACGTATGAAATCAAAAAAATACGTCCATCATTCTGTACTCGTATCTGTTTTTCTGTTGCAATAGGTCATAGCACGTCTTGTGTCCGCGTGTCGTCCTGCTGTTCAGCTCTCGAAAATCATTACAACAGCGCAGCTAGAGCAACTTATTCGCCTCGCGGTTTGGAATGACCAACAACAACCATGGGCCGTTCATGCGATTACCTGTTTACTACAGGTGTGTAATTAAAAGAAAAATCTTACTCATAGATCGTATTAACAATTTACTTTTAACAATAGGACCTACTTGACGCCGATAAGCACTTTAAAGATAATGACACTGTGCCTACTACTACGGAAGGCGTACGACCGATGGAGGGTATACAAGAAACAAAGGATTTATTTTCGGATTACTGTAAACCTTTTCTATTTGAACGTGTAAATTTTTATAATCAATTTTTTTAACATATTTTCCAGCACATTATATATCACAGGCCATGAATTCACAGCTGCAAGCGGCTGCAAACGATATGCAATATCCTGATGGTAGGATTTTATTATTACTAAAAAAATTGGCAACGTCATTATATATATGTTTTATAAATTTGTATAATAGGCTGGCCAAATTTATTCCACTATTACAGCCCAATGTTTCGCTAAACTTATTAACATCTTCAAAGGCGCGTTGTGTTTATTTTGTCCGTTACAGATTGGACTAGCCTATCATAAAAATTTATAAAACTTATCCAAACCGATCGGAAATAACAGCAACTATTGTATATTTTTTTTTTGATCAGGTGTGAAATATTCCTATCTGCCTTCCCTTATTGAATGCGAGGATACCGAATTCGATGATATATTAAACGACATTGACATTATTGCGTGTTCAAAAAATGTGACCAAGAAGGATAGCAACGCCATTAATAAAAACACGTTCAATTTTTTTTGTAAATCAATATCCAGTGCTATGGACGCCCGGTTGGACGTTGGCCTCGATATTAATGTGGAAATTCAGCTACGCCGTTTAACGATGGTTTCATCTTTGGATATGTATTCATCGCTACCACAAATATTGGCCAACGAATTTATTACCACTCCGCCAGAAACGACAGTTTGGCCGGATTATATAACCGATATTTGGTCTAGTCCAGAGTACAGTTGTGGTCTAAACACTTATAAAATGTTTAAAAATGTCTTTGACTGTATTTTCGCACACCTACACTTACAAGTGAGTATATTTACATATGTTTACTTAAGGGTTTGCAATTAAAGTTCAATTAAATTGCCATTCAGGACACTTGGGTACATTTGGAGCAAGTATTACAAATGTGGCTGACTTTGAATGGCGAACTGTCTGACAAACCTTATAATGCTGGTATCACACAGACAGATATACCCAAGATACCGTTTGGAGCACATGCCGTGCAAGGGCTTTTACTCGCACTGGCTTGGCATAACGATATTAAACTTCGTACTTGGTGCCTCGGATTTCAGTGCCTATTTTTGGCATGCAATTCTCAGGCTTTGGGCGATGATGACATCGATTCGACACGAATCAACGAAGTGATCGTGAACGATGAAAATTTTGAAAAAATGCTTCTTCGTTTCTTTTCCGGTTATGGCATGAGTTCATCGATCATCACGAATCGCTGTGTAGGCCTATTATCCTAGTTATATAACGTAATTTGAAATTAATGAGTTTATTTGTTTATAGGCTGGCCCGACAATTTGCAAACATTTACATGAACTACTGATGTGGTTGCACAAAAAAAGTGAGAGCAGTGGCTTGGCGGTAGCTTCAAACAGACGGAAATTAAAGGACACTTTATTGCATGTAATATTGCAGCTGGTGCAGCCGGGAGGTGCGATCGCTAATCAGCAAGGGCCAATTGATGCCCAAAGTCAATTGGTGCGAGATTTACTTCTGATGCCTACTGACAAGCCTGACTTGAATGTTGCGTTGAATATAATCGAAAGTGTTTGTAAGTTTTGACATACTTTTGTTGTTGTTGTTGTTGGATAGTCCTTCAAACGTTGTCGTCAAGCTATTTCGATGGAGTCGGAGCATAGGGAAAGGGGTGTTAGTTGAGGGGAACCTTCACATGTCAGACATCCGTAGGGAACGTCGGTTTTAAGGTCTGGATAAATAGGAATTTAACCTATTACAATATCCAGACCGCAATTTAGCTATAGTTATGCTGGTCCCTCTCAGGTGGTGATTGCACCCCTAAGACGGCATTCACAGGACGGGAGTTAGTAAAGGTGGTGACAGTCTCTCTGTGAATTCCGTGGAGCGTCCGCATCAAAGGCTTAGCGTGTGAGGTTTGGACCCAATTTTCACTCGCTGATACCGGCCCGTTAGATAGAGTTAATGTGAATTTTCAAAATCCGAAGTAATATTTGGGTTTTGAGCAAAGCAGTGAATGGTCAAGTAAAGTCCTTAGTAAAGTCAAGCAAGTATAATATGTCAAAAGTAATACTGAGATGATCAATAATTTTTACCATAGCTGTTGAACATACATGTCTTTCTATAAAATCCTGCCTGAAATGAAGATGGTGTGAGGAAAATTGCTCAGCCATTAACGGTTCAAATACAGGAACACTTATGTATAGGCCGGAAGTCACGAGGGGAACAATCATGTTTGCATTTTGCAATGGGACAAACGGAAGCAACTTCCCACGAGCCAGAAAAACAGGATTTAGTAACACAGTGATTAATTATCTGAGTCAAGGCCACCTAATTAAAGCGAACAGGTATTCCGTCCTTACCAACTGCGTTAGACTTAATTCGGTAAATACATTTATTAACATCCGATGCATGCCTATGCGGATTATGCCCAAAAAATCCCGAGGGGTATTTGGCTCGAAATAACCGGTCGAAACCAATTCTAATCGATAGATTACACAGAAATAAATTTACAGTTAATTTTAACCAAGTTTTTACTGATGCCTTCATGTGGAAAATGCCAAAAAACCTGATTTTTCACAGCGGCAAATTTTTTCGAAATTTTAACTTATACTCGCTATATCTCACATTTTATTATCGGTTGATTTAAATTTTTTACACAGTAAACTAGATACTATTCTAAAGAAACTGAGTTTAAGCACAGTTCTTAATACTTATGAGAAACAAAATGGCGGATTTTTAAACTTTTTTATAAAAATTATGGAGGTTGTTTTTTCAGATGCAAAAGTTGTGTTATAAAGTATGTAAGGAAGTTTTTGGGAAAGTTACAGGTTTAAACAGCAAGTAGTTCCAAAGTTATAACAATATTATGGTGACGCCTTAGAGCGGGCGCTCTCCCCTAAACGACAAATATATTCAGATAGCACTTATACAAGTAATTTTGAATGTAATATTAAATAAAATGTTGAAGTTCGTGAATTTATCAGGGTTATAGAACTTATAAAAGCTCTTTATTGTAAACTTAACAGACATACTTACATATATATATCTATGTAACTGCATATAGTGGTGGAAGAAACTTTCCCAAAAACTTCCTTACATATTCTTATATAATGCTGCATTAAAACTAAAACAAAAGTTTTAATTTTATAACACAAACCGCCCCCATAATTTTCATAAAAAAGTTTAAAAATACGCCACTTTTTCTTAAAAAGTATTAAGAACTGTTGTCAACCTCAATTTCTTAAGAATAGTATCTAGTTTATTGTGTAAAAATTTGAAATCTAACGATATTAAAATGTGTGAGATATAGCGAGTTTAAGTTAAAATTTTGCAAAAATTTGCGCTGTGAAAAATCAGGTTTTCTGGCATTTTCGACATGATGAAATCAGTAAAAACTTGGTTAAAATTAACGGTAAATGTATTTCTGCGTAAGCTATCGACTACTACAATTGGTTTCAACCGGTTACTTTGACCCAAATACTTTTATCATTTCTAGAGTACTTTTTGGGATTAATCCGCACGCCTAATATGGCGTTAAGTGGTGGTGCCGTGCACTTTTCGGTAGCATGTTGATGCTTCGCTGGGGTCAGGTGGTACGTGATGTACGGGAGTTGGTTGGTTGGTTTAAGTGAGTTTAACAACTCCAATTAGCACTTATACGTTCAGTTTAAAAACCACTGCACGCAATTTAACCTGAAAAGAAAACACAAAAAGAAACCAGCAGAAGTTGGTTATTTCTCTCAAATCCAGCATTTTCAGTTCAAAAGCTTAAGTAGTTGCGGTGGGTTAATATCACTTATGTCTGTTAAACCGCAGTAGCAGGGTTTGCCTAGAAGCCTTATTCTAGTCCTACATAGTGCTGGGCAATTACAGAGCAGATGTTCCACCGTTTCTTCTGCATCTTGTGAATTACAGCTACGACAAGAGGTGTTGTTTTCCAGTCTTAGTCTTGGATTCCCACGTCCCAGTGCCCTATGTAAACGGCAGTTAGTCGAGATAAATTCCTCCTGTTGAGTTTGATGAGAAATGCAGTAGGGCCCCAGACTCCTAAAGACCCTACATAGTTGTAGGCCTTTCCACCTGCTATTAGCCACCTTTTTCCAGTGCTAGATGCGGCTCTTGATATGGCTCAGAGGCACAATAACCTCCCGTGCCTCTGAGACCCCCAGAGCAGACCCGTTTCTGGCTAGCTCGTCAGCCATCGAATTGCGATAAACTCTGTTGTGCCCCGGCACCCAGATCAGTGCAACTACATGCCTATCAGCTTAAGTCATAACGTTCTCTCTGCACTGTTTAATTATGCTAAATGTAATGCTTTCAGAGCCAAGTACCTTGATCGCTGCTTGGCTATCCGAGCAATACTGGTCCCGGCTGGATTTAAGGCTTAAATTATTTTGCACGCCTCTTTGATGGCAAATACTTCTATTTGAAAAACACTGGCCTTATTCGGTAGTCGAATACACTTTTCGATTCGAAGGTCAGTTGAAAAAATTCCCGCCCTCCGTTTTTGAGTCCTCGTAAAAGTCGATACTTCAAAGAGTTCAGTAAAAATAGGTTCCTTCCTCAGTGGAAACATCGTGCCAAAGTTTTTCTTGAAGAGAAGCGAAGGACAGATTTTTCGCGAATGCTTGGGTCGTTGAAAGGGAACAAGATACGTCGCATGCCCGTACGTAGGTTCTTAACACAGTCTAAGTTCCTTCAACCTCGGTGCACTTTGTGAAGCACTTTCCTTAATAAATATATCAATCGGTGGCAAATGACATGACATCCGACTGCCCTAGTAATCGCAATGCAGGCTGACCTTTGTGCCATGCCTAAAATTGTGTGTATATAGCTTGTCTCTACGGCTTTCCACCGAACCAGCGAACCGAATGTAGTAATTTACATCCATAGCATAAGATTAGTCCCGACTTCTTACCCAGCACTTTCTTGCAAGAATACAGAACACCATACCGGTCTTCGACGGGTAACGTTGAGCCTACAGCTATCTTCCCAAGAACCCAATTCCCCTAGTGCTCTTTGAAGCATTCCTAGAAGAATGCTGTTTAGTACGTAAAGCCCCGCCTTGCGGAGTCCCCCGTTTTGGATGCCTGATAACTTCGCTGTTGCCTAGCTTAGCGTTTACAGCTTACAATCCTTGTACGAAACATGGTAGAAATCCAGCTTACCACGAAGTTCTCAATCCCCAGATTACTGAGTAACTGCTCCATTGCTTATAGGCTAACGTTATTGAACGCCCTTCTATGTCCAGGAAGACCGCCAACCCATACTGTTTATTTTCCAACGAAGTCTTTATCTTGTGTACAAGATGCAAAATATTAGTATTTTATTTTCATTGTAAGAGCCCGCGTATCGACCGCCAAGTGACCCACAGCACACTAGTCGAATAAGACCAATTCTTAAAAATTCTGGGTTCATCAAAAAGGTTTGGTGCATACTACTAGATAATGAATCCGTTAACGCAATATATAATTTCTCGCAGCCCTTTAGCTTATCGTTGATCTCAAAGTTATCTTTTTTCAATAAAATTTTAATTGTTCTCTTGATAATTACACTGGCCTATAGTCAAAAGATGTTAACAACAGCATTAATATTGCTGGCGTGCATTTAGGTCACTAGTTTCAAATATTCTAATCGTTTTTTAATATTAGGGAATGTTTGCAAATTTAGGAACAGTTTCGGTAGTTCTAATAGAACTGCCATTACTTTCCATCATCGTGGAAAAATTTTGTTTATGCAAATGAGTATGGAAACACTGAACAGGCACAACTTCTAGAAACAAATTAGTTTACTTATTAGTTAATTAATTAGTTTACTTATGTTTGTGCATACAATATAAAAATTGCAAAAATAGAAAATTACCAAAAATTTTGTTCAAATTTTTTTTTATATTTAAATAATTTGTTTATTATCTGCACGATTTTCATCATATTGTTATCATAAATCATTGACAGTTAGTCTCGCCTTCAATTCGATAATTGTTAAGTACCGATCGAGTAACATTTACCAAAGTTATATCGAAAAACTTAGGCGGATCTCAAGTTTTTTTCTAAAAAAATGACTTCAATTGTATAAATAACTTTTAAATAAAATAACCGGATTACAGAAAAGTGTGCCACGGAGTGACGGAGCTGAATGCTAAGCAATATCGTCCAATTGGAAAGTCCTCAAAAGGATTTCCCAGGATGGGTTAAAGGCTATTGCATTTACCTACAGTCACTTTTTCACATAATGGAATTAACTATAATATTTATGTATATCTAAACACTTATTGCATGCCCCCTACTTTCATATAACGGCAAATTTAGAAACTGCGAAAAATGTGCTTCTTCGGTGTCTAATGAAACCATTCCCCACCAATTTTCAAGACTGCATAAATGGACTTAAAATGGGCGTTTCTCACCCTAGTTATATTATGTTAATGTTTGTAAATACTTATATGCTTATCCAGCGATTCCCAATCTTTGACAATACACGTTTGACTGCATTCACCACGATCTTGAAAATTAACCAAATCGGCGGGACCAAGTTCATGGTCCTCTTAATATTATATAAGCATCCGAAAACACATCACTTTTTTGTATTTTTCACTTGGTTGCTGAAGTAATGAAGAATTGAAAATTCATAAGAGAAAATTATAGTGAGGTGCCAAATTTAATAACCCTTAATTTGATATATCGGCCACTGTGGTGTAGTGGTAAGCAGTGCGCGCTTTCACTCATCAGCACCTGGGTTCAAGCCCTGGTCAAAGCAACATCGCAAAAAATATAGAAAAAGGTTTTTTCTTAACAACGGTCGTCCCTCGGCAGGCAATGGCAAACCTCCGAGTGTATTTCAGCCATGAAAAAAAAGATTCTCATAACAATACAATCGCCGTTCGGAGTCGGCGTAAAACTGTAGGTCCCTCCGCTTTGTGTGACAACATCAAGGCGTACGCAACAAGTCGGAGGAGAAGCTGGGCCAAACACTAACATATGTGTAAGCGCCAATCTAAAAAAAAAAAAAAATTGTTATATCGTCCTGTTTATATTAATTAACGCATTCCATAGATATTACAAGCCAAAGTTTCATTTTCAAAATTCATACACCAATAACAATTGGCTTAGACCTAAGACATTATAATATTACTATTGCAATGCGGTCAAATGCCTTTTGTTTTCCCCATACAAAATCGACCCAGCCTATTATACATGCTTTGAATATACTCTCCAGCCATGGAATAACCCACGATTGGGCCTCCTGTATCATTGCTGAAAAGATCCCGCCTTGACCCGGAGATTTGTACGGAGAGAAGCTGGTAATTGCCCCGTCGTGATTATTTCGTTAACGACATTTATAGATGGTTCCGCTACGTTGCTAACTACCGCTGATACCTCATTTAAGTCACAGCCTGGAAAATTGAAGAAATTAGAAGAAGTTCTAATGTCTCCTCAGAACTATTGGTCCACCCTCCATTTCCTTTTTCATGAATAAGGGCTGCTGTGTTCCTTGAGTAGGAACCTCCCCATCTTGGCGGATTCTTTCGTAAACTCTATGTAAGAGCAGACATCTCCCCAGGATTCCTTTTTTTCTTTAGGAATTGCCTTTTTGTAATTAAGGCTATCAGGCTATCCCTATAAGGCTGTCAGTTGTCCGTATAATAGCTTAAGTTGAAAGCTTTACGAGACTTTCCTGAGTTTCGAGATCTCTTCCTACCATGGAGGGTATTGTTTTCGGCCGAAAAGGGGCAGGAGCCTTTAAAAGCCGACCCCATAGCCTTTACGAATTGGTTGCAAATGGTTTCTATATCCTCCAAGGTTGTTAAATTTCTAAAGTTATGTTTTCCCATCTTTTTTACCCATGGTCCTGTTGTTGTAGCTGCACACGCCGACTTATCAGAAGAAACTCTCGCATGTTAGGAGCTCGTTCTTTTGGGTGACTTGGGACGCCCGGTACTCACCCACCACCTCCGGGAACCGAATTTTTGGTCTTCGGAGTCCTTTGGGTGAGCATTCCTTTTGGCCTGATTCCTTTGTATCCTATCGGGGATAGATAGAATCCGCCGGTAGTGCTTTTCCTGAAGCGCTTTAGACGCGTTAATATTTGGTCGACCCTTGATGGCCCACAGTACTGGCTCCGTCGCCAGGTGTCAGTGTCTCCTGACGTGACAGAAGAAGCTCTTCCGTTGATAGGCTCGTTCTGCCAGGTCGAGGTTCGTCCGGGTTCGAAAAGGACCTACTTTCGTCGTATTTTTGGTTGTTGTTGTCCGATTCTTATTTGTGGTTGTGCATTGTTATCTGTTTCTTACGGTCGCCCGCTCAGTCACTTATACACTTTAAAACCGAGTACTGAGCAGTTATCGGAAAAATACTCGTATCAAAACCCGATACCAAGGCAAATTTTGCTTGAGAGTATTTTTCCCCTGTTATCAGCCCTGTTCTGCAATCCGATTCGAATTGGGATCGGATTTGTGTTGGTGTTCTGCATTCTGACAATCTGAAATTATTTTCGATTCCGCCTTGTTCTAAATTTCGATCAACGTCGAATTGGAATTCGGACATTTTTTATCGGAAATATTCCAATGAAGTAAAAGCTAGTGCAATAGAAAAAGAACAAAACAAAAAACAAAAATATAAATGTAAGTGATCAAAGGAACATTTTAAGCTTAAGCGAACAACGAAAAATGTAAGTAAACAAATTAAAATTGGCAATAGTATAACTATTAAAAAAATTAAAAACCAAATTAAACTGCGACAGCTTGAGTCTAAAATGTTAATTTTTTTGCGTAAATTTAATTAAATAGAGGTAATTCTATACGCAATTTTGTATTCAATTATTTGTGCTTCACTTTTCAATTAAATTTCTGTTGGTGCAAATCTTCATAGTAAAATTCAGGACTGTAGTGGCGAAAAGTGTTATGCAGGCAACACATGCATTAACTATTTTCACAACCTTTCATAGTTTGTACTGCAAGGTTATTAATAAACACTGAAAACGACTTTTGAGAACTCCAATTGTTCGTTCAACTATATTATCGAAGAATGTGTTTGATTAAGGGTCAATTTCACAGTGCGTAGTTAACTCAGAATCGACAGTTAACTAGAGATTTTCAGTACAAAATTCTGTAGTTAACTCCCGATTCTGAGTTAACTACGCATTGTGAAATTGGCCCTAAATGCGTGTTGTATAGACTGTGGCTATGGATTTCTATGCGGTGTCAACAGAAAAGGTTCCAGAGCATACCCGGCATCGAACAAGAACAATCCCCAGTTAAACATCGTTACCTACATTCAGGGTTTGAAAATGCTGTAATATTTTCATTTAGTTTGCTTTTGCTGTGCTTTGACTTCGGCATAAATGATATCGAAAGCAAAGCAACAGCAATTCAGAAAATATCAAATGCTTTGGCAGTCGTTTTGCTGTAAAATTTCGAAACCAACCAGACAGTTCAAAAGCTTTTATGAAAACACAACGACAGAGCCGATCTGCGCCCAATGCCTATAGTATAGGGGAGAGAACGCCCCCTTGAGGTGTGCCTCTGGTCACATACTTAGTAACGGGATCATCCAAGAATGTCTTGGAAACCGCCAAGCAGTTGTACGTCCTCCTTTTCAATCAGAACAGACATTGGCGGAATTCCAAAGGAAGACTTCTGAAAACTCAATTTCTATCCCTGCCAAGGTGGGTCTACTTAAGTTGACTTTCCTTCCTTTGGTGACAATGGTGGACTTCAATGGGTTTATTGATAATCCCCTTGCAGCTTATGAGTCTTCCGATAATCTGAGCGGAGCATGAAATCCGAAGCAAATAGTGTCCTCATGCAAGCCAACATAACCATATGTGTTAACCATATGAGTTAAATACGATGGCATTTAGCTTTTACAGGAGTTCATCAACAACCAGTGTCCATAGTAGAGGCGATAAGACTCCCCTTTGAGGACAGCCACGGGTGGCAGTTACTGCTTGCTTACTGTATCCTAGTTCCGCTATTATAGTTCTGGATTTCAACTTGCTTATGCTTATGCCTTCAACTGGGGCTTAAAATATCCTTCCTTATCATACCTGTCGATATTGCTTCGTAATTGCCCAGTAATGCACACAAAGCTATCTGTTTATACTGTAATGCCATTTAAATAACTTGGCTATGTATTGCAGTGATAGTAGATTTGCCTGCCTGATATACATATTGACTTTCACATTTGATGGGTTATACGTATTTTTTTTAACCGATGTGAGAAATACAAAACCGATTTGATAAAATGCGAGTCAATGCACTTCAGTTTTAAAGCATATTGAAATTTGATTTATGCATCCGTTTTGAGTCACTGCGAACTGAGTCGAAGCGCAGTATGTTTCGGTATAAACAAAATAATAGATGCTTGAATTGTTATCCCTAATGTAAAGTCTAGTAGTTTTTCCAATGTTTTTGCTAGAAATAGCTAAGGCAAATTGGTCTATCTGCCTTTGGGAGTTATGTCGCGTTTTTCCCCACTTTGGGTATGAATACGACTTTGACTTCACTCCATATTGATGGTATGTGAGCAAGTAACCTGACCAAGTGCCCAGATATTAAGTCCGTGCTCTGTTGTAGCAGGCATGGGTAAATGCCATATGGACCAGGAGATTTATATGCACTAAAGTTTGAAATGGCACACGATGTCTTTTCCATACTGACGATACACAATGGTGACAGTATTTGTTATAAGCCTTGGCCAATAGATCCCGGGAGGTGGGTTTCTAACAGAAACCTGCTGTTTACTTCTGGGGTGCCTGTGTAGCTACCACATGATCTTTTTAGGGTACATAGGACGTTCAGGTGATCCAGTTTGAGGGCCTTCTGAAGGCGCTGCTTTTCTGGTAGGGAAGAAATGCTTCCGCAGTGCACACGCCACTAGACCCTTTTAGGCCTTCTGAGCTCATAGTTTTAAGCGGTTGGAGGCTACTTGTTAGCGGTCTAATCGCCTAATGTCTTCGACCCATGGAAGAGTTTCCTAGCCTTTTTCCTAATTTTCCCAAGGTTATGGTTCCACCAAGTAACATGTCTTTGAGACTTTTATATTTATACTTTATATTTTTTACATGATGATTAAATTTTCAATTTAAAGCGTTTTTGGTGTACAACAACATATCGAATGGCGATAAACTACAATGTCAACGCTCATCTGATTGCAATAACGCGACCAGTACTTTTAGTAATCTGTTCGCGAATGTTCTTGGTTCAGAGAACTCGAAGCAAAATACCACACTCTCGGATAATTCTCTGATTATCAGCTTACTGAAACTTTCATCGTCTTTGGCGGAAACAGAGCTACCACGACAGCCAAGCGTAAGTTTATTTTGTAAATGTTATTTTGCATAAATCCAAATAAACTCCCTCTCAGGAGGTTACTATTCCAGAAGATGAGGAGCTTTCTAATGAAAGTCAAACAGATGAAACTAAGGCTGAGCAATTAAATATTGAAGGACATCGTTCAAAGGCTCCATGTATAGCTGATACTGGTAAGTTTGAGTGAAACCCATTACTTTATATCTTTTTTCTTAATCTTATAAAAATTGCAGTGATGCGACATTTTCCTACTATGAAGCGGTTATTGGGTTCACTATCGCACTGCTCGAGCTCATCTTTCACGATAATGGCTTCATCGTCGAACTTTTTGCTAGATGAGCCTCAAAGCACTGCAGACGCGGTTTTTAATTTACTCATTACGCTATACGATAAAGCATCGAATGCTCGGCTAATAGTTGCACCAATTTGCCAATATTTAGAAGCAAGTAGGTATAGTAGAAATTTGCCATTAAGAATGAAAAAAAACGTAGGGTTTTTCTTTAAGGCACTATTCAGCGCAATTCGTTGCCTCGGTTGCAGTTATCCGAGCCATTTTTGTGGTATATTTCGAAAGTGTTAGAGGCTTCTATAGCGGTGCATATTTTCACTCAGATGGGCGGCATAAAAATAATTTGCCAAAACTTAGTGCGACTAAATAAAATTCTAATAAATATGCAACCCGGATTGGTATGTACGCTTCTATTATTATTTGACTTATTTATTTGAACATTTCTTTAATTTTTTTTTTTGTTTTCAGATTTCTCTCATTATGCAGCACCTTACGAAGAATACAAAATTAAAACTACATTCACACGCATGTGTAAATGGAAACGGCAAAAAAACATCTTCGTCATCCAGTTCTGCGCATGGTCAGCGTCATTTCCAAGACGGACTCATTAATTTCGCGCCATTTTGCACCATATCCGCCGAACATGATACGGCACATTCAGCAGATATTTTAATTATGAATCCCGTCGCATCGCATAGACGACCGCGCACGCCTGCCTGGAGTTATATGTTTTATCCAAATGAATCGCATGTCGATTTGACAATTACACTGCCAACGGCCATACTGTTGAAGGAAGTACAATTGCAGCCACATGCGCCGACATTGGCTTCTTGCCCTTTCGCCGTCGCTTTGGAGATCTCACGAGACTACGGTTTGGGTCCGATTCCAGTTGGCCCACCGCTCACAACTACGGGCATGACATGCATCCGATTGAAGTTGGCTAAGCCGGAAATAGCCACAAGTGTTGTATTGCGTTTATACAGGTTTGTTATCGCAACAATGTTTTTGTTCATTTTATTTCATTACTAATAATTGAATATATTTTAATGCTGTAGACCGAAAGATAGCTCCAACATTGGTTTGTCGCAAATTGCAATCTTGGGTAATACAATATTTGCATTCAATTCTAACTCGTTGATTAGCAGCTCTAGTGGAACTAGCGGTGTTGGCGTCGGTGTTTCGGGTAGCGGTATTTTTAATTTTGAGCAAAGCAGTGATGAGGACACATTCGCGAAGACTAGTGTTGGTTGGATGCGTATACTGGCTCGCTGCTTCCAAGCGCCGGCCATTATTTACGATGAAAAATTGGCTGCAGATGTGATTGGTGCATCAGCGGTCTACCCAGGTTTCTTAGAAGCCTGTTGCTCCTTAATGAATATTATGCCAATGATACCAAATGCTGCGTTACAAAATTTGCATACTGTTTTGCTAAAATTGGGTGGATACAATCGTAATTTGTGCCTATCAATAATTCGCATTTTGCTCTGGGGTACAACCCCTCAAAGTAAGTAATCTTTGGTTGTACTAAAAAAAAATCAAATTTTTATGGGAGGAATTTCGCTTAAATTTTATAGCATACAAGCTTTCAAATGAGAGTATCTGCAATTTACTTTATGAGTTGGCAACAACTAGGGATGAGTATACGGTGGACAAGATTCAGGTTTTGCTTGAGTGGATCGTAAAGCTCCGTCATAATTTCAGTAATCGCACATTGCGCTGCAATAATCCCCAAAGTGGATTTGTCAAATGCGTGGCATCGATTTTATGGTCAATTTACACGGAAGGACATGTATCGAATTTGCAAGAATTAATAACCGACGACATCTTTGAAGCCTGTATGCACTGGATTGACACGCTTGAGAACGAAGAACCGCTAAAAGTGGCCTTCGACTCCTTGCTATGCTCACTGTGTTGTATCAAACCTGAACTTTTTAACCAACTGCTCACTAAAGTCAACGTCAAAGTACAACAAACTCATGAAATGGACGCCAGCAGTACCAGTTTGAATAGTGATGGCGCTTCACAAGTAACCGCTGGCGACGCAGGCATAAGCGTTGGTTTAACCGATGATAATAAAGGCCAAAGTGGAAGCGCATGGTTTGCTAGCGTTGCTGCAGCTAATTTAACCACACTTTTGCAGCGGCCGGCATACTTGACAACTTTAGCGATGTCGTGCCAATCTTCATCTGCAGTTTATCAATTAGTTGATTCTGGTCTGCCGAAATTGTTGGCATATTCTTTATATGAATACTGTAGTGCTTTGTTACCCGAGGTAAAACGATCTGCTCCTGCATCGGCCAACGTAATTAATTCAGCGCAGGTACGGAACTCTGCACCTACAACGACTGGAGTTATAACGTCAGTGCAATCTTCAGGCACCTCAAGTACATGTCTAACCGATGCTGACAAAGCTGAATGCATTGATGACAACACTGCATTGATGAATGATGCAATCCAACCACTACTCAGTTGTGCGCATGTCCCGAAAGTGTTGGATTTCTTTTCGGAATGTTGTGCTGAGGGATATATGAGAGACTGGCTGGGAACGCAGCAGGGCGCTATCTTTTGGAAGCCGTTGTTGGAGTTGCTGTGTAATTATCGCCCATTGGAGTATACCGGTGAGGAACCAATGCAACAGGCATTCATACGTATGGAACGGGCCACGATAAACTTTTTCACGCGCGTTAGTGCTTGCCATCCGAAAAATCAAGATACTTTGACGACATTGCTTATATCCGTAATACGTAAGCCTATGCAGGGATCGATGAGCGGCAAGGCGACTATTTCTGGTTTTACGAGACAAATCGTTTTACAATTGTTGCTGGAGAATGAAAGAATTCTGGTATCAGTACGCAGCAAACAGCCATTACAAAAACGCGATTCATCCGTGCTGTCATTGGCCGCGACAGCGAGTAATGCTTCCAATAGCAGTGTGTCAATGTCATTGGTAAACCATCATCCATCTAAACGTATTAATGCTCATCATTTGCTGTTTAGTGTGAGTGCGAACACAAAATGCCAAGAGATACTACAAAACTGTGTTTCAGGTAAGTGCAATTTATTTGTAATAAATATGTATGAATGTAAATAATGCAGATTTTTATGAGAAGCTCGCTAATACCAGTGGGCTTGGCGACGCCTGTACACTAATATGTTTTTACAGTCTTTCTTAACATACCTTAAGAGTCAAGTTTCTTTCTAAAGTTCAACCACCCTTGGTTAAGATTGGAATATTAGTGACAGTTTAGGTATCCGTGATTTTCATTATAACATGAAGCGACATAAGTTTCATTATAACTTGTCTAGGCAGCATTACGGAAATCTGCTTAAGTTAGGAATCTGGTCAAATTAACCTTTCGTTTTTGCGACTCGGCCAAGGGAATACCACTGCACTGCTAAGTGTGACGCAGTATCGAGGTGACGAGAGAAAAGTCTTGGCTCTTTCTTAGGATTGTAAGACGTACCGAGGTATTTTGAGGAGTAGAGGGCACAATATGTCTGAGGTGGCACTGCGCCTTTTTACCTCCCTTATATTAGCTCGTGATGTAACTCTGTAATATTGATGTGCCTAAAAGATGCAGCGATTTCTATTCTCAAGTTACATACCTGATCGCAGTACGAATGGAAATTGGAGCGAGGTTTTAGTTTTTTAAACTATAATTTTTAAATTGTATATCTATATAGAGAAGGAGGGAGATTCTTGAAAAGGGTTGCGTTAGGTCGAGGCCACGCAGTGAGCGGCAAAGCGGCAAGTGGCTGAGCGGCGCCGTACAAAAATGCCGCTCAGCCGCTCAGAAATACCGCTCAGAGCATGGCCACTTCAATAGTATTTCCTATGTTTTAGTTAAGCCGCTCAGCCGCTCGCCGCTTTGCCGCTCATTGCGTGGCCTCGGCCATAGGCCGCAGCTAACAGTAAAGTCGACTACATCGAAATGCTTTTTACATACATAATTCCGCTGAATTTAAAATTGATGTGGGCATTGCATATAAAGGAAATTTATATCCTTTTGCCCTTTTGCCAATTGCGCACGATGTTGCCTTTTCAATTAAACTGAATTGTAACTACATATATGGTAACGGTTGGAAATGCGGTTCTATTTATACAAAACTGGTGTTACTTTTACTTAATTTTTGCCCAGTCTTTCGTGTGTCCTTATATTTTTTATTGTAGATATCCATGCATTCTTGGCTGTCGGGTTATCTGGTCATGTGGAGCCGCTACAACAACAACAACAACGGTCCAAATATCACAATAAATACTGAACGTGTGACAGGCGCCACACACTGTGATAAATTAACGAGTAGACTGCCCAGCGATAATTTTCTTCGTTATGTGGTTAGTTATTTTTGCTGAGCGCTGTGTTGCCTAATCAATGCAATTGTGTCTAGTAGTGTTGTCACCGCTACACACAACCACAGTACAATTCATCAAATTAATCCAACTTTTTTAGTCTGACTTTATACACGACAAACTTACCAAAAAAAAAGCTGCTAAGTTACGAAGCACTCGCATGTGGCAACCGTGCTTAGCAGTACCGCTACAACAACAATAGAAGTTTGCTATTCTCGGCAAAATAGTGAGCGCCGTTGGTTTGTTTGGGCCATGGTAGTCAATGAGAAATTTCTTAAAACTCATATGTAAATGTATGTACACAGAATTGGGTATTATGCGAATTAATTGTTATTTAGATAATTATTCAAATAAAGTGTTATCTGTAATGTACTTATTCCCAAATAACTTATTGACGAATGAATTGTTCGTGAATAAAATGCTTATCAATATATTGGCCCCTATTATGAGTTGCATTCGATCTTCGACTGTGGTCGAAAGTGCTGATCGAACGAATTTTCATTTGGTATTATGGCGCTTATTCGATGCGCTATTGTGAATTTCGCTCGTCTAGGTTGTTCACAATAGTATATTTTTCACCGCTGAGAAGCTTTGTTTAGAGATCGAGCAAACTAAATAGTGTGCTTATACATATGTTCATATGTAAATTTGTGCAAATTAAAATGATATAAAAAAGAAAGCGAGTTTATAAAAGCGTGGTAAAAAAAAATTAATTAGCACAACGGAGTTCTGGTTGAACGATTCGTCAGAGGATGAGGGCTTAAAAAACTGGCCAGGAGCAGAAAACGTGAGAGTTTAAGTGCAGTCCTTCGAATATATTTTGACATACAATATATTTAAGAAATTTTGTGATCCAAATCTATTTAAAATATATTAAAACTGTAAACTGCTCCACGATTTTGTTTTCAGAGATCGTGCCAACGGAGTATAGGGATTTTCTTTCATATGTGAAACCAGACTTTCGAGCTTGTGTTTACTATTCACGACGTTAGAACTGCTTGAAATTAATACAAATCGTTTAAAATTAGTATCCAGCCGCCAAAAAGTAAGAAAAGAAATACAAAATCGTACATTTTTAAAATTTTCTAGCATTTCGCTACACCAACGAAAGCAAAATTCTGTTCGACAGAAAATTCGATACTCAACGAAAATTTCGACACGCTTGCATAGCTCATAATACGAATTTCACTTTGGATCTTCGATGTTCGATAGCCAGCGAATATCGAGAATCGAATGCAACTCATAATAGGGGCCATTATTCGTGATTTTATTCGTTATTTGGAATAATTAAGTAAACTCGATTTTTAACATACAGAGCCACGAGTTGCTTTTATTTCTATTGTTACTGATTCCCGGTTAGTTGTTATCGTTGGTGTAGCTGCTTACTTGCCTGCCTAGATTGGCTTGTCTCCTAGTCGTTGTCGTCAAGCTTTACCAACGGGCAGTGCACTATGGAGAAAAATTGATGTTTTTGGCATAAAGTCTAAATATTAAGATCTTCGACTTACACCAACTTCGTTATTTTTTATAATACCGGTTTGTGCAGGTACTATGTGCAAGTACTATGGACTCCTGAGGTGACCTACCAAATTTTGTTCGGTTCGAAGCTCTATATCAGTCATGCCAACGTCGGCAGAACTCCATAAGCAAGTGCCCTGCGCTGGGCATGACTGCTCTATATTATATCGTCGCTACCATGTCAAACTATCGAACTGGAAATGGGTATTTTCCAGGAGACCAAATAAACTGTTGTAAAAAATGTTGTTCTCATTAGAAAAAAGTGTGGGATTCGACAGTTTGTTAAAGCTAGTATCCTCTGCTCCTAAGGAGACTTGAAATTTGACGACTCGCCAACTTGTATATCATTCTTAACGCATGCGCAAGGTATTGACATGGTAGCGACGATATAGCCGCCATATGACTGGTCTGGCGGACTTACACCATCTTCGCTGTTTTTCATGCTATACTTGAAAGTTGTTTCGTAAACTTTGGGCTTCTGAAAAGCGTTATGTATTTAGTGAAACATATGAATTGGATTTCAACTCCAAAGTTTTTAAGTTTCACTCTGTTAAAAGTTGTATTTTTCGCCCCGCGCAGCATGAATGGCAAATACGCATTTCTCTAAAAAATGCGATTTTTTCAAAAAGGGGCAAAATAGGGCAAGAAAGATTAGTTATACATTAATCTACACACTTTTGTTAATTAATTGTCATTTGCAACTCTTTGCACTAGCTGTCCAATTAAAAGTTATTGTCTGCGAAAAACGACTACAATTGTTATGTTCAATGTAATACTATACATAAAAAAACATTGCACAATCGGACAATAAAACGCAATAATAACTAAAGGGCCATACAAAATCATAATTTTACATATCTGGACTAATGTTTTCCATAATAAGATTTTTAAATGTTTAAACATTTCAAACCACAAGAACTTAAAGTTAAGTAATATTTCCTCTAAATTCTTCTAAGACAATGTGAATTTCAATCAGCTGACTTTGAAAGCACTCTAATGAAAAAATATTGCCATCAGGATTTAATTGGAATACGTTTTTTTTTTTACTAATTGAGATATTCAGATGGGTCGGGTGCTCGTGTTCCTTAAACTGCAGTTGCAGTGAACACCTTTTCAACCCAGTAATGAGAAAACGTAAATTATAATGAGAAAACGTAAATTGTATTGAGAAAACCTAACTTAAGGTTCAGTTAGTCGACACTTAATTTACGTAACTTAACCTAATATATTATTCTTCTTCTTTATTGGCGCTGTAACCGCCTAAGCGATTTTGGCCGGGTCCAAAACAGCACGCCAGACGTTTCTCTTCTGTGCCAACTGACGCCAATTGGAAATGTCAAGTGAAGCCACGTTCTTCTCCACCTGGTCTTTCCAACGCAAAGGAGGCCATCCACTTCTTCTGTTACCAGCATCGCGGCCCGCGTTAAATACTTACAGAGCAGAAGCGTTTCTGTCCATTCGAACGACATGGCCAAGCCAGCGGACCCGCTGAATTTGAATTCGCTGCACTATGTCTATATCGTTGTAAAGCTCATACAGCACACCGTTAAATCGTGTGCGGTATTCGCCATCGCCTACGCGTAAAGGCCTGTAAATGGTTCGCAGAATCTTTTTCTCGGAAACTCCTTTGTACGACGAGAGAGGATTTTACTTCTCAATTGCCTACTCAGTCCAAAGTAGCACTTGTTGGCAAGAGCGATTCTCCGTTGGATCTCAAGGCTGACATTATTATTGGTGTTAATGCTGGTTCCCAAATAAACGAAGTTGTCTACTTTTTCAAACTTGTAACTGTCAACAGCGACGTGGGTGCCTAGACGCGTGTGCTGTGACTGTGTGTGTGATCACAGGAGATACTTTGTTTTGTCCTCATTTATCATCAGACCCATTCGCTTTGCTTCTCTGTTTTTACCGATAATGCCGATGTCATCGGCATACGCTTGTTGAGTAATCACTAACGATTTCTTACGTAAGTTGAGTCATGTCTAGACTAACTAGACTATTAGTATTGACATAATGTTAATTATATTGGGAATACGTAAAGTAATCAGGGACGGTAATCATTATAAGTAAAATAATTTAAATCGGTATTTAATCACTATTTTATGATTTTTACTTTTTCGCTCAACGGAAATAATTATTATTTGATTTCTATTTTTTTCTATCACAAATAATGATTATTTTATGTTTTTTATTTTTTCGCCTTGAGATATTAATTATTATTAAGTTTTATTTTTCCACTTAGAAATAATGATTATGTATTTATTTACTTAAAAGGCCATATAGATGCAACCAACAGAAATTTTGACCAGTAAATTTTTGGAGTTATTCGTTTTATACCTCTACCTCTGAAGTGGATATGTCGGAAATTACCCTAGTATAGCTTTTGAAAAATGTTACTATCAAGTGAAAAAATAAAAAATTAACATTAATTATATTTGAGCGAAAAAATAAATATCATAAAATAATCATTATTTTTGATCGAAAAAATAAAAATCAGATATTAATTATTATTTTTGATTTTTACTGGTTAAACTCAAAAAATAAAAATCATTATAGATTACAGTAGAACGTACGAATACAAATATGTCAGTATAGTTAAAATTGTTTTACGACGCTTACAACATCTTGATTTTTTTGGTTAAAAGTTAAAAAATAGTAATTATTTTCCGACCCCGAAATTAATAATGAGAAAACGTAAGAAATAATGAGTAAAAGTAAACTGGCAATGAGAAAACATAAATTACCAATGATCGTAAATTTATAATGAGAAAACGTAAAATAAGTTTACTTCGTAGTTTTTGAAGTGAAACTTCTTAGGTACCGGCGGTACCGCAAAAATGGAGAGTGAAATTTTTAAAACTGGAAATGTTATATGAGTAAGAATGAAGATATAGTATAGAGAAGGGGAAAAAGAAAGAAAGCGACGTATGCACAGCTATAGTATAAAGCAATAGCACAAACAACTTCAACGCGCATGCATACGAGCTCTGCCGCTACCAAGCAAAGTTAGCACTGAAGCTCGCATAAACCGAAATAAGAATATATGTATGAAGCAAGCGTGCTTCGTGTACCTACATACATTCGTACATACATATGTTTGCATGGATTAGGAATGTTCCCTTGATTTCCTTGGAATGATCCCTTGATTTTTGGCAAATATTCCCGGGATTTTCGGGATTTGTAATTTGCACTGATGGCAACAATAGAAAGTTCATTTTCGTGACCAGTACTGGCTATATTTCTTTTTTTTTATTTAATTTATATATATAAAAATGAAATGTCTTTCATATGACGGCGATGCCTGACCAAACGGTTGAACCGATTTCAATTCTGTAAAAAGCACATTTTTGGACCTTCTGTGTGGAAGGTTTTTCGATTTAAAAAAATTTGAAACTTTTTATTATTGTTGCAGAAAAATGAAAAGTGCTGAGACGCCACGATTTCACAATTTCATAGAGTTTTCCGTATAATGAATGTCACGAAACTACTAAACGGCTGGACCGATTTAGTTCACATTTGGAACATATGTCAGCACCTTGAAGGGAAATATTTCGACTAAAAATTTAGTCGCTAGGTGGCGTTGGGGTCGGGATATTCATAAAAATTGCATTTACTTGCCGATTCGGCTCATACTTAGAATATAAGTTAACCAGTTGAAAATAAATATAAATAAATATTGGGATTAAAAATGTATCTGATAGGTGGCATTGTGGACGAGATATTTCTAAAATTCTTATACACTGGGATAATGATAGATCTACTTATATGTATATTTGTGGAAGTATGTATGTGTGCCAGGTTGCAGCCTAAACAGACGGACAGAATTGATCAAAACTTCGACAGAGTATTGTCATCACACCTGGGCCTATAATAGGGTGAAAAATTTGGGATTCGACAAGGGGGCGTGGCACCTCCCATAGGCGTAAAATTTTTAATCAGCCATAACTTCGGAACTATAAGTCACATGAACTTGAAATTTGGTGTACAGTCATATATATGGTACGTGCCTATAGTAAGGTATACATAAATGGGTTTTGTAAAAGGAAGCGTGGCACATCCCACATCACACATCAGTCACATGAAATTGAAATTAGGTATGCAGACATATCTGCGGTAGGTTCTCATAGTAGGCTATATATACATGAGTTTGTAAAAATAGGCGTGGCACATCCCGTATTCGTGGAAATTTTATCAGCTATAATTTCACAACCATCAGTCACATGAAATTTGAAATTAGGTATGCAGACATATCTGTGGTAGGTGCTCAAAGTACGCTATATATACATAAATTTGTGAAAATGGGCGTGGCACATCCCATATTCGTGGAAATTTTATCAGCTATAACTTCAAAACCATAAGTCACATGAAATTCAAATTTGGTACGCAGACGTATCTATGGTTGGCGCTTATAGTACGGTATACATACATAAAGGGGCGTGGCATATCCCATAGGTGTGGAAATTGTATCACCTATAACTTGAAAACCATAAGTCACATGCGGTGGAAATTTGGTACGCAGACGTATCTATGGTAGTTGCTTATAGTAAGGTATACATAAATGGCTTTATAAAAAGTGGCGTGGCATATCCCATAGGCGTGGAAATTTTATCAGCTATAACTTGAAAACCATAAGTCACATGAGATTGAAATTTCGTTTCTATGGCAAGTGCTTATAGTAGGGTATATATGAATGAGTTTGTAAAAGGGGGCGTGGCACATCCCACTGGCGTGTACTTTGGTATCAACTACAAATTCGGTACCATAATTCACAAGAATATGAACTTTGGTTGAATACATATCCATGGTAGTTGCTTATAGCAAGGTTTGTATACATGACATTGTGAAAGGCAACGTGGAGCATAAGCGCGCAATTTTTAATCAGCCATAAATTGGGAACCATAATTCACATTAACTGTAAATTTGGTATGCAGACATACAGTGACGAGCAAAACTGTAACATGGTTTAACACTTTTTGTTTCAGCCACCGCTATATTTCCAAGTTCTAACGACTTTCATACTTTTGCTGTATATTATTGTTGGTACATCCCTACTCCATCTCTCATAATGATTTGAAGTCAATACAACAACAATAAAAAAACCAGCAGACAAAAATGTAAATTAAGGCAGATGTTACAGTTTTGCACTCATATATTTTTAAGAACTTTTTAACAATTTTCACAAAAAAAAAGAACTACTAACAAAATGTTCAGTACTTTTTTGTCTGTTTCAGTTCCTGGATGTGATTTGGCATACCTTATTTGTATCTTTGTAAAAATTCTGGAGGTATATCCTAAGTTTGCTTTCACAGCTCATGTACTCGATTTTACGGACTTTGATACTTAGTAAGTAGCGCTTTTAGTTGATTTCGCAAATTCTCGATGATATTCATGTCCGCGGATTGTGGAGGTCATTTCAAATTAGCAAATTTTTGCTTTGTATCCTGGCTTTGGGAACATGTGCAGTGTGTTTTGAATGATTTTTCAGCAGAAACTGTCATTTTTTCGACTACATCTTGCAAATTTTGTCGAAATATGAACAGATACTCTTCCTTACGCCTAATGCGTACTAACGGACAAACAAAATTTTTTAAATACAACCCCAAACTATTATTGACCGACCACTGTGATTCACAGCTTGCCTTACAGGATGCGCATGGGCTTAATTTGGGTCTTTGATCCAATACCATACCCGGCCATCTGATTGAAAGCGATTAATTTAGTCTTGTCAGACCAAATAACCTTCGATTGAAACTTAAAAATGTTTTTTATTGCATTCTGAAAGACCTAACATATTCCAATAGGCAACGGTCCGGTTTTCCTGCGATGCAGCAAACCCCTGCCACACTCGCACATGTATTTTGATCAAATTTGCCTTTTTCTTCTTTTATGATGCCTTTGCCCTCAATTTGGCAATTCTTCGCCTCGCTGTCTATTGATTTGCATTAAAGTTTAATACCTTAAGCGCTTCTGTAATAGTGGCTGCATCGCTACTTGCTGCTAAGTTCACAAGATATCGTACCGTAATATTTTTTAACAGACTTCCTTTGTCCTTGGGAACACTTTAGGCTATATTTTTTCTAAGTCTTAACATTTTCAAGTAGCAAATTCCAAAATTTTTGCCACTTTTCGTGCGGTTCCCCCTTTCCGCAGTAAATCTATTATTTACATTTATGGTTCCTGATCAACTATGTTATTTACTGGTGATCACTTCTTCAATAAATTACAATATAGAAAAAAGTCATCTGACTTCCAACTAAGTAAAAGATAACTGTCAAATGCAAAACTGAGAGTGAGTGCAAAACTGTAACATCTGCCTTAATTTACATTTTTGTCTGCTGGGTTTTTTATTGTTGTTGTATTGACTTCAAATCATTATGGGAGAGGGAGAAGGGATGTACCAAACAAGAATATACAACAAAAGGATGAAAGTCGTTAGAACTTGGAAATATAGCGGTGGCTGAAAAAAAAGTGTTAAACCATGTTACAGTTTTGCTCGTCACTGTATATGTGGGAGTTGTTTAGAGTAAAGTGTATATATATAAATGAGTTTATAAAAGGGGGATACATATGTATTCACCAATTATATCATTCGGATATTTAAAACTGTGTCTTACAGTCTTTAGACCATTTCGAAACGGAAAGATTGAATCGTTTTTTTTTTTGATCCCGCGATGCTTTTAAACGAAAAATTTTCATTCATAATAAATAATTCACCTTCCGGAATAAGTATTCTACCGGAAAAGTGCAGCTTTACTAAAGCAGCTAAGCGAATAGGCAGCTAAGCGGAATGTACCGCAGTAGCCTAATTTTAATTTAAAAATTCTATCGTTACCTTAATTCACCTAATATTAATATTGAAACAAGATTTGAAGAACAGAAAATGATGACAAATATATAGTAGTTGTTGCGGCACAATAAAGCTAAAAGTATGGTTCATAAGGATGCCTTAATTTAAACAGAAAGAAAATAGTTGGGCTCCTTTAATTTATGCTGAACTGAATATTTGTATTACTGTTTTATATTTTGGTTTGTTTACCCCGAACGACGCACAATGGGACTACAGCGGCCAAAAGTAGTAAAAACGGATTAGCGAATTCTGAAAAAGTAATTACACAGATGCATAGAAAAATATCCGGATAACCCAAACCAAAAAGAATTTTTGATAAAAATGCATATTTGCAGTCATAACACGAGCTTAAAGTCGAAACAATTCGAAAAAATAAATTTGGAAGAAAAAATTTTGATTTTGTCGCAAGTAATTTGAATAAATTTTTCCACTTGTGCGGATATATAAAAAGCCAATCTGATTGATGAGCAGTTTGTGAATATATCAGTGGTCAAGCATTGTTTTAAATTTTTTTTTAAATCTTCTGAAATGTATAAAACAGTTTACCATGAAATTCTACATAATTTTGGGAGTATACAATTTTTCGAGTGCTTACTTTAAAAATGGATATTTAAAAAGGACCTAGGGAGCGAGCTAAATTATGGTTAGGACAAGTAAACACTAAATATGGGGTCATATCTCAAATAGTTCCAGCTGCGAAGAAGTTCGAGTTCAGCTTCTATTCTTCCCTTTAATGACCCACCTCCTGTAAAATTTATATATTTATATAATTTTTATTGTAGTGCTGAATGGAAAGACTCTGATATATACATAAAATAAATAATGTGCAGTATAAAATGGAAATTGAAGAAGGTGTAGATGTTAATGACTCGCCAATCTATTAATCACATTCCACATTCAGCCAAAAATGGACGCTTCTCTGAACGAGATCCGTTTTCGATGGCAAGAGTCCTGCTTGCCTTAGCTCAGCTTTTGTAGTATAAAATGTCGGTAAAATTTAAAGTTTAAGTGTAAATACACATCGTGCACATAATTTAGTATGCAGGTATTGTAAATGTTTTCGTTTTTTCATTTTAAAAATGAAGAAATAGGAACTTCTTTAGAAATAAAATAAATATGCCTGTTCATTTTCTTCAAAATTCATAAAATTTAGTACTTAGAGCCAAAAACGTTGTGTAGGAGGTGGGCGCCGTAATAAGAAATTTTTTATTATCTTCGAATTTGGAAAATTTTGACTTAAACGAGCAGGGCACACCGAATTTCATAAAATTTTTTTTTTTTTTTAATTTTCGCCTGTTTTTCTATAATTACTGGACGATAATGTAAACCGATTTTGACGATCTTTCAGATTTATGCTTTTCTCGTTAAAACCAGCATATGCTCTGAATTTCATCAAAATCGGATAACATTTACTATTTCCGCCCACAAGAGCTGTGGGCATGTTAGCACGCTGAATTTTACGATTTTCCACATTTCTTCATTCCTAAATGCCGAATAGCGCATATAAGAAATTTCAGCGAATTTCTAGTACGGTTACTACTTTTGGCCGCAGCTTATATGGGGACGTTCCACTGTGTGACGTCGGGTGCTCTGCTAGTAATTATATAAATGCGATAGTAAACTTTACACACAAAAATCAATATATTCGCGAAGCTATAGGCCAAATATAGTAATATTGCTTTTTTAGTTTTTCACTCTGACGTCAGTAATTCAAAAATGATGTAAAAAATTAATTGAAATGTGCTTAGAGAAGAAGTATGGGTATCAAATTAAAGAGGAAGGTACTCGTGAAACAATATCGCCGGATAAAGGTGCCATTGATCGCTTGTGGTACACTCATGGATGACAGATGGGCCTCATGTCAGCTGACAGAGCGCTGGGCGAAAACCGCAACATGCGCGATAGCAAGGTCCTTCTGGCCGAGGGTGGACGGGGGGCGGTCGAGGTAACTACTCACACTCACAAAGCCACAGCTCTCACTTCTGGTGGGGGTTTTAACGGGTCACTGTCCAATCGGTATCTACGCAGTAAGGCTGATGATACTACCGGGCCCCGTATGTCGCAGTTGCCTGGAGGATGACGAGGTAGAATCATCTCAACACTACCTTCTTAGGTGCCCAGCGTTTGCGAGGCTCTCACATCCTAAATAGCCCCGAGAAGCTCTGGGGCATTGAGATTAGCCGAATTCGGAAATACATAATCGGCTTGGGGCGTTTTATCGATAAAGTTTAGGGTGCCATTCAGAATTCATTTCGCAATGCCTATGTCTATATTTAAGAATGAAACAATTAATTTATTAATGCAGTTTTAAATTATGTTCCAGCTGGCATAGCGAATAAAGATAGTGCATCTGTGTGAAAAGTGGTAGAATGTTTAATGGCTCTGCTACAGTCGCCACCAACAACTGCCGCTTTTCCTTCGTCAACGCCCGGACCAAATAATAATGTCGCTTGAACATACACCATGTAGTAAATGCTTGCACGGTAAAATTCGGACTATGAATAAATATATAGCCTTCCGCTTTATGCTGATATGGCAAAAAAACGTATGTTAAGACAAATATTGGCATTCCAGCTACATTTGGTCCGGGCGTTGTCGAGCAAAGGCTCTCGTACTTGGAGCGACTTATTGACGAGGCAAATCCGACAGTTGTTCGTGGCGACTGTGGCAGGGCCATTCAACCTTCTACCACTTTTCACCCAGATGCACTATCTTTATTCGCAATGCCAGCTGGTACATAATTTAAAACTGCATCAATAAATTAATTGTTTCATTCTTAAATATATAGACATTGCGAAAAAAACTAATGTACTTATTATTTGAAAATATATTAAAAAGTAAATATATTTAAAATCACTATAATATATACTATTTAAATAATTACAATGCGTACGTCTTCTGCAGTACATTTTTCGGTTTCTGAAGTACAATTGACTATTCTGAAGTACATTTTACGGTTTCTGAAGTAAAATTGGCTATTCTGAAGTACATTTTACGGCTTCCGAAATGCATTTCACGGTAACTGAAGTACAATTGACTGTTCTGAAATACATTTTATGGTTTCTGAAGTACAATTGACCATTCTGAAGTACATTTTACGTTTTCTGAAGTACTGTTGACTATTATGAAGTACATTTTATAGTTCCTGAAATACATTTGACGCTTTCTGAAGTACTCTTGGAAAAGGTGTAGAATGCTATGAGCACTCGCTCATTCATCGGGAAAATAATATTTTCTAATGCATATACTTTATAAATATTCGTGTCATATATATCTACTGTGACTGCTTTCGTCACTCGCGCGCACTGCCGTGCGCCGTGATTTGGAGGTTTTGTGTTGAGTTTACCTCACAAAGAACTCGTAAATAAACCAAACAGCGGAATAATATTTAAAATGCTTTATTACTTAAAAGATTCCTTAGTCGTTTATAAGTAATTACAGGTTAATAGTTTGCGTTGATATTCCGGCAAGCACTTCCAAATCCGATGACATCCAAAAAGAAAAAGGGAAGATGCACAATATTAGTGATGCCAGGTTGATTTTTATTTTACAACTCGGAAATTAGCGCAGGGTTGCATTAAGTAGCGAAAGTCGAATTATTGCCACAAAGTTTTCGAAAGTACAAATGCCGCCACATATATATGTATATAAACATTAAATTTTTAATACCAACCTACCTTGAGCAAAATACTACAAAGTAGTGTTGGGCAGTATCGATACCAAAAGTACTCAGAACTCGATACTCAAAAGGATCGACAGCACCCGATTTTTAAAAGTATCGATACTGAGTACTCCAAAGAACTCAGTGCTCACAAGAGAACTCGAAAGTACTCAGTACTCAAAAAAGGTACGCGAAAGTATTCAGAACTTAAAAGAACTCTAAAGTAATCAGTACTCAAAAATACTCCGTTCCAATAATCCGTTTGATACATGTACTCAGGATCGATGCAAAGTACTCAGTATTGAGTGTCGAATAGACTTAAAAAGTACTGAGTTTTATTTATGTTTAACGCTATTCAGAAATGGTAGTACTCAATTTGCAGTTTCAATAATTTTTAAGTAACAAACTTGTACCCATTCATTTGACGTAATTTAATTCATATATTCATATATTAATTTGAACAAAATACTGCCAGCTTGTGAGATTTCTACACTAAATATTGAAATGTTTCCAACATGGGTATATTTAAAGAAAGTACTCAGTACTCTGAAAAATACCCGATCCTTAGAAGTATCAAACCAAGAACTCGATCCTCAAAATTACTCGATACTTCCCAACACTACTTCAAAGGAACCAAAATTCAATGAGATATCAAAATTTTTACTTGACTCATCGTTTGCACGGACGTACAGACGGACAGAAAAACATCGTCAATCGATTTTTCCCTTCATTCTGAGCATTTTGGTATATGCATATGTATGTATATGTCTCTCTCTATCCCGATTTCGTTAGGCTGTTACAAACAACCGTAAAGTTGAATATACACATGTAACGCCCTATCTAAACAACTTTTCAAGAATGCGCTATTTCAGAATTTGTTTGAAGAACGCTCTATTTCAGAACTCCGTTCAAAAACGCACTATCAGCTGCCGATTCAAAAACGCCATATCTCAGCACATCTATACCCTGTGGGGAAACGAACTAGTGCGGAACTGGTTCGGTTCTAGCGCGTTTGGAACCATGAATAGTACGCGTTAATTCTCTTTTGCATGCTAGCGACTGGCGAATTTAACATTGCGATGTCCTAAGAAGTGTTAATTGTCCCCCGTTGCATCCCTTTGGCTCTAGTTCCGAACCAGTTCTAAATTCGACAGATAAGATCTAGTTCGGTTTGCATCCCTTTTTCTATAGTTCCGAACCAGTTCCAAATTCGTCAGATGAGATATAGTTCGTTCTGCATCCCCTTTTCTTTAGTTCCAAACCAGTTCCTAATTCGACAGATGAGATCTAGTTCGATCTGCATCCATTTTTTATAGTTCCCAACCTGTTATAAATTCGTCACCTTAGATCTACATACATTTCTAATCATGCTTGTCGAAACATTTCCCTTCTATATTAAATACGATCGGTTGAAGGAAGGACAATACAATCACAAATGTTTAAACGCACTTATTAAAAATTTATGAACCACATTAGTAGTAGTAGTAGTATCAAACTTAAGTAGTAAGTAAAAAACAAAAGTGCGTTCTGCTTAAAAGTAAAAATATTAGTTCACTTTGTATTACATGTCTAAATTTAAGCATATTGATTTTTAAGTAAATTCAGTTCTTTTTAAGCTTATATGTATATGAAGTACTTCGAAAGTTTTTGTCGTACTTAACTTAAATATGATAAATAATAAAGTTTAGGTACAGTGAAGTTTTTACAATACCGGCCACTATTTTTTAAATATTTTATTTTTCCCAAATTTTTTATAAAAATATGGTTAATTCTACACCAAAAACCCCAAAAACCAGAGCTCCAAACCTTATGCAAAATTAAAGAAAACTGCGAATTTCCATCCAAGTATTAAATTTACACTCTTTAGAAAAAAGTTAAGTACTCAGTTATTAGCCCATTCAATTTTAGTATAACAAAGTGCAAGTTTGAGGTAGCTAGGACTTACCATTGATATTTTGCAATTTTTTTTGTTGTTGTTTGGTAAGTCCTAGCTTCCTCACACTTGCACTTCATTATACTAAAATTGAATGGGCTAAAAAACTTTTTCTAGAGAGCGTAAATAGAAAGTGAATTATTTTAATGAAATTTTGCAGAATTTTCTTAAATTTTGCACAAGGTTTGGAACTCTGATTTTTGGGGATTTTGTTGTAGAATTGACCATATTTTTATAAAAAATTACCGAAAACTAAAATATTAAAAAAATAGTTGCCCGTATTGTAAAAAATTCGTTGTACCTAAACTTTATTGACTGACTGTATTAAAGTAGCTGTGGTGGATTGCATAAAAAAAATTAATTTGTCTTTTCTTAAAAAAAAGGTAGCTCTGGTGGCTTGCATTTTTAAATAAATTTAGTGAGAAAGTGGTAATTATTTTGACACTTTTTTTTTAAATGCCTCTTTTTCTGCAACTGCATTGCCTTTCTCAATTGTCCTTCACTAAGTATAATGATTATTAAGCAACTCAAAAACTATACCAGCGTAATTACCGACGTATCCTTTTGAGAGGTAGCCGCACCATTATAAAAGGAATAAGACCCAAGCTTTTCAGGTAAAAATTTCAGTAGGTTGCGTCTTTATGGCCTTTTCAATTTTATAAATTATCATTATTTTTAAGTGGAAGAATAAAACTGAAAATTAATCATAATCTCTGCGCGAAAAAATAAAAATCACAAAATAATCAATAATAATTCATAAAATAATGATTAAATGCTGATTTAAATTATTTTACTCATAATGATTACCTTCCCTGCTTTTGAAATTTAAAATAGAATAGTTTAGTGAAAGTACCACATTTCACTGCTTTTGGACTGGTGCGTTGGTTCGTTTTTGGCAAAAAAGAACTAGTACTGAACTACACCATTTCCAGATGGATTTTGGAAGGCGTTAATTGGATTTTAGAATAGTCAATTGTATTTTAGAAAGCGTAAATTGGATTTTAGAATAGTCAACTGGATTTTAGAAAGGGCCATATGGATTTTAGAATAGTCAACTGGATTTTATAAACGATCATTTGGATTTTAGAATAGTCAACTGGATTTTAGAAAGAGTCAATTGGATTTGAGAATAGTCAATTGGATTTAAGAAAGTGTAAATTGGATTTTAGAAAGCGTTAATTGGATTTTTTAATGATTCATGCATAGCATATGATTATGTAGTTTCAAATATTGCTGAAGTTCAGGTTATAAATAAATACTTTTTATTAAGTTTTAACAATATAGTATGTATTAATATATATTGCATTGTAACTAAGCAAATACCGCAGTCGTCTTGTGCCTCCATTTTTTGCTTTTTTTTATTAAAAAAATGTATTTAATGTGCCCATACAATGTTCGCTTAAAAGTGAATATATTAGAAAAATTTGCATTGACAAATACCGCACATAAGAAAAAACTGGCTACTTCAAAATTTTTGTGGAAAATTCTAAAATTCACTTTACATTTCCGAAAATCCAATTTACGTTTTCTAAAATCCATTTTACGTTTTCTTAAATCCAGTTGACTATTCTAGAATCCAATTTACGCTTTCTAAAATCCAGCTGACTATTCTAAAATCCAATATACGCTTTCTAAAGTTCAGTTGAGTATTCTAAAATCCAATTTACGCTTTCTAAAATCCAGTTGACTATTCTAAAATCCAATTGACTCTTTCTGACATCCAATTGACTCTTTCTAAAATCCAACTGGAAATGGTGTAGAAATCTGGTTCACTAGCTCGTGTTTTCCCTACAGGGTATCTATACTATATGTAAAAATCAAACCCAAAAGAGCGTGAGAGCTAAACAGCCGATGTACTGGGTCGATTTCTATGATTCAAGTTTTAAAATTACATATGTATTTCTACCAAGGAATGAAACCGAAACCCAAACCGAAACCGTAACCGTTTAAAACCGTTTCGTTTTTCAAAACCGAAACCGAAACCGTAACCGTTATCTTGACCTGAAAAGGAACGATACCGAAACCATTTCAATCACAGGTTTCAATCGGTTTCCAGAAATTTACAAAAATAATAAATAAAAATTTCTTTGAAATAAATGATTTATTTAACCAAAATCAGCAACATTTTGCTAAAATTCTTGTTAAGTAGTAAATAAGTATGGCAAGGTAACTTTTCTCAAAAATCTGCTGATGACTTTGTTGTTGTGAATCGATAATCGATTAATTATATTTAAGTAGTTTCTTTCCCGTACGCAATGCGAGATCCCGCGTGTGCCCAAAATAGCCCAGAAATCATGCCTGTACTCAACAAAATGGGTAATAGAGAGCGAAAATTCGAGCGTATTCGATCGTAAGTGTATTCTTCTTCCTGCCCGAAACAGCCCGAAATTTTCTCCGAGTAAAAATGGATAAAGTGTCAAAGTGCATATCAGCTGTGTTGTGTTTACATGTTGCCTGCATTTACTTGGTGCTTTTAAGGAAAAGGGAATGGCCTGGTGATGTATTTTCAATCTATGTACATAAAATCAAATTTGTGAAACCAAAATTCAATTTCCAAGTGTTTGCATTTAATACCATGTTCTGACCGACAACCAAAAAATTTTTCCTTCATTTTCATTTCATTTACAACCTTTAACTTTCATTCTTATTTTGCTTTGGCCAGGCAATTAACAATAAATCCGAAATGGCGTATTAAAGATGATAAAATATGACTTCCACTTCGATAAATAATCGAAAAAAACTAGTGAAGACACCGATTGGAATGAGTGGAAAGTGAGTTTTCAAGTAGTTTTCAAGTAGTTTTCAGCACTGGTTTTCGTTTAACAGATTTTATATGGACGAAAACACAAGTTTTTGGTCGAAAACCAGTTTTAGCAACGAAAACATGTTTCCGATGTCGGTCAGAACATGGTATAAGTGACAAAAACAAGAACAACGTGAATCAGCTGTTTCTCGACTTGTGGGTACGAAATGTGGGTTTTTGCGTTTCCGTACTTCTGAACTTTGTTCCATTTTTGAAAGGAAATGTTTCTCTTATTCTCTAATTACCAAATCCGGTCCGGATTGTTAGGGAAAGAACCTAGTGTTGATATTATCAGTGAACTGTAATTTTCGATTTTCTTTCCTCAACGTTTAAGACATTGTGATTTAAATAATATCAACAAAATTTCTGTGAAAAACCGAAACCGGAACAAAACCGAAATAAATTTTGAAGAACGAAACCAAAACCGAAACCGAAACACTTGGCAAAACCGAAATCCAAACCGGAACGTTATTTTGAATTGGTTTCATTCCTTGATTTCTACCACAGTAGGAAACAGTGGTATTTTTAAAATGAAATTTTGATAATAAGTATGTTTAATTAAAGTATTAAGTTGATCAACAATACCACGCATTGCTAGACCGTTTGCCTTTCACGCGTTTGTGTTTAGAGAGCATCAACAAACCACATACATATTTCTCTCTATTCTCTTCTTTTTATACCTTTCATGAGCATGAAATGGTATTATAACTTTGGTCCGATGTTTGTAAGTACCAGAATAAGAAGAGATAGACCCATTAAAATTTATACTTAAATGATCAGAATGTCGAGCTGAGTCGATTTAGCCATGTCCGTCTGTCCGTCTGTCTGTCTGCCCGTCTGTTTGTATGCAATCTAGTCTCTCAGTTTTCGAGATATCCGGATAAAATTTGGTAGGTGGGTGTATTTTTATAATGTATTCATCATTTGTCGGAACCGGAAGAATCGGACCACTATAACATATAGCTCCCATACAACTGATTGTTCAGATCTGAGATTTTTCGTTATAACTTCTCCATTTATGCAGTTAGGAATATGAAATTTTGCAGTACTTGCACCCATTATCAACAGAGAACTTAGAGTGAAAATTACAATGATCGGGTCACTATAACCTATAGCTCCCATACAACTGATTGTTCAGATATAAAATTTTTCGTCCTCCATTTATATAGCTGGGAACAGGAAATTCCGCACTGTTTTCAATAATTATTAACAGAAAACTTACAGTGAAAATTAAAAAGATCGGATAACTAACCTATAGCTCCCATACAACTGATTGTTCAGATATGAGATTTTTCGTTATAATTCATCCATTTAAGTAGCTAGTAACAAGAAATTTTGAACTGTTGTCACTCATTATCAGAAGAATGCTATCAGAGAAAATGGCGAAGATCGGGTCACTATAACCTATAGCCTCCATACAACTGATTGTTCAGTTACGAAAATTTTCGTTATGACTTCTCCATTTATGCAGCTAGGAACATGAAAATTCTCACCGTTTTCACTCATTATTAACAGAATATTTACAGTGAAAATAGCAAAGATCGGGTCACTATAACATATATCTCCCATTCAACTGATTGTTCAGTTATGAGAATTTTCGTTATGACTCCTCGATTTATGCAGCTAGGAGCATGAAATTTTGCAATACTTCCAACGATTATCAACAGAATTCTTACAGTGAAAATAACAAAGAGCGGGTCTTTTTTTACATATAGCTCCCATACAACTGATTGTTCAGATATGAGAGTCTTTGTTATAATTTCTAAATATATGCAGCTAGAAACATGATATTTCGCACTATTTTCACTCATTATCGACAGATAGTCTACAGTAAAATTAACAAAGATCGGGTCACTGTAACTTATATATTGCCTCCATATAACTGATTGTTCAGATATGGGGTTTCAATGCAAAACTAATTTATTTGGACAGCTAAAACCGATAAATTTCGTAAGCTATTGTATAATTAATAAAACAAAGTCTACTGAGAAAATTGTCAAAATCTATGTTGTATAAGCCTTATCTCGTATACCACTGATTGTTCCTATACCAGTTTTTGCGATATATCTCCTTTATGTAGGAAGCTAAACCCATTAAATTGTGTTACCGGTTTACATACCGATCACACAGCAGTGAAAATCACTTAAGATGTTCTTACACGATATGTTTTTGCATGTGTACATGCCACTTTTTACATATGGAAATACCAACATATCGTGTAAAGGCAAATTAGATTTGTTTCTGTACAAAGCATATGCACGTACATACGAAACAGAAATGTTTCTATTTTCATCTGACACACAGATAGAATCATCTAAGGTTACTTTATTTCGTTTTCAAAGATCGTATTTTTAAAAAGTTAAATAAAGACTGTGAATTTGACAGACATACACAATTACATGTGTATTGAAAAAACTCACATTTACAGATGCAAATACATATCGTATAAGAACACCTTTAGATTGGTGCTATATAACGTATATCTTCCATACCTCTGATTGTTTAGATAAGATTTTTTATATATGCAACTCCTCTATCTATGTGTGCTGTGAATATATAAATTTTTTCAAATGCAGTAATCTGTTATAGTAAAGTTTTCAGATGTTCATGAAAGGTATGAAGCCTTCGGCATAGCCGAAGACAGCGCTGCTCTTACTTGTTTTTATACTCAGCTAGCACAGCACGAAAATAATAAAATTATAGTTTGAAAACTAAAACCTCGCTATTATAATTTCCATTCGTACTGTCATCAGGTATGTAACTTGAGAATAGAAATCGCTGCATCTTTTAAGCACATCAATATTACATAGTTACATCCCGAGCTAATAAAAGGGAGGTAAAAAAAGAACCTTTGCCAGCTTCAGACATACGTAAAGCGAAATTTATGTACAAGTAGCACTGCGCCCAAAGCGAAATTCATGTATGTATGTACAAGCAGCGCTGCGTTCAAACAAACAAACACTATAGGTTCATTGCTTATCTTTTTGGACTAAAATCTGAAAAGTGTCAAAATGCCAGAGCGTAAGCAAAATGCGCTCACTAAAAGAGAATAACAGGAAAAGTAAAGGAACGCAAAAAACCAAATTTTTAGTCCAAAGAATGGCAACAACAAAGCTAACGTCAAATAAGAATGGAAATGTATGTACAAAACACATTCACACAAGCACAAGCACAATAAACACTTACTATATCAATTATTTTTTGCCTCCTTCCAATTTCAATTCACTTTTTTTACTTTTTAGATTATTCTCACTTTTTGCATATTCTTTAATTTCCGTTAATTTAAATTTAGTTGAGTTTGACACTTTTCAGGATTTTGCCAGAAATAATTCTTCTGACTAAATCTGACTACTTCGGACTGATGAGAGTCACTCTCACTGGGTGTTGCTCTCTCATTTTGGCTGTCATTTCCGAGTTAAGGAACGCTTTTTGGACTAAATCTGACTACTTCGGACTTTTTCTGACTATTTCTGGGAGATAAGGAACGCTCCTTATACATACATCGTGTATTTCGTATGGCAACTGTTTTCGTTTTTTTTTTACTTCAAAATGCTGCTTGCTGCGATATCGGCACATGCTCACTGTAGGCTTCTTGGTGTGGCCACTTTTTTGAGCATCTACCACCCAAGATCTGAAATCTACCACATATTCACGTTTTTGAGTACCTAGTTTTATTTTTGCTCGACATAATTTTCTTAGTTTGAAGAACAAAAATTGTCCAACACTAAACACTATATGGTAACAAGAATGATATAATACAAGAAAGTAAAATATAAAGAAAGTATTACCAAATTTCAGTGCATCTAAAGTTTCTGAGGCGTTGTTTACATTTACTTGAGAATTGTCAAAATCGATAAATCACAAGTAGCGGCTTCTGTAACGTGCCACATTTGTTCGCTACATCGTGATGTGATAGAATGAAACGCTGACAGCACTCCGCAAGGTTGCAAAAAAAATTATGTTCGAATTATAATTCCGATCACGGGTGTGGCATACATACATATGTACATACATTGATCTTCAGCTTTTCCTTTAAATTTTAATTATTTTAATTATTTCATAAATATGAAGTTCATTAAAAAAGCAGTTGGCGCTGCGCAGCGAAACCTTATTTTACATCGCTGTAGTAGCATACAGAATAAATAACAGCAAAGAAATGTGTGCTTCGCTTCATGCAAATGCAACAAGCAGATCAATATTCAATCAATTGAGTTATGGTCTGATTGTGGCAACTTAACGTAACTTACGGCTCTCTCTTAAAAATTCTGTTAAATGGGTGTTGCTTATAATTGAACAGCCGAAACTTAACCTAGCTTAATGCCACGTCGAAATCTGTTTCATTTGGATTATCTAAGTTCTACGTTCCGTTAAGTTGAATTAAGTTGCAATAATCAGGCTTTTAGACTTACTACATGCATACATATGTACATAACTATGTTCAAATTAGAATTGATGTGGTAAAGTAATTTAGCCCTGTTTTTAATGGGAAACCTGCTTCTGTCTAGCCGAATTCCATTTTTCCAACGCTGAACTGGCATGCACAACAGTACATATGTATGTCTATTTGTCGGGCACCATGGGAATTCGGCACATTGTTTCGCGAAGTTAATAAATTAGCAAGTGCGTTAAAGGCTGAGTTTTTGGGCTTATACAAAGTAGAATTTCGTTACTAAATATAAAAAAAAATCTTTGAAATAACAGAATAGTGCCAAGCGTTTAAAAATGCCTAAAGCTAAAAGAAATTTGTCAAGACAAACGGTCCGTAATCGGAGAATAGTAGCAGCGGCGCAAATAGAAACGATGCCTGCAATTGGAATTAGATCTGCGTTTATTTATCGACCTCAAATCAATTATATATGTAGGTAATTTTTACAATAAAAGTCTATCTACACATATCAGTGCCGTATCTATCAGTGTCAGTGAAAAATATAATATCGTTACCTCAGTCCCAAATAGAGTTGTTCAGACCGTCCGGCATAATGCCGTTTTTTTTACCGTCAGTGCTGCTTCAGTGTTCCTTCCGCAATTTTTTTATACACTCTTAAAACTGCATGTAAAACTGCTACTGAAAAGTGTTTATTTTCAAACAAAATTTGTGTAAGTATACGCATAAGATGTTCAAGTGTGGATTTTTGAACATGAGATGTTTAAAATACACACACGAAAGGTTTATAATTGCAAACATTTTTAACGCAAACATACAGTCCCTTTAAAAAATAAAAATTAAGTACATTTGATCTGTAATTTTGCTCTATGCGACAAATTTGGTATGTAAAAGTAAACAGGCAGTTTTTAATTTTATTAACACGGTGTCTAATTTGCACACATTAGGAGAGGAAACTGGCAACCTCTCTTAATATGCGTTAATTTAAACAAAAAACTTTTAGAAGAAATTTTAAACATTTTATGTGTAAACTGTGTAATTGGGAACACTAAGAAAATTCTATAGAAATTTTTTGTAGTTAAGTTTAACTAATGATTTAACTATATTTTAAAATGGTTAAATTAACTGCCCAAGGGGCCAAATTCACAGTGCTTTATTAAAAATCTGTAGTTAACTGCCGATTCTGAGTTAACTACGCACTGTGAATTTGGCCTTAAGTGTTTAGAATTCAACAAACAAATTTCAAATTTGTTCTACGCCGTACATAGGGTAAGTAAAAGTTAAAAAGCAGTATTTAAGTTGATTAGCATGGTGTGCAAATTTGCATACATTAAGAGAGGAAACTGGTTACCTTTTTAATATGCTTAAATTTAAACAAAAAGTTTTTAGAGCGAAGTTAATTCGGCAAAGATTTGTTTGTGTATTTCACTGACGAGCTGACGGTATTCTATTGCAAGTTTTGTTTGATATGGAGGGAAAATTAATCGAGTGGAATTATCCAGAACTATATAATTTGTCAATAATTGCCAATTGATCATTAGTAAAATAAGTCATCTTGGTTTCAATGAACTTTATTTTTACTGAAAGTACCGGGCGACATACTACGGATGTGTGTGAATTGGTATCACTGCTCGATGATGATTGGCAATGATACTGAACTGATACGGCACTGATTTGTGAAGATAGATCTTAACTTTTATTATTGTTACCAATCGATTACAACACATTATATGTACATACATACATATGTACTAGGGTTACAATTGCCGGCTAGATGAATTATGGATACTAATAAAGGCAAAATTCTTCCCCTGAGAGGTTTTCCCATTTGAGTTTCAATACGGTTTCCCCTTAGCTTTGATGCAAAATTACCCATGAGGCGTCACGCCGGTATTTCCTAGTTTTTAATACATTTTTAAGTGAGATTTGGCATTTTTGAAGCGAATTCTGAGATAGGGCGTTCTTCAACCAAATTCTGAGACAGGTTGTTTTTCGATAATATTCTGAAACAGGGTGTTCTTGAAAAGTTTTTTGAGATAGGGCGTTTTGGAACTGGCTGCCGAAATAGGTCCATCTTCCACTCAGCAGTCGAGTTGATATGATTGTAAAGTTATTAGGCGCGGTCCTATTTTCCGAAACGAAATTTCGATTTAATTTCAGATTTAAACTTTAGTAAATTGCAAAATTTTCGAATCTTACTCTGGAAACGGGGAAATGAAAACGTAAAAACTTTTTTAAATCATAAAACTGTATAAAACCATTTGAATCAAACTTCACAAAACTTCTATTCTCTTGCGAAGTTTGTGTTTTCTTACTGTATTTTTAATAGTTCCCGTGTTGAGAACCAATAGGGCATTCATGATCGGAAATTTAGTTTCGGGCTTATTTTTTTGCTGAAAACAACTTGTTCATAGCCTCTATTTGTTTCTGATACTTACTCGTATGTGTGTTCATTTGTCGTTAATTTTAACTTTTGTTTTGCTTTGGTTTTTATCATTTTTAATGTTTTTATCACTTCGCACCATTGATTTGTATGCGCCTTGTAGTATACAGTACTATATTTTCTTCAATGCAAGCAGAAACGCGAACAACAGAGAGCGGCAGCACACCAGGTGGTACTGGGAATATTTCAAGTGCCAACAATAGTGAATTAAGTAGTAAGCATGAGAACGAAAAGCCGAACAATGATGTATACGGTGGCATTTCACTGAATTTCAATGGCTTGGAGAATGGTTTGGAGAACGGTATGGAGTTTTTAAGCGTTGCGGCTGGCGTCACCGCAAAGGATAAACGTATTAAAGATGTGAAAAACCAAGCTGCAGCGAACAAGGAAAACAAAGACCTGTTTCCAAATTTTCCAAGTAAAATTCTAACAAAATTAGCATCGCATTAATTTTGGATAAAATATGTATATTTTCAAAAATTGCAGAGTTCTTTAGCATCGAAGACTTTTTAACACCATCAAATGGTTCCAGCATTATCAATTGCTCTCAACTCGTTCTACCCGACTGCCCGGAAATACAGCTTTCAAGCGATACAACCATAGCACAAATACTTGCGGCTCTACATGGCAAGGGCCATTCGCTATCAACCCCATGCATTACCCTAAACTTGGTTTGTCTAGTAATTGTAATTAGGGTATATTAAGTAAATTAAATTAATGTTTTTTCTTTCAGATACCAGCTAAGACAGTGGAGGAAAAGGAGGAATCTGGGATTAAAGCTGCTGATATCGAGCCACTTCCATCTCCGTTGCAACGCTTCTCTAGCCGAGGTGGCTTGTCACTGCTCGCACAATATTTGCCAACAGTTTACCCCGACAATACCGGTCGCAGAACACCTACTACTTTGCCGGAGAAAGAGAAGAGCCCACCAATGACCGACTGGGTTAAGCTGGAACCAAACGATGAAATATACGAAGATTTGGAAGATCCAATAACCGAACCAACATCTAAAAACACTGCAATCACTTCAGTTCCGCAGCATTCCCTTGCAGCTTTTGGGCTTTTCCTGCGCTTACCACCATATTCTGATGTACTGTTGCGTGACAAAGTGCGTGCACAGTGTCTACTACGACTAGTATTAGGAGTTACGGGCGACGGCGAAGGAAGTAAGTGAAAATATGAGAGCTATAAAAATTTTGAATTCTACATTTTGTGCTTTGCCCAATTGCCTTAGATGACATATATAGTTTGTCGGTTGCACCATCGCTTCCAACGTTACCCTTTGAGGTGTTCCGCCAATTGTTGGACAACTCACCTCTCACTACCGATGACGGTATGCTACTAAGGCGAATGGTCATTGAAGTTGGCGCGATGCATTTAGTATTGAACTGCTTGGGGGTGTTTACACACCAATCACAAAACTATCAAATTACCAGCCCACAAAACGAGGTTAGTTGTGTTTAGTGAAACTCTAAATGTACCCTTGACCAATATCTTTTAAAAATAGTGTATTAGGACGACAACAAGTAGTAATGCCGACGAAGCCTTGGGCACATCTGATGACAAGGGGCACATGTACTGGGCTAAAGGTACTGGGTTCGGCACAGGTTCAACGGCACAGTCGTGGAATGTGGAACAGGCATTGCTGCGGCAAAAGAGCGAAGAAGAACATGTAACAGTTCTATTGCAAGTACGTATCAATAGGCATATTATGTTTGGGATGCCCATATATTGCATGGCATGTGATTTCATTTATTCAACTGTTGATTTAAATTTGTTTGAGAAAAAGATATAAATACCACATTCATTTACCCTGTTAGGTGCTCTGTAGTTATATAAATCCTGGCGATAAAATACCTGCTGCTCTACAGTCCGACGAAATAATGGCATATCATGAAATAAGCGAAGTATTCGGTGAATTACCCGCATTATTTATGGTTTTCTTACAACAGTCGTGTCTCATTCCGGCATTAAGTTCCTATTTGCGAAATGATTCCGTATTGGATATAACCAGACACATTCCTTTATATCGCGCAATCTTACAGTTGCTAAGAGCGTTGTCGCTTTCTCCGGAATTAGTATCATTGCTGCAGCCATCAGCAAATAATAGCGAAACTTCACCTGCGATTGCCGAGCTGCTTTTGAATATGAAAACATGCGTAGATACATATGCAAAACGCTTGAAGTTTGTTTTAACATACCTCACATTTTCTAAAGGACACCGTTTTAAACAGTTCTCTCTTTCACAGGGTGAATAAAAAGTCCAATATAAAGGGGCAAACTCAGCAAGTGACCGTCAGTATTGATGACGGCGATGACGAGGGACTTGCGTTGCTTATACCCGATATTCAAGAGACTACGTGGTTGGTGCAAAAAACAACAAATGCCGATGCGTTAGCCAATAAACAGCGCATGGATCGTGAAGCTGGTGGAAGTAGTATTACAAATATTGAACGCACGCCCCAAAGTAAGTCAGTGGAGCAACGTTACTTGGAGGTTATGAAAAAACTTCAGTTCGACACTGCGGAAATGATTGTGGAAGCAGAAAATAATGGCTTCCGTTTCGTCATTTCACATCATTTTGAAAAGATGGTGCGTATGGCTGGTGATCGTTATCACCCATCACGGGTGAAGCGCTTGGCTCAAGAGGCGGTTACGCTCTCTACAAGCTTGCCGTTGTCATATAGTAGTTCCGTCTTTGTACGCTGTGATACCGATAGACTGGATATTATGAAAGTGAGTATGAAGAATTCTCATGAAACTATTGTACTTTACATAAAACTACCTAACCCGGCGCCAATCTAGGGATAGCATTGCATAATTAGGGAATGTTAGTGTCATATTTTAAAGAGTGAATTTTAGATTTCTGGATTGCAGCGCACATTAACCAAAATATTTAAAATAAAAGTCAAAAATACCTGTGTGTTTTTCATTATGCACTAAATCCTACTGTAAATATAATTTTTGGAAACGGCTGCTTTTCAGTTGCATCTACCGAGTAAATTTTACGTAGCACTTTTTCCCTTCGCCTACCGATTCTTCACTCTGAGTTTGATTCGTATCGAATTGTAAATAGGATTTCCAGAGATATTTTAACTCTAGTGACATCTTTCAGGCCAATGTTATTGTTCTAAATTGTATTGAAGATATATGGCTCATATCGATGATCCTCTGCAATAACAACACAATTCAAAAAATAAAAACTCTTACTACTGTTAAATGGCTCATGTCTCTAATCCTTCTGTCCATGTCCATGTCTAATCCTAACTACAATTCGAAAAATAAAAACTTCCTACTGTTAAGTGGCTCATGTCTCTAATCTGTCTCTAATCCTTCTGTCCATGTCCATGTCTAATCCTAACTACATACTGTAGTCATTCTTACTATTTACTTGAATAAAGGTTAGACATGAATTAGATAAGGATTAAAGATATGAGCCACTTAACAGTTGTAAGGGATCATATTTTTTGAATTTTGAACAGCTGTCGAGCCAATTTTAGAACCAAATATTTACTTTCACGTAACGAATACCTATTCTGAATTGAACGAAATCGGGCTTTTAACCCTTATGTGAACACCATGTTCTGGCCAGACCAATTTTGACATTGAGCTAATTTTTCCAGTACAAAGAATTAAACTACAGCCATGATTTTCCTGGTTTGCCTCAATGAACTATTTTTAATGTGTTAGTGAAAAAGAAAAATTAATTAAATTATGTAAAACTGTGGTATAAGACATTTTAAATTTACAATGTGGATGTTGTACACCATGCCCTCGCCACGGCACGTCAGGAGGCATCTTTACGAACTGACAGACGAAGTCCAGAGGTATATTAAACAACCTCTGGACCCGTCAACCTACCGACAGGCCCTGAACGGCATTCACAGGGAATCAGTCTCAAGTTATGTAGACTCCCGCCCTGTGAATGCCGTTCTAGGCACACAACCACCGGACGTGGACGGGACAGAACTTTGTCTGCCTCGGGAGACCCGCACTACAATAGCCCAACTTCGCTCTGGCTATTGCAGCAGGCTCAACAGCTACCTGAGCAGAATCAACGAGGATGTGCCCAACCAATGCCCGGCATGTGGAGAGTCGCCACATGATTCTCGGCACCTCTTCACATGCCCTGAGAATCCCACTCAGCTAACGCCCCTGTCCCTATGGACAGCCCCTCTGGAAGTAGCACACTTCCTGGGCCTCCACCTAGCTGAAATAGACGACAACGTTGATGGATGAACCGCCCCGAACGGGGCTTAGTAGCCGCTACAACAACAACAACAACTAGACCCATATGACCATTTTGTGCCCCTTAGTTACCCTGAGCCAGGGCCGGCCGCAGGATTTTTCTTTGGGGGGGATTATGTAAAGCCATTTGTAACAACCAAGAATATAATTTTTTATTTAGAGTATTCAGAATATTGTATTTAATTGTGGATATAATTTAGCAAGTCACATGGAATTCACCGAGGTATAGATAAAAATTCTTTTAATACTGAGTCAACATTAACATGCAGATTGCGATAAATATTGAGAAAAGCTGGCCCATTGTGTGCCCGTTCACTGCCCATGCCTGCACATTGGCCTGCGCCTTAGTTGTATGTAGAAAGTTTTTTGTTAAGCTACAAAGAAAGTCTCCCCCAGAAAGTCATAAAAACGTGACCTGCGAAAAATGGTTAAAATCGGATTACGGAAAGACGTGCGCAAAGTTCAGCAAATTCATGGAATTTTTAACAAAGCGTTGGAGTCCATCAAGTGCCATTCCCACTGACTTATAAGCAAAATACTGACCGCTTTGTGAAAAATTCCATGAATTTGCTGATTACGAATCCGTCAGCATAAAGCAATAAAATATTTTAAAAGCTTCAGCTAAGAAACAAAGCTCTAGCTAAGAAACAAAAGGTGATAGAACCTTCCTGGCTTAAATTAAACCTAGATGTCTCGACTGCTATCTCTGAAAAGAGATCTTAAATATTTGAGATCTTGAAATATTTTTTAACATTATTATCTTAAATTAAATGATGCCAAATTTGTATGCATATTTCGCTCCACAGGGGTTTAAATTTTTGTCAGTATTGGCTACTTTTCTCTTGTTTTTGTTTTCTTGTTCATATTTTTTTGTATAAGTATTGCTCATTATCTAACTAAAATCATATAAATCCAAATTTCAAACTACAACAAGTAAAAACAAAACCGACTTCAAATCTCATATAAAAATTTAGGAGTGCCGTTAATTTTTTCATGATCCAATGATCGGATCTAAACCAAATTAGTATGGGACCACCTCTGAGACACAACCTTTCCGAGGCAACCTCCTCCTTTTTTGAAGTCGGTTAAAAATTCAACAAACTTTTCATCACAATTCCAAAGCTTTTAATTTGAATTTCTAGAAAAAAAATTCGTATGCAGTTTTATAGCTTATCAAATTTTAATTTAATAAGGTGCAATTTTGAAATTGCTAATAATAACTCCCATTTATTTTTTTCTAGCTGACAGTGTTATAAATAAAAATAAATAAAAATATTATTTTTTTATGGAAGAAAAATTATAAAAAATCAACGGGATTCTTTAACAATTCAAACTTGCCCTACACCTTATTATACTATTATTAATAAAACCCTTTGAATTCTGTATGCATATACATGCATATAGTTACCTAAAAGTGAAAGTTTTTTTTTGAAATTGTTCAAGGCAGAGAAAAAATCGATGCATAAAACACTAAATTTTGTAAAAAAATGGACTCGACACATTTGCAGCTTTAGGTAGCGATATGTTTTCTTATGGAACTCTTCAATTTATATCATCAATGTTGCCTATTTCAATAAAAGCAAGTTTAAAACTTTAATTCTAAAAATATTTCATTAAATTTTAAGGTTCTGATTACTGGACCAGCAGACACTCCATATGCGAATGGATGCTTTGAGTTTGATGTTTTCTTTCCGCCTGATTATCCAAATCTCCCGATGATGATAAATTTGGAAACAACCGGTCGGCATTCGGTGCGCTTCAATCCTAATTTATATAACGATGGCAAGGTCTGCTTATCTGTGCTAAACACATGGCATGGTCGACCTGAAGAGAAATGGAACGCACAGACTTCAAGTTTTTTGCAAGTTTTGGTGTCCATTCAGTCTTTAATTCTAGTGCCAGAACCATACTTTAACGAGCCTGGATTCGAGCGTAGTCGTGGCACACCCAGTGGAACCCACTCATCTCGCGAATACAATAGTAACATTTATCAAGCTTGCGTACGATGGGCAATGTTGGAGCAGATACGTAATCCCAGCCCTTGCTTTAGAGATGTTAGTAAAAATATATATTGTGTATTTTATACCCAAGGTTGTTAAATTTGTATACTCCAAAAATTTTCAGGTAATTCATACCCATTTTTGGCTCAAACGAGATGAAATATGTTCGCAAATCGAAAATTGGATCGAAGAGCTAAGCAAACCGCAATACAGTGAGCGAAATAGTCGTACTATATCTTTTAATTCGATGGTTTTGCGCCGCCAATATCGTCATTTACGTGAAGAGCTTGCAAAATTGAAAGTGCCCGAGGGTTTAAAAGATCTCGACTCACCTTTCAACCCGAATATTAATCTACCTGCAATGACTGAGTCTACCAATGCCACTAACGCAACTAACACCTTGACGACGACTGCGATGGCTGTAGCAACGACAGCAGATGGTAACACTGACAAGAATGGTAATGGGAACGACAACTCGAGTGAAATTGAAAATAAGAATGTAAATATGAACAGTGACAGCAATACAGTTGCCACACAAATGACAGTACCAACACTTTCAAGCACAGAAGTGGGCATTGATGAGCAGCAAAATATTTCGAATAAAATGTCAATGAAAACTCCCGAATCTATGTCTTCAACTGCATCTAACGCACCTACGACAACATATATTCGGAAAAGCGTACCGGTTTCCATGTTGGTTGAAGTTAGTAATGAATTTGATGATATGAGCGATGCAACAATCATGATGCCACCGCAGCCGCCAGTCCCAGCTCCGGTAACCGCCAAAGTTACTACTGTTGAGGTGGCGACCACACAGTCTGGGGTGGACGATGACGAGATGCAGATTGACTCAAACGAATACAACTACAATACTGATCTGGTGCAATCGCTTTTTTTCGATGATGATTCGCAGTTTGAAAATTCCAAATAGGGTGATATTAATGAAGACTCGATGAATACATGGCAGATGTTAAATCGCGAATGAAAGCTCAGTGTATGTGCTTTATTTCAAATCAATTTTAAGTACGTGTGTGTTATCCAATTATTTCCAATATTATTAATTTTATTGAATCATTTTTTATAAAATCAAAATAGAAGTCTTTTGTTAATATACAATTGTGGGATTTTCTCAATTTGTTGCTAACAAATGAATTGTGTCTTTTACTTCAAATAAACTGTATTCAAATTTTATTGAAACGCAAAGGAAGGTTTAATTTGTTGGGCAATCGGATACTTTTAGAACTCGATCGCCTGAGTTGCTTCAGAACAAGGACGTGCTGTCAAAAGTTCTAAGACAAGACCATATGCTAGTCTGAAAATATTTTATAACAGTCAGTTATATAACAATATGCAGAGCTGGGTAAATGCAATTACATTACAATTACAATTACATTACAATTACAATTACATTCCTCCGTAATTGTAATTAGGATTCAATTCCTTCAGTTCACAGCAAAGGAATCGATTACTTTTTCAATTCCTTGAAGTAATTTCAAATGGAATGTTTTTTTCTTAAATTCCATTACAAGGAATTTCATATTGTGATTGGAATAAATTACGTCCTAGTAATGTAATTTTTTTTTTCAATTCCTTTGAAAGGAATTGAAAATGCAATTCTTTTGAAAGGAAATGAAAATGTAATTGATTTTTTTCGAATTCCATTCCTCAAAGTAATTTAAAAAGTAATCGAAAAATTTATAAAAAAAAATTACTGTTGAATTGCAATAGCTTTGTTAAATTTCTTGGTTGCTAACTGCCTTGAATATATAACTTATACCTAAGTAGTATTACTAATTGGACTTTAAGAAAACTGAATAACTTAAACTGTAGCTTTTCAGTTTATAGGGTAACGGTTAAATTTTCCAGATCCTACCGCGAACGCGCTTCGCGGCAGATGGGGCATAACCCGCCCGGACTGTTGCTGCCTTGGGCACTGCTGTTCTCTTGGACTAATCCCTGCGTATCTATAAAAATGTACTGACTTAATTGTGTATATTATGGCACCCTTAATTCTACCCAAAATGGCGTGCCTTCTGGGGCCTTTGAAGTACTCTTACTGGTATCCTGCGTTACAAATGAGGATAGAGTCCGCTTGAAATACGAGCCCTGTCGGACTGGATATCCTGCCTCCTAAGAGTTTTGTAAACAAATTGCATTGCTATGGCTAAATTTTGATGATAACACTGTAACGACGCTAAAATTACATAAAAAACGCCGAGACACGTAAAATTAATTTTAAGTAGTATGTTACGGATCTGTATTAGATAAGGTCATTTAGTCAAGTTATTTTCATTTTAAAAATAAATAAAAATGCTAGAATTAAACAATCATGATTTAAAATATCCCGAGTGACCAACAAAAATTTAAAATATATTGTACATTTCCACTGAAAGGTTGTAATTGTCTTGTACAAACGTCCGCAAAGGTTGCAGTTGAACAGGCAATTAGGGTGGTTTTTGCCCTGGTTTTTGAAGAGCTTGTGCGCTGTTGTTGCAGTAAAGGGTATGTTTTTGATTTGTTAATCTACTTAAGGCAGAAAAACCGGGAAGACTTATTAAAACGGGTCATTTGTATTTTATGTTGTAATTGTATGTGAAATTTTTAAAAATTTCTTTATATAATTCTCTTCTCACGGAGAAAATTTAAAATTTTCTAATGCAAATCTTAACTAAAGATACTTAAAAAGATATAAAATATTCTTTATTTTATCAATTTAACTGAGATAAAATTTTCAAATAGGCAACCCTCCTCAAAAGTATTTTTGAGTCTTCTTTTTTAATCCTCTTTAATTTGATACCTAGATTGATTAAGTTGAGTTAAATTTTCAAACAGGTGGCAACCCTCCTCCAACATATTTTCGGCAGTAAGCCTTTTGAAAACTCTTTAGTTTGACACCCACATTGCAATATTTCATTTACTCTATCAATTTAACTAAGTTACAATTTCCAAATAGGTGGCAGCCCCCTCAAAAAAATTTCCAACGGTTATTTAGTTAAATTTTCAAACAGATGGCAACCCTCAAACATATTTTCGCCAGTAAACCCTCTTAAAACTCTTAAGTGAGACACCCACATGGCAATATTTAATTTATTTTATCAATTTGACTGAGTTAAAATTTTCAAATGGGTGGCAACCCTCATAAAAAATACTTCCAACAGTTATCTTTCTTAAACCTCTTTAACTTGATACCCATATTGTAATAATTCATTAATTTTATCAATATAATTGGGCTTAAAAATTTTAAAATGGGATGCAACCCTCCAAACTTTTGCGATATAATTGGTTCTGGTATTATACGGAATAATATAAGAAAAAATTATTCAAATCGGTTCAGCCGTTCTCGAGTTTTGATGACCGTGACATACGAACACAACAATTTTATATATATGTACACTAGCTGTACCCTGCCACGCTTTGCTGTGCTGTTTCCTGTTACATGGATGATAAGTGATTAACAAAACAAAGTATACGTTTCATACAAGTTTGATTTTGTAATAAGTACTTGTGTGCACACAATATTTGTCGTTTTTCCATTCTCTGCATAGAAATTAAGGATATCTGGTTTGCCGACACGAGAACATTCAACATCCCGCCGCATGCCAGTCGTAATTCCTATAATTAATTTTCTTAATAAAGAAACACTCTTTCGTCCGTTCTCCTTTCGATGTTTCTAAGTTTCAAATTTGTCAGGCAATAAAATTCGTCTTAATCTCTCATTGACTGGCAGCTTTCCGTTCCCAATGTCCAGTAATTGTCGCGAAATACGTCGGCTGCAGTGTATATATATATATTTTTTTTTTCTTTTCGATGCAGAAAATTTTGAAAATAATGTCGCTTACGTTACTTTGGCGGTTAGGACTCGATATGTACGTAAGGTATATTAACAGCCTTATTCTGTATCCCGAACGATAGGCAACACGAACGATTCGTCTGCAGAGGAATGCTTCAAAAATTACTCCGGCGGCATCATTTTAGCCGGTTTAAACGCAACCAAGACCATTGTAACGTAATGTATGAAAAGCAAGACGAAGACGACCGATAGAGTTTAAAATCGCAATCTGAGAGATTGTCGTCTGCAGATGAATCGTTCGTTTTGCCTATCGTTCGTGATACAGAATAAGGCCCTAAAATATCATTTCTACAGAGCACATTTAAAATTCATTGGGCGCGCTTCTAAGGCGTAGGTGTTGCTAAACTGTTGACTGTTTGTTTCAGAAACGCACAGTTGAGTAGTTCCACTCAGCTCAACGGTTGGCAACTTTACGCCATTTTTTCCATCATAAAATTATTTCGCTACATGAAGTCAACAATTTATGTAAGTCAGAAATGATGTTTCCCTTCCGTCAGTTTTCATAGAAAATTCAAATAAAAATATAATTTGCCTGTAAATTGCTGGCGAAACTGGCTGTAAATAAAATAAAATGCACGTACAAATACATATATTAAAAATAAAATAAGGAAAACTCCATTATAAATCCTGTGCTATCCATATTTTTGGCTTAATATTGTTTTTTTTATTTTTGTGCTGTTTTATTTAATTTTGCTTGTTTACAAATATTTTGGCAGTTAATGTATCATCCCGTTTCTATGACGCAACTGTTGTACTCAACAGTTGACAGCATTTCAGCAACAGTTGAGGTTCACAGTTGCGTCTTAGAAACGCGCCCATTGTAAACAAATTATTTTATACATACACTTGCGATCAGCTGATTAAGTCATCAACATTTTAATCGATTTTGGCTGTTTCTCTTTCGTTTATTTAATTTTTATTATTTTTCCATAAAAAGCAAGCTCATTAACAAACAAAATATAAATCCAAAAAAAAATTGTGCAAAAATTATAAACAATTTGCAAATTTTCAGCTAGATTTTCAACTTTTTATTCAGATTTTTTAGAATTTTTTTTTGAGCATGAAGTTTGATAGCCCATTAAATTTTAGGGCAATAATATGCAAGTTTAAAGGGGCTAAATAATCGCGTTGATTTTTAATAATTTTTTTTCTTGTAGACATTTGGTTAGGGGCTCGGTTGTCGAAAATGCTAAATTACGTTCAGCTATTTAAGAAGGAGCATAGCAATAGGTCCATGCAATATCAAAAAATTGTTACGAATTGTTACTAATACTTGCAAGTTTTATTGGAAATGCATTCAATAATCCAAAATATTTGCAAGAGGGAGCGAATTCGAGAGCGTAACAACCCGAGTAAGCTCCAAATTCTTGCAAGTAAAAATTTTACTTGCAGGAATTTGCAGGAGACAAAAAGTAAGGTTATGTTTCAAATTCAAACGGAAACAAACTGTTTAAGAGGATGATTTGATGAAACATAATTAGTGAAATGAAAATATGGATGAAAAATTTAAATCTATTGTATATTTTTTTTTATTTTTATGACGATCGAAACTATTCCAAATTAAAAAGGAAATTGCGCACCAAAACTTAACCGTCAGAAAATGTCAAAATGGCTTAAGTTGTAAGTTTTTACTAGTTTTCCGTTCAATAACTTTTTCTGAGAATGTTCTCTTGCTCTCAATTTTACTCTCTATTTTTTTTTCTTCTTTTTGGCTTTTTATGTGCAATTGCAAACATCACAGCAAGCCTCGTAACCTTAAGTGTTTGCACAACCAGCCTTTTAACACGGGATCCTTAGGCCAAGAATCAAAAAAAAAAAAATCTCTTGAAGCAGCTGCAGCAAAACACAAAGATTGTAAAGATTTTTTAATAAACTAATTCAAAATCAGTCCTACTTATTAGATTTAGTAACAAATAAAAATTACTGGGAAGTTAAAAAACGTAATTTTTTACACAATAATCGTCCAAACGTCAACAGGATACAAAAAACCTCCAAATGACGTTAAAAACGTCAACCTGGCAACGCTGCTCGCAATATACTGTTACGATTATCCTTGAAACCTTGAGGGATTACCCAAATATACTCGGGCTCGTATCGCTGGATTGTTAAATAAATGCTAACGATGACCGAATTGTAGTACAATTAACTTTATTGTACAGCAAACAATTTACAATACTTGCTAATACGGTAAAAACACTTTACAATACTTGTTAAAGCAATAACAACGCTTTACTACTTGTTAACACAATTAAACTTATAGCTTGCTTATTCGCAACTCAATTCTCCGCTCACTTCACTTGTAGCTTGCTGACTTGTAATTCGTTACTAACTCAACTCCGCGGTGGCGACGCCCTTATATACCTGCGCTGGTACTTATGGCAACTCTAGAACATTCTGAAGTTTATCGCTCATTCTCTTTCTCTCGCTGTTCGCAGTGTTCATCCAACTTGACGTTTCTCTTTGTGGAACATTCTATGTCATTCTTCGAACATTCTGCCTATTTCTCGTTGTTCGCTTTGTGTTGCCGCAGTATTCGCCACAATACGTAGTAGACTATGGCGGTGACAAACCAAATTGTTTACGATTAAAAGTTAACTGGTTTATAATGCTAGGGAATGGTGTCAACAATTTTAAGTTTTCATTAAGTATTTTTTAAACAGCTTACATGCGACAGTTTTTTGTTTTCGTTACTCTTTTATCATTTTGTTATTTGTTTCAGTAGTTTTACCCGACTTCAAAAAAAGGGAAGGTTATCAATTCGTCGGAATATTTTTTTTATGTATGTTACCGCATAACTTTGGACCACGTCAACCGATTTCCAGGTGACCCAATACTAATTTGGTTTAGATCCGATCATTGGATCATGAAAAAATTAACGGAACTATATTAAATTTTTATATGAGAATTGAAGTGGATTGTGTTTTTTGCTTACAAATTACTTGTTTATTAATTTTTTACATTAAGTTATTTCGTTGATAATATGATCACTTCGTTTGATAAGATGTTGTTAATTCTATATTTATTTAAACTGTTCGGATTTTGGATAAGTGGAAAGATTAAAAAAAATCCACCAGTTATGTAATATTTAATTTATTTTCAATTTTTTCAGTCTTTACTTTTAGATAGATAATAATCCTATTAAAAATATTTCCAAATCAAGATTTTTCAAATACCTTTCGTTTGGCACCCATATTGTACCTCAAACATATTTTCGATTGTAAGTCTTCTTAAAACTCTTTAGTTTGATACCCACATTGTAAGATTTTTTTTTATTTAATCAATCCAATGCTTAATAATATACATATGTACGCACACATGTATTTATTAGAAACTGTCATAAGCATTTCCCGCCAAATTAACTATCTTTTAACTTCCCCTCCAAACAGTTTTACTGCTTTTAGGTTGAACTCAGTTCTATTGAAACGAGCTTGGATACTTATTTTCCCGTATTCAACCAGGAACGACCGTCAGCCATCACACATCGTCCGTATCCGCTTTATATTTGTACATATCGATAAATAAATAATAATATATCAAACATATTCTACAAAGGACTAATTTTTCGTTGGTTTATTTATTTTATTGCTTTATATTGAAAATACATTGGTGCAACATACTAATCTTTCGAGTTCAAATTTTCAAAAAGGTGGGAACTCTCCTCAAAAATATTTTAATAAGTCATTTATTTTATCAATTATGCAAATTGAGTTTTCAAACAGGTGGCAACCCTCCTCAAATATATTTTCGGCCGTAAACCTTAATAAGAATCCAAAGCTTGTTTACAAAAATGCAATATTTAATTTATTTTATTAATTTAACTGAGTTCAAATTTTCAAACAGGTGGCAAACCTCCACAAAAATATTTCCTACAGTAATCTTTCTATTGTAATATGCCATTTAATTTATCAATTAAATTGAGTTAGATTCTCACCCAGGTGGTAACCCTGTCGCTTCTACTCTCACTTTCAGAAGGCATTGATTTAAAGTAGGCATGTCATTGGCGGTAACGCCTTGCTATTTTACCATTCAGAAGCGGAAGTGAAAGGTCTTGCTGTATTGATGCACCGAGAAACGAATGAAGAATTGCATGCGCTCTCGTTTACTTAGAAACGAACGCATAAAGGCTTCGATTTTGTGGGCTGAGGAGCGACCGAAGAATACCTTGCTGTTTCCATTACTGATATTACTGACTAGCAAATGCCCGCTTGCTTCGTGGCGCCTAATAAGATCTTTTGCGTTGGCCAATTCAAAAATAGCTTTAAAAGCAAAAGCAGTCTGTAAAGTAAACATTTTTAGTTTAAATTGAAACGACTAAAAAACGGAATCCTCTTCACACATATGCCAAGAATAGTAGCGCTGTGATTCCATATGGAATACTAATCCCTTTCGATGTAATGCGTTTTACCTGTGGTCTTGTTTGCACCTATGAGATCTCTGCCAAGCGTGCGTAATATTCTTCTATGATCCTGCAACTTCAGCATTGATCCGGTGTACCATGTAAGCCAATAAAAATCCTTATACGGAAACTTAAGAGCACAGATGTGCGTTTTCAATTTTAGGAAGGCCAAGAAATTTCGCTGCCCCACAGGATGAAAAGTTTTCACGTAAATTGGCTAAATGAGTCGTGCGATCTCATGAATATCGTTTAAATGAAGCCATTGATATACCTACCGTATTCCTTCTTGGACAGATGTCGTCGAATCTTTCCTTGTCAATTCGCCACTTTTGCAATTCGTCTTAATATTTAGGAATTGGCTTCTTTGAGTCTTACTGCTGTAATAACGGTCGCCTCGAGCAACTTCGTCTATGGCAGGTAGATGCAAGATCACGCTTACACAGTGTTATGCAGCGTTTTTGCTGCATTTAAAATGCAACATTTAGCACTTTCGAACATATGTTTTCGAAGAGCGTTCATGCTATCGCATTTAGCAAATGTACATTTACGCGAGTTCGAAATCGTATGTTTTTGACAAACAGCCGTGTTCCAGTCGCTTATTCAGATCCGTATCCATTACGATAAATTCTCACGGAAAAGATAATGTGCAAAAACCCCTACTGAAAAGGAAAAATAAATTCTAAACCGAAAATTCAATACAAAAACCTGAATTGTTTTAACCATAACCGAACATTTGTTTGTGTATATATTCATTTGTCGGTGCTGCCAATTATATTTTCCACACCTAATTAGGAAACAAAACAAACAGAGTTGATCTCAAATTAATCCAGATTTCTATCAGCATCATATCGATGTTGAATTTGCGTAACTTTTCTTTATCCAAATAATGTAAAATAATAAATGAAATCTCGATCGGCGATCACTGAAACGCAGCTAGCGGTTGTATACTCGAAAAAGCAATGTTGCCACTTTTTCTCATTAAACCATGTTCGAATCGTGGAAATTTTGGAAGATCACAGGGATGCTTTTAGCATTTAGATTCTAAATGCAAATATTGAGTTGCATTTAGTTGCATTTAGATGACGAATTTTGTATGGATAAATGTACATTTAGAGTAGCATTTAGAGCTAAATGCGCTAAATGTACATTTACGCGTAAGCAAAAACAGCCCATTATGGTCTTTATATGCATACTTAATCGCATCCTTGATTTAGCCATCTGAAAAGTAAATTCGCCTAAGATAAACAAACCCCGTGGGGGTTTCTATATGTTTCGGGTGCAGCGTCATCCATTGGGTCCCTTTTATGCAAAACCTTTGCTTGTCATGAAATGTATACGAATTATGAAATCCAATCAGATTTTATTAAAAATACGGATTTTCTAAATACTTAAACTCCAGCGGGTCCATTTGTAGCAAAGGAATTTTTCATAATACAGGTAGTCACGCTGCGAATTTGAACGAAATCTGTTAATAAATACGACTTTTATAAGTAACTCTGCTCCAGCGCTACCAGCGTGTTTTTCAAGTAGCTTATAATAGGACCTCCGACAATTTGACTGGGCTCTATTGAGTGGTTTTTGAGTTTAGTCCGGAAAACGGAAATGGCTATCATTTTATGTATGTAATATTCCTTATCCTGAGTTTCGCCTGAAAAAAAATTCACGCGAAAATTTCGATTCCCCCAATAGTAAGACATGGAAACCAAAAGCGAAAAGTGAACCGGTTCAGGAAGATGAAACTCATGATAAGGCTGAATATGTTTCGAATGAAAAAAGAATCATTATGAAAGTAATAAGCGTTTCGTATGTGTATTAACAAAATAGATTCATAAATACGGCTTTTATAAAGACTAGGTAAGAGACTATACCTTTTGAATTTGGAAGAAATCGGTTCATAAATACGACTTTTATAAATAACTCGACTCCCGCGCCACCTACCGAGTTTTATGGTAGCCTATAATAGGACCATATATGCAAGGTATAATCTCTGAAAATTTTACCGAAATCTATGCGGTAGTTTTTGCGTTAACTCCGAACAACGAAAACGGCTATTATTTTATATATATAGATAAACTGAGAAGCAGCAGAACAAATTGCGTTTGAGAGCCAGTGTTGCCAACTTTTGCTTTTCAGAAAGCACCAAAAACTTGGAAAAAAAGGCGTTTTACTAAACTAGGAGCACCAAAACTTTTATATCAAAATATGCTTTTTTCGTAACAGTTTGTATTTAACAAAAGCAAAAAATTAACAATATTTACAAGAATACGTACATAAATCAATACACAAAACGTTTTCGATCATAACGATTGAATAGCCTCTACACATGCTATGATGACTCATGCTTACGACGTAATACCGAAGTACTATTAAAACTAGTATATCTCGAGAAAGAAAAATCGAATCGCAACAAACGAAAATAATGCCCGAAGTAGAAATGAGCATAAAATTTGATGTTTTCATTATATAACCTCAAATATCGCAAAAAACCGTGATTTTGGCAACCTGGGGGTAGGATATCTAAAAATTCTAGTACTAGAGCAATTGTACGGCCAGATTTGGATTCAGCATCAAGAAATGATGTGTTTTACTCAGGTGGTAAAAAAAAAATCAAAATTTGTACAAACAATTAGATTAAAGAAATACCTAACTTACCTGCGTACTAGCATTTTCAACGCGAATAGAATTCAACGAGGTGGGTTTGCGACTTCAGCTTTTTATCAATCATAATTGTATTTTATCGCAGACGATTTAACGATGAGCTGTATGAGCTTTACAACGATATAGACATAGTGCAGCGAATTAAAATTCAGCGGCTCCGCTGGCTTGGCCATGTCGTTCGAATGGACAGAAACGCTCCTGCTCTGAAAATATTCAACGCGGGCCGCGATGCTGGTAACAGAGGAAGAGGAAGGCCTCCTCTGCGTTGGAAAGACCAGGTGGAGAAGGACTTGGCTCCACTTGGCATTTCCAATTGGCGTCAGTTAGCACAGAAGAGAAATGACTGGCGCGCTGGTTTGGACTCGGCCAAAATCGCTTAGGCGGTTACAGCGCCAATTAAGAAGAAGAAGAATTGTATTTTAGTGCATTTAAATTGGAATATTCTTGTAAATTCCGCATCTTCAGTTTATAATATTTCAAATTATTTCAGGCTTTAACTATCTCGGAGTAATATTAGTTCAAAAAAAGCACTAAAAAAGGCACTAGGCACTAAGTAATTTTTTTTGGCGTTTTAATTTTCGAAAAGCACTAAATCTAGTGCTTAAAGCACCAAGTTGGCAACTATGTTGAGAGCAACGAACGGCGATATTGGTATACATCAGCAGTGTTGCCAGGTCTTCGGCATGAGAAAACGCCCCTCTTGGTCTGAAAAAACGTAATTTTCTACCCAAAAACGTCAGCTAGATTTTCAACTTTTTATTCAGATTTTTAGGAATTTTTTTGAGTATGCTATCCAGCCCATTAAATTCCGGGGTAATAATGTGGAAGTTTTAAGTTGCTAAGGAATCGCGCTCATTTTTAATACATTTTTGTTCTTGTAGACATTTGGTTAGGTGGTCGGTTGTCGATAATGCTAAATTACGATCTGCTAAGAAGGAACATAGCAATATTTCTGCCGTTTTTGATTCATTACACTTTCACGGAAGTCTTAAAATGTCACCTACTTTTTTCTGACTCTTTATGCTGCTACAGCTTTTGCAAACATTGCAATAAGCCTCGTAACCTCAAATGTTTACAAAACCAGCCTTTAAACGCGGGATCCTTAGTCCAAGAATCGTACGCTTGGTTTACATCATATTTAAGTCATCTGTGTCCAAAGAATAAATATCTTTTGAAGAAGCTGCTGCGAAAAACAAAGCTTGTAAAATTTATTAAGAAAATAATTCAAAACCAGTTCTACTTACAAGATTTAATAACAGAGAAAAATTACTGGGAAGTTAAAAAACGTCATTTTTACACAAAAAACGTCCGAACGTCAACACGATACAAAAAACGTCCAAATGACGTTAAAAATGTCAACCTGGCAACGCTGTACATCAGGCATGGGCAGAGAACGAGCACCCGCTCAAAGAGCGTAAACCTCGTATGTACGCAGCGTTGACAGGTTGACGTTTTTAACGTCATTTGGACGTTTTTTGTATCCTGTTGACGTTTGGACGTTTTTTGTGTAAAAAATGACGTTTTTTAACTTCCCAGTAATTTTTATCTGTGACTAAATCTTGTACTAAGTAGAACTGATTTTGAATTATTTTCTTAATAAAACTTTACAAGCTTTGTGTTTTGCAGCAGCTGCTTCAAAAGATATTTATTCTTTGGACACAGATGACTTAAATATGATGCATACCAATCGTACGCGCATTTTTTTTTTTTTTGATTCTTGGACTAAGGACCTCGTGCTCAAAGGCTGGTTGTGTAAATACTTGAAGTTACGAGGCTTATTGTAATATTTGCTATTGCACACTAACAGGTCTATTCTGCGCTGGTAACATAAATTTTGTAACCGGTAATTAAAGTGTCTGTCAATTTTTAAACCTTTTTCGCATTCTGTGCGCTCTTGTAACCGGTAAATTTGGTGAGCTGGTAACAAAATAGAATTTGCACAAATCTCCATAGCTGAACTGCTGAATATTTTCACTGCATTACCAACGTACCTAGAATCGCGGTGACAAGAAGTGGTAACATTTTTTGGTAATACAATTTTCCGGTCACAAAATCTTCGGTAACGTGCAGAATAGACCTGTAAAAGCCAAATCAGGAAGAGCTGATCTCTTGCAACACGCACGCTCGCAAAAGCATTAAAAAAGCTGTAGCAGCATAAAGAATCAGAAAAAAGTATACGACTTTTTTAAGACTTCATTGAAAATGTAAAGAACACAAACAAGGGTGAAATATTGCTATGCTCCTTCTTAGCAGAACGTAATTTACTTAGAGTTTACACCGGCCAATACTGATCAAAATGGTGATGACTTAATCAGGAGATGATTTTTATATTAACGATCTCAAACCAGTTTACAAAGAATTTTAAATGTCCTCTGTCAAAATGACAATTTTTTTGGACATTCATTTGAATAAGACGTTTTTGGGTCGGAAATGACGTTTTTTCAGACCAAGAGGGACGTTTTCTCATGCCGAAGACCTGGCAACACTGTATGTACGTATACAAGCAAGAGCGTAACGATGAGAACGCGACGGCATGCAAAATTAATTAGGTACACTAACACATTCTCACTATTAGCTAACGCTTGTTTGGGGTAGTGACCACCTCTGGTATACACATGATTCAATAATACAAGGTTAGATAATTATTGACAGCTGCGGTTT
>NW_023458558.1:73774747-73777163 GCF_013731165.1 Rhagoletis pomonella
ATGTTTCATCAGTTAAATATGCTTTACATGCATATACAAATAAAGATATTACACAAAAGCTTATACTTTTATTTCACACCAAAGCTACACTGTTTCCATGTAAATTTGCAAAGAAGCAACACGGTGCCACTGCTAAGGGAGCGGTGCGAGAGAGACAACTGTCAGTTTATCGAACCTTGTATTATTGAATCATGTGGTATACATATCTAAAATATACACATTTGTAGATATTCCACTCTGCCTTCTGAGGAATGAATGAAGAAGCGAACGATATTTCTTCATTCCAAGGCAAGGCATTCTAACATCGATTGCCTTCTGAAGCGGTGCAAAATTTTTTGCTGGGTTATTTATTTTATCAATTGAGTTAAATTTTCAAATGGATAACAACCCTCCTCAAACATATTTTCGGCTGTAAGCCTTCTTAAAAATCTAAAGTTTGATACCCATATTGAAAGACTTCATTTATTTTATCAATCTAACTGAACTAAAATTTCCAAATAGATGGCAACCCTCCTCAAAAATATTTCTAACAGTCATATTTCCTAGAGCTCTTTAATTTGATACCTATATTGTAATAGTCATTCATTTTAACTTTAAATTGAGTTGAATTTTCAAACAGGTGAAAACCCTCCTCAAAAGTATTCCAGCAGACATCTTTCTTTACCCTATTTAATTTTATACCCACATTGCAATATTTCATTTATTTGATCAATTTAACAGTTAATATTTTCAAATAGGTGGCAGGCGTCCTCAAAAATATTTCCAGCAGTTATCTTTCTTAAACCTCTTTAATCTGATACCCGTATTGTAATATTTCATTTATTTTATCAATATAACTAGACTTAAAAATTTTCAAACAGGTGAGACCACTCTCCAAGTTTTTGTAATATAAATGATTCTGGTATTATACCGAACAATACAAAAATATATTATTCAGATCAGTTCAGCGGTTCTCAAGTTTTGATGACCGTGACAAACGAACACAACATTTTTATATATGTAGACATAGATTTCTAAATCAAGATTTCTCAAAAACCTTTAGTTTGGTACCGATATTGAAACATTTCATTTATTTTACCAATTCAATTGAGGTAAATTTTAAAACAGGTGGCAACCCTCCTCAAACATATTTTTACTGTAGGTCTTTTAAAAACTCTTTAGTTTGTTACCCACATTGCAATATTTCATTTGTTTAATCAATTTAACTGAGTTAAAATTTTCAAATAGGTGGCACCCCTCCTCAAGAATATTTTCGGCTGTAAGCCTTCTTAAAAATTTAAAGTTTGGTACCCAAATTACCGTATTTCATTTATTTTATCAAAATAACTGAGTTTAAATTTTCAAAGATGTGGCAATTTTACTCAATTTTATTTCCAGCAGTTATCTTTCTTAAACCTTTTAAATTTAATATCTATATTGTAATATATCATTTAACTTTTCAATTAAATTGCGCTAAATTTTTTAACAGGTGGCAACCCTTCTCAAAAATATTTCCAACAGTTATCTGTCTTAAACCTCTTTAATTTGATACCCATATTGTAATACTTCATTTAGTTTATCGATGTACCTTAGTTAAAATTTCAAACAGGTGGCAACCCTCTTCAAATATATTTTCGGCAGTAAGCCTTCTTAAAACCCTTTAGTTGGACACCCACATGGAGATATTTCATTTATTTTGTCAATTTGACTGAGTTAAAATTTTCCAATAGGTGGCAACCCGAGTCAAAAATATTTCCAGCAGTTATCTTTCTTAACCCTCTTTAATTTGGTACTCATATTGTAATAATTTATTTATTTTTATTTTCAAATAGGTGGCAACCCTCAAATTTTTTGCGATATCATTGGTTCTGGTATTATACCGAACAATTGAAAAAAAAAGTATTGGAATCGGTTCAGCCGTTCTCGAGTTTTGACGACCGTGACATACGAACATAACATTTTTATATATATGGAAGAAGACGATATACATAGATAGAAGAAGTCTAATGTGTGCTTTCGATTTTAATCTTTGACCACAACAAAAATTCCACATTGTACATTCGTGAATGAACTTTCAGTTTCTCGATTACTTTTACAATTCCTTTGAGTAATTGAAAAAACTGAAGTACTCTTGCAATTCCAGGTAATGGAATTGAAAAAAAAATCAATTAAATTTTCAAAGGAATTGGAAAAAAGTTACATTACTAAATAGCACGTAATTTATTCCAATTACAATATCAAATTCCCTGCAATGGAATTAAAAAAAAAAATCAATTACATTTGAAATTACTTCAAGGAATTGAGAAAGTAATCGATTCCTTTGCTGTGGACTGAAGGAATTGATTCCTAATTACAATTCCTTGTAATTTGTAATTGGGAGTAATTTAATTATTTATTTTGGAACGAATTTCCGTCATCCCTTGTCAAGTTTGGTTTG
>NW_023458558.1:73777263-73788418 GCF_013731165.1 Rhagoletis pomonella
AAATCATCTTACCACCCTGTCGGAAAAATCAACCAACACCAACACAGTAATTTAATTCTTAAAGGAATCATTACGACCCAGCTCTGACAATATGCTTTAGAATTTCGAAAATAAAGTACCTATGTATGTGATTATGATTTTTTCTTATATTTCTCTGCGTCTTTCAAAGAAGGCTTCATTCGATTCGCCTTCGGTTAGGAATAATTTCAGCAATGGATGTAGTCACCTTTGAACCGACTAGGGTCTTAAGACCCACAGAGAGTACCCCGTGTTAATGGCCTCGTTGTTCGCGCCCCAGCTTCAACTAGCGTGCGGAATGCATACAATCCGCGCCGCAACGAGCAGGAGAGCTCCTGAGCAACAATAACATCCCCGACCTATGCAAGCCTGCGGCAAGTCTTCCGAAAATTACGGTAGTACTTGAACTTAACTGTAACTGATTCTTGGTAAGAACACAAATAATTGACCTTATGAAGCGGCATGGCATAAGGAGAGCTGAAGTCCATGAAACCATGTCAACAGCATCGCAAATGTTCTGAGCTCAACTCTTCTTATTTGGCGCTGTAACCGCCTAGGCGATTTTGGCCGAGATCAGCAATGCACGACAGTCCTTTCTCTTCTGTTCCAACTGACGTCAGTTGGAAATGCCAAGTGAAGCCAAGTCCTTCTGCGCTTGGTCTTTCCATCGCAGTTCCTCTGCTACCGCAGCGGATTCCGAGTTGAATACTTTCAGAGCTGCAGCGTCGGTGTCCATTCGAACGACATAGCCAATGCAGCGGGGCCGTTGTTATTTTAATTCGCTGCACTATGTCTCATGTCGTTGTAAAACTCATACAGCTCACTGTTGCATCGTCTGCGGCCGCAAGTGATTAAAGGCCTGCAAATCTTCCGCACAATGTTTCTCTCGAATACTCCAAGATCCGCCTCATCGGAAGTAGTAATTGTCTATGCTTCTGCGCCATGTACCATCACGGGCATGTTGAATGACTTATAGAATGTGGTTTTCGTACGTGAAGAGAGGACTTTACTCCTCAATTGCCTACTTGGTTCAAAGTAGCACTTGTTGGCAAGAGTGATTCTGCGTTGGATTTCGTTGCAGACATTATAATCGGTGTTAAATCTGGTTTCCAAGTAAACGAAATTCTCTACTTTCTCGAAATTATAACTGTCAACAGTGACGTGAGCGACAAGGCGAGATTGCGCCGACTTTTTGTTTGATGACAGGAGATACTTCGTCTTGTACTCGTTGATCACCAGACACAATCGTGTTGCTTGTAAAAGGCAGCACAGACTTCGCGGTTTTTACATGGGCCAGCAATTGCATGCTCTTAAAAAAATTGTTCCTGAGTTCTGAGTTCGGTTAAGCTCTCCAGCTCTTATTCAATAATCGTAGAAAATCTACGAATTCAAATGCCTGCTACGAATACGAAAAAAATTGCTGTCACTGAATAGGAGTGAACTCGAAAATATCGTTGCCAGCTTCGAATGCTGATTCGAAATCAGCTGGTGCAAAGAAAAAAAGGTATTTATGTATGTATGTCATTTTGCTCACGCTGCCACAGCAGTCGTAATGGCCGAGTGAGCAAAGCACTGGACTGGCATTTGAAAGATCCGGGTTCGAGTCCGAGTCCTCGGGCGTACGAACTTTTTTCTTTTTCTATTTAATTAAATTTTTTTTTAAATTATTATTACAACGTTAGAAATAATTCCTTTAAAAAGAAAAAAAGATCTGTTTGTTTGATTTAATTAAGTAATTAGGTTTCTTTCCTAAAAAATAGTTGTTAAACTAATATTTCCTCGCATCATAAAAAAATATACATTTATTAAATAGCGACTAGCACTACTATGTACTAAATACATACATACATACCCTGTAGTCAAATGTACTAGTTGTAAACTACATCACAACTAATATGAACCACATACCACATGGCTGAATAGAGCCAACTATCTTTTTTCCATACAAGCAACTGGTATTTTTTAACATGGGGATGTCCCACGAGACGGCAATTGTCAAATTTCGATCGGAAATATACCAGTCTCATACAAGTTGAAAATAGTCGGAAAAATACTAGTAAAATTATGGACCAAATATACCAGTCTCATACTAGTTTAAAATAGACAGAAACATGCTAGTCCAATTATGTATCTATCAAATATACCAGTCGCATACTAGTTCAAAAAAGACAGCAACATACTAGTAAAATTATGGACTAAGTATACGAGTCCCATACTAGTTCAAAATATACAGAAACATACTAGTCCAATTATGCACCAAATATACCAGTCTCCTACTAGTGCAAAATAGACAGGAAAATTATAATTTCTAATATTACACATTTTTATTTGACAGACTTAGATTTGATAATCATTTGTTACTTTTGCTAAGTCTTCTTCTTCTTATTTGGCGCTGTAACCGCCTAAGCGATTTTGGCCGAGTCCAAAACAGCACGCCAGTCATATCTCTTCTGTGCTAACTGACGCCAATTGAAAATGCCAAGTGAAGCCAAGTCCTTCTCCACCTGGTCTTTCCAACGCAGAGGAGGCCTTCCTCTTCCTCTGTTTCCCAGCATCGCGGCCCGCGTTGAATATTTTCAGAGCAGGAGCGTTTCTGTCCATCCGAACGACATGGCCAAGCCAGCGGAGCCGCTGAATTTTAATTCGCTGCACTATGTCTATATCGTTGTAAAGCTCATACAGTTCATCGTTAAATCGTCTGCGATATTCGCCATCACCAACGCGTAAAGGTCCGTAAATCTTTCGCAGAATCTTTCTCTCGAAAACTCCAAGAGCCGCCTCATCAGATGCTTTCATTGTCCATGCTTCCGCGCCATACACCAGCACAGGCATGATGAGTGACTTATAGAGTGTGATCTTTGTACGACGAGAGAGGACTTTACTTCTCAATTGCCTACACCGTTGGATTTCAAGGCTGACATTATTATTGGTGTTAATGCTGGTTCCCAAATAAACGAAGTCGTCTACTTTTTCAAACTTGTAACTGTCAACAGTGACGTGGGTGCCAAGACGCGTATGCTCTGACTGTTTGTGTGCTGACAGGAGATACTTCGTTTTGTCCTCGTTCACCACCAGACCCATTTGCTTTGCTTCTCTATCCAATCCCGAGAAGGCAGAACAGACGTAGCCCTTGTTTTTACCGATAATATCGATGTCGTCGGCATACGCCAGCAATTGTACGCTCTTATAAAGTATTGTGCCTGAGCGGTTCAGTTCTGCGGCTCTTATTATCTTCTCCAACATAAGATTAAAGAAATCACACGAAAGGGGGTCCCCTTGTCTGAAACCTCGTTTGGTATCAAACGGCTCGGAGAGGTCCTTCCCTATTCTGATGGAGCTGGTGGTATTGCTCAACGTCATTTTACACAGCCGTATTAGTTTCGCGGGGATACCAAATTCAGACATCGCGGCATAAAGGCAACTTATCTTCGTGCTGTCGAAAGCGGCTTTGAAATCGACAAATAGATGGTGTGTGTCGATCCTATTCTCGCGGGTTGTTTCCAAGATTTGACGTATTGTGAATACCTGATCTATGGTGGATTTTCCAGGCCTAAAGCCACACTGATAAGGTCCAATCAGCTCGTTGACGGTGGGCTTCAGTCTTTCGCACAATACGCTCGATAAGACCTTGTAACCTATGCTTAAAAGGCTAATTCCGCGGTAGTTGGCGCGTATGGCGGGGTCGCCTTTCTTGTGGATTGGGCAGAGCACACTTAAATTCCAGTCGTCGGGCATGCGTTCATCTGACCATATTCTGCATACGAGCTGATGCATGCACCTCATCAGCTCCTCGCCGCCGTACTTGAATAGCTCGGTTGGCAGGCCGTCAGCTCCAGCAGCTTTGTTGTTTTTCAGCCGCGTAATCGCTATTCGTACCTCGTCATAGTCAGGCGGTGGGACAGCTACTCCATCATCATCGACTGGGGACTCGGGTTCGTCTTCCTCACTACTTTCAGCGCTGCTACTATTCAGTAGGTTATAAAAGTGTTCCCTCCACAATTTAAGTATATTCTGGACATCGGTCACTAGGTCGCCATTGTTGTTCTTACAGGAGTTCGCCCCGGTCTTGAAACCTTCCGTAAGTCGCCTAACCCTCTGGTAGAATTTTCGGGCGTTCTTCCTGTCGGCCAGCATCTCAAGCTCTTCGCACTCACGTATTTCGGCCGCTCTCTTCTTATTGCGGCAAATACGTCTCGCTTCCTTCTTCAGTTCCCTATAACGGTCCCACATGGCTCGCGTTGCGCCCGATCGCAGCGTGGCCCTGTAGGCGGCATCTTTTTTCTCTGCGGCTTCTTGACATTCCTCATCGTACCAGTTGTTCTTTCGGGCTCGCTGAAATCCAACTACTTCTTCGGCGGCGGTACTTAATGATCGGGAAATGTGGTTCCACTGCTCGCGTACGTCGGATTGTTGAAGAGTGGTCTCAGATAGCAGGTGTGTGAGTCGAGTGGCGAATAAATTGGCCGTCTGTTGTGATTGCAGCTTTTCGACGTTAAGCTTTCCTTGCATTGTTGGGCGCACATTTTTTGCTGCACAGAGGCGGGTGCATATCTTGGCTACAACAAGATAGTGGTCCGAGTCGATGTTTGGCCCTCGGAGTGTACGTACGTCCAAAACGCTTGAAGCATGCCTTCCGTCTATCACAACATGATCGATTTGGTTTCTCGTTTTTCGATCTGGAGACAGCCATGTAGCTTGGTGGATGTTCTTATGCTGGAACCTAGTGCTACATATTACCATATTTCGGGCCCCGGCGAAGTCGATCAGCCTCAGTCCGTTATCGGACGTTTCGTCGTGGAGGCTGAATTTTCCGACAGTGGCGCCAAAGATCCTTCCTTGCCCACCTTGGCATTAAAATCGCCAAGCACGATTTTGACATCGTGTCGGGGGCAGCGCTCATATGTACGTTCCAAGCGCTCATAGAAGAGATCCTTGGACGCCTCATCCTTCTCTTCCGTCGGGGCATGGGCGCAGATGAGCGAGATGTTGAAGAATCTAGCTTTGATGCGGATTGTGGCTAGACGTTCGTCCACCGGGGTGAACGCCAGTACTCGGCGACGGAGTCTCTCTCCTACCACGAATCCAACACCGAATTTGCGCTCCTTTACGTGGCAACTGTAGTAGACGTCGCAAGGCTTCACGCTTACTTTACCTTGCCCCGTCCATCGCATTTCTTGGATGGCGGTGATGTCAGCCTTTGTCTTCCCGAGGACATCAACCAGCCGGGCAGAGGCACCTTCCCCATTAAGGGTCCGGATATTCCAGGTGCATACCCTTAAATCATAGTCCTTTATACGTTTGCCGTGGTCGTCATCAGAAAAAGGGGGTCTCATCCGAGGCTTGTTGGAATTTTTCATTGGGCGGGGTTTTAACGTGGTGGGACCCAAACCCAGCGCACGCGAAGTTTTACGCCTTCTCACTTTAGCTCGCTCCCAAACGGGTGTTTGGTTGCTACCCAGAGGATACGTGGATATAAATATCCGGACGTTGTGAGCTGCGATTTGAACCGTACGCACAAGAATCGCTTCTGGCCACTCCCAGGTGAATGGCAGTCAAAAGTTTTCCACTTCTGCGCACGGAACCATCCTCCAGTTTTCCACTTCTGCGCACGGAACCATCCTCCTTTTGCTAAGTATTTAATGGAAAAAAAAAATAAATACATAAATATTTCAAACTTTTGAAACTTAAATAAAAGCATTTTTCAATAAATGTTATTAAAAGTAAAATATATTCAGGTACAATAAGTATAATAGTTAAAAATAAAATAAGCATAATACAGTCGTGTCTGGATATAGTGAACTAATTTTTGCATGGCCTGTTCCCAGTATCCAGGTTGTTCACTATATTAAGGTTGACTTATTTTGTTCAAAAACTTGTTTTATTTGCTCAAAATTCATGTTTGTGTATGTAAGTGCAACAGATCTTTGGAATAAATGTATACGTAGGAAAATATAAATGGACATATGAATGTTTATTGAAAGAATTCGCGAATAGATGTTTGCTTCATGCATGAGAAAATTGACTTTTGGACCCTTTTTCACGTAGAGTTTTCAATACTATTATGCCAGCATAGTCAGTTTTTAATAGTTTCAGTGGCTTTTATAGGATTTCCGATCTGTCCTTCGCCTTGGTCATCATCACCAGCTTCTGCAGTATCCTCGGCATCTTTCTCTAAATCAATTCGTTCGCCGTCTTCGATTGTATTTTAATTTTAGATATCATTTTCAGTGTAGGTTTCCTAAAATAATTAAAGTACATAAAAGCGAAATGGACAGGTGAATGTCAATAGGGTCAATAGAATTACCTCCGGTATTACAACTTGCAAGAGACCCTGTATATCATCGATTTCTTTATATTTTTCTTGCAATATTTTTTGGCGAAGTAAGCTCAGAGGAACATCATCGTCTTCATCCTCGCTTTCATTTGGCATTGAAACATTCTAATAAAGGCTTCCAACATTTCGCTGTTACACTTGCCTTCAGCTGATTCCAAGCAAGCATTAAAAATGATACAGCATCTTTAAAAGTTAAGGTTTTTTAAAATTGTGTGATGTCATCTTTTCCTACAGCTAATAACAGCAGATGTTTTTTTTTTGTAGTGCAGCTTAGTTAAGCGAATCACATTTTGATCCACAGGCTGAATAAAAGGCGTTAAATTTGGAGGCATATAAACCACGAATATTGGGCCATAAGCAGTTTTAAGTTCATCTTCTGGCGGATGGCTAGGGGCGTTATCAAGCAATAGGATAGCTTTGGTTGGTAAACCCTTTTGTAGCTAAGAATTTTGAACCTAATAACAATTAAAAACGAAAAAATACTAGGTAAAACTGTTAGGAATTTTAAATGTATTACTCATGTATGTGAGGGACGAAGCAATGGTGAAACCATTCTATGAAGATGTCTGCAGTTACACCATAAATTTCCGATTTTTTCAACGATTTCAGATTTTTGCTCCAACGAAAGGAATTTCCTCGCAGACATGATAACACTTAAAAATGATTTAAATGCTAAATTTATTAGCACACATAAACTAAAAAAACACATAAAACAGCGCACATTCACTCACAAGCGGTTGGAACTCGACAAGAACCAAATAAACATTAGCATCAAATAGTAGCAGCTTTTCTAGTAATAAACATAAAGTGGTAAATTTCAGGGAATAACCGCTTTCATTTCCGGTTAAATTTGGTATTTTTTTTGTCAATTTATGCTTGCCGTTGCTTTTAAATTTATTTAGAGTACTCTGTGTAAATATTTCGGTGTTCACTATATCGAGCTGTTCACTATAGCGGGCGTTCGCTATATAGAGACACGACTGTAGTTAAAAATAAAAGTTTTCATTAAATTAAATTCATTAAATTTACTTTTCAGTCCTCTCTTTAAAATTTTATTTAAGTAATAGAGTCAAACCACTTGAAGTGGGCCCAAAAATTTTTCGGTAAATCGCCGATTTAAATAATAATATGGGATCCGTCACGTACTTAATACTATGCATATTTTTTATATCCCGATTTCTGTTAGTTTTATTAACAATTGAAATTTATTGCAACATATAATTATAAAATCATTTTCCCATAAGCCATTGTAGATGTATGTATGTATGACATCAGTGTACTTATAGAAAAATTATTATGCTGTCTATCAGCTGTTTATTTACTATTTAATTGTTTAAACAATAATATTTTGCAATAGTTTTAGATTACGCTGAAAATATTTACCTTTAATAATCTGTAAAAAAATGTATTCGTATGCACAGACTAAAGGCTCGGTTATGCATACTTTGCACTGACGTATGTGCTTGTTCTTCTTTTACATTAGTAATATATGTACGTATGTGTGAAAGTATTCTATCTTTTATAGACTAATAAAAGACTTAACTTAAAACTTAAATATTTTATTACATACATACTAGGGCAGGTAAATTTTTTTATTATGCGCGTATAGCATAGGTGGATTCTACGTGTAATTCTAAGCAAATTTGCTGAAGAAACCTAAAATCAATTTGAAGTTTGTCAGATTGCGAGAATAGGTTTAGAAAAAAATGTCAAAATTTTCACTGTTGGGCCCTCCGGTGGAAGTCTTAAGAAAAAGATAAGTGCAGAAATGGACTCCTCATACCAAAAAAACCCCTTACAGCAAATTTTTATACAAAATTAGGCACTATTTTACAACAGTACAGCAAAATGCTTAGAAACCTATTTTCGCAATTTGGCAAACTCCAAATTGATTTTAGACCCATGGTTTCCTCGGCAAATTTTCTTAGAATAACACATTGAATCCTACTGTGCTAAACGCGCATAGTCGAAAAAATCTCCCATACAAATTGACCCCTCCTAATTAATGCATTAATGCATACATAAATATCTGTGGACTTTTGAAAAAACAAATTATAAGAAATTTGTAATTTTTATTTAACTTCTATTGAGATATCTTCTTGAATACTCAAATTAATGCCAAAACATAAAAATATCACTCAATAACTCAATGAATTACTGCTTTGAAGAGAAATTTACCTCATTCGAGAGAAGTTGTTTTTTCAAAAGTCCACAGATATGTATATGTAAATCGACCACATTGTTTTGGAATCTACCACAATTTTTAAGGCTTGTCTACCACTAAAAAAATTTTACAGTCCGCACACTGCATGTGATGTATTGGTGTCGATGGCATCATTTTTATTTTCATCGCTCCGAGCTTTAAAGTAATGCGAAAATATTCGTCACTCGCATTTTTAAAACACAAAACTTGAAAAAAATCGGCAAAGCTTTTTACGCCAAACTGCAAATTCAGAGACTGACAAAAAAGAAAAGGCCGAATCTAGAAAAATCGATGATTAACAAACAAGCAAGCAAGAAGCTCAAGAAGTGTTCCACCGTCTCATCCTCTTCAAAGCAGGGTGGCCAAATCGAGTTGTCATTTACGCCTATCACAGTCAAGTGTTTGTGCCACATTGAAGTGACCAGTCAGCAGTCCCGTCTTCTCAGTGAGAGGAAAAAACTAGATAGACCCTCCTCGATTGAAGACAACATGAGTTTTGCCCACCTGCATCCACTCGATGGCTCCCAGTCATTTATCCACTCAGTTTCTGATGGTGGCTTCGATGGTCGAAGTGGGGAGTGCTATAACTGGTTGCGGATGGAGGAATGCCTGGTCTAAGCCAGTTGTGGCCAAAGGGTCAGATATCTTATTTCCAGGCCCGGCACCCAGAGTAAAGCAAGCTCGTTATCTTTATATATAGATTGGCGCTTACACATATGTTGGCGTTTGGCCGAGCTTCTCCCCCGATTTGTGGCGTGCGTCTTGATGTTGTCACACAAACTGGAGGGACCTACAGTTTTACGCCGACTCCGAACGGCGATTGTATTTTTATGAGAAGCTGTTTTTCATGGCAGAAATACACTCGGAGGTTTGCCGTTGCCTGCCGAGGGGCGACCGCTGTTATGAAAAATCCTTTTTTCTAAATTTTTTTGCGATGTTGCTTTGACCAGGGTTTGAACCCAGGGGCTGCGGAGTGGAAGCGCGCACTGCTTACCACTACACCAAAGCCAACATAATTTTGTCGAGACTTGCATTGCTGAATTAGTTTGGAAGGACTTAGATAGAGGGCTGGCCAATGCCTTAACTGCAGCTTGGCTGTACCTGTAGACACGTAAACTCCGTCCAGCAACAAAGGTAATGGCGGCGTTCTATCCTGTAGCATTGAAAAGACACAAGTACTCAAATATCTGCCGCCGGAATTTCCGCATCGCCTCACTCAGTGTTATACCAATATCCGCTTCTTTTTAGTCTGCAGGTGGCCTTTAACCTTAGAATACTAACCTTATTTTTTATTCCTTTAATACTAACGTTCGCATGTGAGGCTACTTTGAAAAAAGTATAAATTTTGTCTTTTAAAAACCTAAAATTTATTAAAAAATGGACTTAAACATCTTTCAAATATTTCTAAATTAAAAAATAAAATAATTTAATAATTTTTTTAATATTAATAAAAATATTTCGTATTGAAATTCAACACATATTTTATCATCTTTTTGAGAGGCGTAATTAAAAAAAAAATATATATCTTTTAAGACGAACGAACTCAAACATTCCATAAATTTTCTTAAAGGTATTCGTATTTACTTTTGCACTTAAAAGAAATTCATTGTTTATCTTTTCTATTGTGACTTGTACCTACACATGAAATCGACTGTTTTGTATCACATTGAGCCTTATGAATAAAAAAAACTAAGTAATTTATTTTTCTTAAAATTTCAGGCCTTTTACGTAAACTTATTTGAATAACGCAAGCAAAAGGTTTGAAATCTCAAGAAAAGCAACTGCTTAGTTTATTTATTATTAAGGCCCTTTCACTGAAATCTTCTTCCAAATTGTCCTCACTACCGCTTCCATTCAACGATATTTCTTCCAACCATTTTAGAACTGGTTCTCTAAAAGTAAAAAAAAGGCCACTGTACAATGTGTGTCCGCTATCAACCTCGTACAACGCTAAACTGAGTTGGCGTGAACGCTTACTTTGATCATAAAAAGCGTTCCTGAAATATCGCGAGAAAACCGAATTCGTTCTGCCTCACAGGCCACCGTTAGTGTTCTAGGGTTAAGGCTTCCCCACCCATGGATGACATAAAGTGACGGTAAGTTCACCAGTGTGTCAAGAGCACTATACACCACTCAACAAAATTAAAGTTAAATAAATTGGCTATCAAGCAACCATTTTGGTTCTTTACTATCGAAACCAGATAAATTTTCGTGGACCCCCCTATTTTTTTCACGCCGACCCTTGCCGAGTCTCCCGTGGACCCCTAGGGGTGCACCTGTACCACTTTAAGAATCACTGATCTAAATTGACATTTATCTAAATTTAAACGCTTGTATACAAAAAACTATTTCTTTAATCATCACTTATGTATATACAGGGCCGAAGAAAATAAGCACGAAAAAATCCAGTTTAAGCGCTTAGATAAGCACTAAAACACTGGTAAATATGCTCGCAAAAAACAAAAATTAAATACAGTTTAATGTTCTGTTTTTTATTCAGTTTATTTCAAGGATTGGAAAATTCCATAACACAAGTGTTGCTTGATACTTTCAAATTATTGAGATCTGCGCTGGTCGTTTTAATTTTTATATATCGAGCC
>NW_023458558.1:73788518-73794872 GCF_013731165.1 Rhagoletis pomonella
CGTCTTATTCGCAGAAAAAAAGTTGAAATTTGTAGACCAGTGTTATCGGTTAAATCTGAGATTATTTTCTAATTACAGATTACCAAGGAACGAATTTGTATGGCTTTTTATAATTACAGATTAGGGAGTTAAGCTCGAAAATGAGGTTAATCTACTTATATGTAAACCTAAGTATTACATATATGCTATTAACAATGCAAACAAATATCTAACTTTGTTATTACAAAAAACATTTTTTTCTTATATATCGACAAGTGTTTTTTTGTCCTTCTTACTTCAAAATTCAATACCGACGATCTAATTGACCAATTTTGACAATTCAACCGCCATTTTCATTGTTATTAAAAACTCTTCAATAACATAAGTTTCATTTATTTAAAAATATTTTTTAAGGGTAAATTTTTATAAAATTGTTGGTGAAAATATAAACACCACCACTTTTTCACACAAAAAAACCCACATATAAAAAATTTTACTCTAATATATTCTGTTGAGAAAAAAAATGGATCGCAACGTGGAAAACCGTTATTTTTAGTTGAAGGCTGTCGCGCAATGCAACGAGCGCGTTCGGACTTATTATGTCAAGTGCGTCTGAAACCAGCGTGCCCTCACCGGTTTATTTGTTTTTATGTGACAGAGTCAAAAACAAACACGAGGTAGATTTAAGTAAACAAGTAATTTTTAAGCAAAAAACAAAACCGACATCAATTCTTAAATAAAAATTTAAGATAATCGTTAATATCTTCATGATGCAATGATCAGATTTAAACCAAATTAGTATGGGAACACCTGTCAGGTAACAGAATTTCTTAAAAAAACGAATTATAGAAATCGGTTAACGTGGTACAAAGCTTGTTTGCATTGAATAGCTATGAAAAACTACCAATGCTGATTGGAAATAAAATATCACATAACTGAAGTGGCCCGTTCCAGAAATTCTGACTCATATGTGACTTTTGATTAGCTTGAATAGCTAGATTCTCGAGGAAAATCTTATTTATGTAAACTAGTGTATTTACATATGTACATATTTACATATATAAAATGAAACTAAGATTATACAATCACAACCCCTATGGCATGCTGTTGAGTCAGTGGAGCTTTCAATTGTGCTTTATACGAGCATACACATACTAACATATGTTTTTTATTATTTCACCGATCACTCTCTGTATATTGCATCGATAAATTTGCCAAACAGTATTAATCAAAGGGAAGCGAAAGGTTTCAAGAACACTTGACTCTCATTCTGAAAAGAAACGCAAAAGCTGATGGATCACTTCGGTTGACGGATGCGCTTGATAATTAGTTTTTTATTAAAACCGTTATTTTTTGGTGTGCTGAGCGGTAGTGAAACAATACCAGTAAAAATCGGATATCTACAATTGAAGAAACGACACGTAGAATGGAGTTGACAAATGTGAAAATTGATGGTGATCTTGTAAGGAACATAAATCGTTCATTGTAGTATATGTGCACATATATATTACTACATATGCTCATCCATAGATATGTATGTACATTAGGGCCCTCCAAAAATGCATGTGAAAAAGTAAAGTCGGAATTTTCATGCTCTCACCCCCTAGGATTGTTCTATACCGAAAAAATATATCGCTAATTTTTTATTTTGAAATCAAAAAATATTTAGAGGTCGCTCGAAGCGCCCAAAGTTTTCCATGTATTTTATATGGGAGAAAAAACAACTTTTCGTAGAAATGGTATAGAATTCTTAAGAATCTATATTTTTCTATCGGAAAACTCTGTTTATCTGCAGGAGATTCCCAATAATAATACCCAATTGTTTATTTAACCATTTTTTCATTAATTTATAGGTCCGGAAAAAACCCACGAAAACCCCGAAAAATGCAATGGGGGGACCAATAAAATATCGTTAGTATTAAAAAATGGTTAAATAAACAATTGGGTATTATTATTCAAAAGTCGCCTAAAGAGAACCAGAGTCTTCCGATTGAAAAATATTGATTTTCAAGAATTCTATACCATTTCTACGAAAAGTGGTGTTTCCCCATATAAAAATACATGGAAAACTTTGAGCGCTTTGAGAGACCTCTAATAGGGGTATACTTTTTCGATATAGAACAATCCTAGGGGGTGGGAGCATTACAATTCCGACTTTATGTTTTTGGACCCCCCTAATGTACATATATATATGGTTCCTACGTACATATAAGTATGGATGTATATATGGTTAAATGTTTGTATGTACATATATATATATGCGCGTGTAAATGTGTTATAAAGCAATGTAATAAAGTTATAAAAGAATTAAATTGCTGATAAAATTTAAGTTAACATTGAAACACTTTCGGTTTTGCATTGAATGAATTGTGCCCAATCTCTGTCTTAAATAAAAACGTGTTTACATAAAAAGTTTAAAATGTTACTATTTGCGTAAACAAATATTGCTTCCACGTGCTCAAATCTAGGAAGTGTTTGCATTTGGTTCTTTTTTGACCAATGTATGTATGTATGAACTATGGGATCCCGGCTGTACAAGATTTTGTTTAATTATAACGTCAAACTTCTATTAAGAATATACCTTTCTCTCGTGGTCATCAACAGTTTAGCAGAAAGGTCATTTTCTAAACTGAAGCTGAATTTCAAAAAATCAACGCCGCTTTTAGCAACTTCAAACTTGCACTTTGTGTACTAAAATTGAATGGGCTGTATACTTAGAATTTTTCTGAAAAAATCTGGTGGACATTACTCGTCCACGTCTTCAACAAAGTTGCAAACTTTGTGTGCAAATTTATTGAGTTTTTGTTAGTTTTTCACAAAGTTAAGAGATTTTATTTTTATGTTTTGCTGTCTTTTATTTAACCAGTTTTTCATCGCAACAATAATTTATAAGTCCGCCAAAAACCCACAAAAACCCCGAAAAATGCAATGGGTGGACCAATAAAATATCTTTAGTATTAAAAAATAGTTAAATAAACAATTGAGTATTATTATTGAAAGTCTCCTGAAGAGAACCAGAGGTTTCTGATCGAAAAATATTGATTTTCAAGAATTCTATACCATTTCTACGAATAATTTTATTTTTTACCATATAGAAATACATGGAAAACTTTGAGCGCTTTTGAGCGACCTCCAAACATTTTATGATTTCAAAATAAAGAAATAGGGGTATACTTTTTCTCGATATAGAATAGTCCCACGGGGTGAGAGCATTACAATTCCAACTTTACTGTTTTTGGACCACCCTATGTACATTAGGGTACATATGTGAAAAATTAAAAATGTTTTTTTTTCATTCCATTCTCATTCTACTATGCAAAACAAAAAAAATATGACGTGGTTTAAAATGTACAATGCATGTATTTTTAGATTATATAGAAAAACTTATCGTTATTTTAACCTGTAAAGTTAGGTTATATTTACAACTTTAAAAAACTAAAATCTGAAGGAGACCCGCTTTCACCGTTTGCGTTAATACTCCCAGGGGGCCTGCACCACGGAAAGAGCCTAGGAACCCATATATCCAAAATATGGCACTGCATACCAAGCTTACTGCCGTCCCAAACAACTGTCAAAAATTCTCATGCTCGTTACAATTTGTAAGGAATAAGACTTTGATGCAATATCATATTGGAAAACCGTATTCATGGGCTTGGTTAGCCAATGGCGCGATATTGTAATTGCAAACTTACGGAACTTCTCGTAGGCGTAAATCGCGTTCTTGTCGCAATCATTCAGTAGCTGCGTGGCCTTTTCATTCTTCCTGAGTTCAACCAGCACGAATCGCCTATAGCGACTGTATTAGCCAATGTTTGATATTCTGATCGGCGGCATAATTTAAATAAATAAATAAACATAAATTTAGATTAACCGCTCGAGCTGTTTAAGCCAAACACAATTTATGTGATCTAAATTTAAACTTGCACTGAAGAACTAGCCCTAAAAGTGCAACATCAAAGAATTCGCGTTACCGTATTATTTGGCGTATTTTTTTATCAAATTACTTATTTAATTTTTCCACAAACAAATAATTTCTTCATATCTATAAACCGTAAATGGTACCGCAAAGAATTTGCAAGGTAAAAAAAAATAACAACAGAAAAACAGCTCAAAGTGGACCATCCATTATGAAGTTATACGCGGTCTGACGTAAGAAACTTTGGTATATATGTATGTACATACATACAAATATTTATTTTAATAAAAATCAGAGGTTGTATTCGATGTAAATAAGCTGGTTTCAAATAAATAATTAAAGCAAATACTACCACGCACTATTATGCACTATGTGGAACTTCGCTACTTTTTGAAAGTGATTGAATTCTTCCCCTTTTCCCCTTTTCCAAAAAACATCCCTGTGGGTGGGAGTGCCAAATTTTAGAAAAAAGCTACTTAGGGCGTGTGTGAATCGGTAACAAAGTTCTATGGGGAAAGCTGTTGAATAATATTTTTAATATGGTGAGACAGTTTTGCCAATCTGCTGTGTGAAATGAAATATTTTTTGACAGCAGTAAATTTTGGATAACCGCAGATTTATTTGGAATAAAATATTACAAATTGAAGTGAAATGAATTTTTTAAGAAAGCATCTACCATAGTTGATTGCAATTCATCTATTTACGCTTTTATTTAACGAAAAATTACACACATAAACAATCTTTGCGATTGTCAAAATTTTCTATGCATTTGTCAAAAATTTCACTAGCCTCATGAGCTACTGAAATTTAATTCACCTCATAGTTGTCAAAAATTTACTCGACGCGAACTTTGTTACCGATTCACACACGCTCTTACAAAACCTTTTATAATTGAATGATTAGTTTTCCTTTGAAATTTTCGTAAACTGCTCAAGTAGCACTGTCACCTGAATAAATTATGGCTTTGGAAATTTAAATATTTTTTTTTAAAGGAATTTTTTATTTAAATTTACTTATTTCATCGTATAAGCACAGCTGTTAATAAGTGTGTATTGATTTAAAACAACTTAAAGTACCTTATCGCAAAATACTTGGCATTATCTGCAGTGTTACATGAAATATTATTATACATATCTGGCCTTTTAAGAAATTTAGATATTAAGATGTTGCTTTAATTTGGTGGAAATATGAACAATTGAATGGTTAAAAAGTAGCTTACCGTCAATGAAAGTACCATGGAAGCATAAACTTATTTGTTATAACTACGGTGACCATATTTATGGCAGCCGAATACGGGACATGAAATAATTTTCCAAATTTTTTCCACAAAACCTTTTCCAATGACCCTAGATTTATTAGCCCTGAAACAGCGTCTCTAGTTGGCGTATAGTTTTCAAACTTTTGTGAGAGCAGAACATATATACATACATACTAGGAATGTTAATCCCGGGATACCGGACTTTTTAAGGTCTCGAAAGCCCTTAACATATAATTTTTTCCAAAAAAAAAATATTGCGAAATTTCAAGGATAACATTTTAAAATGACACTTTCAATATTTACCAGCCCTTCTGCACCAGAAACTTGAATCTGTTTAAATTCTACAGGAATTCCTCATTAATTTTATACCCATACTTCTTCTCTAAGCACATTTATATGAATTGTTTAAATCATTTTTGAATTACTGACGTCAAAGTGAAAAACTAAAAACGCAATTTTACTATATTTGGCCCAGGGCTTCGCGAATATATTGATATTTGTGCTTAAAATTTACTATCGCGCGGTGTTATATGTATAATGAGATAGACATTTATAAAAAAATATTAACTATTAAATAAAAAACGAAATATAGCCAATACTGGTTAAGAAAAAGAGTTTCTATTATTGCCATCAGTGTAAATTACAAATCCCGAAAATCCCGGGATTAATTGCAAACAATTGAAATTTCGCAATACTATTTTTTTTTTTAATTATATGTAAAGGGCTTATATAAACTCTATAACATCCTCGAATTTCGTTCTTCTAACTTTGTCATCCAACTTGTGAATCCAAAAAATTTAAATTTTTTAAATTATAAAGAAATTTCCTATTGCATTCGTTACCCATATTTTTATTTTACTTTGCACTGAATTTTTGAAAACATTTTTGGAATTAATCATATTTCTGAAATTACAAAGACCTTCAAAACAAATCGTGCGGTCAGAGAAAAAATGAGAATGCCACATTAAGTAAAAAAGTAGGTTTCAAACCCATTTATTTATTACTAGCTGGCCACGTATGTGCGAGGCTTCGCACGAGCTGAATGTATGCATATGTATGTACATTTACGCATTTGGAGAAAGAAATAATATGTCATCATGTAATTCGTTTGTTATATACTTAAAAAATCTCGTCTAAATCCGTTCAGTAGCGTGGTCAAAATATCTCGACTTTCCTTTATACTATTTATAGAAGATAGCAA
>NW_023458558.1:73794972-73808720 GCF_013731165.1 Rhagoletis pomonella
AGCTTGATGAGAAGGCAGGTGGGGTGGTGAGCTCCCTGATAAGCAAACATTTCTCAGGTAGAAGTGTCACCGTTTTTGAAATATTTAAATTTTTTTTAATTTAAAAAAAATCGTGCCTTTTCATGTATTTTCTTTAACTGCATCTACAAACAAGGCTATACTTAGTAAATTTTTTATGTAAAATACTTTCAGATAGTTGCTTCCCCATACTCAAATGCAATGTAGTTAAAATATATTAAGGAACCATTATAAAATTAGGACTATATTGGGATTTTTAACTTTTTGATATTTTCTTCCCCAACTTTGACTATCTCTGGTGAAAAAAAATGTAATGAGCTATAACTCTACATTACATAAAAAAATTGCCATTTAATAAATATTTCAGAAAGGTGCCACACTTACTATTTCGAATAGAAAAAAAAAGTTATAGCCGCTTTTGTGGCCTGAGACACGCTAGAATGTATTTAATAGATTTAAATTTAAGTTGCTCTTATTACTGACCAATGACATGCTAAATAGTACAAAGGTACATTATTACATGCTTTTGACATTATTTTAACTTACACGATTTTTTTTTTATTCAATAAAATTTAAATATTTCAAAAACGATGACAATTTTACCTGAAAATTTTTTGTTTATCAGTGAGCTCACCCCGCCACCTACCTTCTGGCAGGTTACTTCTGGGACACCCTGTACATAAGTAATGCAAGCAAATGCTTTTCGGTTGGAAGGAATGTAGGAATATGCACAAATATATGAATTATATTGGCAATATATATCAAATAAAACACCTCCTTGAGGTAAAATTTTCGAGTGACGAAAGCTGAACTAGAAACACAAAATTTATGATATCAATTTCGTGACGAAAATTATACGAATTTTTTAACTGCCTTGGAAACGTACGGAAAATCTTTTTTATTTATTCGGAACGTTGCGAAATTCCGTCTACTGCTAGAAACACATAATAAAAAATAGAACAAACATCTCGTAGTGGAGACACGAACCAAAACACATTTACCTTTATATCTTTCCAACAAGTACCCGGAACTTAATATATAAGGTATCGTTTGAAAGGTATTGGCCTATAGAATAACACTAAATATGTTGGGTGTACCCACATGCCCCCTTAAACCGGCAAAAGCAAAAAACGTTTTTTGTTTCGCAACACTTTAGCCTAATTTTTAAGAAGCCGGTTAATCGTTTAGGAAGCTTGAATACATTTTCTGGACACACTCTGCAAGACCTTTCCAACGATATCTGATGATATCATGTCGATTGGACGTCTGGATATAAACTACCAAATCTATATATAAGCGAGTCATTTCAGCATGCTACTATGGCTGCTTTCGTCACTCGTGCGCACTACCGTGCGCTGTGATATCTAATATATGGAACTTAGTGGGGATAATATTGACTAATGAGAAAAGTGCGCGTAGGTAGTGATTATTTCTTCAAACTGCATTTCCCTAAGAGCGGAGTTGTGTGGTTTAGTTGGGATTTGCCTGAACACCAGATATTTCGTAAATACGTACGTTCTTCATAAAATTTTATTTTGCAAGAGTTTTGGGTGCGCACCTACATAAATGAGATAAGCGATGCGAGTGCTCCATTCGCGATCACTTACAACAGCTTATCCTGCAAACTTTTTAGGGCGTTGTATGGAAGATGTTTTTTCGCTTTTCCAAGGAATTACGCTATAATTGCAGGTATACATATATGCATTGCCGTCAGTGGTAGAAGTAATTGAAAAGCCTTCCCTCTTATGTAAAACAGTGGTAATTGCATTTCTCTTTCGAATCGTATTACAGAGCAGCCTCTTTGATTTTTTTTGGAAAATATAAATCGTATGCTGCGAATGTCGCATTATACTAAAGCCAGCCTTTGACATAAGCTACTATTCCATATGAACACAGATATGTACATACCCCTTCTGTTTTAACCAATAATTATACCCCTTTGCAAAGGACGGAGGCTATTGGAAAAGCCATTGAAATGCCAATGAAAATAAGATAATGATTGCCGATACATTATTTGGCTACGTTCTAAATGTATATAAAATGGTGCGCTTGTATCGCTTTTGCTGACAGCACAGTTTGCTTTTGCTTAAACAGTCAGCCGAAATAAGCAGTTTAGAATAATTTTCTGTTGCTGCAAGCAGTAAGTTTGGTGTATTCTCATTTTTGCTTTTGCTTTTTTCATTGCTTTGTTATTCTCGCAGTCGAGCGCAACTGTTTATGCAAAATTCATGATTCAATAATACAAGGTTAGATAATTATTGACAGCTGCGGTTTGACACTCCCTTACAAAAGGTTGCATTTACGGAGGACAGAGAAAGGGCAAGAATGCAATCCCTTGTTTCGAAAATGGTAGTAGAAAAGTACGCAAAGTAGGCAATTAGTAGTGAAATTCCTTTCGAAAATTCTAATGTATTTACAGGAAATCTGGCATTTTAAACGATATGTTGAACGTAATATTGATATATCTACGTGAATTACGTAATTTTAACGCTAGTTAGCCGTATAAAAACTGCAAAATGTCTCAAAATTAAAATAAGACTGCTATGAGACTGATGTAAACATCCAATGCTTATGTTTCATCAGTTAAATATGCTTCACATGCATATACAAATAAAGATATTGCACAAAAGCTTATACTTTTATTTCACACCAAAGCTACACTGTTTCCATGTAAATTTGCAAAGAAGCAACACGGTGCCACTGCTAAGGGAGCGGTGCGAGAGAGACAACTGTCAGTTTATCGAACCTTGTATTATTGAATCATGTGCAAAATTTGAAAATTTAGCTGCGCATTAGATCAGATTTCGCTATGTACATACATATGGGCCCTTTATCAAATTATACATATGTATGTATGTATGTATGTATAAAAGTACATGCGAGAATAACGAAGCAAGAGAGATAAGCTAAAGCAAGACTAAAACTACCCCTAACTTAAGCTGATGCCAGATAAAACTTTGTAGCTTTGAGTGGCATTTATAACTTTGCCAGCGAAGCGCCAGACGCAAAAGGTATGCCCCAATGAACGCAAAGAAAATAATTTTGTACTGCTTTTTTACTCGTCAAAATTGCTGTGGATTATCACCCCTATGCTGTAATCCGAAAGTTCGTAGTTACGAATTCGTAGCTCCGTTCCGAAAATTCGAAAATTGGTATGCTGTAATCCGATCGCAACTATCAACGGCGTTGCCAACTAAAATAGTGAAATTCGAAGTTCTTAATCAGCTGCTTTGACAGAAACAAATCAAAGTAAATATAATCGCAAGTGAACAGCGAAATTAAAAAAAATTGTTTAATCGTATTTGAAAAACTTTTCCTTAATTAATTAAAATAGAATGGATTCAGTGGCCGGTGCACTTTTGTCTCAGTAAGAATAACATGCTGCAGTCAACTGTTGCATTAATATACAAAGGAGATTGCTACGAGACAGTTCTGATCCATTTAGCTTAAATGATAAATATATGCTCCCTCTTTTTAAGGGCGTCCATTCAACTAAATATTGTGCTGCTTTAAATCTTGCAACGCTTTCCCAAAATTCCACCACATCCTCTTTAACTACTTTTACAAAGCCTCGGGCAATGTCCGGCCTTTCGCTCATGCATTCCACCAGTTTTTCGTATTGCGAGCGATTTGTTGTGATTGTCGACTTGATAATTTTGTAAACATTTAATAATACATTTTTTTTATTCACACTTTAACTTACATACATATTTTTGCGTTTCCACACTTTATTTTATTGATATTTTAAAAGAATTCGCTTCGCTCCGACACCAGTTGCTCTTCGTAGAAAATTTCCGACAAATACATACAAATTACAGCTACGTCGGATTCAGGCATACCAACATTACGAATTTCGAAGATGGTCTACGAATTTCGAAATTACGATACGGCAACGCGGATTACAGCATACCAATTTTAAGATTCGTAGCAAAATCGAATCTACGACGGATTACAGCATAGGGGTGTTTATATATTTTGCTTTAAAAATACACAGTAGGGAGGCCAAAATATCACAGCTAAACGGCCAAATACGTAAACTTAACTTTGGCCTCTAGATTACGATGGCGTTTTCAGAAAATCCATATCACGTCAAAATTTTGAGATATTTAGGGGGGAAGTTTTAGAATTCTGAAAATGAATTTTTCGCCGTTTAAAACACTGTGCTCAGGTTTTGAATTTTTTCTGGGCAAGGGTTTTGATTACTGATCTTACTTAACTGGGATCTTTTAAATTCAATGGCGTCCTCCGTTTTTCCAGATTGGCTCTAGTTTTCTAGATAACGGTGCTTGAATTTTAGGTTTTTTTGGTTAATAATTACCTCAGTTTTAAGGTTATTTTACTAAAATTTTGCACGTGACTGTATTTTGATATTACCTTAGCTATTTCTGAAAATCATGGAAATCGGTTCACTATAACATAGAGCTCCCATACAACTGATTGTTCAGATATGTATATGGTTTTGCGTTACAACTCATATTTTATTTCGTAATACTTTTTTATAATAGTAGTTTACACTGCTTGGACCAAAATTTGGGTTCTTTTCAATCCCACTCTGGCATATTTTTGCAGCTCCTGTTGTACGAATGGCTTTTTAATACCTTTTTTGTACTGTGAAAGCTGTTGTTCGTTAAAGTCAAAGTGACTGAGTAATGCTTTCAAATAGGCGGCGGTCTATACCGCGTCCATTTCGCATAAGTTGGGAACCAAAAAACACAAACCGAAAATCTACGCGCGCGATTACTGCATTGTCTTCGGAAACTCCTAAAGATGAAAAAAATTAAAAAGCTTTGCAATAAATTAAACAAGTTTTGTTTCGTTTGTGGTAAATTCGTTTTGAAATCAGACCAGCGTAAATTAGTCTCAAACAAAAATGCACTAGCATGCTATAAATGGTACTTTTTGCAATCTGAACCTGCACAAAATAAATACCCTCCCGAATTCACATGTTTTTCGTGCATTAGTGCGATGAATTTTTGTGGACAAAAAAACGATTTTCGTTACCATTCGGTTTACCAATGATTTGGACAAATCCCGGAAAACACGAAGCTGAAAATTGTTATGCATGCACCAACATGTATATATAACATGTATGTATAGTTTGCCCTCGCCTTAATCGCTGAGTGTATGAAATAGGTAAAAGTTCCTGTATGTTTGGAAGGCACCACGCCTAAGTATAACCAACCTTGGAAAGTCTGCAGCAGATGTCCAAATTAAAAAAAAAATGTTGCAGAACTTTTTTAGTTTTTGTCCGCCGAACAATATATATATACATATATATATATCGATGGCCGAGTGGAAGACCTACCTATCTCGGCAGCCAGTTCGAAAACGCCCTATCTCAGAAAACCTTTCAACAACGCCCTACTTCAGAATTTGATGGAAGAACGCACTATTTCAGAATTTTATTGAAAAACATCCTATCTCAGAATTTTGTTGAAGAACACCCCATCACAAAATTCAATGAAAATGTGCTGAGATAGGGCGTTTTTAAATCGGCAGCTGAAATAGGTCGATCTTCCGCTCAGCCATCGATATATGCATATATATGTACGTACATATACTCATAAATATTTAATTCAATAGATCGGTCTTGTGTCGTCTACAAAGGTGTACCGAGCGCTCATTTACCTGTTGCACATAGTGATGCATTACAAGTTCCAAATCATCCATCCGAACTCGAAACTGTCTATGATTTCAAACAGTCTATGGCAACGCCATTACCACTTGATGATGGATCTAATTACATTCCGATTGAAAACAATTTACCGTCTTTCATATCCCAAGAACACCTAAACAGCATGGTGCGTAAATTAAATCTCTCCAATAACAACGCAATGATTTTGGCATCAGAACTGAAAAGCGTGAATGTTTTGCACCAGGAGTAAAAGTAACGGCCTACAAACAGACAAGATCCGCTTATTCCATATTTCAAGTTATCGCAAGATGGCACTCAGGCTTATTGCATTGATGTTGCAGGTTTGATGAATGAAATGGGAATTACTGATTATAAACCCGAACAATGGCGACTCTTTATTGACGCACTATCGCGAAAGTAGCAAGAAACCTGTTCCCACCTTGTATGCGGTTGGAATAAAGGAATCATACGAAACAATGCAATTTATATTAGATTGCATCAAGTACGAAGAGCTCAGGTGGCGCGTGAACTGTGATTTTAAAGTTCAGGCATGCAAACGGGCTATACTAAATACTGTTGTTTGTTCTGTTATTGGGATAGTAGAGCCATATACAAGCACTATACCAAATGTCATTGGCCAAAAAGAAATGCACAATCGATTGGTCAATTCAATATAGTTCACGAGCCCTTGATAGCGCTTAATAATATCATGCTTCCCGATTTACATATCAAACTTGGTGTTGTTAAGAATTACATCAACCAGTTGGTTAGAGTCAACGAAACTGCATTCCTATATTTGAAAAATAATGCCTGGCTAAATGAGTTCGGCCATTCCCCCTTTTTCGACCGTGAATAATACACCTACACACACACATATACACATGAATTGTATTTACACATACACACACACATGAATTACAACATAATATGAAACAAAACACAATTGTGCGAATGTCAACGTGTTCACACGTGTTCTGCGATATAACCCCGCCAAGCCAATAAAGTGCGAAGTTTAAGTCTCCCCAAAAATTTTAAGTTTTTATTTTTCTCGTTTTTCGGAAAAAGTGGTGAGTGTGACCCCCCAAAGTGTCTTGCCCTTGGTGTAAGATTAACGATGGTCCTTCTGCGCCAAACAGACAGGAAACCTTTAAAATTTTAAATTAATCAAAAAAAAAAAGAGTGAAAACAGTGAAAAAAAGAACACTAAATCAAATACATATGTACATAAATATATAAGCAATTAAGCGCACAAGTGAACAAATAGAAACCTTTTAAAAAATTATATAAAATTTAATTGCACGGGCGCGCCGCGTAAACAAAATTTACACAAAACAAAATTTCGGGCGCGAAAACAACAACAAAAAAATCTTCAACAATAAAAATAGAGGAAAATCCACAGCCAAGCTGCAATATTAAGCGAGGACGCAAAGACAACGAGGGAGAAGGATATTAGTCCAAGCGCAGGCCCACGACAGAACAATACAGTTCACCAGCAAGAACAGCCCACAATACCCCAAAGCCCTTAATATATCAAAGTGAGTTGTATCGTTCCACTTATTTTAACTAACCTAAAAATCTGGTGAAAAGGCGAACTGGGGTTAAATTAACTCGAATTTAATTCCCATAACCTCATTTTCAGCTGGCGGTGAAAATTCAAATCACGTTCATATACGTAGATACCCAAATACATATGTACACACATATGATATTGCCCCTATAAACATATATATACAGTCCACTTAATAAACTTACACCCCAGCTTAGCTTAACATAAAAGGCGCAAAAATAATTATACATATATAAATAAATGCTGTATGTAAGTACATACAAAATTCACCCCAAAATAAATACAGTTCGCTTTAGAAACTATATATCAATAACAAGAATTCCTCCGCTTTTGTGCTTAAATTTCGTGTAATAAAACACAAACAATTATACCGCAAAACATATTCAAGTGGAAACTTGCAAATATTTCCAGCAATACCCCTTCTGTTTGTATAACAAACAGCAAGCAGGATTGCATAAACAAGTAAGCCACAAAACAAAATAATAACTAATAAGAATTGGCGGCAAAATAACGAATAGCGTATGTGCACATAAGCACAACAATACATACGACATAACATTATTCCCCAATTGCCATTTCTTTACCTAATATAATACAGGCTTAATATTGGTGGTCAATATACATATGTACATACTCCCGTTCTTTGAACCCAAAGATAATTTTGAAAACAAAGCATACTCACCTATTTATTTATATACAAACGGGCATACATCATATACAAAGCAACGAACACGAAATTATAAATTATCTCTTTCTCCCGTCCTTCGCTAGTAAACATAGTCACACACACACTAACTATTGTTAACCACCCGCGCTTAACATATGTTAATATATCGTCGTCTCAGAAAACGGATGTCGAATGTTACAAAACACGGTTTTGAGAAAATTGACTTTGAAGTTTAAGGTCGAATTAATCCGAAACTGTACGGTAGATTTTTGTAACTTTTGAAGGAGACGTAGTTGGTGTTATTAGTTTTGATTTCCCATATTTTTACATTTAATATCTCTTAACGTTAATGAGAAAATTTACTTTTCATTCCGTATACATTTGTCGTAAGTAGCGTTTACTCACCACTTTGTTTTGTCCACAGAACATACGACAATAGTAAAGTATCTACTTCAACGACGATGGTATAATTTGATGAAAAAAACAGACATATTTATTAAATAATGATTACTTATTAGAAAAAACATAACAAAAACATAATCATGTATTTAATAAAAAAAATCTGTACATCTCTTATGCTGTAAATATGTTACGAACATACGTTTTCTTTATATAAAAACAAAAAACAATACTTAAATTCAGTCTTTTGTACATTTTTATCTCTTTCATTTCATTGGAGACTCAGTGCAAGCTAAAATTTAAAAATTTAAAATTTTAAAATTAGCTACTTAGTTTAATTTTCAATTTTAATTGTATCGTTATAGTAGAGGACCATCCAATTGTCGTAAGTTCAAAGTTTTGCGATACATACGACAAATGTTTTATGATTAAAAAAGGATTACATTTGTATGGGAATTTGTCGTATGTGCCACATACGACAAACGTTTTATGATTAAAAAAAAGGTACGTTTGTATGGGAATTTGTCGTATGTGACGCATTTTCAGCACATACAACAAAAGGCATACCCAATCATTAATATTATGTAACATACGACAAAATGCGCACGAAATATCTCAAAAACTAATGGAGATATAAAAAAATGGATTGCAGAAATCGAAAGAGCATGTCCAACTTAGTAAATCTGCATCAAAATCCCAAAATCGTGATTTTGCACATTCGTCATCCGTTTTCTGAGGCGACGATATGGTAGCATTGCGTGCTAACATTAATATACTCACATACATACCTACTAACCCAGTAGTGCATATACCTTGTACGGCGCACGTAAAGGAAAAATATTAAGAAGCGCGGAAAAATAAAATCCCTCAAGTTAAAGACTTAAATTGCGATAATTTAATGAGCAATTTTTAATTAAAAAAAAACCAACCCATCGAATTTATTAAAATTTATATTACGAAAAAAAAAATAATAATACATACGCACGTAAATAATAAAACTCGAAAGAGAGTATTGCGGATACATTGTGTTACTATAAAAGAAAAGTAAGTCAAAATCCGATCGACTATACGGGCACTCATATTTATCCATCATTCGCGGGTATTAAAATACATAGAAAAAAAAAAACAATTTTATAAATTCTCGAGTTCACATTTAAATGCAAACGAACAAGTCTCCCATCAAAGAACCAAAAACACCTCAATTGCTAGATATACCGAAAATGGTTGACGAAGATAAGCATCAAAGCACCCCTGCAGAAGCTACAGGCTCAAAACAGGATACGAAGCAAAAAAATACCAAAGACTTTTCGGCCGCAAAATTTATTGCGGAAAGTGACAGTCTAATAAGATACTGCACTAGGTTTTCCGCAGCCCCTATCCAAGACAATTCAGAATCAGTACTGGAAGTAAAAACCCACAGTCTCGATAATTTTTGGACACGTCTCCAATCGGCTTATGACGCCATAATTGAAACTGAGGATTCAGATCTACCTGAAAATTTTAAATCCTCGGCTTACGCCAAATATGAAAATTGCTTAGACCAATACGAAGAAACAAAGGCTATGATGTCCGATCAACTAAAATTAATAAAGCCATTAAATGCACCTACTCCACCTCTGAGAGTAGAGCTGCCCCAAATACAAATCCAAGAAGCAAGTTCAGGCATACATCTTAAAGTACCAGCATGTGATACAGAAGTATTTCATGGAGGTTATGAACAATGGCCGTCCTTCCGGGACATGTTTACAGCCGTATACATAAACCATCCAAAGTTATCTCAAGCGCAAAAACTGTATCACCTCAGATACAAAACAAAAGGTCAAGCAGGCGCTATAGTAAAACAATTCGCTCTTAGTGACGATAATTTTAATCTGGCTTGGGAAGCATTAAAATCACGATATGAGAATGAAAGAGTATTGGTCGACAACCAAATAACGATTTTAATGAACTTGCCAAAAATTCAAAAGGAAACAAGCGAAGAATTCATGAAATTACAGTCCACTGTATCAAACTGTTTGTCGATTCTCGCGACACAAAACATTCCCACTGATAGTTGGGACCCTATTCTGGTAAACGTATGCGCTGCAACTTTACCAGAAAAATCGTTACTCTTAGGGGAGCAATCGCTCTCATCCCGAAAAAAATGAACGTGGCAACAACAGACTTCCTCACTACCCAATTCGAAATCGCAGAAAGGGTAGATAGAAAAATATCAAAGCCGAAAAATACACAGCTCGACCTCAATAGAAGCTACAATAGACCCCAAGCTAGTAACAATAATTTACATTATCGAAGTTTCAACAGAACTCAATCGTTCATCGCAGAACAAAACAAACGTATGTCATGCGAATTTTGTCACGCATTAAGATCTTGCGAGAAGTTTAAAAAACTTACAACAACCGAACGATATAATGTCGTTAGAAATAATAGACTTTGCACAAATTGCTTCTCACACTCTCACATGCAAAAAGACTGTGAAAGTAAATTCCATTGTGTATACTGCCAAAAGAGGCATCACTCGACGCTCCACATTAATAATTTTACCCACCAAAATAGCTCTAACTCGCAAAGAGCCACAGGGCTAGTTGCAACAGCTAGACCCAAACACCCCGAAAATCTCGAAAACGAAACCGAGAAACCATGCTGTTCGAAAACTGCAAATATACAAGCGCTTCATTCCGAAAATGAAAGCAAAATTTCACTGCCAACCGCGATTGTCTCGATTAAACATCGAGGAGAATTGTTCAAGCTTAGAGCTCTAATCGATCAAGGCTCACAAAGATCGTTTATCTCATCAAAAGTACAAAACCGGCTAAAACTCCCAACCACAAACTCCAACTTTGAAATTTCGGGAATACAATACAATAATAATACAAAAATACAAAAATACAAAACTCTAATAAAATCTGCTCACTAACCCTGATTTCCCCCAATGCGGATGTAAGAATAGAGGCAGACGCCATAGTTCTGCCGCAACTTACAAATATGCTTCCAAGCTATAAAGTAAATGGGATCGCCAAAAATTTGCCCACCTCAAATTAGCGGATCCCAACTGCCACACCCCCGCGCAAGTTGATATCCTATTAGGCAGCGACCTAATCCCCCAAATAATGCTAGAAGGCATTGAAAAAATTTCAAATACCTTGTTAGCCCAAAATACCATCTTTGGATGGATATTGAGCGGCCAAGTAAAAGAAAAAATATCGGTATTCACAACTCAAGTTGAAGATATTTCAAACGAATACCTCAATTCTCAATTAAGAAGATTTTGGGAGTTAGAAAAACTCCCCCGGATGAAAGTCATTACCCCAGAAGATAAGTATTGTGAAGACTATTATAAAGCCACAACTTCTTCTTCTTCTTATTTGGCGCTGTAACCGCCTCAGCGATTTTGGCCGAGTCCAAAACAGCACGCCAGTCATTTCTCTTCTGTGCTAACTGACGCCAATTGAAAATGCCAAGTGAAGCCAAGTCCTTCTCCACCTGGTCTTTCCAACGCAGAGGAGGCCTTCCTCTTCCTCTGTTCCCAGCATCGCGGCCCGCGTTGAATATTTTCAGAGCAGGAGCGTTTCTGTCCATCCGAACGACATGGCCAAGCCAGCGGAGCCGCTGAATTTTAATTCGCTGCACTATGTCTACATCGTTGTAAAGCTCATACAGCTCATCGTTAAATCGTCTGCGATATTCGCCATCACCAACGCGTAAAGGTCCGTAAATCTTTCGCAGAATCTTTCTCTCGAAAACTCCAAGAGCCGCCTCATCAGATGCTTTCATTGTCCATGCTTCCGCACCATACACCAGCACAGGCACGATGAGTGACTTATAGAGTGTGATCTTTGTACGACGAGAGAGGACTTTACTTCTCAATTGCCTACTCAGCCCAAAGTAGCACTTGTTGGCAAGAGTGATTCTCCGTTGGATTTCAAGGCTGACATTATTATTGGTGTTAATGCTGGTTCCCAAATAAACGAAGTCGTCTACTTTTTCAAACTTGTAACTGTCAACAGTGACGTGGGTGCCAAGACGCGTATGCTCTGACTGTTTGTGTGCTGACAGGAGATACTTCGTTTTGTCCTCGTTCACCACCAGACCCATTCGCTTTGCTTCTCTATCCAATCCCGAGAAGGCAGAACAGACGTAGCCCTTGTTTTTACCGATAATATCGATGTCGTCGGCATACGCCAGCAATTGTACGCTCTTATAAAGTATTGTGCCTGAGCGGTTCAGTTCTGCGGCTCTTATTATCTTCTCCAACATAAGATTAAAGAAATCACACGAAAGGGGGTCCCCTTGTCTGAAACCTCGTTTGGTATCAAACGGCTCGGAGAGGTCCTTCCCTATTCTGACGGAGCTGGTGGTATTGCTCAACGTCATTTTACACAGCCGTATTAGTTTCGCGGGGATACCAAATTCAGACATCGCGGCATAAAGGCAACTTCTCTTCGTGCTGTCGAAAGCGGCTTTGAAATCGACAAATAGATGGTGTGTGTCGATCCTATTCTCGCGGGTCTTTTCCAAGATTTGGCGTATTGTGAATACCTGATCTATGGTGGATTTTCCAGGCCTAAAGCCACACTGATAAGGTCCAATCAGCTCGTTGAGGGTGGGCTTCAGTCTTTCGCACAATACGCTCGATAAGACCTTGTAACCTATGCTTAGAAGGCTAATTCCGCGGTAGTTGGCGCGTATGGCGGGGTCGCCTTTCTTGTGGATTGGGCAGAGCACACTTAAATTCCAGTCGTCGGGCATGCGTTCATCTGACCATATTCTGCATACGAGCTGATGCATGCACCTTATCAGCTCCTCGCCGCCGTACTTGAATAGCTCGGCTGGCAGGCCGTCAGCTCCAGCAGCTTTGTTGTTTTTCAGCCGCGTAATCGCTATTCGTACCTCGTCATAGTCAGGCGGTGGGACAGCTAATCCATCCTCATCGACTGGGGACTCGGGTTCGTCTTCCTCACTACTTTCAGCGCTGCTACCATTCAGTAGGTTATAAAAGTGTTCCCTCCACAATTTAAGTATATTCTGGACATCGGTCACTAGGTCGCCATTGTTGTTCTTACAGGAGTTCGCCCCGGTCTTGAAACCTTCCGTAAGTCGCCTAACCCTCTGGTAGAATTTTCGGGCATTCTTCCTGTCGGCCAGCATCTCAAGCTCTTCGCACTCACGTATTTCGGCCTCTCTCTTCTTATTGCGGCAAATACGTCTCGCTTCCTTCTTCAGTACCCTATAACGGTCCCACATGGCTCGCGTTGCGCCCGATCGCAGCGTGGCCCTGTAGGCGGCATCTTGTTTCTCTGCGGCTTCTTGACATTCCTCATCGTACCAGTTGTTCTTTCGGGCTCGCTGAAATCCAACTACTTCTTCGGCGGCGGTACTTAATGATCGGGAAATGTGGTTCCACTGCTCGCGTACGTCGGATTGTTGAAGAGTGCTCTCAGAGAGCAGGTGTGTGAGTCGAG
>NW_023458558.1:73808820-73812415 GCF_013731165.1 Rhagoletis pomonella
CCAATACAAGAATGAAAGTAAAGGTGACTATGTACATAGATAAAGAAAAGGATAAATCCAAAGGCAAAAATAAAAACAAAAACAAAGATGCGTAAAGATAAAGGCAAAAATGAAGGCCAAGGTAAATTTAAACACTTTACTTATATATATAAGGGTAAAGGTGAAGGGGAATATGTATGTAGATGAAGAAAATGATAAACATAAAAGTAAAGACAAAGAGGAAGATGGGGATACCGATAAAAGTAAAGATGAAGATGGGGAAAGAAAGATTAAAATAAAGGTAATTTAAGAGGAAAGGATATAGAGAGAGACACAGAGACTCAATCTGGAATTATTTTGGGATTTTAGAAATTTTCGGAATTCTCGGGACTTACCGACTTTTTTATCGGTTTTGTTATCGATTTGTTATCGATTTTGTATTCGATATTTTTTAATATTTTTTAGCGATATTTTTTATCGAATTTGTTAAGGATATTTATCGATTTTGTTATCGATATTTTTGTCGATAGTTTTAACTATTTTGTTAGCGATATTTTTATCGATTTTGTTGTCGATATTTTTATCGATTTTGTTATCGATATTTATCGATTTTGTTATCGATATTTATTGATTTTGTTATCGATATTTTTTGATTTTGTTATCGATATTTATTGATTTTGTTATCGATATTTATCGATTTTGTTATGGATATTTTATCGATTTTGTTATCGATTTTGCTATAGATATTTTATCCATTTTGTTATCGATATTTTTTATCGATTTTCTTATGGATATTCTTTTCGAGTTTCTAATAGATTTTGCTACTAATATTATTATCGATTTCGTTACCGAAATCGTTATCGATATTTTTATCGGTTTTTTTATCGATACTTTATTGGATGTTACTATCAATTTTGTTATCGATAGGGTATAAAGATAAAAATTAAGATAATGAAAAACAGAGTAACGTAAATGTAATTAGAACGAACAGAGAGAGGTAGGTTGATAAATGAAAATATCTTTCGAAAATTATCTGATCTAGAGACACGGTACACAGGGCCGTAATCTACGACCCAAAATTAAGTTTACGTGTATAGTCGTCTTTTCATGTCATTTAAAATTTCCTTCATAGTAATCATAAGCTCTGGTATGATGAATGGCAATTCATCATGCTTAGCGATCAAAAAACATTGCTCTGGATGGGCCTGATGGTTGTCGAAAGATATTCATAAGGATCATTCTTAGCAAGCCACTTTATAAAGATGGACGTCAGTTTGATACCCTATTGCAGCTTAAAAAAGCTGAATAGAAGAATGGACCAAATTGACTTTAGTGTCCTTTAGTCACTCGTAAATTCGATGCTACGACGTCTAGTATCAGTCACAATAGGGACCGTGGACCTATACGCTAATAAATATTATTTTATATTGTTTTCTTAAGCTTTAATTTTAATTAATGCGCGCTGATGTATTATAAAAGACTGAATAGTCTTAAATATACAACCAAATTTCTTAGTTAAATAAATAAATAAAAATACAAAGTTCACAGATTGTTTCCTTTAAATAATAGTAATATATTGGCGACTACGCAGTGGGCAATGAGAAGGCAACATTTTTTCGACAGAAAAGAAAACGCCATTAGTGTTTGGCCGATTGAACGACGATTGTATTTTTATGAGGAGCTGTTTTTCATGGCACTTGGTGTTTTGCGTTGCCTGCCGAGAGGCGACCGGGATCGAACCCAAGCCATGTAGAATGGTATCGCGCATTCATTTTACCAAGGCGAATTTATATAAGGTGGTGTTGCTAGAATTTCATTTCGATGAACATGTGTCAAAGCTTCTTATGAGTGAGTGAGAAAGGGAGAGTGTGTAAATTTTCTTTCCCTTTTCTTCCTGGAGCGAAAATAGCTGAAATTTGGCATTTGTGTACCGAAAGGAAAAACAAAATACATGTAAGTTTTTTATTTTTGTACCAACGCTACCACCTTATATGAACTCGCCTTGCCTTTTACGCTCTTATAAAAGTTTAAATTTTTATAATGAAAGGTAACGTTTTTCATTTAACATGTTTTATTATTGCGGTAGTTTTTTTCCTTTATTTCGAAATATAAAAAGATTTAGTTTTATGATAAACAACTGTTTTGTTCAGTGTCCCAAATATTTATTTCTCTAAACTATAGGGCCGATGTTCCATACAAGCGGCATTAGATATTTTGCCTTACAATTTTCCATAAGGATTAATTTCTAAAAGTTTAGTGAAAATATCTTACACTACTGAGAGCACTGTAGATTTGTTCACTACCACTAAATTTAGTTATAGTGAATGAAACCAAATAGCACGATTACTAAAGTTTTTAGTGGAAGTTTTCCACATGATTAAGCTAATATTTAGTGCACTATATCCAAGTCTGAAACTGGGTAATCTTATATGTATATCATTTTGTTAAAATCCCTTCATTCGCTCTCATATAGAACCAAAATCAGTGAATAAGATACTGCTTTAAAGGTGGAGATCAGTGTTCTCTGATTGCTATTTAGCCATAATTTGTTAATACAAAATGTTAAAAATAAACGATTGTGAGTTCACAACAAAGGAAATTTCTCAGTATATTTTGCTTTGCTGCCTTTGTGCTTAAGTGCAAATTTTAGATACCTACCCCAAAATGCGCATCACCGGCATAATCTTTAACATTTATAAGGAAACTGCTCCGATAGATGCATTCAACATACCTGCACATTAGCGATACCTGCCTTAAAAATTTGCAACTATTATCAACTATCAAAGAAATTATTGAAGTGAAACTTCTTTAGCGGCGGTTGGTTGGGAGTAAATTGGCAAATTCAACGGAAATTGCACACGGAAATGGTGCAACGGAAATGATGCAACGGAAATGGTGCAACGGAAATGGTTGGGCCTGAAACAAGTGCTTCTTATGTGTGTATGTAAAATTTGCTAATAAAACGTTAAAGAATAACACTTAGAAAAGGCCAATACAAGAATGAAAGTAAAGGTGACTATGTACATAGATAAAGAAAAGGATAAATCCAAAGGCAAAAATAAAAACAAAAACAAAGATGCGTAAAGATAAAGGCAAAAATGAAGGCCAAGGTAAATTTAAACACTTTACTTATATATATAAGGGTAAAGGTGAAGGGGAATATGTATGTAGATGAAGAAAATGATAAACATAAAAGTAAAGACAAAGAGGAAGATGGGGATACCGATAAAAGTAAAGATGAAGATGGGGAAAGAAAGATTAAAATAAAGGTAATTTAAGAGGAAAGGATATAGAGAGAGACACAGAGACTCAATCTGGAATTATTTTGGGATTTTAGAAATTTTCGGAATTCTCGGGACTTACCGACTTTTTTATCGGTTTTGTTATCGATTTGTTATCGATTTTGTATTCGATATTTTTTAATATTTTTTAGCGATATTTTTTATCGAATTTGTTAAGGATATTTATCGATTTTGTTATCGATATTTTTGTCGATAGTTTTAACTATTTTGTTAGCGATATTTTTATCGATTTTGTTGTCGATATTTTTATCGATTTTGTTATCGATATTTATCGATTTTGTTATCGATATTTATTGATTTTGTTATCGATATTT
>NW_023458558.1:73812515-73814606 GCF_013731165.1 Rhagoletis pomonella
ATTGCAACGACTTTGAGATCAGAACATATTTTCCAATCATGCTCTTCATATTTGATAAATTTGAGTATTTTTTGCATTTCCTCGTAGGTTTCCTTTGTATTTACTGCATGTGCAATCGGGATAGAAGGCTTTTTGTTACCAATATGCAATAATACAGCCTTCAAACTCAGTTTATTGCCGTCTATGAACAATCGCCACTCTTTTGAATCATATGTTTGACCAAACTCTTTGAATAAACCAGGGATGTCGTTGCAGTAGCATATACTGTCTTTCTTGGTATAGTGTTTGGAAAATGGTTCGTGACGAGTTCTACTATATGTCACCTTAACATCGGATGACACAAATTTAAATTGTTGCATACGAGAAGTGTGGATCTCGGCCTTTTCCTTGGATAGTTCCAAATCTCTTATCCAATCATTAAGCTGTGCTTGTGACAAAACGTTTCTTTCGTTTTCCATGCGAAATTCAGTACAACTTGATCCCCCGCACTCAGATGTTACTGTTGACAATGGAACTGGATCCGCAACTGCCGTTGAATGTAGTACTGGTAATGTCACTGTAGGTACGCTAGCATAGGTTACTCCTCTTGATCTTCCAACGCCAAGTACTTTTGTTTGACAAATATAACACTCTATTGAATGGCAAGTAGGTTCTCTCCATATCATTGGTGTATCAAATTTTGTTTGTTGTCCTGATTCCCACTGAATCAATTCTACTCGACACGATGTACACAAAGTGTTCGGTGTCCATGGTTTTTCAGCATTTTTAGGCTCAATTCCAAAATACTTGGAGTATAAAGTTTTGATATGATCTGAGAACACTCGTCGTCGCCTTATGATAGTATATTGGCCACACATGAAACAGAACATATCTGGATCCTTATTACACTCAAATTCTCGCGTCCTTTTACTCATTTTATTTTTTTTAATAAATCACGGTTTTGAAATTAGACTTATGAACTGAACTATCTCCGGCGAGCCTTGAAGATGTTATGAAGTTTCAAAGCGCATTAACTCATATTTATACTCGGAACAAGAATAAAATTGAAAAAATCAAATCTTACCTAGACAGAAAGGTTCCTTTTTATAACAAGCCGGGAAAAGAAAATACTACCTGTTTTAGATGTAGGCTTTAGAAATTTTCTGTGTCTTATAATTTTGAAAATCTACCTGCATACTTACCCATAACTGACGGAAATACATGTTTATAACTACATGCCTACCGCAGGTTTCGAATGCAACCACTCTACCTACTATAATACAATTCGAGTATTAAAAGTACTATTTGATTTATTTAAAGAAAAAGTGTTATCATTGTTATGGTGTTATTCGTTTATCCGGATAATATCTCACTTGCACTTTATACCTTTAATATATGTATGTATGTATAGGTACATACATTGAAGTTGCGCAACCTGGGTATTTTTGTTTGATCGCTTATAACTTACGTAGTTTTGCATCGATTTTCTTCGGTGATAGCTTATTTTTTTTGTAATACAACAGAGCTTAGGGAGAAAAAAAAATCTGCAAAAAAATATAAGGTTTTCGAGATCCTTCCCCGCAAAGTACAATTTTTTTATATTTTTACAAAAAAAATTGAAAAAATCGGTAATGATTGTTCGTTATCTTTGAATCTACAGGGCCTAGCAAAAAGTGTTGTATGCACAGTTTATAGAAAATTTTATTACCTTTTAAAAGCTTCAAACCGTTTTGGAATTGCTTAATTCTTTCTTGAGATATATATGATAAAGTGGACCCAATTTTTTTTTTTTTGCAAAAACGGTAAATTGCAAATATCTCAAAAACGGTACCATAGAATTAAAAATAACCTTGATTTTCGGAATCAGGGGGTGATTTTACATAAGAATTTCATAACGGCGTTTCTGGTAAAGAGAAAAAGTTGAAATTTGTGGTCCAGTGTATTCAGAGATGGTCAGGGTTCGAATTCCACTGCAGGCAACATGCAAGTTAAATATTTTTTTTTTAAGTTTTTGTCTTGATTATTCACTTCACGGATGCTTTTTTTAGAACGAACGCGGTCATTATAATATGCGCGGTATTGAATTGAATATTTACCAATATACGGTACTTT
>NW_023458558.1:73814706-73824288 GCF_013731165.1 Rhagoletis pomonella
GGGCAAACAGAAGAAAGTCCGACGTATATAAATAAATACATCTCTATTTTCTCTACAAATCCGTATATGTATACTACTGAAATTTAAAGAAATAAAAAAATTTAAAATGTTAAGTTATTGGGGTAATTTATGTTGCTATCAAAATTTTTTTGCAATAATCTTATCATCCGTTATGTTAAATTACGGAGTTGTTACGATTCTTTGCGGGTCATATGTAAATTGAAAACAAGGTTTGGTCAACTTCCACCAGAACGGGCCTTTCTGGCCACTTATAGGTAGCTAAAATATCCACTAAAATATTAAGCGCCAAATTTTTGTAAGGAGAACTGAATGTAATGAAAAATAATAGTAATTTTTACGAAAAATGGGGACTTTAACCCTGTGTAGAAGACATTGCGATGCGCGGGAGCAAACGCCTCCTGGGATTTGACCACCACTTGGGAACAGGGCTTCCAACTATACTTAGCTATGAAGTGCCATATTGAGGATAAAAAAGTGCCAAAATGTGCCAAATAGAAAAATATAACGTGTTACCTATGTTTTTTCTGAGTTACGCTTTTTTGGAAATGTTCAGTGGCCCAAATTATGCGAAATAACTCCTTTAAAAATTTAATCCTCTTTCGTAAAATAGTGTCTTTATACGAGTAGTATTTACTTCCTTCAAACGATGTATTTTAATGTGCATACATCATGAAAATTTTGTACAAAATTCCTTAGGCGCCGAACGCCGCCGCCGCCGCCGCCGCGCCGATATTTACGTAACTCGGCGGCGGCGCGTGAGAAATGACAAAAAACGGCGGCGGCGGCGGCGTGGCTCGGCGGCGTATACCTCTAATATATATATATATATAATTTTATATAATTATAAAATTATCAGCATTGAAGAGACAAAAGAAAATAGCCTAAACTTGTTAAAATCTCGTGCTCCTATTTATTTCTGCACCACGGTATCACTTGCCACAAAATTAAATGAAATACAGTTTCACACTCATGTTTATTAATATTTTGTAAATATTTTTTTAGAAGTGTAGCTCATTTTATAACATAAATAATATAAAGGAAAATATCTATAAAACGGTATTTTTTATGAAACAGTTCAATAAAAAGTGATATGTTATTCGTTTTTTATATGACAGAAAACATATTAAAAAACTATTTTACGATTTTAGTTAGAATCCGAAGTGTATGAGTTTCTCTACGCAAAGCACTCACATTTGCGTATGCTTTATATAAATAAATATAAAGTACACACATGTGCCTGTGCTTGGACACACACAAATTAATAAAATAAGTTGCTTAATTTTTAAGAGATTTGGTAAATTTTTTTAACAATTTTGGTAAGCTTTATTTTTTGGCCGCGGCAACACAGGTTGCGTTCCAGATAACTTCGTGTGAAAACCTGTAAAACTGTCAAATAACAAAATTATTCTCTTGAAATAGAGGAGCGAGAGCGAAACAATAAAAGTCACCTGGAACGCGAAAAACCACTTTTCCTGTAACTACTTCCATTTTTTTTAATGTAAAATGCCATGGAGACGATCAAATATCTTTACCAACCGTCTCGCGTTATGCTTGACAAAAAGCAAGCGCACTTGCCTTCTGATCGTCGTGGTGAGCAAGTGCGCGGACAAGAAAAAGAAATTGTTTGTTGAATTGACGAGTTTATTTGAACGTTTGCGGGCAAGACACGAGCCGCAATCACACATATGCAATGCTTGGTATATTTATTTGATTGTGTCCCTTGGCCCTTGGTTCTGTTTTTGTTTACAAATGCAACCCGGCCTATAGTTTGACACTTTCATGAACTTGCAGGAAGAAAAACTTCAGACTAAAACCTACAACTTCTGACTGAGAGAGAGAGCAAGTTACTCTTACAAAAGTGGTTTAACTTACAGGCTAACCTAATATTCACGCACGCCGCCAATTTATTGTCAAAAATTTCTCATGCACATGCAACTTGTATGAGATCAACCGAAATTGAACGGCGTGCGTATGAAGCTAACTCAATTTCCAATTTTTGTTCTGCGTGACATTTTGATTTGACGTTTCGCTCAATGAAATCAAATGCAAAGGCATGCAAGTCAATTTCGGGTGACGCAAAAAAACAAATTCGACGGCATGCGTACCAAAACGCAAGCCGCGAATATTAGGTTAGCCTGTAACAGGGTTTTTGGCACCTGGCACGCTTTCCTGCAAATCGTGAATATCGTGAATATCGCGAGCACCTGGAACGTAACTATTATAAACTGTGGTTGCTTTTTCCAATTTTTTCATGTGAGCCAACTAAATACAATCAAGGGCACATTGCATCCACAATATTTTTTCATTAAAATCGGCCTCAAGCTCAATAAAATTGTTGATTATGCATAAATATACATATGTACATGTGAATGTAGTATACATAGTATATCGAGGGCTTATATTCAATACCCTTTAACTGTATGTTTCACAAAAAGTGCAATGTGATGTTAGAACCCATCTGGTACTTACCTGTCGTCACTGATGTTAATTCTGACTTTGCAATTGGATAGTAATCTTCTGTTAGGCGTTATACAAGGTCAGCATTAATATCACCGATGGTAGTTAAATCTTAGGTGGATTTTTATATCACAATCGAAAGGTGTTTATGTATTTTATTTGTCGAAAAACACTCTTTCGTAGAAATGGTATAGAGTTCTTGAAAATCAATATTTTTCTATCGGAAACCTCTCGTTCTCTGCAGGAGACTTCCAGTAATAATATCCAATGGTTTATTTAACCATTTTTTAATACTAAAGATTATTTATTGGTCCCCCGATTGTATTTTCTGGGGTTTTTGGCGAACCTATAAATAATATTTACCCAGGTATACATGGCGTCTATGTAACATTCTATGCTGCTCATATTTCATACAAAAAATCCTTGCGCATTTTTATTTCACCACTGATTCCTTTCTTATTTGTTCATCGATTTTCTTCCTTGAAAGCTTAATTTTTTAATGAAACTATCAGTCTAATGAAAGTGATGTGCATAAGGGTTATGAAGAATTTTGTTAGCTTTCATTTGCCGTACTTCATATTAAAATTGTTAGATTTGTTCGTAAGATATACGTGATTAACTCGAATCACTTTTTTCAGCTGAACAATGGCAAATTGCAAGTATGTATCTCGAAAACTTATTAATAAAAGAAATATATTGATTTTCGGACTCAACGAGCGATTCTGCGTAGGAAATGGATAGTGTCATACGGTGAACAAAAAATAAAAATAAAAAAATTTGTGATCCAGGGCTATTATTTTGCTTAACTAAAGTGCATATTATACATAAATATATAGTATGTATATTATACACAGTATATCGACCCCTTTGTGCAAAATTATCGTATGTTACAAAAACCAAATTTTACAAGAAAGTATTTTTTGTATTTTTCTCTGCTTTGGCTAGCACCAGCAATACCAAAGTTTAGATTTGCTGAGATAATTGAGAAATATAACTAAACGCAAGATTTTTTTTGTAGAAAGGTCTCTACATTATAATTTCTTAGCCCATATGATAATTTCGCCTACAAGAAAAAAAAATCATAGTCATATATGTACGATAAAATTTACAGTAAATTTTTGGGTGATACGTTATGGGTTGTAAAACAAAGTTGCATCAAAAAGTGAATTTCGTAAAAAATGTAACATACGATAATTTTGCGCAAAGGGGTCGATATGTACATATCGTCATCTGAAAAGCAAAAAGCCGTAACAACATCGTAAATGAAATGGAAAAAGTCGAGCCTAATATTTTAATTTTTTTCATAAAATGGTGCGGGGAGTTGTAATTCGATGAAATCGATCATATAAATCAAAAAGTGAATTTTGAATTTTTTATTAGATATGACTTTTCGCATTTTATCGATAATCATTTGTTACGTCTTTTTGCATTTCAGGTAACGATATATGTATGTAAACGTACACAGATATGTATATTTACATAATTATTATTTTTTTGTTTTACCAAAGATGTGCCACTTCCACCTGCCCACAAACTTACAATGGACGAAGTGTTCGATGCAAAGACGGGGAAGCCGAACTATGAAACAATGCGGGCACACTTCTTGCTCGAAGGGCGCATGGAGGAGGGTCCAGCGCTGCGCATCATAAATGAAGGAGCTACCTTATTGCGAGCGGAAAAAAATATGATTGATGTGGAGGCACCGGTGACAGTGTGCGGCGACATTCACGGTCAGTTTTTTGATCTAGTCAAATTATTCGAAGTTGGCGGGCCACCAGCTTCCACGCGGTATCTTTTTTTGGGTGACTATGTGGACAGAGGATATTTCAGCATTGAGGTATGTATGTACGCAAGTGCACATGTGCATACAAACACATACAGTTTTATACCATGCAAGTACATTGAGGTTGTTTATGTTAAAAAATACTGTTTTTAAACATTTTAACGATCATCTGAATACGCCGTCTCTCAATTTGACCTCCATATCTTCAGTGTGTGCTTTACTTGTGGGCGTTAAAGATTTGCTACCCGACGACACTGTCTTTGTTGCGCGGCAATCATGAATGCCGCCATCTAACAGAATATTTCACATTTAAACAGGAATGTATGAGCATTATTTATGCCCTTAATGTATTTTGTTGTTATTCACTAATCTTTTTTGTTATTGTTTGAAGGCAAAATAAAATATTCTGAAGATGTTTATGATGCCTGTATGGAAGCATTTGACTGTTTGCCATTGGCGGCGCTGCTAAACCAACAGTTCCTCTGCATTCACGGTGGACTATCCCCTGAGATTTTCACTTTAGATGATATAAAAAAGGTAATTCGACCAAGCGTTTTATTATATTTTTAAAATTTTTTCCGAATTATTTCAGCTTTCATATTCGTAAAATTGTGTTGGTATTTATTTATTGGCAAATAATTATGAAAATCCACATAAGCGGTATATGGCGTAAATTATACTTATACACGCATATGTACATACAAATGTATGTATGATTTGTCTGGCCAATTTTCATCTTGAGGCGAAAAATATATGTATATGTATACTATACCATGATATTCTTTATTTTTTGAACTTCCACGATTTAAAGATTCGGATATGAAAGACTTCAAAAGAGGCACAACTCAAAAATAAGATCCGGAAATACATCGTCACCTAAGGGTGAAAAGGTGTCAAGTCCATTTTTTGCAATTGTTCAGTAAAGACGAAAAATCGATGAAGTTTCGTATAACCTGCCATCTGCATCAAAACCTAAATTTGTTCACCTTTAGGTGGCGATATGTAACTGCTTGTGGATCGTAAAGAATCAACGCAATTGATTCAGAAGCAGGTACGATTGGAGTTTTCGAGTTAGAAAATATAATATTTTCATTAATTTGAGAAAAATCCTACGAATTTATTTATGCAAAAAAAAATCGACCGAAATTTGTTTTGAGTTGTGTGTCTATTGAAGACGGTGCCCGATATGTTAAAGCTACTTTTCTGATAGATTTTAATATATGGTACACACGATTACATACGAAAAAGCAGCATACATATGGCTCATTCCATGGTGACGACTGTGACATTTCAACTCACCTTTTAAAGCTTAATTCTTAAACTGTAATATAAAATTGTTTAAAACGAGCATTTTCTAATAGGTTTCCGAGGTATACATAATGTCTAGAAAAAAAAATTTCAAAAACAATTTAATCCAAATGAGTCATATGAATTTTAGTCACTGTGACGGGTGTGACAAACCTAATTACGCAAACCTAATTATGTACGGAGTGAAATGGTTTATAGTCGTTGCGCTGGGTATGCAGTTACAGTTGCATGGCTATACTCAATCCCGACTCTTGCGTCCTCGTTTGCGCACTCTGCGCAACGTGAGCAACCCATGTGCGAGATGCGGTAACCAATCCGAGTGGAGCCTTGGGTCCCGGCAGAAAGAGAGGGAGCTTCGGTGGGGCCACTCCGACTTATTCGGTTTAAGGGCTCACTGAAGTCTGCAGCGTCTGTTCACCAGTAGGTGCGGCTGCAAGTGGGTGTCTGCTTGGAGCAAGCGGCTCGCTATGTAAACGTGTATTTGGTTGCGAAACCAACTCCGTCCCAGCAATGGGTTTTGCGATGGGTTTGGGACCCGCCACGTAAAAACCACTTCCAGTGAAGAAGCAAGGTAAAGCCTCGGATGAGACCCCCCTTATGATGACGACCACGGCAAACGTTTAAAGGACTACGATTTGAGGGCATGAACCTGGAATGTCCGGACCCTTAATGGGGAAGGTGCCTCTGCCCGGCTGGTTGATGTCCTCGTAAGGACAAAAGCTGACATCACCGCCATCCAAGAAATGCGTTGGACGGGGCAAGGCAAGTAATGTCTGGGGCCTTGCGACGTCTAATATAGCTGCCATGTGAAGGAACGCAAATTCGGAGTTGGATCTGTGGTGGGAGAGAGACTCCGTCGCCGTGTACTGTCGTTCACCCCGGTGGACAAACGTCTAGCCACAATCCGCATCAAAGCGACTTCTTCAACATCTCGCTTATCGGCGCCCATGCCCCGATGGAAGAGAAGGATGAGGTATCCAAGGATCTCTTCTATGAGCGCTTGGAGCGCACGTATGAGCGCTGCCCCCGTCATTATATCAAAATCGTGCTTGGTGACTTCAATTCCAGGGTGGGCAAGAAAGGGATCTTTGGAACCACCGTCGGAAAATTCAGCCTCCACGACGAAACGTCCGACAACGGATTGAGGCTGATCGACTTCGCCAGTGCCCGAGACATGGTAGTATGCAGTACTAGGTTCAAGCATAAAAAGATCCATCAAGCTACGTGGCTGTCTCCGGATCGAAAAACGAGAAACCAAATCGATCAAGTTGTGATAGACGGAAGGCACGCTTCCAGTGTTTAAGACGTACGCACACTCCGAGGCCCAAACATCGACTCGGACCACTATATTGTTGCAGCCAAGATACGCACCCGCCGCAAAAAGTGTGCGCCCAAATATGCAAGGAAAGCTTAACGTCGAAAAGCTGCAATCACAACAAACAGCCAGCGCTTTCGCTACTCGACTCTTACACCTGCTCTCAGAGAGCACTCTTCAACAAACCGACATATGCCAGCAGTGGAACCACATTTCCCGCTCATTGAGTACCGCCGCCGAAGAAGTAGTCGGATTTCAGCGAGCCCGAAAGAACAACTGGTACGATGAGGAGTGTCAGGAAGCTGCAGAGAAAAAATATGCCGCCTACAGGGCCACTCTGAGATCGGGCGCAACGCGCGCTATTTGGGACCGCTATAGGGATCTGAAGTGGGAAGCGAGACGTATTTGCCGCAATAAGAAGAGAGAGGCCGAAATAGGTGAGTGAGAAGAACTTGAAATGCTAGCAGACAGGAAGAATGCCCGAAAATTTTACCAGAGAGTTAGGCGACTTACGGAAGGTTTAAAGACCGGGGCGTACTCCTGTAAGAATAACAATGGCGACCTAGTAACTGATGTCCAGAGCGTACTTAAATTATGGAGGGAACACTTTTCCGTCCTACTAAATGGTAGCATGATGACGGAGTCGACGTTCCACCGCCTGACTATGACGAGGTACGTAAAGCAATAACGCGGCTGATAAACAACAAAGCCGCTGGAGCTGACAACCTGCCAGCTGAGTACGGCGGCGAGGAGTTGATAAGGTGCATGCATCAACTCTTGTGCAGAATATGATCAGATGAACGCATGCCTGACGACTGGAATTTAAGTGTGCTCTGCCCAATCCACAAGAAAGGTGACCCCGCCATTCGCGCCAACTACCGCGGGATCAGCCTCCTAAGCATAGGTTACAAGGTCTTATCGAGCGTATTGTGTGAAAGATTGAAGCCCAATGTCAGTGAACTGATTAGGCCTTATCAGTGTGGCTTTAGACCTGGCAAATCCACCATAGACCAGGTATTCACAATACGCCAAATCTTGGAAAAGACCCGCGAGAAAAGGATCGACACCACCACCTATTTGTCGACTTTAAAGCCGCTTTTGACAGCACTAAAAGGAGTTGCCTATACACCGCTCTGTCTGAATTTTTCATCCCCTCAAAACTCATAAGACCTCCCCGAGCCGTTCGCCACAAAACGGGGTTTCAGACAGGGCGACTCCCTTTCATGCGACTTCTTTAATCTGATTTTGGAGAAGATAATAAGAGCTGCAGAACTGAACCGCTCAGGAACAATTTACTAGAAGAGCGTGCAATTGCTGGCGTATGCCGATGACATCGACATCATCGGTAACAAAAACCGCGAAGTCTGTTCTGCCTTTTCCAAGTTGGATAGGGAAGCAAAGCGAATGGGTCTGGTGGTAAACGAGGACAAGACGAAGTATCTCCTGTCATCAAGCAAACAGTCAGCACATTCGCGTCTTGGCACCCACGTCACTGTTGACAGTTACAATTTCGAGAAAATAGAGAAGTTCGTTTACTTGGGAACCAGCATTAACACCGATAATAATGTCAGCATTGAAATCCAACGCAGAATCGCTCTTGCCAACAAGTGCTACTTTGGACTGGGTTGGCAATTCAGGAGTAAAGTCCTCTCTCGACGTACGAAAACCACGCTCTATAAGTCACTTATCATGCCTGTGCTGGTATATGGCGCAGAAGCATGGACAATGACAACATCCGATGGGGCGGCTCTTGGAGTGTTTGAGAGAAAGATTTTGCGGAAGATTTACGGGCCTTTACGCGTTGGCGACGGCGAGTACCGCAGACGATGGAACGATGAGCTGTATGAGCTTTACAACGATATGGACATAGTGTAGCGAATTAAAATACAGCGGCTCCGCTGGCTTGGTCATGTCGTTTGAATGGACACCGACGCTCCAGCTCTGAAAGTATTCAACTCGGAGCCCGCTGGTGGTAGCAGAGGAAGAGGGAGGCCCCCACTGCAATGGAAAGATGAGGTGGAGAACGACTTGGCTTCACTTGGCGTCTGTTGGCACAGAGGAGAAACGACTGGCGTGCTTTGCTGAACTCGGCCAAAATCGCTTAGGCGGTTACAGCGGCAAAAAAGGAGAAGAAGTAGAAGTAGAATAAGAATTACGTACTACTTAGTTGTATCACAGTTTTTCTGCTAATTATGTCTTCTTCATATGGTTTTAAATAGTTCGTTGTTTATTTCAAATTCAAATTTGACCTGTGACAAGTTGAGCATGAATACACAAATACACATTATAGACAACTAAACTAACTTTATTTCTAAAAAAAATCGGATTTTACAAATACATAAAATATTCTGCCACCTAAAGACGGGATAATCCTTGATCGCACTCTTCATCTCCACTGTCTGGCTGAGTCATTGTAAAGTACGTTATTTTTAAATAGTAGGTACTACACTTTTCATGAGGCTGTTACCTGTCAAAACGTATGAGATACTGTTTCTTACACTGACAATTGAAGTAATGATTTCTTTGCATCCCTGACAGCATAGCTTAGTTTTCCCATCGCTCGAGCAACATTTCTTTATGATTAGCATTATCATCGGTTATCACAAACAGATATATGATACATTTCATATTAGCAGATAAGTAAGGGTAGCAGTTACTGGCCGAATTTATTAAAATTTGTCAAACTTTGAATTGTGAC
>NW_023458558.1:73824298-73896400 GCF_013731165.1 Rhagoletis pomonella
TGCCTGTGTCATAGCGTTACTTTCGTCAGCTTTTTTACACTGTTCAACAATGCTGACGAATTGTTCTCTCCGTTGACCGTTTAAACAATGCCGTTTAAACAATGCAAAACGAAAATCTGTCTTGTCATTTTTGAAGAAAATTACCCTCCCATATGAGTTTGTAAACAAGTAATTTTTAGCAAAAAAAAAACCGACTTCAACTCCCACACAAAAAAAATATATATATATATATATCTCATGATCCACTGATCGGATCTCAACCAGATTAGTATGGGACCACCTCTGAGACATTACCTTTCCGATGAAAAAAGAATTATCGAAATCGGTTGAAATCGGTCCAAAGTTATGCGGTAACATACATAAAAAAAAAAAAAACAAAAAAAAAAAAAAAATATTACGACGAACTGATAACCTCCTCCTTTTTTGGAAGTCGGTTAATAAATCTGGTGTCGGATTTTATAAAATTCAAAAAATGGCGGATCCAAGATGTAGGACGATTTTTTTTTAAATTCAACATTTCTGCGCGAAACTTGAGATTCGGGACTTCTGATCTCAAGCCTGATGTCACATTTTCAAAATTCTTAATCGCGGATCCATATTGGATTTATTTATAACGCAATAGTTAAAATCAAACGTACGTACATGGCGTATGAGTAACATTCTCACCTCATCTGAGTAAGTAGATCCAATATGGACCTGTGCGATTAAAAATTTTGAGTTTAGCAACTCCGAAAAGCCGCGAATCTCAAGTTTCGAGCAAAATATTTGAATTTTAAAAAATTGTTCTCCATCTTGGATCAGCCATTTTGAAATTTTAAAATTTGACACCAGACACCAGGGGTATCAAGGGTCGAGCAAAAATGTTGAACTAAAACAAATCGTCCTCCATATTGGATCCGCTTTTGAATATTTAAAATCCGACACCAGATTTGTATTCAGTAACCCTAAAAATGCTTGAAAAGTATTCCTTCATTTAATTTGTTAGGTGTTGTAAATTTTGTCAATGATATTATTTGTCGGTTCGTGAGTTTGATTAAATGCTTCACTTCTACTGACGCCAACATTGAATTTCCATAAACGCTACACTGCCTTTAAAAGTGCAAGAGTGAACAAAAATTTTCAGCCCTAGAACGTTTTTTTTTTGTATTGCGCCAATTTTTGGATATAGCATGGAACGTCCCATATATAATTCTTCTGTATGTGTGTTTGTGAGTGAAGCCCTCTTAAATGGCTTGGCCGTGCTTGAGTGGGCCCCTGGATAGTTTTGGTTGACAATTTGACCCGCCAGGTGTCGTTTGAGTCGAGTTATTACTAAAAATCTTATTTCTGATGCGATTTAGATTATATTCCAAATATTTATTGGTAACGGTAAGGGCAATACTATTTCAAACAGCCCCCGTGTGTTTCGATTGGCCCACTGGATGTGATTTGCCAATATAACTATGCGTTTAAACTTTATTCCGAGAGGATTGAGTTTACCACCAGAACCATTGCGCTGCTTAATAAGACAATAAAGCTATTTCGTCTGAAATAAGCCTACATAATTGGATTTCAGTAGAGAAACGATACTTACCCATTTGCCACCAACTATGTATACAAATTCACCATCGAACCGGAAGAGGAAAAATTCATCAAATTTAATTTGTTTTACGATTAACCGTGCTATCCGTTTTGTATTAGCCGGGCAGGCCCAGTTCAGGCATCCAAAAAAATTAAACTGCTACCCTATATCAGCTGTTCAAACTTGTAAAATTTTTAATACAAATTTTCGGTATGGAATAAGCTGGTGAATGAAAAATATGTAACGGTAAGAATGGCCCATATATATGTCTACGAAAGAATACTTTGCGCGTCACTCCTTTAAGTTATAGCTGAAAATTAAAAATCAACGGCATTTTGTTGCCACCTAAAACTGCACTCTGTTGTACTAACTGCATACCAAAATGTTTTCTGAAAGTGCTGAATAAAAAGGTTGGCATTTGATTTTTTTGCAAAGTTTGAAATGTGAATTTGTGTAGTGTTTGTTGTATGATTAGCTAGACTTTTGGTAGTACGCACCTCTAACCACTCGGCTAAAGCGACCGCGCAATAATTTTTATCTCTTGTTTGCACTTAATAAATACGCAGAATGCAGAAAAAATTACACGTAATTTCATTTGTTGCGCCAGCTTGCGGTTCTTTAAATAAGAAGTAGACATAAAATATTTATTCTTCGTTTCAAAAAAACCATCATCTGCATATTAACTAATGTTGATTTCGTTTCTTCCAAAAAATATTGCCCTTCCCGGTGCAAAATGTGTTTGATGTAGAGGGCCCATGTTTGCCTCTTATCCTTGTCTAGCTCACGCATTTCATAATATTGTCGTTTTAAACAACCATATGATTTTCAGAGCAACCATCTCCCCTGACAAGAGTGTGATATTTTAAAAAACCAAAACAAAATTTTCTCTCCCTTTGCCTTTAATTTAGAATCGAACACGAAAAAAAGGGGCAATAAAAAGGTGACATTTTTTGTTAGAAATGAAATCGCTATTAGTATTAAATCAAGATATCTTTCAAAATTGCGCAGGCTCTTAGGATTTCTTTTTTAATTATATAAAGAATCCGAATCTGCTAGGAACGACGTAAAAAAAAAATCGTTCCGTAATCTGCCCTAATGTAGATCCAGTTTTTTGTCTACCTGAACAATTTTTTAAGGTTGTATAAAAATGTATTATGTTTGACATGCAACCGTGTTAATCCACTGTCACTGAAACTTGGAAAGTTTCTGCAGATTTTTTGTTCGCGCAGAAATTTCAAGTATCTCTCTTTGAAATAAAACGTACAGACATATCCTGACAGTGAAACGGGTAAAAATGTAGACACACAAATCAGTCCCATTAAGGGCTCCCCAAATTTCAACTCCAGTATACATGCATACAAGGCGAATTCATTAAATGTGGTATTAAAGTATAAAAAAGCCGAATTTATTCGAACTGGGAGCAAGGATACAAAAACAATATTATGGGTGTTAAGTCAAATCTCAATTCGCCCTATAGTTTACATGATAGTTTGATGGGTGTGCTGCCAAATCAGTAAAAGCAAAAACTAAATTCGCATTAGCTGAATGACAAATAAAAAATATAAAAGAACAAAACTGAAAACTGAAAACATGAACCTCCAAATTTCCCATTCTTCTTCTTCCTGATAACTATCTGCTAGAAAACTGAAGAAGCAAAGGTATTTTTTCACTGATAGCTGATTTTGTGACCAGCGGCAGTGGAAAAAAATAAATTATTCTTACCGAATTTAGTCAGACGAACTTCGTCGGCGCATTTGTTGTGTGCAATCTCATATACTGCAGTGTGTTTTGATTTTGACAGCAAACTTTCTTCCGACTTAGCTCTGCCGTGTACAACTTGCACAATGAAAAAGTCCCTCCATTGAACAACCGGCCCTAAGGGCAGGTTGCTTAAAGCCTGGTTGACACTTATCTCTGGTTAAACATCGTTATCTACACCGTGTTATATGCATGAAGTCGAATACGTCGATATCGATGTTAACCGTGGATTAGTGTCGACCAGGCTTTGAGCACCAGCCTGAGGGCCGTTTTCACCATCTCTGGTTACCACTAATCACCAGTTAAACGTCGTATGAATTGCAACTTTCTGCACTAAAACTGAAAAAGGTGTAGTGGGCGGGAAAGGGAAATGTTATCCGATTTCAGTGAAATTCGGTTTAAATTTACGAATCGTTTTTAATAAAATCGGATAGTATTTCCCATTCCCTCCCACTATCGTGGGGGAGGGTGGGCGTGGCTGGTCGTTATTCCACAATTTTTGGAATCGGATAACATTTACTATATCCGCCCCCTATCGTAGTGGGCGTGATAGTTCGCCAATTCTCAGCATACATACTTTTCTTTCCTTCAGTCTATGGAATATTGACGACGTGGACGTAGGCAGACGCAGCTGAAATTGGTCATGCTATTAGCTTAAAGTGTACAAGGTATTTCTGTACCAAACACCCTCCACCACACAGCGCCACAAACTACTTATACTTTCCAGAAAAACATCAAAAATGCATAATAGTTATCACAGGAATGTACTTAAATCTGTAAGGACTAGGAAAAATTAGTTTCGTTCCTCAACTTTTCTGGGTAAAAACCACAAAGTACGGGAAGGCTTTTCGGGTAAAAACTGTCAAATACACCGTGGACGCAATTTTTTGTTTACATGGCAGTTTTTTATTATTTGGCGATCTGATAAATTATACGCTAATATACAAGCAAATAAACAAAAATACTTACGAAACGTGATATTTCCTCGCTACGATATAATTAATAAGGTGAAAATGCAGATGTACTTTTGTTTTTGCTTATTCAACTTTCAAATCGTTTAAACAGCTGATGGGGGACATTCGGGTGAAATCTTGCAACCATGGTTGCCACAATTGGTAACTTTCTACCAAAATTGGTACCTTTTAAACGATTTGGTAACTTGGCAACTTTTATTTTATTTTGGTAACTTTTGCAACTAAACATCTATTTGCATTACTATAGAGAAATGAATTATGTTTTGCCTGTGCGTAATTATAAAAACCCTTCGAGTTTCAGTGGCAGCACTACTGACACTTCTACAAATTATGTACAGTAAATTATGAAAAAACCGAAAAAATAGCTCGAAATTTCGGTTAAAAGCACCCGCCGCTATTATGCTATTATTCTGTGAGTCGCAGGTTCAAATATCGGCACATTCCGAAAGAAAAATGACACTGAAGATGGCACAACGCCGAAACCGGTTTGTCTCCAAACCAAATTTGCCAAAAGATGAAGAAAAATCGTTCCACATTACATCATACTCCTGCTAGGGAGGGGAAGTGGGGGGCTGAAATTAGATTTTTTTCGAATTTCGAACATTGCCCAACCATTCGATTATTCGATTCGAAATTTGGCTGTGCAAATTCGATTTAATTCGAATTTTTTCGAATTTTTCTAAAATTTTTTTAAGTGAAACTTCTTAATCGAGTTTGGATATGTTTGCGTTAAATATTTAACACCATGTCATAAAATCTGTATCGTTCGTTCGATTTTCAAAAAGGAGGAAGGTGTCAAATGAAAGGGCTTGCCCTGTAGATGTGTAATATGGTTTTAGCTTTGTGCCATATGAATTCATGTAAGAAAATCAAAATCAAATTATTTAATAAGTTAAGTAAATTACTCCAATATGGGTACCAATCGAAATGATTTTGAATAAACTTTATTTTTTAAGTACATTTAAGAGAGGTGCCACCTATTTAAAAAGTCGAATTTAGTTAAAGAATTGTTTTGCTTAAAATACTATGCAACAACTACAATATTTTTGAGGAGCTTGAAGAGAGTGACCACCTGTTTAAAAAGTTAAACTCAAATTACACTGTAGGACAGCCCAAACCCGCCCGGACTTTGTTAACATATTCTGAAAGTATACCCATCCAGTAGTAAAACACTCGGTGGATTTGCGAAAGTTAGCTCGTATTTTTATTTCATGGCCTACTAAAGTTTTCATGTCTCGGACTAAGTAGTTTTCAAAAAAATACTTAAAATAAATGTCTGAGCGAAATTAAAGGTTAAGACATTTATAATAAAATTTCATGGGAAATATTTTCGTAGAACATTTTAACCTATTAGCTCCCGCCTAAAAGGGTAATTTTCATCCTTACTTCAATAAATCCCGCAAAAAGCAAATTTGGAAGGTCGTTAGAGGACTGGTGTACTCTAGAAAATTAGTCTCCGGAAAATTTTACTAGGGGTCTTCTCAGGCAAAAGCTTCGTGCTACGAACGTAAAAGCATCTACAAATTTAAAATAAAAAATCAACAAAAAAGTACTTTTTACATCTTTTTTTAATTTAAGAATAACAGTTCCTTCTTGGCACAGATTTTTTGCCTCGATGCATCAGATCGAAAAACATGTATTTTTTACTTGCATCCCTAAGACAAATGGAGTGCCACACACAGTGATGGCAAATTTAGTCAGAAACAAGAAAGTTGAAGAGTTGATTTTTTTGGAAATAAATATGAAATTCGATTTTTTCTAGAAAAATTCGATTTTATCCGAATTTCAGCAACACAAAGTTCGATTTCAAAAATTCGCCATTTTGGAGCTAAAATTCGATTATAATTCGAACTAACCCTAACTTCTACCGTGTCGGAAAAACCAACAACGAAAACGAGAATACCGGCACATGCAGTAATTAATTGATAGAAAAATATCTTCTAATAAAAAAAATTATTATAATTGTCAATAGCATTTTCAATCTTGATAATTTATCAAGAAAATAGATTTAAACTTCTTTGCTGTGTTTTGTTTTTTGATAAATAATCGAAAATTGACAACTTATAAAAATATTGAATTTATTAAGTGCACAGAATCGGGCTGTAAGTATATGCACATTTGTTATGAAATATAGCAGTTTTATTCAGTATATTTTTTTCTCAGTGAAGAAGTGAAGATTTTGGTATTGAAGATTTGGTAACTTTTGGTAACTTTTTTTAATAGATTTTGGTAGAAAAAAATGTTGGCGAGTGGCAACCATGCTTGCAACTTCTGACAAAGGGAGGACCGATTTAACTTTCCCATTTTCCTTCTACTTTGCCTTGCCAGAGAACCGAGTACGGGAACGCTTTCTGGTAAATTCATGTAAATTCTGGCAACTTATTGCGCGTTAGGGAACGCAACTATTATGTGAACCTGAATTGGAGCCACCCTTGCGTGCTATTGATATTGATGATGAAGACAAATCCAGTTTCAATCCATCATTCAACTACCATTTCTGAGCCGGTAAAATGCGTATTCGAATTCTTACGTAAAAGTTCTATCCATACATATCCTTTAATAATTGCTAGAGTAGTTAGTAGTAGTAGTAGGAAAAAATTCTTAAAACCTGTTAGTAGACATGTTTAGAATCGAGTCAACCACTTAGCTGGATATTTCCGGGCATTTCGATATTAGGACTTTCTGCCACTCTCAGACCACAGTGCGCCGCCCCAACAGCAAATGGATTTTATGAGAATCTTTTTCATGGCAGAAATACACTGAGAGATTCGCCGTTGGCTTTTACTAACTAAGAAGTTGCTCGGAGCAGGGATCGCTCCTAGGTCCTACGGACTACCATTAGGCACCTCTAACCCCTCAGCTAAAACGGCGTTATCTTACATTGATCCTGTAAAAAAAAATGATTCAAAAAATTATTTTGTTACATGTTCGCTATTTGAAACAAATTGCAACCGTTCAAAAGTCACATACGTTCGAGCACCCAGAGACCCAAAAAAGTGCATTGTGCCACGTTGATGAACTCTTACATCGAAGGTGAAAATGTGAAAATACAGGGAATTTCAATATGTGTAAAAACAAGCTTACCATATAACTATACTTTTTTTTTAAGTAAACAAAATCTGAATGTATCTGCACATATATATTTATTGACTCTCTAAATGGCTAACCAATGTAAATATATTAACCTTCTCCAGTTGAACAGATTTAGAGAACCACCAGCTTTTGGACCTATGTGTGATCTGCTTTGGTCTGATCCATTGGAAGACTTTGGAAATGAAAAAAACAGTGACTTCTTTTCGCATAATTCAGTGCGCGGATGCTCCTACTTTTTCAGGTGAGTCCGTGACTTATGATTTTAAAATCTTATAAAAAGCTTGGTCCCAGTTGATTTGGAGTTCAATGTAGTGAGGGGCCACCTAAAATTATGTTGTTCATTGATTCACATAAACAGAAATATACATACATATGTATGTAAAAATCAATTGCACTTATATACTAGATGCTTTCATTATGCACTTGCACTTTCTTTGCAGCTATGGGGCCTGTTGTGAGTTCCTACAAAAGAACAATTTGCTATCAATAGTCCGTGCTCATGAAGCTCAAGATGCAGGGTAACTGATAACTTTACATACATGTATATCCTCTATATTTTTGCCTATTTTTCACTTTAAATATTAGATATAGAATGTATCGCAAAAATCAAGTCACCGGATTTCCCTCGCTAATCACCATTTTCTCGGCGCCCAATTATTTGGACGTTTATAACAACAAGGTACTTGCTCAAATTATGCACATATCATTCTTTTAGCATACTTATTTACATTTTCCTTGTGGGTGCCAAGTATATGTTTCTACACGTACTTTACAGTGCTCCCCTCTTTGATCTTCTTGGCAAATATTGCATTTAATAATTCTAATAATTTGTTTTTATTTTGCCGCTGGTGCAACGCGACGTCTAACGTAAATGTCACTTGATAAAAGGCAGCTGTACTCAAATATGAAAATAACGTTATGAATATCCGCCAATTTAATTGTTCGCCGCATCCATACTGGTTGCCAAATTTCATGGATGTGTTCACATGGTCATTGCCATTTGTGGGTGAGAAGGTAATTTAGTGCATAAAATCACAATTATGAGCGCGCATACTCGTACATAGTATGGGCTTAAGTAGGAGCACGTGAACATACTTACATACATATGATATGTACATACACTATAATGAATAAAAATTCTGAAATTTTATTACACAAAAGAAATATTTTAACAGGTGACGGAGATGCTGGTGAATATTCTTAACATCTGTTCGGATGACGAGTTAGTGTCTGGCCCCGACGATGAATTGGAAGAAGGTATAGAAAACTTAAGATAAAGAAACCGTAAAGAATTCTTAGCAAAATAATATCGTAACATAAAAAATATCTTCCTACTATATATTGTCGATGCCTTCGCAAACTGCCCATCGGCCATTTGCAAAACCGCCTGAATCGCTATTGTCGCAAAAATGGGATTTTGTAACCCTGAACTTCAGGTATCGAGATTTATGCATAAAAATTGTAAAATCGTTAATAAAAAAAATAATTTTGTAAAATAATAGCTAGATAAAATACCACCTATCAAGTCAATGCTTTCAAAGAAAAACAGTTTTTTTCACTAACCTGTAAAATTTGTGTGCCGTGAGATAGGTTTTGCAAAGGCACCAACGATATCGTCGCTACCATGCCAAACTATCGAATGCGCAAAAATGCTTTTTCATTTACGAAACCTTGCGCATGTCCTTAAAATGCTGCTTTATCGATCACATGTTATAGGCTGGGTGTCGATAACTGGGGATTACAATTAACCAGACATGGTGCAAACGGCCCTTAGAAGCAGAAGATACTGGATTTAACAAAGTGTCGAATCCCACACTTTTTCCTAATGACAGCCACATTTTTTACAACGGTTTCTTTGCTCTCCTGAAAAGTACCGATTTTCACATTCGATAATTTGACATGGTAGCGACGATATACATACATATATAGTAGGAAAACGGTTTGCAAACACACTTTTTTCGAATATAGAGGAAACATTTCTTGTAACGGAACAAAACAAAATGCTGTCATAGCCGAGTGATTTGTTTGATTGCCCTTCGTTTCATGGGAATTCTGAAATTTCTGATTTCTGAGACAGGATAAAACAATTCAAGTCGATAAAGCATACCGGCTGTCAATTATTAGCAGGCAATCGAGTAACGGCCTTAAATGCACTGAAATTCACTTATTCTTGCACAAGAACGCCGTTTTTTAACTTTTTCTTTATTAATTCTTTTTATAAAACATATGTATATTTTTGCAATTTAACACAATTAAACCACGTTTCCTATCGAAAAGTTAAATACTAATAAAATTCACTGTTTTGACACTTTCTTTTGTCTCCCTTCGGGCTTTGTTAACTTTTATATGGCCAAAAACTTTATACAAATGTACTTTTTTTTATTAAAAAAATGTTTCCGAAGAATTGTAGTACTGGCCTCCTGCCCTTGATTTGAAATCGTTCTTTTCTTGTTTTATAAATGTCCCCAAAGGCTTCTCAAAAATCCAAGAAAGGTCAAACAAGTAAAAACTCGAATTTGATTGGGATGGGCCTTGACTTTCATCCTCTGAAAGACACATGGCTTTCATTTGATCACTTTGGTTTTGGAATACCTCCGTTTGACGAAACGCGATCTGAACTCATTTGGCTATGGCAGACTCGGTTTGCGTTAATTATTCGGCCCACAATATTTCAATATATTTTATTTATATATTGTTTTATATAGGAATCTAACAAAATAATTTGGGTAGAAGCTAGGCATTTACAAATGAGGGGTGCCTAACCAAAATTAATATTTCCACGATACAGATAACAAATTAAAATGCACAATCTCAAAATATATCTAATAAGGGTACTCATCGATTCTCGCAAGTTTCATATTTGGACAATTTTATATTCTGTGCAATTTCAGACATTTAATTGTTTGACAATGCTTAATTTAAAAAGTTGAACAATTGAAACTCGAATTTAAGAAAATATTTAAGTCTTACGAAAAAGCGTTGAGCACAATTCAAAATGAAAGTAAACAAAATAGTTGGTTGAGGGTTGCACATCACCCTGCGCAAATTTGCGCGACAAAATTTCCGCACAAACTTGCCCTTTTTGTGCAAATAGCTTTTCATACAAATTTTGACATTTCATTTCCGAGGGTTTTAAATTGCACAGTTTACCCAGTTTGCGAGAGTTTTGCGCGTTTAAATGAGTACCCTTAATGTGTTTTGGAAGTGTTTATAAGGAAATATCGTCTTTGGATTAGACACTCCGCAATTAATACACTCACACACTACAATATTTAAATATAAATTTCTTTAGTTCTTTTGTTATTTTTATAATTTTTTAACAATGCTTACATATATGTATGTATGTGCGTATCTAAATGGTTACTCTATGTACGTCTGTATCTCGGTGTGCATGCATATTTATTTTGTTTTTTTATATGTCAAAATGAAACCAAAGAGCTCCGCAAGAAAATCGTTCTTTTACCAGTGAACACGAATAATACACCAGCACCAGCCCCCAAAACAGGTAAGCCAAGCGCTTGTGCCTCTTGGAGTGCATTGGCTTGAGAGCTGTGCTTTATATTTGACTACATATAAATACATACATACGTATTTAGGTGATTCGCAAGTCGTCTGAAGCGTCGTAATGCTTATTAGTCGTAAAATTTTGGAACGTAAAGTAACGATTAAAATATTTTAAGACGTTTTTAACCTAAACTATTTTAGCCGTTATTTTACGTAGAAAAAGTTTACGACTTTAAGACATTACGACGTTTAAGATGACTTATGATTCCCCTAATTATGGATGTAAATATGTAGGTTCCGCTGCTTCAACTGCATTTCTATTCTATTTGTTGCTTCTTCCATCTTTAAGTAGAGTTTAGTGATACATATTTTGCTGTTCTTAACAAGCTATGCTTTTTATGTAAATACATATATATGTATATATACATATGTACATATACAGATATGTATGAATAGTAATTATATTCAAAAACCTGGAAGGAAATTAATCTTTGTTTAGTTTAGGATCCAGCCATGTGCATATGGTCAATTTTTCCGAAAACTAAACCAGTCCCATTCTTTTTGTGCATATTGGAGACTAGAGTTACCCGGTCACGCCTTGCTGTGGCTTAGTCTAATAAAATGGAAACATGAAAATCAAATAACTTATGTCAATTTTCAATCTCGAACGTAAAGCACAAAATACAATAGCGCAGTGGCAGTGACAGTTTTTTAAAATCAGCTGTTACTGCTAATATTGGCAGGCACTGCCGCAGCAAACACAATACGGCGCAGACTCATTGCCAACACATTTGGTCTTCTTAGTAAAAGATTCCGTGGTATAAAGTTAAGATATTTTTATAGTATTCTTAAATATTTATATTAATTAAAAAAAGCACTTATATTTGCAGAAATTCATTTTCCACAAAACGCCAACAAAGTAAAATGAAAAACAACTCTGCCACAATGTAAGAGCTTCTGGTGTTTTCAATCGCTACCAAATTTTTTGTTTTTTTTTTTTCACAGTTCTTGCACAAAGTGTGTGAACAAGTACAGTTATTCAGGCAGGTCTGAAATTTCCTTCCGAATGCAATTACTCAAGTTCACTTTGAATCCAAATTCTGGTGTTTTTTGCATTTCTCGTTTTTCATGCCAAATGCAAGTGAATTAATTTTTTTCGTTTTCAACATCACTTTCAGGTTATAAATAAAACAGTAAAAATCTCGGGATGACGGGATTGAATGCCTGCCTAATTTGTGATTAGTTTTTGAGGAAGAATCCAGGGCAGGTCTGGGTTTTTTACAGGATACGTTCCAGGTTAGCCAAAAAATTGGGTAGGGCCTTACTTCAGTCGTAATGAAATGCACCGCAATTGTTAGGTGAAAAGTCGCCAGTGAAAAGCTTAACAAGTTTTTTTTCGGGTACTTAAAGCTCAGTTAGTCTAGATTTCCTATACTTAACTTACCATGACTTAAATTAACCTAATATATTTTGGCGAAACTCTTATACGTAAAGCTTTGTTAGTGGTCAGTGAAATCATAATTTACCGTAAGAAACGTACATAAATTTAGAGCGAGGGCTTGCCAGATTTTCGTTTTTGTAGTTCTCAAAAATAAATATATGCAAAATTTTTTTTTCGTATGCATGTTTTTGATGTGTATTATGGTCGACGAACTGTCAAAACATTCCCGCGTCTGGCTCAAGTTGTCGTGTTGAGTAATCAATGACAATTTTTTAAAGGTAAGTTAAGTCTAGATCCTAGACTAACTGAGCTCTTAAATAAGTGTAACGTGGACAGAATTTTAATTTTTATTGAAAAAATTATATATGTTATATATAGAAAATGACCCTCCTTTCATTTTAACAATAAATAATACGATATATTAATAAATTATGAACATCGACCAAAATCGAATTTTTACTCTTCAAAGTCGAGTTTTAGTGATCGACTTTCAGCTTGTGGAAGTCGTTTGAAGTCAACTTTTCAGTTTCGCCTCTCGACTTTTTTTAATTTATTTGCAGTGGCGTCTCTTCAATTAAAACTTATCTTCTTACAAGGGCGCAGAGTGCTATTTGGTCGTATTTAAAAAAAAAACGCCAATAAAACTTAAGTGAAATGTGATAAGTGTGATATATAAATGTATTTTAATGACAGTACAATAACATTGTCAAATCATTTAAGAGCAGCGCATAAGATTATTATACGAAAACAGATTCCTCGAATTTGTTAATCGTTTGTCTCCACAATCTTCAGTTAATTGTGATGTAAGATATACGTAGATATTTATTTTAATAATTTCATGTAAGAAAGTTTTTCTCCACTAGTTTATGTAAGTAAGTAGTAAGTAGTGAGGAAGACGAACCCGAGTCCCCAGTCGATGATGATGGAGTAGCTGTCCCACCGCCTGACTATGACGAGGTACGAATACAACAAAGCTGCTGGAGCTGACGGCCTGCCAGCCGAGCTATTCAAGTACGGCGGCGAGGAGCTGATGAGGTGCATGCATCAGCTCGTATGCAGAATATGGTCAGATGAACGCATGCCCGACGACTGGAATTTAAGTGTGCTCTGCCCAATCCACAAGAAAGGCGACCCCGCCATACGCGCCAACTACCGCGGAATTAGCCTTCTAAGCATAGGTTACAAGGTCTTATCGAGCGTATTGTGCGAAAGACTGAAGCCCACCGTCAACGAGCTGATTGGACCTTATCAGTGTGGCTTTAGGCCTGGAAAATCCATCATAGATCAGGTATTCACAATACGCCAAATCTTGGAAAAGACCCGCGAGAATAGGATCGACACACACCATCTATTTGTCGATTTCAAAGCCGCTTTCGACAGCACGAAGAGAAGTTGCCTTTATGCCGCGATGTCTGAATTTGGTATCCCCGCGAAACTAATACGGCTGTGTAAAATGACGTTGAGCAATACCACCAGCTCCGTCAGAATAGGGAAGGACCTCTCCGAGCCGTTTGATACCAAACGAGGTTTCAGACAAGGGGACCCCCTTTCGTGTGATTTCTTTAATCTTATGTTGGAGAAGATAATAAGAGCCGCAGAACTGAACCGCTCAGGCACAATACTTTATAAGAGCGTACAATTGCTGGCGTATGCCGACGACATCGATATTATCGGTAAAAACAAGGGCTACGTCTGTTCTGCCTTCTCGGGATTGGATAGAGAAGCAAAGCCAATGGGTCTGGTGGTGAACGAGGACAAAACGAAGTATCTCCTGTCAGCACACAAACAGTCAGAGCATACGCGTCTTGGCACCCACGTCACTGTTGACAGTTACAAGTTTGAAAAAGTAGACGACTTCGTTTATTTGGGAACCAGCATTAACACCAATAATAATGTCAGCCTTGAAATCCAACGGAGAATCACTCTTGCCAACAAGTGCTACTTTGGGCTGAGTAGGCAATTGAGAAGTAAAGTCCTCTCTCGTCGTACAAAGTCACTCATCATGCCTGTGCTGGTGTATGGCGCGGAAGCATGGACAATGAAAGCATCTGATGAGGCGGCTCTTGGAGTTTTCGAGAGAAAGATTCTGCGAATATCGCAGACGATTTAACGATGAGCTGTATGAGCTTTACAACGATATAGACATAGTGCAGCGAATTAAAATTCAGCGGCTCCGCTGGCTTGGCCATGTCGTTCGGATGGACAGAAACGCTCCTGCTCTGAAAATATTCAACGCGGGCCGCGATGCTGGGAACAGAGGAAGAGGAAGGCCTCCTCTGCGTTGGAAAGACCAGGTGGAGAAGGACTTGGCTTCACTTGGCATTTTCAATTGGCGTCAGTTAGCACAGAAGAGATATGACTGGCGTGCTGTTTTGGACTCGGCCAAAATCGCTTAGGCGGTTACAGCGCCAAATAAGAAGAAGAAGAGTTTATGTAAGCTTCTACAGACAGTCTTTGCTTCGAATTTGACCAATCCGTAAGTACAAAATTTTAAACACCGATCAAAATATTGCTGGTAGAATTCCAGTTGATATGCGACATTAGTCGTGTGGATAATCCCAATCTATGCTACTTTAAAGGAAGAATATCCCTTATTTATAAAGTGACACTTAAATTTCTACCAATACTCGCCACCTCTGTTCCATTGGAAAGGCAATATCTTCAAAAAGTTGACCGTAATTACCAAATATCGATTTAAGACATTTTTAGAATTTTTAAATTTTTCAAAAATATACATTTTTTAAAACCCTCACAACCAAAATTTTCGTTCTGTATAGCTGGAACAATTTTCAATATTTTTAAAAATCCTATAGTCTGTTTGTTTTTTTACCTAGCATTGAATTTCAATAAATTACATATTATTCTAAAGACCACTAGTAAATCATGATATTTTTGGCGTATTCTGACACTTATATTTATGTTTAAAATATATGAGTTAAACGCAGAGTTTTTATTCAAAAGTCGACTTTCTTTCGTCGATCGGTCGACTTTCAAAGTCGACTGTACAGGGTCGATCGAAAATTTATGACACTTATATTTATATATAAAATATATGAGTTAAACGCACAGTTTTTATTAAAAAGTCGACTTTCCTTCGTCGATCGGTCGACTTTCAAAGCCGACTGTACAGAGTCGATCGAAAGTCGAAAGTCGACTTTCTAGTAAAGTCGAACAACCCTACGTGGGACTGCCACCTAACCTAACCTATATGCAGAGTTGCGAAACATTGTAACCACATACATTGCATATTTTAAATATGCAACATAACATTGAATAATCTTTCGTAATTTTCCATTTTCACGACACCAATCGCAACTAAAACAAAACGAAGCATCAAGTTTGTTTTATATGCGCTGATTACTTATTATGCGTTTCGATAACTTTTCGGATGCGCTTTGGAAAAGTATACATTGTCGACATTTCGTAGTTCGACGTTATGAAACATAATTCTTTGTATGTTTTGGAAGTCAGCCGTTTTTCGCAATCTACATCGATATGTATCGTCCATTTTTTCAAAACAAATTCGTTAATACTTTTTTGTTGGCAGAAAAAAATATTTTTTGGTTATGTTTTCCTAGCGTCATTATTTTACATGTTAATACAAAAAAGTGTGAATTTTTTCACTTTTCGACAGCTAATTGCCCTGAAACCATTATTTTAATGAAAATAATACTCTAAAAGTAGGGCCAAGCATTACGGTTACTGAAAAGTTAACAATAATGAACTTTTAGTCAAAAACTATAGACTCGTGCTACTTTTAAATAAAAAAGAGAAATAAATTTTAAATGTTACAACGCCTCCTAGTTGCTTAGGTTCATTAAATATGAAGACAGCATCATTTCTAATTCAAAGTCACTACACCTCTGATAAGCTTTGGTTGAACTTTAATAAAGGTGTGCTAATGAAAATAAGAAGGCATTTATAGCACAGGCCAACCAAATTTAAACAATGTTATGTTGACTAAAATATTGCAGGCGATTCTTATAAAATTTTCCCGTAGAATCCGAATCTGATCCTAAAGATATTAGAGTGGCTAGTTTTCGAGTAACTTAGGTTTAAAGGTGCCGAAAAACGCGTTTTTGGACATTTTTAAGCCTCTGTAAAACAATAAAATGATGCAATATATCTGTCTGTGTAGGAGGATACGAAAGCCTAAACACTTCCTTTTAACACTCAAAATAAAAAAATACAATATTTACTCAACATAATTTTGTTGGGCAGTGTAATGAGTTCATACATATGTATACAAGAAAATTGTTGTAAAAAAGATGCCAAAGACAGACTGCCAACCGCCAATGGACCTGTAAAAAAAGTGGTTTCGGAATAGCGATGAGTACACGATAAGGAAGTTTGAGGCAGGTTTCGTAAAAGCAAACATCTCAGCTGCGTTTTATCACACCTATGAGAATAAAGTTGGTCCCTTAAACGTTATTTACGCAGTTACAGTAATCTGTCTGGTGGGACATCTCCCGCTCTTGGGGACTTTGCCGCTCAGGAGGCAACTGTATCAAGTAGCCGAACAAATGCATCTAGAGTTGTGCTTCCCAGCACTCTGGTCATCACAGCGCTCCAAAATTGGGACGATATAATTCTAAGCTTTACGGATTCCAATTATTGCATTTATAGATTTGTACATTGTTGAAAAAAATAACATCTTAATCGTGCAGCGGCAGATTCCGTACAGCACGCGTGACCTACCCACGTTTCAAACACAATACAATGTACCGTAATGCTTAACCCTACTCTAATCTTTTATGCTGTATTTTCCATAATTGTGATTGAAAGGGTATTATTTTCATTCTATAAATGGTTTTAGGGAAATATACTGTCGAAAAGTGATAAACAATTGTATCACAAATTTTTTATTAACTTGCAAAATAATGACGCTGGAAAAAATACGTCAACAAAAAATGTTTTTTTTTCGGCCAGCAAAAATGTAGTTTTTTTTTGGGACAACAAAAAAGTATGTATTTTTGAGTCTTTCGAAAAAAATTGACGATGTCGATGTGAATCGCGAAAAACGTTTACAGCCTTCTTTCCAAAATGGCATCGATTACTCATTTTATTTTTCGTTTTGCAACTGACGCTGAAGAAAAATAGTACATATCGACGACTGAGTGGAAAATCGATTTATCTCGGCAGCCAGTTAGAAAACTCCCTATCTCAGAAAACTTTTCAAGAACGTCGTATTTCAGAATTTAGTTGAAGAACGCGCTTTCTCAAAATTTGATTGAAAAACGCCCTATTTCAGAATTCGGTTCAGAAACGCTCAACCTCAGCTGCCGAATCAAAAACTCCCTATCATATATATTTCCAACATACTTTTAGTTGAGACAGGGCGTCCTTCAACCAAATTCTGAGAAGGGGCGTTTTTCAACAAAATTCTTAAATAAGGCGTTCTTCTACCAAATTCCGAAATAGAGCGTTGTTGCAAAGTTTTCGAACCGGCTGCCAATATAGGTCGATCTTCCACTCAGCCGTCGACGTTCTAGCAAAAAAATATCATCTAGTTCGGCTTCTACGAGGAACGTTAACCCATTATGTGAACGAACATGTTCGATAGGCGCTGTGCAATAAAGCCATAAGAAATAATGCCATATGGCTTTATTTCACTCCACATTGAGAAATAAGGCGGCATTTTTCGTATGGTCTTGTTTCTCAGGATGGCGTTATTGCACATTTTATAAATTTTTGTGTAATGTTTACGTAGTGCACAACTGGTGTACATGTAAAAAGTAACTCGGTAATTCTCTAGCTTAAGGTACAACTTGCAAGAAAAATGTCAGGAGGGGTACCATTGTTAATATTGTTAACCGTGTAAAAGTTATTAGCAAAACAATTTTTTGGAATATTGCTCTTTCTTACGAGCAATTGCACACTCAAAAATGCACCAATATCACCAATATTCTCTTCTGATGCACTAGTAGAATATATTATTTAAAAAACTTTTTCAAAAAGCACATAAATTTTACAACAAAATATGGTTTATTTTGTTATAAAAACACAAGTAAACAATGTTCCCAAACTTAATTAATATTTGATATTGAACCACTTGAACCGAACCGAGCCGCGGTTCAGGGATTCTCGTGGACTAGTTCTTGTACCGGTACAAGCTCCTTCTAAGTGGTCCGAACCACTGAACCGAACTGCACCGATGTTTGGAGTGGTTTGCAGCAGGGTTGTTGCGAATATTCGCATTCGCAACTGCGGAGCTTCCGCATTAATTTTAACATTCGCATTCGCTTTCGCATTCGCAATAATCAATGCGGAGCTTTTGCGAATGCGAATATTGTGCAAGTGCACTGACAAAACGTATATCTGGTGAACAAAATGACGAATTGTAGCCAACATTTTTTCTTGTGGAGATGCTACTTTAAAATTGTCCCCCAATGTCAAAGAGTAAGATCCTTTAAAAGGTATTTCCAGCGGAAATGTTCAACGTCTAGCTATAAAGAGAATCGAATATTTGTACGTTAAAAGATAGCCTTCAATTAGGTAAGAATTATGTAACTATCGAATATTATTTGACAAAGGTCAGTTGAAAAAACTGGATGCATCGCTAGTATTTTTCTACTTTTTCTTAAAAAAGTTTAATTATTTTTTTCTCATAAAACTTATTATACTTAAGTTCCGTGTTTCCTCTTAAATATTAGTCTTCCAGCTCGAAAACAAAAACTTCTATTTTAATTTTGTGTAAATTGTCAAAATTATATGTAAATAAGTTGACAGCCAAGTTCACAAATTAAATAAGAATTAATTCAAGGTGAATTTATAAATTATAATAAAACGGCCAAAATCAAAAAACTAATCATTCAAGGTGAATTTTATATCTATTGAGGAGTGGGACTTGGCATGTAATATATCGTTAGTATAGTATGTAAAGGGCTAAATTCACATCCTCGCTGAAATACAAAAAGCCGTAACTAACTAAAAATCCAAAATTCACTTTTTGATTGGTTATGATGCATTTCATCGAATCATAAGTCCCCACATCGTTTTATGCAATAAAAAATTTTAGCTGGTTGTGGCTTTTTTGCATTTCAGCGATAAAGTGAAATACGCCCTACCCATACTATATTAACGATGTGTTGAAAATTTGTGTTGAATTGCCTCAAGGTATCAAAGCACATTGAGCTCATAGAATGGAACAACAAAACGGATTTGATGGTTTGTGTTACCGACAGCGGTGAGTAATTAATTGTGACTGCCTGTAACTAGGAAAAGTCGAGCTCAGCTAATAAATAAAAATTAATTAAAAGCTATTCATTACAGGTGAACTTTTCCAAGAAGTCACCCGAGAACTAAACAGATCTGAGACCTTCATCGTCCGTGATTCCAATAATTCAAATAATTGTAAAAACGGGGTGCCTCTTCAACAAAATAACAAGAAATATAACTATGTAATTTGGTTGGCAGCCACGATTTCAAAATAAATTTTCTCCGAAATTTTCATTCCTAGAAAATAACAATTTATTTGCCATATCCACCTATTTAGAACCTCGCTATAAGCACACATTTTTCAAACCAGTCACAGAAGACAGGATTAAAAATGACTTACAAAAACTAAAATCGAAACACGCTGAAGACGTAACAGGTTTTCCAAATTCTGAAACAAATAAAGAGTTGGTTCTCAAAATTGGAAAACAGCGGTGTTTAAACAACGATCTTGCCATGATGCTAGATTGAGAAGATGAAAGTTTCATATATTCGACAGCCCCGATGCAATCCTCAAAAAGGAATTATTGCACCACAATAAAAAAGAAATATAACTGAAAGTCCTCTCAATCGAAAGTAATTTACAACTTTTCCAAGTTTCAAGTTCTTCAATTTTGTCGCCTCGAGCGAGTAGTTATTTAGTGGCGCAAGTTTGATTTACGACCCTTTAAGAAATAGGCTGGAACCCGAAAAGGCATCAAAATTACTCTTTATTAAATACAAAGTTGCAAATTTTTAATTTAAGTACTAAATAAATAAATAAAAAAAAAGATTATTAAAAATTACTAATTTTTCATTTACCTAAATCACCTAATGTACTCACCTAATTTTTTCTTAAAATACTTGACATCCGCATTCGCATTCGCATCCGCTGTTAGAAACGGTTGTTTTAAACTGTATCCAATCTGCTTTCCTACGATTTGAGACATATTTAGGGAGTTCACAAAGTGCTGTATACTGTCGGACTGTTGTATGTCATAATCTTTAAACAGCTAAAACTATATTTAAGGAATTCGCAAGCTAACACAAAAGTTTTATTATGAAATTTCCCGCCGCTAGAAGATAGTTGGTGGTGATTTTAAGTCCTCTAAACATTTATTTATGCGACACCTTGTGAACCACTCAATTGTTTCTTTATCGGTACGGATAGGTTATAAACGGCATACATGTGGTCTGAAAAGAAGTTGTCTTTAGAGACTCTCCATTCATTTAAAAGTTTTCGTCCTGTTAATTGCCACATGTAATGTCAAGCTACCATATTCCTCAAAGATTGGGGTGGAGGTTGTGTTTCTGCGTCGGGCGCCATGTGTGTGGGAGCCAACCGAATTGATCTTCCACCGGATCCGCTATTAAGACGTTGTCCGCATCGCTAAACTGTATCAAAACCTGGGTTTACATTTATCGGTGACATAAACCAGTTTATATCCATACATTATTAGTCCACAAACCCGCTGTTTTATGACAGAGGAGAAGTGCGGCTGAGTCAGCCTTACAGTGGTGGATATTAGCCTGTGTAATTCACACCAGATTTATTTAGCAAGTAATAGATGCGGTTTTGAAACCATTCGTCGCCTGCGCATCTGGGAGGGGATCCTGGATTTTTCCTTAGGATTTCCCTGGTGACACTCCAGAATTGCCTCAAAATTCATTTTAGACCTATGCGCTAGAAGAATTTTTTATTGGTAAAAAAACATAAAATATCCCTGGCCCAATGGATCTGTAAAAAGAAAGGTTTTAAGAAATATAACTTTTTAACAAACTTAAATATTTTTAACTGTAAATATCAGATAATCGCTTCATAAATATGACATTTTATAAAAACTGCTTATCTGGAGATAGGTCCGTTTTCACTTTAAAGCCATACTATTTCATTGGGTTCCCAAACAATATTTTAACGATAAACTTTTAATATAATCTTAATAAAATATAATACAGAATTTTTCAAGGGAAACTTGTTATTTTTCAATACAAAGTTCAATCTTCTAATATAACTTAAGTTGTTTTAATAAAATTTCACAGAATTTTTCACGTTTATTTTGGCAAGAAACCCGTAAAAAAACACAAATTAATGTTAAAATGCATGTACATTTTTTGCTCTATTCAGCTGTACGCCAGATATAAAATTTCTACAAAAAAATTGATTTGACTGATTTTGTTGCACGCTTTCTTCCACACAAAGTACACTTTAGTAGTGCAAGTTATAAAAAACTAGCAAAACTATTTACATATATGAAAAACATTTTGGCTGGCACTCACTGTACTCATATATATTTATGTAAATAAATTGAAATTATTCGAACGCGCAGCTTAAAAATATGCCTAGCTGTTTGCTTATCTGCCATTATTTAATTAGTTTGCTAAATTTTCGTTGGTTTGGCTTAGCAATAAAATATATCTTCTATATTTTTTACTTTATTCCACAGTGTCTGGGGTTTCAGCGCTACGTAAAGAAATTATACGTAATAAGATCAGAGCCATTGGCAAAATGTCACGTGTCTTCTCGGTTTTGAGGTAATTCGGTATATTTTGTTATTATATTAAGACACACGTACAACATGTACATATGTACCTACATAGATAAATACATACGTATGTATGAATATGTACAAATAAATATACCTAAATACATATTGATAGCTTAGAGTGAAATGTTGCTAAGTTCCATTTTACAAAATTTACAGGGGAAGAGAAAAAACTTCGCGTGGCCATTTTTTTAAGTATTTCGCAAGATTTGAATACAACATTTTGCGTGTTTAAAGAAAAGCAAGGCTCCAAAAGAATCAGATGGTTCGATCTTTATTAAAAGATTCCGTGTTATTTTTGCCTTCTTTGGGACTTAGCAAATTTTCCTTTTACTACATATGAACAGGAAAAAATAAAATAAGTACATTTATCCTTTTCGAAAGGAGGCATTTTTAATTTCTCTAGCCTCCTGTATTAAAATATGAATTTTCATAAAAAGTGGACTTAACAACTTTTCACTCTAAGCTAGCGATATGTACATAAATACGTTTTCTAAATTGCATTGCCTTTTATCGCTTAAATAGGGAAGAATCAGAATCGGTATTGGCATTAAAGGGCCTCACACCGACCGGCTCTTTACCGGTAGGAGCACTATCTGGCGGCAAGGATTCATTACGTAATGGTAAGGATATCACATACTTAAATGTCATCGTAAAATTTGATTTTTTAATAAATTGATGCACACTTTTATTTCTTCTCTTAGCACTTCAAACCCTGGGCGCCACCCAACAAATCACTTCGTTCGCAGAAGCGAAAGGATTGGATGCTGTCAACGAGCGTATGCCTCCACGGCGCCCTTTAATGGTGGGAGAAGGTAGCAGTAACAACAAAAACACAATTTACAAAAATGACAATAGCAACAATGTGACCAACAGCAATGGTAATAGTACCGAGATTAATCTAGGTAAAAAGATTGTCAAACAGGTGACAATTCGTTCCACCACCACGACCACATCAACCACCAGCAAATTTTAATAGACTGCAGCTGTTAAGTTTTTCTAAAAGCTTTTTAAGCGACGTAAACATCAAAATATTAAAAAAAAATATTTTGTCATTAATTTTTCCTACTTCTGATTAACAACGAATTTTGGGTTTTTATTTCTTAGAAGAATTTGTAATTTTCATAATTGACAACTTTTGAATATTTTATTTTAAGATTTAGTACATAATGGCGTTGCTATTTATTACTCCGATTTATCATAAATAAATAATTTACCTTAATTCCGATGCTAAAACAATACCTTTGCATGTTGATACATACATATGTATTTTCTTCGCAAGGAATTTAAGCACATTCTGTTTAGAACAATATTGATAAAAACATACAAGGCCGGATTTAGAATTTTTAGGCCATGGGGCCAATAGCTGGTGGGGCCCCTCAAACTATCTCAAAGTTTCATGATAAAAGAAATTCATCTGCTCTCTTTGTCAGTGACTTTTATAAGTTTCATACTCATAAAATTCATAAAATTGAAATGTACGGTCTTTAACGTAGGGTCGGCCGTTCCAACTTCGCCGGCTTTAAAGCAGCGGTGGGCAAAATTGGAAGATAAGCACTCGGCAAAATTTCAATAGCGAAAGAGTAAGCTAATAAGCACCCTGCTCACAAGAGTAAGCTCGGCTTCAGGCGATGCGGTCTCAACGCCTCGCTGGTCTTCCGACGAAAACAGATTAAATAAGGCCTGCTTCATTTAGAAAAATTAATTTATTCAACCAAGATAATGTTTTAAGTACAATTCCGCAAAAAGTTTACTCGCGTTTCCTCGAACGTTCGTAATTGTTAAAAAGCCATAAAAACAATAACAAATTTTAAGATATCCATACAACTTTTTTATTGAAATAGCTTAATGAAGACAAAACTGGCTTTCCTTACATTTAGGGGAACGAAGGGTATTGTGGATGAGTTTCACCTATTTAAAAAAAAAAAAAAACACAGATTCATTTAAATAGCGATTCAAGCACAAATGAACTCTGTGAAAGGAAACCAATGAATATATAAAAAATTCAGTCAATTATTGAGTTTGACAAGATATTATACTATTCATTGGATTGCGTGCACTTTATGAAACTTACGTTTTATGTCAAATCATTTGCACATTACACGTTTTTATTCGAAAAACGTATTTTTTGTAGACTTTGAATACTTAATATTTATTTTTTAAAACGTACAAAATTAAAAAAATTACAATAGCGAGTATTGTGGCTTATTTGTATTTTCGAGGTGTCAGCTATTGGTGCTAATAATTTCGTAGCATTATATTATTTTTATAATTCTCTGGGATCATGAGAAAGATACGTTACATACATACCATAATAACCAATGTAAATGACACTTCTTTTTGAAACCTAAATATAATAAACGTTCAAATATTTGATTCAACTTGTTCCTCATTTTTTCTAAAATAAAATAAAAACAAATAAAATTATATAAAAAACGATAAGCTACCATCAATTCAGGGTGCAGGAGTGGTATTGTCAAAGATAGTAGTCGAGTGTTCCACCTTTAATTTAAGCCAGGAAGGTTTTATCACTTTTTATTTCTCTGGTAGAGCTCCTAAAATATGGCAAAAACGCGATTTTTTGGCACTTTGACGTCGTTTTTTTTTCAAAATCTGGAGCTGGTGGAAACTTTATGCTTACGTAATCAGCACAAAAAGTCTATCATTTCATCATTAACATTTTCCGTTTTTCTATTTTTGTTGGGCTGTGGTATCCATTACAAAAATTCAGTTTTCGTTTTTTCTACGGAAATTTTTCTTTGAGTTTTGTATGATAGATACCCTTCGCCCCTATTGAGTTATAAGTTTGCAAAATCATTAAATGAATATCATTATGCATGGGCAGGCATGGGTAGAGAACGAGCACACAATGGGATAGCTTTTCTAAATACTCATCGCAATTTCTATCTTTACCTCGGTGAATTGCATGTGATTTTTTTTTTGAGTTGTACTGAATTATATTAAAATACAATATGCTGAATAGTCTAAATAAAATGATGGGTTGTTACGAATGACTTTACATAAATCCTGCGGCCGGCCCTGGCATAGATAAATACCGTAACATTAGAGGAAATTACCTCAACTATAGTCAGTGTTGCCAGAACTTTTTGGGCCGACCGGTTAGATTGGCAAAAAAAAGCGGCTAAAAACGGCTAAAATGTTTTAGTGAAATTTCACATAGACTCTGGCAAAAAACGGCTAAAATGTTTTAGTGAAAATTCACATGCTTTATTTAAATAAATCGCAAGAAACGAAAGACTAGTTAACACCATTAATTTATATCGAGTGTATATTCCTCATCATCAAATGAATCACTATTGTATATATCACCTGAATTCATTAATTTTAAGAGATCGTCATCTACAGTAAAATTATGGCAGCATTTTTCTTCACGTTTTAAACCGTGTCCTATATATAAAATAGCGTTTAACGTTTTAACGCACATTGGATTTCTTTGCTTAGTTTTTATTATATTCATTGAACTAAATATTCGCTCTACTTCTGCATTACTTATAGGCAAAACAAGAAAACTAAAAACTAGGTTGCAAAGGTCAGCGAAAGGGTTTTCTCCTAGGGCATTTCGAAATTGATAAACTTCGGCCAAAAATTTTACAGTTGAGTCTAAATTACTCCAGGTATGTAACGTTAACCGTTGCCATTGCATCTCTATGGATGTTATTTCGTCGGCATTATATTTGTGTTTTTGTTGCTATAGTTGAACAAATACTTTTGGTTTAATTACTCTTAATGCATTTGCAAAATTGACTTTTTTCAGTGTGGCAATATTTGTAGGGAGGCGTTGGCGTAATTACTTTATTAAAGTGATAATAAAATAGCGACCATTTTCTCGAATTATTTTCTCGGCTTCGTGGTCAAAAGCGTTTGTGCTTACTTTGGTTTTTAAATACTCTTCAAAACTGTGATAACGGGTGATTTTTTAAGAGCTTGATACCTTTTTTTTAAAAAAAAACGCATAAAATTTGCAAAATCTCATCGGTTCTTTATTTGAAACGTTAGATTGGTCCATGACATTTACTTTTTGAAGATAATTTCATTTAAATGTTGACCGCGGCTGCGTCTTAGGTGGTCCATTCGGAAAGTCCAATTTTGGGCAACTTTTTCGAGCATTTCGGCCGGAATAGCCCGAATTTCTTCGGAAATGTTGTCTTCCAAAGCTGGAATAGTTGCTGGCTTATTTCTGTAGACTTTAGACTTGACGTAGCCCCACAAAAAATAGTCTAAAGGCGTCAAATCGCATGATTTTGCTTATTTACGAAGCCATTCAACCAGAAATGAGCCTCATCGCTGAACAAAATTTGTCGATAAAAAAGCGGATTTTCTGCCAACTTTTCACACATTCAACACATTTCGAACCGAACACTGATTTTGGTAATAAAATTCAATGATTTGCAAGCGTTGCTCGTTAGTAAGTCTATTCATGATGAAATGTCAAAGCATACTGAGCATCTTTCTCTTTGACACCATGTCTGAAATCCCACGTGATCTGTCAAATACTAATGCATGAAAATCCTAACCTCAAAAAAATCACCCGTTAAAAGTGAGGAAATGGAGCAAGGTATGGTTCCAACGGGGAGCATATAGGATCAAATGGGTCCGCGCTAATAACCACTAGGGAGCATAGATGCGGAAGTAAAACATTGAGTTCATTAAAAATCTTCATTGGGTCTGCATTATTGCTTTCGAACAACATGTTTACTTTTTGCACCTGAAAATTTGGCAAATAGTAAAATCGGCTAAAAACGGCTAACTTTTATTTACAAACCGGTTAACAAATCGGCTGCCGGCTAGATCGAATTTTCTCCGGCTACTTGCTATCAAAACTGGCTAAATCTAGCCGGAAAACGGCTAAAATGGCAACGCTGCCTATAGTCATGGAAAGGCAAATTCTTTCTCAGTACAGTATCAACTGATTTCATAACATCAACTAAAAATTTCTTGAATGCTCTACAGTGAAAACACTTATTTATTATGTTATCATAAAAAGACATACATGTTTAATTTCAGTGAAGTCATTATTTTGTGCTAACAATCCAAACACATGTGTAAATATTTGCATCCGCAGCACAGTTGGTTGAATCGAAAAAGTAGGTGAACAAACCCCAAAAATAAAAAACTGTCAACCCAACACTACATGCAAGAGTTCTATAAAGTCTTAATGAAATGATCCCTCCACTCCAGAAACGGAACTACTGCTTCTAAGCTGGCTTTTTCCACTTCCGCTTTTATCTGAGTGACCACATTTCAGTAAGCATACATATAAACTAATTGCACGAAAATTAAAAAATGCACAAGTCACGGAATCCGGAAATCCGATAACGTTATTCTATTACTGAACATATGAATTAAGTGGATGAAAAATTGCATGAGCTAATTTACCTACTTTGTAAGATAAATAGGTTTAAGTGAGTATCTAAATTCCAAATTTATAAGAATCAGTTTTTCATGGCAGAAATACACTCGGAGCTTTGTCATTGCCTGCCGAGGGGCGACCGCTGTTAAGAAAAAAACATTTTTTACCTCCCTTTTGTTAGCTGTAACTATATATGTAATATTGATGCGCCTAAAAGATGCAGCGATTTCTATTCTCAAGCTACATACTTGATGACAGTACAAATGGAAATTATAATAACGAGGTTTTAGTTTTTTAAACTATAATTTTATTAACCCCTACACCACAGCGGCCGCCGCTTCAATATATACATATACATATATTGAAGCGGCGGCTGCATCACTCCCCATACAAAAAAAAATAGGTACATACTGTTTTTGGAATTATAAAATCTATTATGTTTTAAGAAGTCCACCAAAATATTTCGAAAAAATATTAAGATTAACGTGGGCTGGACCGATTTGAAAATACCTCCAAAAATGGAGTTTTTTTATGAATAAAAATAGTTTCTTAAAGATGTATTTTGAAAAAAAACCCCCTCAAGTGACAAAACGGTTTAAGCTTAAAAGATTTGCATTTTAAAAAAATTAAAAAAAAAACATTTGAAGGGAATCGTAATAATGATATTTTTGATGCTGCTTTTTTTTAACTTTTTTCAAAGATTGGTAAAGAAAAACTTGAATAACTAATCCCAAACACTTCCGATTTAGACTTATGAGGTATCATTGGAAAGGTACTTCTCACCCTTTTTATTTCTTTGCTAATAAACTCATTCAAAGGATGAAAGAGAAGGGTAGGATGAACGAACATCATTCAAGGTATTAAATATATGTTCTTAACCTTTCCCAAATTAGCCTCCTTAAATTTCGAAATATTGAAGTTTCTATCATTTCTGAAATATACCGTTATATGAAAAGCGGCCGTAAGTTTAGTTCGATTTAAAAAATTCTCAATGTTTTGCTTTTATGTGGCAAGCACAATAACCATACCGAAGAACGGTTACCGAGATACATATATGTAAACATAAGTGGGCGGTGCCACGCCCATTTTCCAAAATTGTATCATAAATGTATTTCTTGGTAAAGAATTGTTGCAAGCATCAATTTTGAATAAATTAGCTTTAATATTTACTGATTTATCGAAGATTTCGTATTTCTCTAAATTACCGTTAAATGGGATGTGAGCGTGGTTATTGTCCGATTTTAAAAAGTTTCGGTCATTTGGTATGCTGTAGCAAGGCCAATAACTGTGCCAAGTTTGGAAGAAGTTTGGTTTGGGAGGTAGGCGTGGTTATTTTCCGGTTTTGCCCATTTTCGAACCCATCCGTCCTACGCCCGAAGAAAGTGCACGTACTAAGTTTCGTTAAGATATCTAAATTTTTACTCGAGCTGTCGCGTGCACAGACGGACGGACGGACGTACGGACGTACGGACGTACGGACAGACAGTCACCGCTTAATCGATTTCTATTTTCATTCTGATCATTTATGTATACATTTTTCTATATCTATCTCGATTCGTTTTCCCTGTTACAAACAACCTTTATGTCTAAATCAGAATAGTTTGGGCCCAGTTATTTAAGTTTTTGGTAAATCAATCTTTGAGAAATTAAAAAAATAGCATCAAAAATCTCATTATTACGTTTCCGTTGAAAAGATTTTTAAATATTTTTATGCAGATTTTTTAAGCCTAATCTGTTGTGCCATCTGAGGGGACTTTTTTCAAAAAGTTATTTAGGAAACAATTTTGTTTTCATAAAAAACTCCATTTTTGGAGGTATTTTCGAATCGGTCCAGCTCGCTCAAATCTTAATATTTTTCCGAAATATTTTGGTGGACGTCTTATAATATGCGGCGGAAAACCCGCAACTTTTTTTGGTGATGCAACGGCAACTTTTTTTGGTGATATATGTATATACATATATCATATATGTATATGTATATATGACCTATCTATTACCAATATGTCAAGCAATAATTGATTGTCGCAGGAACAAACCTAAAAACCCCTAAATATCTCGTTTTATTTAAATCTACTGATTTCTTAAGTTTTGGTCCGCCGTATTGAATCTGCCGTTTTGCTTTTTTTAAATCTGACTGCAGATTCATAAGAAGCGACCCCGAAGCCTTTGGATACCACGTTATTTTAAAACACATTGACTTTTTAATTTTTTTCTCCATCATATTCGATCAGCCATTTTGAATCTTGGAAATCTTACTTCAGATAACATATAGGAAAGAAAGTGGTGTCTTATTTAATCAACGTGTCTTCGAACAAATAGTAGGTACACATAGATTTGGATTTCAAACCACTGTGCGCCGCATTAAAAACTGTTTTATGTTACCACAAGAAAAAGTGCGGAATTATTAGAGATATTAAATAGATCTTATTTTTCTCGTCTGGCCTGATTAAAGTCCTATTAATTAACTTAAATATTTATCAAAGCAATTCTTACCACTACTAGCCAAAATAGCGAAAGTTTTTGGTAAAATTTAATAAGGTTTTTCTTGTAAAATACATATGTACATACAAATGAATGTATGCACGTACACATATGCGCATATAACATATCTTTGAGCATTGGAAATTAATAAAGTTGATTTTAACATTGAAGCTGATAAAAAAAGTGATCTAACTTAAAATGTTTTATACAGATCTTTGCAGAAAACCAAAACGCATGCATGAAAAGTAATTAATAGACATCGGAATTCCATGAAATTACATACTTTTGCATCCAAGGGATCCTGTACATAGAAATTTGCTTATCTGCATATTTTTGCATTTTTGCATACATATATGAGCCGTTCAGTGCACACATCCATTAACTCCACTTTTTGAAAAATCTTAAATTTAAGTGTCAAAGCTCTTGGTATAGTCATAACTTATTATATAATAACTTTATATAACATAGAATAGGATATAATATTTATAATAACATTATTTATTTGACTTTATAATATAAATAGAATATTAAAAATAATGTACAGTATTTGATCGCATCTCCCAACTTTTTGTTGATGGAGTTAATCAGTTTGTGCACTGAACGGCTCATATCGACCCCTTTTACAGGAGTGTTTATTTTATTTTTCTCTGTTTTGGCTAGCACCAGAAATACTAAAATTTAGATTTGCCGAGATAATTCAGAAATATAACTAAACGTATATTTTTTTTTGTAGAAAGGTTTTCACATTCCAATTTCTTAGCACATACGATAATATCGCCCACAAGACAAAATTCATTGTCGCATACGATAAAATTTACAGTAAATTTTTGGCGCAGCTATTGGGATTTAAGCCGTGATATTTGAACAGGTGATGCGTTATGGGGTGTAGAAACACTTGCATCAAAAAGTGAATTTCTTAAAGAATGTAACATACGATACTTTTGCGCAAAGGAGTCGATATACTTATGCTTATTAAAATATATATATGTACGGTGAAACCCGCTTAAGTACCTAACCCACTTAAGTAACCAACATTTTGGGTACCGTGAATTTTTTAATGTAATCTGAAGGAAATCCCTCTCTTAAGTACCTCCCCGCTTATTTACCCAACCCGCCTAAGTACCTAAATTTTTCGACCCCATTTACCATTTTACTTATAATTTTACCCTTTTAAGTGCTCTTTTAATTAAAATTTTTAAAATATTTACATATTTTGAAATTCAGTGGCAACGCTACACAATTGATATTAATTGCCACCGTCAGCGTAACAACATGCAAATTTCAAGTGGCTAAAAATTACCGTTGGTTTTTTAGAATTTGTTGTCGCATTTGCTTCCATTTAATGAAGAAAAAAGTTTGAAATTTTGATGAATTTTCAGTGCTCTAAAAAATCTTAAGCTTAAGCTGCATTTACAAGAGGCGATTTTCTAATCGATTCAACAAAATCGTCTGTGTAAATTGTGTTTAAATTTTCTAAAAGGCGATAAAATCGCTTACAACTTTTCAGGCGATGTTGAATCGCTAGGGATGCAAACGATGCATCGATATTTTTGAAACATCGATAATATCGGTTCAAAATTCGATGTTTGCCATCGATGTTTACAATTTCCTAAAATCGCTAAGTTGACGATACATCGATGCCAGTTTCAGCGATGTTTTAACATCGACAGTGTTTCGACTATATGGAGGCAGATACAAAAAAGTCATGGTGACAGTTGATAAAAAACACCAGTTGGACTTAGAGAGGGAAAAGTAAAAGTCACAAATACCACATTTCACATTATTTACTCACTCCCCTTCTTCACGAACGATACATTTCCAAAGAAATACGGGAATCGGCGCGATATCGAGTAATCAGTTAAGTTGCCTTTGGCGATTATCCCATTAAAGAAAACGTTTCTTTTTCAACCATAATCCATTATTTAAATATCGTGGAATATTCATATTTATCATTTATTTGGTACTTTCCTATTTTCTTACGAAAAATTTGCTTTGAAATAAGATGCTAAAGATTATTAGTAAAAAAAGTGTGAGTACCGGTCCATCAGGTCTTGAAATTAGACAATTGTTTTAGAGAATGAATGAAGAATATATGTAATTTTTGATTTTCTAAATTTTTGATTTTCAGCCTCTTTTTGCATAATTTCGCGAAAAGAATTTTTCGAACAATGAAAAAATCTCACCAAACATTGGAAAAAAGCGAGTATTTACACCTAAGTCAATTTATAGTATAACCTTTGTTTTCTGAGAGTGAAAAGCAGGAAACAAAAATTTACCAAAGTTCCATCACATTTAACGACTGGCCCACATTTTTTTGTGATTTTTGGACGTTATAGTGATCCAATCTTCCCCATATTTCCTATTTAGGTTTTTATAATAAAAAAGTGAGCACAAACTAAATTTCATCGAAATAGGATGAAATTTAATGTTTCCCGCCCACAAGAGTAGAAGGCGTGGCAATCATTCCGTCTTTACCAAATTTCATAATTCCCTATTTCTTAGTAAACCTAGAGCACATGTCAAGTTTCAGTGAAATTGTTGCAGGTTTACTATTATTTCCACCTGCCTCCATATAGTCGAAACACTGTGCGACGGCATGCATTTCTATTCTATTTATAGGAAGGGTAAAGGAGTGGAAAATAAATACAGGGAAATACATCCATATGTAAGTATATTTCTAATTGAATTACAGATAGTTTGAATTGAAAAGTATTAAATTTTCCTTTTAATGTGAATACAACCTAACAACTTTTGAAACATCGGAAACCATCGATATATCGATGTTGGTTTGATGGTTTTCTGGCGATGTATTTTAGCATCGATATTAATTTTTCCGATGCATCGAATCATCGATGATCGATGCTACTCCCCAAAATTTGCATCCCTATGAATCGCTTACAAAATCGCCTCATGCAAATGCTGCTTCAGGTTTATATGGTATATATTAGGAATTGAACTGTATTTTAATTGAAAAAACTTAAAAATTAATAAACTTAAGCGGCAAACAGTATCATTTTGAATTGGTCCAAACTGTATGTATGTAAAAATAAATAAATATGTATAATCAATGACTTTTTAAAGAATTGAATTATTGTAAAAATTACAAAGCATTGCTTTATCTATTTTTTAATCAAGTTTTTCTTCATGTGTTTATGTGTTTAAATAATCCTACGATCTTGGTTTTAAAATGCGTATACATACTTCATTTATTGTTCATGTTTCATTCAGGGATTTATTTATGTAAGTTAACAAGAAGTTGTAACTACATAAAAAATTATCTCTTGGTTTCTGTAGTTTGGATCTGTGTTCCCTTGTTTATGGTAGTTGCTTTTGCTTGTATATTTCCGTTTTCTGTAATACGTTTAGGCGTTGTCCTTTATGCTGTACCTGGAGAATATTGGCTTTTTTCCTATTTTATTTGGCGTAAATATTCGTTTTTTTGCCATATGGTTTACGAAGTTCGATAAATGGTTTTAGCATTTTTTGTTGTAGTCCCTTATATGTTCCATGATATCTAGTTTTCATCTTGCGCCCTAATTTTCCTATGTAATTATATATGTTGATATTCGTAAGTCAAGGTGTATAACCTTACTTGGCTTCTTTGTTTGCGCTATTTTTTAGTATTCGGCCCACATTCTTCGTTCTAATTGATACTACTACCTTAGCCCATTTATATGATGTTCAGATTGGCTTTTTAACTTTACTTCCAAGAGCAAAACTATTTCGTTTTGAATGTCAGGAGAAAATTATGAACGTTGTCCCAGATTGGCGCATACACTCAGAAAAAACATTCCTTGATGCTAGGAAAAAAGTATATTCTTGGGAAATATTACCTTGAAATGGCTCCAATGACATGGCTGCCTTAATATGAGTAATCGATTTGACTCAGTTTAAGGAAAACACAATTCCTTAGTTTTTAGGAAAAATTTTCTTGCCATTTCATCCCCCGTAAAAGGAATAAGTATGTAATTTTGCTCGCGGCGCTCAAACAATGGCAATGGCCGACAGAGCAAAGCTCTGGACTGCTAGTCGAGAGATGCAAAGTTCGAGTCCCAGAGCAGGAATTTTTTTTAAACATTTTTTTATTTTTTATTTATTTTTTTTAATTGTATTTAAAAAACTAATTTATCTAATTTTTCTTTATGTTATTTTAGTATTTAGGTTTTTTTATATATGAAATTAATTTTACAATTTGTAATTTATATTTAGATTGACATAATTGACTTACCTTACTCTAACCACCTCCAACCGGATTCGAATTTGCTTTCTCAGAACGAGAAGCAGTAGTCTTCACGCGACGCCACAGCCGACATTTGCCAGGAAAGCAATTAACTTTGTCTTTGTAACAGCACTGACAAAATTCAAAATTATTTAAGGAAATTATTACTTATATTGAGGTAATCATTACTTATATAGACTAAATTTACTTCTTAAAATTAATGACGCCCTATTTTTAAATTAAGGAAAAATTTCTGAAATTGAGTAATTTTTTCGTAATATTAAGGAATAAGGATACTGTTTTCTTGATTTAAGGAAATGCTTTTTTCTGAGTGCACCGTTTCTACATCAGTGTTGGATTTAGAAGGGAGCCGATCGCCCCTAGCACAATGTAAAATGTCGGTTGAAATTAATTACTTCAAGTAAGATTTGCTAAAAAGTTTTTTGTTCATTTTAATTTTGAATCATATCCCGGTTTGGTGCGCTTTTCTGTAAAGTATTAAAAGAAAACACATTATAATTAGGAGTTTACTTATATGAGATAAAACTAAATACACTTATTTTAGAGACATTTTCGTTACACACATACGTATGTATTTATGCATCAGATACAGGTCCAAAAAAAACTATTCAGAAGAAATACTAAAATACATAGCATTAATATTTTTAGGACCTATTTAGTACGGCGAGGCCGGATATATTCTGAGTTTTTTCAGATTGGATCGTTCTCGAGAATAATTGCAAATTGTGCACTAAATTCCAGTTTTGAACCATTTTGCAGCGGCAGTCTTTAAGTTATTTTTACAAATGAAGAAAAATGGAAAAACAGTAATTAAAAAACAAGTAAGAGAGTCTAATTCGGGCGGAGCCAAACATTAAATACCTGGCGCAAGTATTAAATATATGATTTACGCCGCGACTTATCACTTTCGAGTAATCAAATAATTAATTCAATGATTTCTTTTGTATGAAATATGAGCAAGAAATAATGTTACTCATACGCCATGTACAAGAATCCAAGCGTGTGATCAAACATAAAGAATAACAATTGATTACGCGATAGGGAAACGTCGTAGCTTAGTAAATTTCTCTGCAAATATGTAGGTAAATTCTTCTTCTGCAATGTGGTATTTTTATCATTTAATTAATGTACATATTTGATTCAGTGATGTCAGACATTCTCTGTAAAATTACCCACGAAAGTCGGGGAAAATCCCACAATTATATATACATATATTTCATTAGTAAAAAAGTAAAATTCATATATTTACCTTAATATAGGTACATATCGTCACCTAAGGGTGAAAAGATGCCAAGTCCATTTTTTGAAATTGTTCAGGAAAGACGAAAAATCGATGTAGTTTCGTATTACCTGCGATTCTGCATCAAAACTAAATTAACGACATGTATGTATGTAAATGCATTTTTTGTATTTTTTACTGTTAAATACTTAGGTGCAGGTAATAAGGACAATGGAAATAAGGTACCTTTTTAAAACGAAAAAAAAATCCATTGACATTATTTCTCTTTCAAACATCAAATTTGCTTAGCTTCGCGGCGGCCCGCGTCAGCGCGCGACCGGGGGCACACCACGTCACGCTACGCCGCGGCCCCCCCTTCCCCATCTCCCGTCGTGCTGTAATGCAGGTAGATTTATTTTTTGTATACGTCGATCAAACATTGTCAAATGTTCCTGAGGATGACTTCAGACTGAAGTCGAAATATCGGCAAATAAAAAACAAATGTAAAATCAGAAATTTTGTTTCGATTTTCATGTGGCCTTGAGCTCGAAAAATATACAATACTGTGTAAAACGAACGGCCAATAAATAAAAAGATAAAATATTGAAATAAAATTTTTATATATTTTAAACATAGAGGGCTTATATTCAATAATACCCTCTATCTGCATACTATTCACAAAGATGAGATTCTGATATAATAATCCATGATATAAGCTTTAACTGTCATCAGTGATATTAATGCTACCTTATATAATGACAGGTAATAAGTCCCAGATGGTTTCTAAAATCACAAATTAGTTTTTGTGTAAATTGCAGATAGAGGGTATTAATGAATTCAAGCCCTCGATATTTCACATTTTTATATTTGTAAGTTATTGGAAGCAGGGATGCCAACTTGGCTCAAACCGTGCCATTTGTCCCTATTTTACTTCAAATGGCACTTAATTTTTCAATTGGGCACAAAGTGCCAAAATTGCACTTTTGTAAAAAAAAGTTACATTTCAATACATTTTTGTGAAATCCTTTGCGTGCACTTCTTTTTCTCAACTAAAATTTTCTAATTTATAAAGGCTATTCAACTGGTTTATCTTTTTTTATCATTGCATTTTTGTTTGGAAAATGTAGCTTTATTTTATTGCTAAATGTGAATGATTCAAAGGAATAACACGTTTTTTGGCACTTTTATTTTTCTATTTGGCACATTTTGGCACTTTTTTATCCTCAATATGGCACCTCATAACTAAGAATAGTTGGCAGCCCTGATTGGAAGATTTCTGCTGTGTTTTGGGTCAACAACTTGTCTGCAGTAAAAAAGCATATAATTTTTGTTTCAAAAGTGTGTGAAACCAATCAATTAACTTATATGATCTCGGTTCCGATATTAAATAATCAATAATTGTTTATACCCGCATTTAGGCACATTGGCTCGTTGAATGTGCCATCTAATAAATAGTGTCGTCATTCTCCTTAGCTGCTTTTAAACGATGTCGTCACAAATTGCTGGCGGAGACATGAATACAGTGTAAGAAAATGCTTTTTCTATAATTGTTTCCTTATAGACAAGTTGGTTTCTTTTCCACCTTAGACATTCCGAATTCGTTCAAAATATGCTAATTTAAAACACAGAATTCTTTCAGTGTTCCTCCGGGGTTTTTGGACATGGACTGTTTCTTCAATTTAATAGTGTTCGCTTTATTTTTGTGGAAACGAAACATGTTTTGCAAGTTATGGATCATTTCTACACTCTTTCTCCAAATATTTCTCGTATTCCAGCTGTGCGCAGGCGTTTAGTTTTTCGCATCGTGTTTTTACATATTCGTAATTTAAATTTTTTTAATAAAATCAAATGGTGGTAGTTCATGATTGTGTGTGGATTAATATCACACCACTGAGGATTTTGCAAAAACCTTTTTCATCTATTAAAAAACAACACAACACTGTTTATTGTAAGAACAACATTTTTTCTATGAATCGACATACTTTAAATATTGTTGACGCTATTTCCATTTGAATGAGGAAATAGCGTCAATGACTTTATTTCCAAATTTTTGTTGACTTTATTTTGCTTTTGAAAAGGTAATAATGTCAATTGACTTCACTTCGCACCAGGGTGGGAAATAAAGTCAATTGACCTTATTTCCATTGACCTTGTTATCTGTCACCGAATACTTACTGGAAATTATTAAAACTAGCACTGTTACAAAATATTTGCATTGTGGTAGTTAATATGATTTTTGGTGACTTTAAAGTTGAAGCACTTGACTTTTTTGATTCAAAAGCAACCGTTATTTTATATACATACATACATGTGCAATTTAGCATTTCCTCGGATAGGTTATTCCGCTTTTTACATTAAACACCAGTTACAATTGAAACGATTTTTTTTCTGAAAAATTCCTATACCGTTAGGCCTAGAAGTTGCGGAATCTCTTCTTCTTCTTCTACTTTATTGGCGCTGTGGCCGCCTAAGCGATTTTGGTTCAAAACAGCCCGCCAGTTATTTCTCTTCCGTGCCAACTGACGCCAGTTGGAAATGAAGTGAAGCCAAGTCATTCTCCACCTGGTATTTCCAACGCACACGTGGGCCTCTTCTTTGTTACCAGCATCGCGGTCCGCGTTGAATACTTTCAGAGCAGGAGCGTTTCTGTCCATTCGAATGACATGGCCAAGCCAGCGAAGCCGCTGAATTTTAATTCGCTGTACTATGTCTATGTCGTTGTAAAGCTGATACATCTCATTGTTAAATCGTCTGCGGTGTTCGCCATCGCCAGCGTGTAAAGGCCCGTAAATCTTTCGCAGAATCTCTTTCTCGAAAACTTCAAGAGCCGCCGCATCAGATGTTTTCATTGTCCATGCCTTGGCTCCATACACCAGCACAGGCATGATGAGTGCCTTATAAAGTGTGATCTTTGTACGAGAGAGGACTTCACTTCTCAATTGCCTACTCAGTCCAAAGTAGCACTTGTTGGGAAGCGTGATTCTCCGTTAGATTTCAAGGCTGGCATTATTATTGATGTTAATACTGGTTCCCAAGTAAACGAACTTGTGCCGCGTGTGCTCTGACTGTTTGTGTGATGACAGGAGATACTTCGTTTTGTCCTTGTTCACCACCAGACCCATTCGTTTCACTTCTATATCTAATCCCGAGAAGGCAGAACAGATGTAGCCCTTATTTTTACAGATAATATCGATGTTTACGCATCTTTGTTTTTGCTTTTATTTTTACCTTTGCCTTTATCCTTTTCTTTATCTATGTATGTATTCACCTTTACTTTCATTCTTTTATTGGTATTTTTCTAAGTGTTATCCTTTAACCTTTTATTAGCAAGTTTTTGTTAAATTAATACCATGTGCATACACTCAAGAAGCACTTGTTTCAGCCCAACCATTTCCGTGTGTAATATCCGTTGCACCATTTCCGTGTGCAATTTCCGTTGAATTTGCCAATTTACTCCAACACACTTCAAAAACACTTACCGTTCGGAGTTGGTGTAAAACTGTAAGTCTTTCCCCTTTATGTGACAACAACAAGGCGCAATCCACCACTAACATACTTATTGTGTAAGCGCCTATCTCCCTATTTTGTCCGTTTACTGATTCCATTTCCGGATACTTTGACGATCCGTTTTCCTACTAAAGTGTGCGGCAGGAACGTATGTACAGACAACAGTGTGTGAAACGGATACGTTTTCGGCTGTTTTTTCTGAAATTTGTCTGATTGAATTTTTCATTCAATACGCTTTTCTTCTGCACTTCACAGATACTTTTTCATGGTTCAAAAGAAATAAGACAAGTAATTTTTAGCAAAAAAAAACTGACTTCAACTCTCATATAAAAAAAAATATATATATATATATCTCATGATCCACTGATCGGATCTTAACCAGATTAGTATGGGACCGCCTCTGGGACACTACCTTTCCGATGCAAAAAGACGTGTTTAAGATGTTTAACTGGTGATTAGTTTTAACAGGAGATGGGGAAAACGGCCCCTTATGTGCTAGTTAAAATAAATATATAACCGAAATCGTGCTGCGCTGCGATCTTTATGCCAAATGGATTTGATTCGTATGATTGACTTGTTTGATAGGCGATATTATTTAAGCCCGTTTCTTAGAAGAAAAAAAGGAAGAATATCTACCACTTGTAGTTATTAAAAAGTTACTTATTTAACTGCTTTTAATATATGTATGTACACTGAGAAAAAAGAACGCGTTGTAAAAATTAAATTTTTTTATTTGATTACCGTTTAAAAATGTTCGTATTTAAATCAAGTGAAAAGTAATAAAAAAAATAGATTTTTCCATTATAGGCGTGTATGCAGCTCTCAATTTTAATTAATTATTCCCAACGGCTTTTTACTTTCCATTCCCGCCCAACCGACACGAGGGGCGCAGTCCGCATGAACGTACGGAACCTTTTTTTTTAGGTTTTTGGTGCCGAGTAGTAGAAACAGGAGTTTGTTAAGTGTCGAGATCTAAAACTATTACACTGCTACAGAATCAAATTCATCAGCTGATTGGATATGCTAAAGATAGTATTTCAGTTATTGAGAGTGGAAATAATAGTTTTCTTTATAGTAAAAATCGAGTCCGATACGTCAAACGTGCTTGAATGGCAGTTAAAATCTTGACATAAACCACGGAATGATTCGTTTAGTTCAAAATTAGTTTTGCATGGCTTTAAAAATAGAGGTCGAAAGTGTCTTGACACTCGAGAAGGAACATTAAAATTTACCTCAGCCAGGAGGGCCGGGCTATTAATCAAGCCTGTCATTAACTTTACGATAAATATTATACCCAGCATTTCTCTACGACTTGCGAGTGTAGGCAAATTTATGAGCTTTAGACGACTTGTGTAAGGGGGGAGATTGTAATCTGAATCCCAGTTAAAATTACGCAATGCAAAAAGCAAGAATTGTTTTTGAATTGATTCAATCCTTTCTGAATGAACTTGGTAGCGGGGATTCCAAACAATAGATCCGTATTCTAGTATAGGTCTAACTAAACTGGTAAAAAGAGCTTTTGTAACATAAGGATATTTGAACTCTTTTGACCATCGCCTTACAAATGCAAAAACGCCTTTGGCTTTATTGACTGTAACATTAATATGATGGTTGAAATTGAGTTTGGAATCCATTGTGATACCAAGATCGACAAAATTGGATACCTGCTCCAGATTATAATTTGATATTGAATAAACAGCTGGTTGGACAGCCCTCCGAGAGAAACAAATAACTTTACATTTTTGAAGGTTTAGTGGCATATAGTTTGTATTACACCAACTAACCACGTTGTTCAGATCCGCTTGTAACAAAGACCTTTCTTCGATAGAGGACAATGTTTTAAAAAGTTTCACATCATCGGCATACATTAAAATTTTTGAATGTTTTATTATAGAAGAAATATCATTAATGAATATCAGGAACAGAATTGGACCAAGGTGGCTTCCCTGAGGAACTCCTGAAGAAACTTTAATGATGTTGGAAGAACAATTATTAACAATAACTCTTTGTGTTCTATCAGAGAGGTAAGATGAGATCCATTAAAGAAGACTGGACTGAAAGCCGATTAGGTCGAGTTTACGGATGAGTAATGAGTGACATACTTTGTCAAAAGCTTTACTGAAATCGGTGTATATTACGTCGGTATGAGCATTTTCTCTAAAATATATGTCAGCTGGTTAACAATAATTGCTTCGAATAATTTGGGGATAGCGGAGAGTTTCGCTATGCCTCGATAGTTTTCTATAGAGGACCTGATGCCGTTTTTGTGAAGTGGTATTATGAAAGACTCCTTCCAGGCTGACGGTAAAACGCTATGCTTAAGTGACAAATTGAATAGAGTTGTTAAAGGCTCGCAGATGTTCTCAGCGGAGTTTTTAAGAAAACAGGTCGGAATATGATCAGGTCCAGGCCTAAATGACGCTTTTAAGGTTTTTAAATAGTGTAGAACTTCATCGGAAGATATTACTGGAATATAAGCAGAGTTGATTGGACAAAGCTCGTACGGATAGTCTCCACTTATAGGGAAGTCTACAGAATAATTGGACCTAAAGAACCGAGCAAACATGTTGGCAATGAGTTGGCTGTCGCTAGATACAGTGTTGCGATAATGCATAGCGGACGGAAAACCATGTGCCTTACGCTTTGAATTTACGAAACCATAAAATGATTTAGCATTGTTAATTAAATTCTTCTTAATTTTACATAAATATGAATTATAATATTTCTTATTTAATGCAAAGTAGATATGCCGCAAAACTGAGTACCTTAGGTAATCACTGTGTATGCCCGTTCTTTTATACAGTTTAAAAGAGTGCGACTTTTTATTTTTCAATTTTTTAAGCTCTTTAGTGAACCATAATTGTATTGGTTCTTCATGAACAATATTGCGTATTGGCACATACTTTCGAAACAAATTGAAAACAGTATTATTAAAGTGCTCAACGCTACGCTCCGCGTCATCTCTATATATTGGCCAAGATAACTTTGAAAGTTCTTTGTTAATTTTCCTGAAATTTGGTTTCGCAAAAACATATCTAGTACTTGAACCTGACTTATTATTATGTATTTCATTTATGATTTCGTAGCTTAACTCAAGAGCAGGGTGGTATGCATCTTCCGGCAAAATTAGGGGATCACACCGGTTAATAGAGGCCTTCGGAACATCATCAACGTAAACGAGATCCAAGACCTTTCCAAACTTATTTGGACATATATTTATTTGTTTGAGGCAAAGTTCAGCCATTTCCTCCAGAAATACATTGTAACTATCTCTCGATGAAACTGGTACAACATCGGTGTCAATGATGTTCCATGAAATATGTGGCAGATTTAAATCGCCCAAAACAATCATAGAATCGGATGCCGTAAGCATTGCATTTACGGTCTCAAGTAAAGAAACTAGCTGCATATATACTGATACGGCAGAATTAGGAGGCATGTAGCAAAGAGCTAAATAAATATAAGTCTTTTCAGCCTGTACACGTATACATTTAAATTCGGTATATTCAATGACAGGAAGACTAACTTCCTCGGATGGTATCGATGAATGCACCGCAAAAAGAACACCACCGCCGATTCTGCCCACGCGGTCACTCCTGTATATTTGATATTGATTTGGAAGAATTTCGAAATTAAAAATATGAGGTTTGAGCCATGTTTCGGTCAAGGAAATAACATTATAATTGCAGTCAAAACCTTTTAAATATAAGTCAGTTAATTTGGTATTCAAACCTCTAACGTTTTGATAGTAAATACTTAAATTAGACTGGCGAGTTATTTTTTTGAATCCGAATTAAGATTAAAAATTTTAGCTACGTTATTATTACTTTTATTAGGTTTATACTCAAACTCGCGAACAAACGCCCCGGTCGGCCAAAATGAACTATTTAGTAGTGAATCAAAATCTTCGGAAGCTACATCAATTTTAAAAGATGAAATATCGCGATCGTATCTAAAATTAAATTTACGAATAAATACATCTTTAGTTCTAATTTTAGTCGATATGTATGACTTTATATCATCCGAAGAAGTATCTTTAGCAAATCTAGAGACAAAGATTGATCTTCTCGGTGGAATTACAACCAACTTTTTGGTAATGATGTCTGATGTGCGGGGCTCCGAATTATTCGGAGGAACTAAGTTAGACAGTGGAACTTGAGATGTTGATGGCAACACTGTTAAATCAACGGTTTGCCTATTTTTAGAAGTAGACCTAGTGGATGTGGCTTTAGATATCGGAGGCTCCAATGCCTGAGGGCATGGAGAAGATAAATTAATAAGTTACAAGGACTGGGATGGAGGATTTTTTTTACTAGAATCCGTGGCTGTCTTTTTAGGTGGACTAATAACATGCCCACCTTTATTTTCTCGGCTATCCTCAGAGTGTGGAGGTTTGTCGAGACAAGTGAAAGACCTAGACATTTTTTCGTAATGCTTAAATTTCTCAACAAGCGCCGACAGATCCTTCCCGATCTCAGAAAAACCCTTTCTGGACTGCCTGAAGAATTTAAATAAATCAACTTCGGTTGATCTACATTTTTGACAAGACCAACGAAGACCCTTACCCTCGTTAATAGCGTCTAATACTCTATCGCTCAAACCAGCACATTTTATATGGGCAATCCCATCGCAGAGCCAGCATGACACATAGGAGTCGCTTTTAACGTGGCAATTGGTGTAAATACACGACATGTTTAAAATTATATTTATTTGTAGGTTTTAGAAGCAAAAAAGCAAAAACGGTTTTGAAAACAATGTATTAATCAGTGAACCAATCAGCTGGTAAATATCAGTTGGAAAGCTATGTAGCGAACAGTTTTAAATGCACTGTATATTTGACACCTAATAAACACAACGCAAACAGCTGTGACAAAGATGAAACAGCAGAAATGACAAAAAGACAAAAAGACAAAAAGAGCAAAATCAATGTGCACAAACAAAAAGAGTTGTACAACAACAATATATTATATGAAACAAAATACTCGGCACATGCAATTAAGAATATCAAGTTAAATTAATAAAATTTACGGGAAATTTTGATATTTTACTTATCATCAAATTGTGCACCAGAAGTTTATTAACACTTTTTTTAATTTTTGACTTTAATAAGCGTAAACAGCTTTATAAAACACAAAATTTGAACAGATCACAGAAAAACACAGCTTCACAGCTTGATGTTTGCGTTTATTATTTTTAGTGTCTCTCAAAGAGAGAGAGCGAATCTTATGAACTGACGGCATCAACGCAGCGAAATGTGGTGTTGGTTCAAACTCAACATATGAAAGCACATTTACATGCATGGCTGTAGCTGAGTGTGCAAAGATGCTTGATACAATTGGTTTGCTACCAAGGCGGTCCGGGTTCAATCCCCATCAGACGGAACATGAAATTTAAGATTTTATTTTATTTTGTTTTTCTTAATTATGAAATAACCTTCGTGAAGTGTAACGTGAAGAAAACATTTATTTTATTAAGTCTATAAGCCTTATTATAAGGAAATTATAGTCCTTACTTATTTTAATGGCTTATGTAAACCTTTTTTTATATGGCCTATAAAATTTAGGCATAAGGTAGTCTCTCAGAGAAAGAGAGAAACCCTTATGACCTGATGCCATCAACACGGCAAAATCAGGTGTGGAATAACGAATGTTTCATACAACTTACTTTCCTTACAGATTTCAGGCATTAAATTATAAAGCTCATGCTCATATAAATTAAGCTTTATATAGGCGCAAATTTTTTGGAGGGAAATTTTTCTTGACCGTTTTCTTGAGAGCTGCATACAGGGCATATACATACACTACGTATAATGGAAATATTCAATTCAAATATGCCCGTATTGAAATGAAGCATTTTTCACTGCACGGATTGCGCTTTGAACGTCTCGGATGCTTTTTCATATGTAATTAAGAAAGTGTATGTATACAAAGCATCCCTGAAGGAAAGATTGGTCCAATTTCTCGAAAAATATTGTTACAATTATCCTCCAAACCTTGAGGGATTTCCCAAATATACTCGGGCTCGTATCGCTGGATTGTTAAATAAATGCTCACGATGACCAAATTGTAGTACAATTATCTTTATTGCACAACAAACAATTTACAATACTTGCTAATACAGTAAAAACGCTTTCCAATACTTGTTAAAGCAATAACAACGCTTTACTACTTGTTAACACAATTAAAGTTATAGTTTGCTTATTCGCAACTCACTTCTCCGCTCACTTTACTTGTAGCTTGCTGACTTGTAACTAACTCACTTCGCTGTGGCGGCGCCCTTATATACCTGCGCTCGTACTTATGGCAACTCTAGAACGTTCTGAAGTTTATCGCTCATTCTCTTTCTCTCGCTGTTCGCAGTGTTCATCCAACTGACGTTTCTCTTTGTGGAACATTCTACATCATTCCTCGAACATTCTGCCTATTTCTCGTTGTTCGCTTCGCCCTGCCGCAGTATTCGCCACACTGCCCTCCACCTAAGTCTGATCGTCCCGATCAGACATACTTGCCGCTCCAACCGCTGCAAGTCTTTCCAAGTGGACCACTTTCATCTTGGTCCTCGGTCTACCTGCTGTCTGGATTGGATGCACTGCGTCCTTCAGCCGTTTTTCAATCCTATATGGACCTTTCTAGTTACGATGTTGTTCGGAGGTGACGCCTTTCTTCGGCTGCGGCATGTGCAACAACACCAAATCGCCTTCCTGTAGCTCCTCTCGGCTCGATGCGTTACTGGATATTGCTTCCAGCTTATTTCCGGTGGTGCACCATCTCACATGGTCGTGCTTCTGCCGGCCACTGGTGGTGACCAGACCATGTCTCCTCTCGTGGGCACCCTTTTTTCCGGATTTATGCCGCATCCTCTGTCCATGACACCCAGGCTCCTGCCTTCGTGCTGCACTGCCTTTACTACATCTTGCTAAATCCGGTTCGTCACGCTGAAACTTGCCCAGTGTTTCCGCATCTCGCTCTTTCGCCGGCGTCAACCTCATTGACCGGACATGTATAATCTCACCCTTGGCTTCCGGCTTAACTGCTCGCCTTTGCCGACCACCTTTTTCGGGACACTTCAAAGCGCGCCTACTGTTACCACTTCCTTGTTGCGACCTCTTCTTCACTGAGCTGGCGGAACCGTCACGCTTTTCCTGTATCGGTGAACCGCTTCCTTCTCCTGAGGAAACCACTTCGTCTCCATCACTGCCAACCTCCGCCCTACCAATCGCTTCTGTTTCTGGTCGAATTTTCGACACTTCCTTTAAGAATAACCGTCTGCTGCAATACTGGCTGTCGTAAGCAACCCTAAGTGGCACTTTCCTCTGACGATCTGTCAGGATCATTCTCTGGAGGTCAATCTTCATGCCTTGGCCAAGTAAGAAATCCACGCCAATGATGACTTCATCCACAATGTCTGCCACTATAAACTTAGTATACGAGGCCACATCGTTGATTATTACCTAGCATGGTACTTCTCCTAACACTTGGGTGCGTTCACCAGTTGCAGTCTGCAGCTTTGCTCCAGGTAGTGGCTGCACATAAAAAGTGGCCAAATCCGGTCGAATAATGGAATGTGTCGCTCCAGTATCCACTGTCAGTACTTTCTCCTGCCCATTCACACATCCACCAATAGTGACGTTGCATGCTTTCCTGCCAAAATGTGAGACAGAGATTATGGGCCCTTCAACTTCTGGAGCCAGCACGCGGCCCTTCCTGCTGGCTCGTTTCAGTTTAACGACTGATTGGTGTTGGATTCGTCTCCTTCAGCCCTGCGTTCGCGTCCTGCTGAATTGTTGAGTCCACTGGAACTTGCGCTGCAATCGCGGGCGAAGTGGCCTGGCTTTCCACATTTAAAACATTTGCCAGAGCCATGCTTTTTCTCGCCCAGCAGTTGGATAATCTTCTTCAGCATTTCATTTGTCTCGTCCGATGTTTCCTCTTCCACGCGATGTGCTTTGTAGGCTGGTCTCCTTAGGAGCGCCGCCGTTTCACGCGTCTGAGCATACGAGACAGTTTCAGCAAATGTTGGCTTCGGATTCGCGTACGTCTCTCGCTTGCTATACACGTCCAGCATTCCGTTGATGAACCTCTGGATTTTTACACTTTCGAGGTGCTCACCAGATGCGTCTCCAATTGCGTAATGAGCCAACCTTTCAATCTCAGAGGCGAATTCCTGTAAAGTCTCGTTGGATTTCTGGCAGCGATTCTCCAGCTCCATCTGGTAAATCTGTCTCCTGTGCTCGCTACCGTAACGTCTCTGCACAGCACTCATCAACGCATCGTAACTGTTCCTTTCACAGTCGGGAATAGTCTGCAAGATTTCAGCCGCAGGTCCTTTCAATGCAACGAATAGTGCAGTGGATTTATCCTGCATGCTCCAATGATTTGCTGCAACGGTTTTTTCGAACTGGAGCTTAAAGACTTGGAAAGGAATCGTACCGTAAAGGATGGAGTCCTTTCCTTGGGAGCACCTGTCGAAGTAGCTGGACGATTCATCTGCAAATCTCGGAGGCGACCTTCCAACTCTTCTACCTTTGCTTCGACTTGCTCCTGTCTCTCTTCAAGTTTGTCCTGTATTTGTGTAATTTTTTCATCCTGTGCTTCCAGCTGTGATGATATGCGTGCCTCCTGTGCCTGTAGCTGAGTTTCTAACCGGAATGACACCTGCGCTGATACCTCTGAAGATATACGTGTCACCAAGGCTTGCATCTGTGAGGAAACGTCTGACGACAACTGCGACCTCTGTTCCTGCACATCTGTGACATGGCAGCCAATAAAGTGTTCATGTCCATACCTGTTGATGAACTAGGAGCATTTTACTGTTCTTCAACCTTACCGGCTGTCTGCTGCAAACCCTTTGACGAACAATCAGCCTCATCCTTCTGTTCGTCCTCATTGATGTCGTATCGTCCTCACGATGGAAGTCGTATTTGTCAACGTCGATACCTTCCTTTTCCATAGCCTCTCGCAGCCGTGATAGTAATTCCACTTTTCTTCCGGAGGTTGCTAAATTTCGTTTCTCCAACTCCTGCTTGAGTGCCTCAATCTTTAGATCCTGAATTTTTGCCATTTTCAGTAGTTTATCCTTCGGGATTTATTTAACAATCCCACTTCTGACACCAATTGTTACGATTATCCTCCAAACCTTGAGGGATTTCCCAAATATACTCGGGCTCGTATCGCTGGATTGTTTAATAAACGCTCACGATGACCAAATTGTAGTACAATTAACTTTATTGTACAACAAACAATTTACAATACTTGCTAATACAGTAAAAACACTTTACAATACTTGTTTAAGCAATAACACCGCTTTACTACTTGTTAACACAATTAAACTTACTAGAGTGCCAGCCACTGTCGAAATTCGACCGTACTTCTAGTTTTTTAACACCCTTGGAGAGGCTTTCTAACTTAGCCCGTCGTTTAACTTATAATGTGCAAAATTACTTGCCGAAAATCTCCTGTTCCTCTCGATCTAACCTTAACTTGAATTTTTTAAATCTTTGAAGGTCGTAGGCAGGACTTGGAATATAACAGATAAATTCCAGTTTGTCGATAAATTTCGATAACTTGATACATATCGGTATTTCAATGAATTTCAAAAACACTAAAGTCCCTAAACACAACAATAAATATTGATAACTTGATAAATTTCATTAACTTGACAAATTTCGCTAACCCATATTTCGACAACTAATTTTCTGTGTCTATAAATTTCGACAACTCAATTAACTTTGGTCAATTTCAATAATTTTACACTTGTTATAACTCAATAAATATGGACAACTCGATAAGTTTCGATATCTATAACTTCGATAACTCGATAAATTTCGGTAATTTGATAATTTTCGATAACTAAATTTTTTATAGCTGGATTTATTTCAATTCCTATCGAAAACGTAAGTGCACCTGAACCACATTGAAGAAGTGGAAGTTACGTTACTTATTTAGAAGTTGTGAATAAAACCACAGGGTAGTTAATATAATTTTATAAGCTCAAGGTTATATCTTATCTTTTTTCTATCATTATCCCAACCCAGACCCGTCGAGAGGGTAAGAAAGGGGGAATCCTCCTCGGGTCCGGGCTTTCTAAGGGGCCTGAAATATCAGAGCAATAGCTTGTTATTAGTATTTTAAAATTTAATTTTGAAAGAAAACAATGCGCATGCTTTCAGTAACCACGTTAATCAATACAGAAACAAATATTTTTCCATGTAATGCGATTTCATTTGATGTCAAATCATGTGATGGCATGTTATATGATGTTATATCATGTGAAGTCATGTCATACCGTATGATGTCATATAATATGATGATCATGTGATGTTATGCCATGTGATATCGTATTATGTGATATCATATTATGTGAAGTTATGTCATGTGATATAATGTGATGCGCTATCATATAAGGTGATCACATGTCATCGAATATTAAATCGATAACGCTGTCGATAACTTTGTCGATAAATATACCAATAAAAATATCAATGAATATATCGCAAAATATAACGATTCCAAAATCGATTTATTTATCGTTAAATATATCGATAACAATATCAATAATACTATCGATAATAATATCGATTATTACACCGATAAAAATATTTATAACGTTATCGATAACAATATCGATTATTTCATCGACAACAATATCGGTTGTATTGATAGAAGTATCCATTATTATATCGATAACAACATCGATTATTATATCGATAGCAATATTGATTATTATTATCATATTTTTCTTCATATTTATCTTTATTTTTGCATATTCCAGTTCACCTTTACCTTATAGTGTTCAAACTAACCTTGATCGTCGTTTTATCCTTTATCTTTCCGCATATTTGTTTCTGTTTTTATTTTTAACCGACTTCCAAAAAAGGAGGAGGTTATCAGTTCGTCGGAATCTTTTTTTTTTTTTATGTATGTTACCGCATAACTTTGGACCACGTCAACCGGTAATTCTTTTTGCATCGGAAAGGTAGTGTCTCAGAGGTGGTCCCATACTAATCTGGTTAAGATCCGATCAGCGGATCATGAGATATATATGTATATATTTTTTTTATATGGGAGTTGAAGTCGGTTTTTTTTGCTAAAAATTACTTGTTACATTTACCTTTAACCTTTTCTTCGTCTATGTACGTACTGTCCTTTACTTTCCTTCCTGTATTGGGCTTAATATCAGTCTTATTCCTAACCCTAGAACACACACCCGGGTACAAATGTATCCACTTTCAACTTTGAAGTGTTGTAACTTTTGAACCGCTATACCTCTATACCGCTTCGGATCTAGGAAGATTATTTAGTTTTGAGTTCAAATTCAAAATTTGAACCAGATCGGACCATTGGTTCAGGAGCTACAGCCTTCCAAACACATTATATACGTAAACACACACCCGGGATACGTTTGTACCCCAATAGTAAAAATCCTCATAATAATAAAAAACAAACATTTTTTATATTATTTTTTTATTTGAAAAATTAAAAATATTCATTTCACACATTATATTATTGACTTTTATTATAAAAATTATAAAAATGCATCTTATATCTAAGGAAAATCATGGCAAATAGAGCAATTTGTTGATGTGACCGAATGTTCAAGACACATTGGCTTCTTACATTTGTCGCACAGCTTTCTGGTTTTTCTACGGCGTTTTTCCTCTTGTGCGTAACATAAATAGCAAGATCCGGACACAGGTTTTGGCGTGCGCGCTGCGGCAGATGTTGATGCTGCTGTTGACACCATTGATTCCACCGGTCGGTTGAAATATGCTTCAATAGCAATTTTAGTCGAAAAATTTCGCGTCACTTGACGATTTATGACTCTGGCTTCAATAATGGGCATACACAATGCTTCAGCCAAGCTGCGCAGGATCTGCTTACGCTTGTTGTTTGTTCTCCAAGGCAACATAGGGTTATTCAAATCGTAGACAATGTAGGCTGCAAGAGCTGTAATGTCCAACATGTTGAAGAACATCACTAGTGGCCATCGTTTTGTTTGTCTTTGTGTTGGATATTCCGCAAACATTTGGTCCATTCGATCAACACCACCTTTGGTACGATTATAATATTCAATTATTTCAGGTTTCCCACTGTCAGCTATTTCAGCATCATTATGCATGGTCGAAAGCAAAATTACTGCTTTATTTTTTTTGGGAACATAAGAGCACATTGTCACATTATTTTTGAAGCCAAATGTCGTTGAACCAATTGTCCTGTTTTTGTTCTGCTTCATTTCTTGAGGAATATATGATTTGTTTTTGCGCAAAGTTCCAACGATCGTGAGTTTCCAGGTGAGAAGCAGTTCTGCAACTGGCAAGGTCGTAAACAAATTGTCCATTGTAATGTTTCGGCCACTTCCTTGGTATTTGGCAGACAAATCCTTCACCACTCGTTCGCCTTGGTTCGTTTCCCTACCAGTTTCTGCTTGGCCAGTATATATTTGTCCATGCAGTGGATATGCATTTGTGGCATCGCAAATCCACCAAACCTTGATACCATATTTAGCAGGTTTTGACGGTATGTACTGCGTAAACCGTGTGCGTCCACGGTAAGGAAATAATTGTTCATCAATCGTCAAGCATGAGCTGGGCTTGTAATGTGCAGCAAGATTATTGTTCATCATCGTCCACAACTCACTGATCGGTGCTGCTTTATCAGTTAGTAAGCGTGTTGCACGAGTGTTTTTATCGTCAAATCTTAGGAACCGCAATATCGAACAGAAACGGTTGACTCCCATTGTGGCGCGATATAAAGGATAGTTTTTGACGCTCCATAAATCTCGAACATGTTCTCCATTGCTATGGTTCGCACCAGTCATAATAAGTATGCCAAAAAATGCATACAGCTCTGTTATTGACACAGGCGTCCATGACTTAGGAGTTGTGTTTGGATGCGCATTGTTGTAAGCATTATAAGTTTCTTTTGCTAACTTATTTGTGTGGCGCATAATTATATCAGCCATTTCAACGTTCATGAAACATTTGAATGTTTGCTCTATTGACAACATTTCAGTGCATCTAGCTGGTCCAGAACGTTCTCTTATAATATTTTGTCTGAGTACCTGACGACTTACATTTGGTTCTTTCATCCACTCAGTACCATCACGTGCAACAAATTTTTCGGCACTAGCAGGTAATTCATTATTTTCTTCTACTTCTTCTTCTTCATCGTCTTCTTCATCATCCTCATAGTCCGCATAATCAGGTAATACTTCTGCGGCACTTTGCGAAACTTCAGCATCGTCATCAGCAATTTCAATGTCATTGATTTGAATTTCTTCTTCATCTTCTGAGTCAAAGTCATAGGGAGCGTCATCGTCACAAATTTCATCAAATAAAGATTGTATATATGATTCTCGCTGTTCCTCAGTTAGCCTGCAAAATAAAAAAAATTAGTATATGTTTACATTGTTGCTTATTTTACATTTTTTACCTTCTATATGCTGCACTTGATAAATATTCGTTTCTTCTTGAAGTCATTTCGTATCCAGTTATTTATAGTTTCAGTTATATTTATTTTCACTTATATTTTCACTTCTTACACTTTTGAGCACCAAAGCAATAATGAAAATATCAACAGGCAGCATTTATAACAACACCTCGTGTGAAAACAACCCTTGCAGCTGCATATAAAATACAAAAACCAGTTATACCAGTGTATTTGCTACCTACGTACCCATACCTTGCGCGACCTTTCTGCACATATCTTTTGAACCAGGTAGAATATTTCAATGAAATAAAAACCAAAATGTGTATTCGTTGTTACTCTACAAGTATATTATTATAAATTATATTATTTTGTTTTGCATTTATCAGGACAACAACAAAAACAAAAATCCACTGTTGCATGTCCTGACTTTATTTGCCCATATCGCTGGAACCAGTAGGAATATTCGAATGAAACAAAAGACAAAATACTTGTTATATATTAAAATATACATTTAAAAAAAAAAATCATAGAAATCGGTTGAATAAGCATTAAAAAAACCGCAAAATAAGGTCCCGGGTACAAACGTATCCCGGGTGTGTGTTTACGTGGTATTTTCTGCGTGTGTGTTCTAGGGTTAAACCCCTTATTAGCATTTTTTGTTAAATTAATACCACATATAGGAGAAGCACTTGTTTCCGTTGCAACTATTTCAGTATGCATCATTGCCCATTTACTCCCAACCAACGAATCGCCGCTAAAGAAGTTTCACTTCGAAAATGCAATACATTTGCTTACCCTTTCAGTTACCCTAACTCTAAAGTATTTCTCGCTGTCTCCATTTTTGTCTTTGTCTTCACTTTTGCCTTCTCATTCTGGTCTTCATCGTTATCATTTATTTCGTCATCTTCATATTTATCTTTATTTCAAAGCTTAATTTCAAATGCGAAGTGAAACAACATGCGAACATGTCAAATTGAACATGTTGCAGCAACATCTATACAAATACGGAAATGTTTAAACGACGGTTTAGGCCGTAATTTTCAACCAATTTTGAAACCATAAAAACTCATCTACAGAAAAATGCCTTTCCAATGGTGTTCTTGGTTTGGTAGAATTACCAAACGAACGGAGACAAAATTCATGTTAGCGTATTAATATATAGATAGCTTGCTTATTCGCAACTCACTTCTCCGCTCACTTTACTTTTAGCTTGCTGACTTGTAACTAACTCACTTCGCTGTGGCGGCGCCCTTATATACCTGCGCTCGTACTTATGGCAACTCTAGAACGTTCTGAAGTTTATCGCTCATTCTCTTTCTCTCGCTGTTCGCAGTGTTCATCCAACTGACGTTTCTCTTTGTGGAACATTCTACGTCATTCCTCGAACATTCTGCCTATTTCTCGTTGTTCGCTTCGCGTTGCCGTAGTATTCGCCACAATATAGTCGCAGGTATAGTAGCTTTGTATCTAGTCCAAAGAGAGTCCAAAAATGTAAAGCAATGTAATGTAAAATAGGTGAATTGTACTAAAAGTGGTCCGAATGTAATGCATAAGGTATGAGTTTTGATAAAAACTGGTTACAATGTCATGCAGTAGCGGACAACGGGTACAATTAACGACTTGATGATATGTAGGCACTAGTCAACAAATTTTCATGTGCGACATTGGCATGCAGAGAGAGTATCCGCTTAGAAAATCTGAGAACCCCGGTTAGAATCGCAGCTGGCGCAAGTTTTATTTTTGTATTTTGTATTTAATAACGTACATACTCAAATTTAAAACGAGTTTTCTTATGCGTATCTTTTAAATTTAGCACACTTTTTTTAATTCTAAAATTTTTTTCCCTCAGTGTAGACGGTTTTCCGGCAGGGTATTTAATTACATTTGTATATAAGTATACTACCCAAAAAACATTTTGGCGAACGTTCGAAAATGACCTTCGATATCCAATATGAATAACGAACTGAGAACCAACCCATAAACCACCTTTGTTTTCCAACGTTCATAGTATACACTCAAGATGAGTTCGAAAAAAAAAATGGAAACCATAGTAACAAGAGAGAAAATGAAATCCAGCTCATTCTCGGAGGGAAATATAAGAAAATCACTCTCTCACATTAAAATTCCAATTCGATAATGGGCTGGATTTCGAATTCATAACGAAAGAAAAATACATTGGATAACGAAGGTTCCGTTTTGCTGGAGAATGGCCTAGTTCTCGAAGCGAATACTAACCTATTTCACATTCGTTATCGAAGGTGAGACTCGAAAAAAATATTGGTTTTCCAATCGTTTTCGAATTGTTAACCAAGCCGAATGTTTATTGGATATACTCATGTTATGATGTGTATATCGTCGTTTAAAGTGCAAAACCGCGTATTGGCATTCTGCAAAACCGCGTAACTGACATTTGCAGCCAAAAATTGGATTTGCCCACACAAGCTCTTGGCTCAATCCTTACCCATTCGTCCTGAAATATACTAGCCAGAAATGCGATTGCTTTATAAAAAATATAACCATTTTGAAATATGAGTGTTTTTACTCTAGAAAATAATTTTCCACAAGATCGCTTGTTTCAATATTGGTTATTCACGTGACGGGATCTGTGTACCTTTCCAGTTAAATACATATGTATGTACGTAGTTATTTACGCCTTTATTTATCCATATGCCATATTTGTCTCACACGATTGAGCGAATGCACGTGTTTATCACGACTTGTTAAGTCGACCAGTTCACATTTCACAGACACCATAGTATCTAAAAGAATATAAATTTAATACAAAGCAAAATGTTTTCATACATACATACATATATGTAGCAAGTATCTGTACTCGTAATCTCTTGAAGTCACCTTTAACGTCAATTGATGCATTAAATGCCACCCGCTCAATGTTTGGTTGCATGGATAGTAGTAAATTTTTATTCAGTACAATTTCTAATCTTTTATTAGAATATACAATATAACAGAAATCTTTACTTAAACAAATTAAGCAGCGACAATAAACCTGTTATATTTTTATGAGCCTATGTGCACATCTTAGATCTAATCTCGTACCTCACTTTTGTTTACACTACATACATATGTATGTATGTACATATGTGTGATAGGTACTGCACGACAAAAGGATGGTTCTCAAACCTCATTGAGACGTTGTAAAAATATTTGGTTCCCGTTTAGATAAGATTTTATCGAATCAGCTCGTAAAATGAAATTTGCGTGGTAAACTATGAAATCAGATTTCAGAGCCCTCTCTCGGCGAACAAATATTACACTCTACAAATTTCCCTCATGCCCGTCGTTTTATATGGCGGAGAAATATAGACGATGCCAAACAAAGATGATAAGGCCTTTGAGAGAACTGTTCTACGTAAGATCTATGGCCGATAATGCCGAATAATATATATGATAAAATGAAAAAATTACAAGACTCCTCTCTTCTTCAATCGAAACTCGATAAACTTGTGTCTTAGTGTGCTCGAAAGCCGTCTTAACGTCAATTTTAATAAATCTTCTCACTTCCTCAAATACAGGGACCGTAACAATTACAACTTTTATTAAAAAAATCGCTCTTTAACAATTATTTTTTGACTTTTATTTAATTACTCTTTAAATAACCGTTATTTCTGACTTTTATTTTATAAATCGAAAATAACAATTATTTTTGATTTTTATTTAAATAATCTGCAAATAACAGTTATTTTTGATTTTTAAATTATATGTCTTAAATAACAGTTATCGAAGACTTTTATTTATAAAAGTCATAAATAAAAATCAGTCCCTGATCTTTATTTTTTCAATCATACTTATAAAAGTCATTTGAATAAGTCGTAGTAAACTTTTGTTTTCCAACACCTTCTTAACTGCGAAAAATGTTAATGACTTTTATACGATTGATTAAAAAAATATAAGTCGGTCACTGATTTATATTAATGACTTTAAAAGTAAAAGTCACTGACTGATTTTTATTGATGACTTTTATAAATAAAACTCTTCAATAACTGTTATCTAAGCCATATAATATAAAAATCAAAAATAATTGTTATTTTGGATTTATAATATAAAAATCAAACATAATTGTTATTTTTTTAAATTTTGCATAAAAATTGCAAATAAAAATTTATTTTCAAATTTGAGTCTCGGTGCAAAACGAAATCGATTGGTACGTTTCACTTAGTTGTAGAACATTTCCTTCATAGTGAATTTTTCCATGACAGTTTTCATCAATAACTGTTATGTTCGGTCCCTGCTCAAATATGTTAACGAAGTGAAAGACTTTGGTACGAAACTTAGCTTCTCCATCCATATTAAGTATGTATATTCTTTCGAAATCATACAGCTCGGCTTTTTGGAACCCGTATACACCAAAGTTGTTATACACTAGGTATAGGCTTGAATTGCTATTTGAGGGCCATATAATAAACCGTATAGAACGAATTCAAAAAGTTGTTATCATTTTGCCCAACGCTCACTGAACTTTAGTGAATCTTTACCACCTTATGAATCTCGTTGTCAACTTTTGGCTTTAAAGCGCCTATGTATATCACAGGTTTGCTTTTCTTGTTTGCTCTTTTGTTTGTTAGTACCCTCTTAGAAAAACTAGCGTTCAATATCCCTTTTCAGTTGTTCTACGCTAATTTTTTTCTCCCCTGTCAGATCTATTAGATCTAAATACTGTTCTTAATACTGATACGGAACTACCCTATGCAACAGTCCCTACCCTCCTATTTAATTACTTATATTACTCTAAGCCGGCGCTGCTCAACTTTTTTATATTGAAGTGCAAATCATCTGGGGCATTCCAAAGTAACGGGTGGGACATTTTAACTCGTTTTGGCTCAAACTTTTGGTAAATTCTCTTTAACCATTGATTTGACAAGTTTCAAACTGTTAACACTTGAAGCAGTGTTGGAACTAATCGATTTATTTTTTAATCAATTAGTTAATTATAATAATAATAGATTGGCGCTTACACATATGTTAGTGTTTGGCCGAGCTTCTCCTCCGACTTGTGGTGTGCGCCTTGATGTTGCCACACAGTTTTACGCCGACTCCGAACGGCGATTGTATTTTTATGAGAAGCTGTTTTTCATGGCAGAAATACACTCGGAGGTTTGCCATTGCCTGCGATGTTGCTTTGACCAGGGCTTGAACCCAGGTGCCGATGAGTGAAAGCGCGCACTGCTTACCACTACACCACAGCGGCCGATCAATTAGTTAATTCGATTAAATTCGATTCGATTACAGTTAATCATGATTAATTAAACAGCTAATCACAACTGCGATTAAAAAAATTAATTTTTAATCATTAACCCTTAATTTGATTAAGTAGGTTTGATGATTAATTAATTTGTGCTGGAATTTTCCTGTGCACATAAGGACAGTTAATCGGGTATGGCTAAGTCGGCTTTCCTCATCAATCTAAGACATTTGGTGTACGTTTCATTAAAATCTATTCCAACAGACGTTATGTAAATTAGGTTTTAATATACCTCTGCACATGTGCAATGGGTTGTAGAAATTTCATGCTCATGTATTACTAATAAAAATAACCCACTGGGAAAATAGGTAAGCACCTTACGAGGTAAGCCATGTTTTCTTTCAGTTTTTAGTACCAAAATTGTCATCATGGCCAATGTCATCTACTAGTAAAGCACAAAATGAATACCTCCAACGACACATTACGTTGTCAGTTGCAAAGTAACGTGCAGCCGAAGTTATCTTCAAGCGCCGAACTACTCCGAGCGACTTCTCTGCATTACACGTAACTTACTTTGTAAAGCGGCTCAGAAGTATGTCTGATACCAAATGTACATTCTAAATTCCTAATTACATAAGGCGGCCATGCCTTTGTAAAAGTAAGGGACGTTCGGCAGGGAAATGGCAATGACTGCCAGGTGAAGAGTAAGTTGCTAATAAGGTATTATTACGTGCTCCTAATTCCCACTGGGAATAATTGTTTTTTTATATATTGTGTGTTTTTATAAGCGTGAAACACAAAAGAATAACTATAACTCTTGTTTGGTTTCAAATTTGGACAAACTAGACCACTTAATAAGATTATTTTTAAGTTGGATTAACGAATAATGTTAACGATCAAAAAAATTTAATCATTAATCGTACAGATGATTACGATTAGTTAATTTTAATCGTCAATCGCGATTAACATTTTAATCGTTAATTTTTAATCCTTAATCAGATTAATATATTGCCAACACTGACTTGAAGTCAGATATCAGTTTGATACGAAACTGATAAAGTGTAAAATTTCATTATTTAATTTACACAGAAATTTAACATTTTCCAAGCGTGACGGGTGGGGCAACGATGAAACCCGCTTCTCTGAGTCGTTGGACTCGGTTGCCAAATTTTAGACAAACTATAAATATTTCGTGGCTTTCTCGAATGTAATTGGTAGAATGTTAAGTACCATTTTATGCTTTAATGGTATTACTATATTATATTTTAAAATGAAAAACTCCCTTATTTTTGCTTGTAACGGGTGGGACAACATTTTGCGACGGCTGGGACGACTCATCTTTGAGGACCCATGGTTCGTGAATAAAATGAACTCTGCTGATTTTATGTGAATATTTATTATTTTTTTTACAGGGGGACCTCATTTAAAGAACGGGAAACTTAAGAATTTGTATGTTACGTTAAAAAAAGCATAGGGCATCCAATAAGCATTCTTTGAACGCTTATAACTTCTCACCATAAATTTTTCTAATAACTTAACACCATTTTAAAGCTCATGAATTGTTCTTTCTTTTTGGATAATTATTTTTTGCATTGTCACCTTTAATAGATGCGGAATGCCTTGAAAACTTGATGCAAAAATATTACAGCATATTATATATGCATTTATAAGAATAAAATCTGTGTTCGTATGGAATAGAAGCTTATGTCGGGAAGCTGGCTTTAGTATTTGCCTAAAGTTCTTAAACGGCTCGGCGCCAGTGAGTCATTCGCAATCGTATGCTGCGAATGCCGCATTATACTAAAGCCAGCCGTTTTACATAAGCTACTATTCCATACGAACACAGAAATAGAGACAATAGTGAAAGATAAATGGACAAAAATCTATTTCTTAAGATTTATTCTACCTGCTTTACTATTTCTACAGACTTAAACACAATTTATGTATTTAATTTTTTATCAGAGGTGTCGTCTTCACTGGCCTATCTACAAAATATATGTGTACACTGAGATTTTTTTGTAATGTAAATGAAGTTAAAAAGTACAAGTATACACATTTTTACTGTAAGATTAGTGAATGAAAGTTTTGAACAATGGGAGTATTAATATGTGGAATAATGCAGTACGTTCAATGATAGCGACCTAGTGGCTGGAAATTTCCAAAATTTAGTGGGAGGAATCCTTGCACATATTAACATCATATTGCAAGCTTAAACTCTAAATTTTCATTTGTATACTTGGGATACTCCTCGCTTATAAAAGTCCCGCTTTAAAGCGTTAATAAATCAAAGCGCCATACAAGCAATATGCAACAAAATTCAATAAGGGCACTTTAAATCAAGTATGAACAGGAGAATGGGGTTTCCCCATCCTTAATTTATAATTTTAATTTTTTTTTGGGCAGCCAGCGGGAAGGTCGCATCACATTTGTTGACATTTTCTCCCAAAGTCACGAAATTAATTTTTTCTGCTATCTGACGTTGGAAGAATGTCTGCAATTCTATCAACTTTACGCGGTGTGATGCTCCAAAGGTTTTACATTAGGGGTATTCTCGAAGTCTTTCATGTTGCGCGAATCGCTATTCCAACCTTACAAGAGTACGAGAGCACCCCATTGCAAAGTTGTAGCATGCATAGGTAGCAAGCTGCATAATTCTCTATCAAATAAAATATCAAATGCTATAGCGTTTACGACCCTCGTACCCTCAAGGTAAGAGTGGAAGCATGACGTTGTACAAAATAAAAAATTCAAAACCAATAACTTACTTATGTACTAAATTTTTTTTTATTATAGCTTAAAATTATTGTAACCAATAAAGGTAAATATGTTGTACAAAAAACAAATAAACAGAAGTTCACAAAAGTTGATATAAAACTATTCGTCGATTTAAATTGTTAACTTTTTACTGAGCATGTTTATTTTACGAGGAGGAAGCATCGAAAGCCTAACCCCTTCCGTGTGAGACTTTAACCCAAACTAAAATTCCTACCGTCATGTACCGTTCCCCTCCCGGTACCACCGTCAAGGATTTCGTCGGGATTATAACACTGTGTGACTGATAAGGTTATAGATCTATTCTCTTCCTCTTCTTCCTTTTTGGCGCTGTAACCGCCAAAGCGGTTTTGACCAACTGACGCCTATTAGAAATGCCAAGTGAAGCCAGAATACTTTCAGAGCTGGGGCGTCGGTGTCCATTCGAACGACATGATCAAGCCAGTTGAGCCGCTGTATTTTAATACGCCACATACCAGCACGGGCATGATGAGTGATTTATAGTGTGGTTTTCGTACGTCGAGAGAGGACTTTACTCCTGAATTGCCTACTCAGTCCAAAGCAGCACTTGTTGGCAAGAGCGATTCTGCGTTGGATTTCCATGCTGACATTATTACAGGTGTTAATGCTGGTTCCCTAGTAAACGATATTCTCTACTTCCTGGAAATTATAACTGTCAAAAGTGACGTGGGTGCCAGGCGCGAATGTGCTGATTGTTTGTTTGATGACAGGAGATACTTCGTCTTGTCGTCGTTTACCACCAGACCCATTCGCTTTGCTTCCTTGTCCAACTTGGAAAAGTCAGGACAGACTTCGCGGTTTCTCTTACCGATGATGTCAGTGTCATCGGCATAAGCCAGCAATTGTACGCTCTTGTAGTAAATTGTTCCTAAGCGGTTCAGTTCTGAAGATCTTATTATCTTCTCCAACATCAGATTAAAGAAGCCACATGAAAGAGAGCCGTCCTGTCTGAAACCCCGTCTGGTGGCGAAAGGCAACAGAGCAGAGCTGGTGATATTACTCAACGTCATTTTTCACAGGCGTATGACAGACATAGCGGCATATACCTTTAAGTACTGTCGAAAGCGGCTTTAAAGTCGACAAATAGGTGGTGAGTGCGGATCATTTTCTCGCGGGTCTTTTCCAAGACTCGGCGTACTGTGAATACCTGGTCTATGGAGACATTCGATAATACCTTGCAACCTATGCTTAGAAGGCTGATCCCGCGGTAGTTGGTACGCATGGCGGGGTCGCCTTTCTTGTGGATTGGGCAGAGCGCACTTGAATTCCAGTCGTGGGGCATGCACCTTATTACCTCCTTGCCATCGTAATTAAATAGCTCAGCTGACAGGCCGTCAGCTCAAACAGCTTTGGCACTTTTCTTCATAGTCAGGCGCTGGGATATCGACTCCATCGTCATCGACTGGGACCTCGAAGTGCTTCCGCTATTCAAAAGGGTCGAAAAGTGTTCCCTCCATAATCTGAGTACGTTCTGGACATCGGTCACTAGGTCGCCATGGTTGTTCATACAAGAGTCTTCAAACCTTCCGTAAGTCGCTCAACTCTCTGCTAAAAATTTCGGGTGTTTTTTCTGGCGGACAGCATTTCAAGCATTTTCTCACACTCGTGATCGTACCAGTTAATTAGCGGGAAATGTGGTTCCACTGCTCGCGCAAGTCGGTTTGTTGAAGAGTGCTCTCTCACAGCAGGTGTGAGGGTCGCGCGCCGAATCCATTGGCCGTCTGTTTTGATTGCAGCTTTTCGACGTTGAACTTTCCCTGCATTGTTGGGGGCCCTTTTTTTGCTTCTCCGAGGTTAGGTCGTATATTGGATGCATCAATATAGTAGTGCGAGTCGATGTTTGGCCCTCGGAGTGTACGTATGTACATCTAAAACATGGAAGCATGTCTTCCGTCTATCACAACATGCTCGATTTGATTTCCCGTTTTTCGATGTGGAGACATCCATGTAGCTTGAGAGAACGAAATATGACACTGAAGATGGAACAACGCCGAAACCGGTTTGTCTCCAAACCAAATTTGACAAGGGACGACGGAAAATCGTTCCAAAATACATCACACTCCTACCCTGTCGGAAACACCAAGAACGAAAATGAGAATAGCTTGATGGATGTTTTTATGCTAGAACCCAGTAATACATACTGCCAAGCTTCGGGCACCGGCGAAGTGGATCATCCTCAGCCCGCCGTTTCTATGTGGAGGCTGATTTTTTCGACACTGACACCAAAGATCCCTTCGTTGCCCACCTTGGCATTTAAATGGCCAAGCACGATTTTTATACGTGTCGGGGGCAGCGATAATATGTACGCTCTAAGCTAAGAGAGCCTTGGATGCCTCGTCCTTCTCTTCCATCGGGGCATTGGCACATGTGAATGAGATGTTGGAGAATCTCGCTTTGATGCGGATTGTGGCTAGACTTTCGTCCACTAGAGTGAACGCCGGTCTCTCTCCCACCACAAATCCAACACCGAATTGCACTCCTTTACGTGGCAACTGTAGTAGACGTCGCAAGGCTCACGCTTACCTTCCTCGCCCCGTCCATCGCATTTCGTGGATGGAGCTGATGTCAGCCTTTATTTTCCCTAGGACTTCAACCAGCCGGTCAGAGGCACCATCCCGATTAATCCCCAGCGCACGCGGGGTGTTACGCCCTCCCACTTTACCTCGCTCCCAAACTAGCGTTCGGTCGCTACCCAGAATATTCATGGATATAAATATCCGGACGTAGTTAGCTGCGATTTGAACCGTAAGCACACAAATCACTTCTGGCCACTCCCAGGTGAATGGCCGTCAAAAGCTTTGCAGTACTGGGAAATGTACAAAACATAGTGGCCAAAAACGAATATCTCAACTAAACCCTGATGAATTTTTTTAAATTCGCTCTACATACCTGTATAATAAACCAAATAGCCGGACAAAACGTTAAATGATATACATACATATGTATGTATGTATAAGTATGAGGGCGTATTGAACATTTTGAGTACGCAGATTTTTTAGGCTGGTATATTTATTTATGCTAAATATATTACTTGATTTTGTTTTGTCACACTTTAGAAGTAAACGTCTTGGCTGTTCACCCTACCGCTTAGTAAAGACACAAACCTAAAGACAAAGTAATAAACAATTGAACTATAAATTTATTTATAGTTTCCGTTCAATCAATTTTTGCTCATTGTCGACTGCAGCCAGGTTTTTACCCTTTTAAAATGGAAGTGCTTTGAAGTTAGAGATAATAACTTGATACAGAACCGGATGATCCACATATCTACTTTTCAAATCAATTTACTAATTATTTAGTTAGCGTTGGGAGTATAATTTGTTATACAGTATATATATAGGAAAAACCTTGAAATTTAGGGGGGCCGAAATTATCAAGCAAGCATTTCGTGATAGTATTTTTGAATATCTAGGCAAAAATTTGAAAGTTAGGGGAGGCCCAGCCCCCCCCCTGCCCCTACCTGGCTACGCCCATGCCTACTACTGAGCCTATCGACTTGCCCTACGTTTACATGACTTCTGTAGAAGCTGTCAAGATGAAGAGGAGGAGGAAGTGAAACTTGTGCTGCCATTTATTCTATTTAGGAACTCTCACACATATCTATTAAACTCATACTATTAAAAACCTGCAAGTGAACAGTTGTTGTACTGTTTTTACATTCGTGCTGTAAACATTTTACAATTTATAAAGCAGTTTTAAACTCTTAACTTTACACACAAGCACTTACACAGTCAAGTAAATCATAAATAAGGGTATTCAGACTATACTCGTTAATGTATTTATTCGTTATCTGGTAACTCGGTAACACTTTTAACTTCGAATGCCCCTTATTCTTTTTCTGGTTTAAGTCACTTTTAAGTATTTAAGTAATACTTTCGTAAAATTTATTCATTCCACGACAGAAAGATTTATTGAACTTTTGATAAAATGTATGCACTTTTCGCGCGAGAAAATTCCAGCAAATATGTGACAGAAAGGATCAGCTGACATTTTAAAGCATGTGTTACCACATTATCAGACCTGCGATCTCGTTAAGTTGGTAATGATATATTCGGTAATTTTGGAAAACAAAACAATGGTGGGAGTTACCGTATACCGAATTAAGACCTTAACGAGTATAATATGAATACCCTTAATATTTTGATTTCCACTCATTTTAATTTTGTTACCGCTTAACCAATTCAACAAATGGCGAATTTTGACATTTATTCTTGTTCTTCTTCTGCTACACGGTTGCCACTTTGGTACAATTGTACCAAATATGGGCCTTTTTCCTCAGGTTGGACCTTTGGGCCTTTTTTGTTTATTTTGGGCATTTTTGAAGCAACGTTCCTTTGAATAAGCAGCACACACAGTTTCAAACCTTAAACAAAATTTAGGAAAATTCGACAAATTTTCACCAAAATTTCAACTTTTTGATCTGAATCTTTAGAACATTTTTGGGCATGCCCATACTATTTTAGCCATACTATTTTAGTCTAATGAAGTGCAAGTTTCAACCGCCTAAACAATCGCGTTGATTTTTGAGAATTTTTGTTTGGTGTTGCTCTTGCGGTGTTTTTTATATAACAAGAGCAATTTACAAAAATGGCGTTGATTTTTTGAAATTTTGTTTCTTACAGTCTCTCGTATTTATTTATTACATAGGAAATTCATACTTGAATGGAAAAAAGTACAAAAATCCGTCATCAAAAATCAAAGCTATTATTAAGGCGGTTGAAACTTGCACTTTATTAGTCTAAAATTGTATGGGCTATAAAAGTACACACCCAAAAATGTTCTAATGATTCAGATTAAAAATTGAACTTTTGATGAAAATTTGTCGAATTTTACTAAATTTTGCATAAAGTTAGAAACTGTTTATATGGTTTTGGTTAAAGCATGAACGGTATTTTTATAGAAAAATAACAAAAAAAAATTTCTTCGAAAAACATTACGAATAATAAAAAAAAATCAACACGTGGTCACTTGTTTGAGTCACTGTATATATTTTTGGTGGGCGACACACCACATACACAAAATTTTGATGAAGTGGTAGCCGTGTTCTGCTAGCTGATTTCTGGTAGTAAAAATTTCACAGCAAGAATATGCAGTTCTCCCGCGTTATTACGCTCTCGATTCAGTGCTCTCTTGCAAATTTTTTGGGCTATTATACACTTTTTCAGTAAAAATTTGCAGGTTCAAGTACAAATTAGTACTGACTATTTGTTGCTATACACACCTATTTAATATGAATTCTGTAGTTGTCTAAAATCCATCCATCGAACATTCTTTTTTGCCTGCTGTATCAAATTTACTCGACCCGACATTCAAAAAAAATTAATTTCAAAGATCCGTTAGCATTGGCCTCAGTAATGAAGTTCTTGCGAAAGGAAATAATAGGTTTGTTCCACACGCTTTCCGGGATGTTTCGGTAATTAGAGCGTGAAAAAAAGTTACTCTCCAACAAGTGTCAAAACTGCGTCAACCTGTGCCAAAAGTGCCCTGAGCGTGAGGAACGCAAAAAACTTTTCGTGCCCGGAATCAACAAATAAGTTCTAAACAATGATTTTAAGTGTGTTTATCTTATATAAGTAGCTAATACAATTAGTAAATACATACATTTCTGAACCTTTAGTGCTATTTTCCAATTTTATATTTCACAAAATTGACTGTCGGATGTAAACAAGCAACAGCCGTTATTTCAAATTAACTTCTTGCACATTTCTTCCCGGAAAACAAGTCCGGGCTCTTTCGGGCACGAAGAAGAAGACATTTACAACCCAAAAGTGGAAGGTATTCGCTCTCTATTACCCATTTTTCTATCGTTAGGAATGCTTTCTGGGCTGTTTTGGGCACCGCGGCTCGTGTGGAACAAACCTTATGTGCGCAGATGATCTTATGGAAACGGTTAGTGAGTCGTCACTGGAATCAGGAGAAAATGAGTTCAATCTTTGAGCCCCTCATAAATCTCTTGTACACAAACGAATGCGAGAAGATGATGGTTTGGGTCACCCACAAGATGAAACGAGTTTTTATTTAAATTGTCAAGTACAAGAACTATGGCAAAATATCATTGACGCTTAGGAGGAGATGAAATCTTTTTACCCAAAACTTTACGGACTTTCGAAAAAATACCCCCATCTTGCTGATCGCCTTTTTACAAAAGCTGGTGCTACAGCAACCAAGAAACGCAACCAAGAAAAGCAACCACTTAACAACAAAACGCTTATCAAAACTTTTGTTTTTGCAAACATCTTTAAATAATAAATTATTATCGCCGCTAAAAATACTCGTCTTATTTTGTTTAAAGCCATTTCTAATTTAGAAATATTTTATGGAAAGTGTTTTTGTGAATACCCACTGTAAAAAAGTGCCTTTAAAGATCCGATTAATCGATTATTTCTCAGTAATTGCAATAATTTTTTTTTGGCTTGTGATTAATCATATGATTAATTAATCGATTATTTTTTTTTACATCCCTAACCGCGACAACCTAACTGCCGTCCCTAAATTGAAGCGCCAAGCTCCATTGTCAACGAGTGTCAGCGCGCGCAATCCCCAAATCAACGCGGGTAATTTGTGACGTTTTTATTCTCGTTTCTTCTTTCACTTTTTTGTCCTTTCTCTTTTTTTCGGTCTCCTACATCCAACTTCAACACGTAACGCCCTGCCAAAAATGAAAATTCCTTTTGCTCGGCGCCAGCGCCGCGTTATTGTGGGATGCTCCATACAAATTGTACGGGCATGAGGATTTTTGACAATTGTTTGGCGCATGGCGCACCAATTTAGGGACGGCAGTTAAGCCCAAAATAGAATAACGCAGTGGCAGTGGCAGTGGCAGCGGCAGTTTTTCGAAATCTGCTGTTTTTTGGAAATTGTGGTGTCCAATGGAGCGACTCACAATACAGCAGTGGCAGCTAGCAGTTTAGCCCAAATTCTAAATTCACTGCCACTGATTTTGACATAAATAAAACGCAGCCAACTTCTGTTGAAGCCTAAAAGGCAACAACAAAAATGTAAACAAACAAAAAGGAATGTCAAAAAAAGCAGTCACTGACAACGCCGTATTGTGTTTGCAGCGGCAGTGACAGCCAATACATATTAGCTGTAACAGCTGATTTTAAAAACTACCACCGCCACTGCCACTGCGCTATTGTATTTTGGGCTTTACCCAACCTAAGATACAGCAAAAAAAAATGAAGTGTGCGAAATGAGAGGATTTAGAGAACTGAGTAGAAATTCCAGCAACAAAACAGCTGCACAGGGTCGCATTTATCTTGCTACACTTTTTTGCAAAATATGTGCATGGGCTTAGGCGTTGCATATTTTGTAGCCGAAAAGCTGTTTCCCAAATATTTTGTTGTTGTGTGTTTGCAAGTTATGTAATCCCTGCAACGTGCAACGGTTTTACAGAATACCCCTATTGAATTCAGATTAGCACACAATTATTTTCTTAATCTTCTTCAAAATTTTCCGAAAAGTTTTTGTGGCAAGTTACAAAATGGCGTTGCAAGTAATATTTCGTCATGCGTTTAATAATTAAAAACCACAACATACACTCCGCTTGCACTCAAAATTTCTGCAAAAAAGAGCTCCCACTCCCACCCTATTAGTATACGTATCCTTACTAATATTATAAATCCGAAAGTGAGTTTGTTTGTTTGCTATGCTTTCACGCTTCAACTATTCAACCGATCATCATGAAATTTTGTACACTGCTGTTATTTAGCTTAACTTAAAATATAGGATACATTTAATCTCGATTAGGCAAGAGGGTGTGGCACCTCCCATACAAACGGAATTTTTCATACTGTATTTCTCAGGAAATATTTTTGGTAGATTACTGGAACTTGGCATGGAGATATATAAAATCATTATCTACTCATGGGTGAGGGCTGCCACCTTTTAAAAAATCTAATTCAACTTCAATTAAGGGAGTTATTTATTTGAAAATTATCTTAAACAAAAAATGGATGTCAAGGGGCTTAAAAAGCTGTAGTTTAATATATTTTGCAAAGGCTTGCCATCTCAAGAATTAAAATATGGTTGTCAAACAAAATATTATTAAGAAACCTTTAGTTTTAAAGTTTTTAATAATATTGAAGTCTTTCACAAGGGTTGCCACCTTTTTGAAAATTCAACTTAAATGAAATATTATAATACTAGCAGACCCGGCGAACTTCGTCCCGCACAAAATTTTTATTTTTTTATTGAAACTTTTTGGTCCAACATTTTCACCAACAATTCACGTTTACGATTTCCATTGGCACGCTCATCGGCTAAGATTATGATTTGGTGGTCGTTTTCTGCCTTAAATAACCTAACGAAAGCGTTATGTCCATGATGAAGTTCTTGAAATTCTCTAATATTTCATAGAACGGTTAATCTCACAACGAAATAAATTTGAAGAACATTTCCTCTTCACTCCTTGGCGCCCACAATGATCCGTTTCTATGGTAAATCTGTCCAAGAAACTTTATCGTATAGTTGGTGGCAATTTCAAAATGGATGCGTATAATTGTTCTACAGAAATCCAATATTCATAGACTTATTTCAGACGAAATACCTTAAAAGTAAGTTTAAGTAAAGCCATTTAAGTGAAAATTAACTTTTTTTTCCTGGAATTTATTACAGTAAAAATCGCGCGATGCTTTTGGCAGTTGATTTATCGGTGGTGATTTGAGATTTACCCCTGCACAATTCAACCCTACGAATGAAGCTTTAAGGCATAACAATACACATTTCACATACATTATGCCAATCGTAACACATAACAAGTAATTTTTAGCAAAAAAACCGACTTAAAAAATATATATATCTATATATATTTCATGATCCAATGATCGGATCTAAACTAAATTAGCACGGAACCACCTCTGAGACACTACCTTTCCGATGCAAAAATCGGGTGACGTGATCCAAGGTTATGCGGTAACATACATACAAAAAAAAAATATATATATATTCCTACGAATTGATAACCTCCTCCTTTTTTGGAAGTCGGTTAAAAATTCGATATACTCAATGGTGCAACAGGTTTATTTATTCTGACATTCACTGCACCTTTTCTAACTTGGCGATTATTCGTAATCACTGCAGCGCCACGTGGCAGCTCTTTGCAATAGTATTGCCTTTACCGTTACTAATACATATTTTGAATATTAGCCAAAGTGCATCATCAATAAGATTTTTAGTAATAACTTAGCTCCTGGCGGGTGAATTTGCGAATCTACACTATCCAGAGAGTTACTCAAAAACACACAAAAAACTTCGTTAAAATCCGTCCGAGCATTTAGGGGATTTCACTCACAAACACACATACAGATGAATTATATATATGTTTGTACGGCGCTACGCCCTCATTTCAAATAGCCCGTTTTTCTCCATGAGTATAAGATGGATTTCATACATCTCCACACCAAGTTCCAGTACTCTACCATGAACATTTCCATAGATATTCGGTATGAAAAATTCGGTTTTTATGGGAGGTTCCACGCCCGCTCTATATATCGAACATTATTTTAGCCTATAATAATCCTTGGGACGTCTGAATCAGGCGTCAGGAATTAAAAAAAAATCAGTTCGGCCGTTCTCGAGCTTTGCGAACACAAAAAACGGATTTCAAAATATACATACATATATTGGTATAGATTGGTATGAATCGAAATGGTTTTGAATATGTATCACAATATGAGTGTTAGACGAAAGAGGTTTAAAAAGGTCGAAAACTGTTTAAAAGGTTAAATTCAAACTATTCAATAATTTAAATGAATTATTTCAATATGGGAATCAATCAAAATGATTTTAAAAGGGCTTAATTTCAAAACTACATGTAAAAGGTTTCCACCTGTTTAAAATCTCAATTGAGTTGAAAAAGTATGACACGTGAGAAGTTTAAGAAAGTTATAGTTTGAAAATATTTTGAAGATGGTTAAACAAATTTTAAACCCCCTGTTTTTGAATTGACTTTTCTTGAAATAGATTTTACCCAATCTAGCACGCAAAAAGTTCATACACTCAGCGAAGCGGGTGAGGGCGATCTAGTATTAAATAAATTTTAAACATAAATTTGTTTCAGTGCTGTCTTATTTTGTATTATTTTTTCATTGTATATGTATTTGTTTCTGTAAATTTCTAAATATTACCCAAATGCCTGACCTCATATGGAAGGGCTTTTGTTATGCCCTTCCATATGAAACTCAGGCACTTTCATTTGAATTGTGTTTATATGTTATACAATGTTCTGACCGACAACGAAAACACCTTTAAAACGAGTTTTGGGATTGTGGGCTGAAGGCTGTTCACACCGACTGTTGGTGTTTTCGTTGACATTTCTTACATCCTTTGTTTACAGTTTTGCTGCACAAATACAAAACCAAAGTACTTTTCCTTCAATTTCTTTTCATTAACAACCTTTTACTTCCTTACTTATTTTATTTTGGTCAGCCAATTAACAATAAATCCGAAATGGCGTATTAAAGATGATAAAATATGACTTCCACTTCCATAAATAATCGAAAAAAAACTAGTGCAGACACCGATTGGAATGAGTGGAACGTGAGTTTTCAAGTGGTTTTCAGCGAAAACTTGTTTTCGTTTGACAGATTTTACATTGACGAAAACACAAGTTTTAGGTCGAAAACCAGTTTTAGCAACGAAAACATTTTTTCGATGTCGGTCAGAACATGGTATTAGGGCATATGGTGGTGTGATATTTTTTAATATTTAAGTTGTGAATTTGTATCTGTGCCTATACTTCAGGGCAAAACAAAAACATAATCTAAACATACCTCTTCAGTAGCCAGTAACAATATACATACATTTTGCTGATTTGACTAACATTATATCGCACGTTTGTAATTCACAATTTACGTTTTTTAAGATTTCATCATACAATTAATAAACTCGATAAGGAGAAGATGTTCAGCCCAACAGATGACAAAACTGATTTCAAGGTATGAATTAGCTTTGATGGGTTCTGATCTCGAAATTATTCGACGAGTAATTGACGTGATTAAAAGAAGCATTGATTACATTTATTTGAAATTTTATGTTTCCTCTACTACTTTAGGTATATTTTCAAATTTAGGTTTACTTTCGACTTAAAAAAATAGCTATTCATTATTTAGCATTGGTGGTTGGGTAACTACTGATTTTTTCCACTTGATAATCTCAAGTTAATTCCTCGTTATAATACGAGTACAATAAATAAGCGTGAAAAGTGGACTATTACATCGTGTGTTAGAATTAACTCGCAAACAATTTTTATTTCATATTTGTAAGAGCTTAGCAAGACACAGCTATCTAAATGCATGCATGTGTACCAAACTCTTGGAAGAAATCGTGATGTTTCTAGGGCTAATAAAATAATAATACATCAACCTTACACACATATGTACATACTGTACACGTGTATGTATACATACACATGTTTATATTTTATGTATCATGATATTAAAGTTGGACATATAATTCTCTTAACTTCCGCAGACTTTATACTTCTCGATAAAATTAAAATTTGATTTTTTTATGTTGAATACCCCTCACGCACAGTGAGTTAATAAAAATCATACTTCTTTAAGGAATTTATTTAAGGTTCATATCAAATAGTTTTATTTAGACTTAAAATGCATATTGAATCTTATTTGTGATGCTAAGTAATATAAACATTTACTTAAGTATATTCTCGTAAATTGTAAATAGGAAATACCTTTCTAGGAAGCAAGCAGGAAAGCACTTTTTTCAGTCCTTGTTGGGTAAGCCTTTTAGAATGGCTTCACTTAAGACAGCCTACCTAAATTATCTTCAGGTTAT
>NW_023458558.1:73896410-73900775 GCF_013731165.1 Rhagoletis pomonella
TTTTTTTTTTCAATTGCATAAATTGTTAATACAGTGTCACTCGATTGGTACATTTGTACAGATTTGTAAATTTTTATATTGGGCTATTGGTAAAAAAGTGGGCCAATTTTTTTTGCATTCAAAAGATTGGTACAATACAGCGATGTTCTAAAAATTTCAATAAATCAACTTTCGTGATTGGGATAGTGAAAAATATTTTGGGTGTTCAAACAATTGGGATACGATTTACACCAAATTTTAGCAAATACCCAATCGTGTGACACTGCCTTTAAACTTGTATTTATACGGATGTTGGTAAAGAACGAACTATAAAAAACTAACCGAAATTAAATAACAACAAAAATAATATTTTAAAACTTGTCAAAAATTGGTGCGGCTATAATTTTTTCGACTACTGTACACAAGTTGGCTAAGATTACTCGGCCGTGCTATCATAGTAACACAATGCCACTCATATTTGACTTACAAATAAACTACGGGCAGGAATTTCAAGATTTCAACCCTGTTTTTATGAAAATTTTTATTTTTATACCCGAGCGCACTTGTGCACAAGGGTATATTAATTTTGTTCATATAACGGTTGTTTGTAACAGCCAAAACGAATCGAGATAGATATAGACAAATGTATACATAAATGCTCAGAATGAATAGAGAAATCGATTAAGCCATGTCTGTCTGTCCGTCCGTCTGTCCGTCCGTCCGTGTACACGATAACTCGAGCAAAAATTGAGATATCTCAACAAAATTTGGTATGTGGGTTTCTGTTAATCCAAGGTAGGTTGGTATTGAAAATGGGCGAAATCGGACTGTAACCACGCCCACTTCCCATATAACGGTAATTTCCAGAAATACGAAAACTGCGATATTTTAGTAACTACTGAATATAATTCACTCAAAATTGATATTTACAATAATTTTCAGACGAAAAATAAGAATATTGTAAATTTTTGAAAAAGGGGCGTAGCCAGGCCCACTTATGGTTACATGTGTATAACCTGGTAACCGCTGCTCCAATTTCTTCCAAACTTAGCACGGTTGTTGGCCTTGGTACAGCATACTAAATGGCCGAAAATTTAAGAACTCGGACAATAACCACGCCCACATCCCATATAACGGTAATTTAGAGAAATACAAAATCTTCGATAAATCAGTAAATATTAAAGCTAACTTATTCAAAATTGATGCTCGCAACAATTCTTTAGCAAGAAATACGTTTATGGTAAAATTTTGGAAAATGGGCGTGGCACCGCCCACTTATGACCACATATATGTATATCGGTAACTGTTCTATCAATTTGTACCAAACTCGGTATTTTTGTTGTGCTTGCCACATAAAAGCAAAGCGTTGAAAATTATTGAAATCGGACTAAAATTACGGCCGGTTTTCATATAACGGTAAATTTCATAAATGCTTGAAACAGCAATATTTCGAAATTTAAGGACGCTAATTTACTCAAAATTGATACACTCCGGCTTACCATCTAGCGGTAGGTTTCGGAAAGGTGAAGAAACATATATTTAATACTTGCGCCGGGTATTTAATGTTCGGCTCCACCCGAACTTAGACTTTCTTACTTGTTATCAGTATTTTTCTTTTAATCAAAATATGTTGAAATAAAAGTGAAACTAAACAAAAATTTGCGAATACGCTGGCTGTTTGTTTGATGACAGGAGATACCACGTCTTGCCCTCGTCTACCACCAGACCCATTCGCTTTTCTTACCGATGAAGTATGTAGATGTCGTCGGCATATACCAGCAATTGTACGCTCTTGTAAAGTATTGTACCTGAGCGGTTCAGTTCTGAACCTTGTCTGAAATCCCGTTTAATGGCGAACGGCGCGGAGAATTCTTTCCCAAATCTGACGGAGCTGGTGGTATTGCCCAACGTTATTTTACATAGTTTGGCGGCGATGCCAAATTCAGACATAGCGGTGTTTAGACAACTCCTTTTAGTGCGGTTGGAAGTGGCTTTGAAGTCGACAAATAGATGGTGAGTTTCGATTCTTTTCACGGAGGTCTTTTCCAAGATTTTGCGTATTGTTAATACCTGACCAATGGTGGATTTTCCATGTCTAAAGCCGCACTGATAAGACCCAATAAGTTCGTTGGCGATGGGCTTGAGTCTTTCACACAATGCGCTAAATAGGACCTTGTAACTTATGCTTAGAATGCTAATACCGCGGTGGTTGGCGCGAATGGCGGGGTCACCTTTCTTGTGGATTGGGCAGAGCACACTTAAATTCCAACTCTTCGCCGCCTTCTTGAATAACTCAGCTGGCAGTCAGCAGCTTTGTTGTTTTTCAAGCGCGCTATTGCTATTCGTACCTCATAATGGTCAAGTGGTGGAACATTGACTTCGTCATCATCGACTGGGGACTCGGGTTCGTCTCTTCCACAGCTTTCAGTACCGCTGCCATTCAATAGGTTGGAAAAGTGTTCCGTCCATAATTTAAATACGTTCTGGACATCAGTCATTAGGTCGCCATTGTTGTTCCTAAAAGAGTTCGCCCTGGTCTTAAAACCTTCCGTAAGTCGCCTAAATCTCTGGAAAATTTTTCGGGCGTTTTTCGAGTCAGCCAGCAAGCTATTCGCTCTCACGTATCTCGGCCTCCCTCTTCTTAATGTGGCAAATACGTCTCGCTTCCCTCTTCAGCTCCCACATGGCTCGTGTTGCGCCCGATCGCAGCGTGGATTTTTTGATGCACAGAGACAGGTTCGTAGCTTTGTTGCAACAAGGAAGTGGTTGGAGTCGATGTATGGCCCTCGGAGTGTACGTACGTCTAAAACATTGGAGCCATGCCTTCCGTCTATCACAACGTGATCGATTTGGTTTTTTGTTTTTCGATCTGGATACAGCCACGTAGCTTGATGGATCTTTTTATGCTTGAACCTAGTACTGCATTTTTGCGCTACCACTAAGTTGCACTACCACTATCTATTCAGTGATAATTAAAATGCTGAATTCAAAATCACTGAAAATTTAGTAATAGTGAAAAAAATTACTATCACTGAAGGCTAAGTGATTATCCAAACCAAATTGCAAAAAACTCACTATCACTAAACTTTTAGTGAAACCAGCCAAGCGAAAATAGCCTTACATGTGCAAGTGCAAACCGCTAATCCAAAGTTCTCATTCTCGATATCAAACTAAAATTTTGCAAAACTTTGCTGGAAAGTGTTGATTCATTCACTCTAGAAGATGTTCGAGCGCTGGAGTTTAAAAGGCAACCGGTAGGTGAGGAAAATAATTTACAGCCTTCCGTAAGTGTTAATACATAATTTCTCTAATTCCATGAGTCCACAGGTATTTAAATAAAAGAAACCAACTTGCGAAAGTTTTGGAAATAATTTGATTTTTCAGATGAAAATCGATATATATATATCGATAGTACATGACGGAACTATAGCAACTGAAGTAATTTTGTACCTGAATGACGAGGATAGGAGCATTGAAGCTTTGCATCCTATTATAAAAAGAAAAAATGTTTTTAAAATCAACACACCTCTTCCTTCATATGCGCCAGTGGAAAAACTTCTTTCCCTTTCTGGGATTGTCAATCGATCGACAAGGCAAAATCTTACTGACCATAATTTTGAAGTGTTGGTTCTAAAAAAAGCAAATAAAAAATGAATTTTGCTTTTATATTTTTGAAGCGACAAAGTTAGAAGTCTCCACTCAAGAATAAATATGGTTTATTTTGAATACATTTCCTTGCACAGCTTCAGCTTATATAGTCTTACTTTTGTTCTTCATTAAGTACTATGTCATAACAATTAAACTGCATTGTGCCCAACCCTGGTTTCGAGCCCCTGGTAAAATCGATCAGCCCCAGTCCGTTGTCGAACGTTTCGTCGTGGAGGCTGAATTTTCCGACGATGGCGCCTATCCTGCCCACCTTGGCATTGAAGTCTCCAAGCACGATTTTGATATCATGGCGGGGATAGAGTTCGTATGTACGCTACAAGCGCTCATAGAAGAGATCCTTGGACGCCTCGTCCTACTCTTCCGTCGGGGCATAAGCGCAGATGAGCAAGATTGATGCCGATCGTGGGTAAACGCAAACTAAATGTATGTACTAGTTTCATAATATGAACAATTTTTCTTTGATTAATAATTTTCTTTGTTCGAGTTTCATAAAACTTTACCCAGTATAGTTGTATATATTGTTACGATTATCCTCGAAACCTTGAGGGATTACCCAAATATACTCGGGCTCGTATCGCTGGATTGTTAAATAAATGCTAACGATGACCGAATTGTAGTACAATTAACTTTATTGTACAACAAACAATTTACAATACTTGCTAATAAAGTAAAAAACACTTTACAATACTTGTTAAAGCAATAACAACGCTTTACTAC
>NW_023458558.1:73900785-73905599 GCF_013731165.1 Rhagoletis pomonella
TGTGTCGTGGCTCTTATATACCTGCGCTCACACTTATGGCAACTCTATAACGTTCGGAAGTTTATCGCTCATTCTCTTTCTCTCGCTGTTCGCAGTGTTCATCCAACTTGACGTTTCTCTTTGTGGAACATTCTACGTCATTCCTCGAACATTCTGCCTATTTCTCGTTGTTCGCTTTGTGTTGCCGCAGTATTCGCCACAATATTAACACTGGACCACAAGATGCATCCTGAACCTTTCGGGCAGCATTATCATTCGATTATCGCAAAGAAACTCCGATCGAAGCAAAAATCACAAAAATTATTAAACGGCAAAAGTTAAATCAATATATCATAAAAATCAATGGATTTTAAAAATTTTGTCGAAGTTTGGCTTTAAAATCGTTACAATTTGGCTCTAGGAGAACCTATGTAGAGATTTCTGCTATAGCTCAAATTATATATCTTGAATCGCACTACATTACAGTTACACGGCTATACTCAATCGACTCTTGCGTCCTCGTTCGCGCACTCTGGGCAACGTGAGCAACCCATGTGCGTGATGCGGTAACCAATCCGAGTGGAGCCTTGGGTCACGGCAGAAAGAGAGGGAGCTTCGGTGAGGCCACTCCCACTTATTCGGTTTGAGGGCTCACTGAAGTCTGCATGGCTTGGAGCAAGCGGCTCGCTATATAAACTTCTATTTTGTTGCGAAACCACCCCCATCCCAGCAATGTGGGACCCGCCACATAAAAACCCCTTCCCTTAATGGGGAAGGTGCATCTGCCCGGCTGGTTGATGCCCTCGTAAGTACAAAGGCTGACATCACCGCCATCCAAGAAATGCGTTGAACGGGGCAAGGCAAGAACTGCAGGTGCCATGTATAGGAGCGAAAATTCGGTGTTGGATTTTTGTTGTGAGAGAGACTGTCGCCGACTGCTGTCGTTCATCCCGATGGATGAACATTTATGAAATATGTTTCTCTTTTTGCCTATTTTTCGGTTTGCAGTGTCTTCTTTTTACATTTTTGAGAGGTTTAGTACCTTTTGCTGCCTATTTCACTATTTGATTTGTTCTTCTTTTTACATGTTTTAAGGTCCTAAAAATCCGTTCCCTGTTAATTAGTATCGAATAGTCTTGATATTTCGATCTCTTAAGGTTTTTGCATTGATTATATATCAACCATACAATTTTTGCTTTTCCTCCTTCCAACCATTGAAAACATGCAGTTTGCTCCACTGTTCTGTTTGTTAATAATAATAATAAATTGGCGCTTACACATATGTTAGTGTTTGGCCGAGCTTCTCCTCCGATTTGTGGCGTGCGCGTTGATGTTGTCACACAAAGGGGAGGGACCTAAAGTTTTACGCCGACTCCGAACGGCGATTGTATTTTGATGAGAAGCTGTTTTTCATTGCAGAAATACACTCGGAGGTTTGCCATTGCCTGCCGAGGGGCGACCGCTGTTAAGAAAATACCTTTTTTGTCAAAAATTTTTTTGCGGTGTTGCTTTGACCAGGGCTTGAACCCAGGCGCTGCGGAGTGGAAGCGCGCACTGCTTACCACTACACCACAGCGGCTGCCTGTTCTGTTTGTTGCTTAGAATATATCTACATATGTTCCTACATACGTAGATACATACATATGTACATAATATCTAGTCCACCAGTGATGGAAAATGGGTGTGCATTGTGCGATTTTTGGCACTTTCGGAAGCGGCACTATTTTTGCCTAACTCAATGTAACTAATAAAATTATTTTTTTTTTTTTAGCTTAAACTGATAAACGATATAACATAAAAACGCAAGCAGAAGAAGCTGGCTTCCGCGTTCTGCATATACGCTTAACATTTTTGTTTAAACAAATTTGTCGCAATTTCATCTCTAAAGCAAATATTAAATATCATTTAATATACACTTTAGACTTAAATAATCACATACCTATTTTGAATATTCTTTGTGGAATAGAAGCCGAAATATTTCTTACTAAAGAAAATTCTGCAGAAAATTAAATTAAAAATGCTTTGCAATTTAATGTTGAATTCTGCCAAGAATTAAGAAAAAGAACCTTGATACTGAAATTTTTAAAAGCCGTTACGGCTTTCGCGCCAAAAGCAGTAAGCTCTGACGATACGAATAACATCAATTTTGATACGAAAAAAGTACTGCGTATGTATTACAAATAATGATCTCAGTGAAAATGAACTAACTAGTTGACTAAATTTTAATTTACACTGAATTCCAAAATTTAAATATACAAAGAATCAGGCCTTTTCATTTCTAGACCACAGCATATGGAACTGTCCAATATTCGCAACAACGCCTGTATGCTAGTTACAAGTAAGTTTATGCAAGCTGGACATTGTAATCTGCAAATACTTTAGGAATAAAGGGGACTAATGATTTGTGTTTTTACAATTCGTAATTCAGGGTAAATGACTGAGCGATGATTTTGGTTCGTTTTTGAAAACTACATATACTTCCGGGTATGCAGTTTTATAGTCCATTCAATTTGCGTAGATTTTTGAGAACTTTTTCATTGAAGGTGTTGCACTTTTTCCTCCATACTCAAATTTTTTGTACATCCAATATGTGATAAAAAAATGCAAAAAAATAAAAAAAATATTACAAATCAACGCGAGATCTTAGCCGCACTTGCACTTTGTAAATCCAAAAGTGAATGGACTATAAAACTGCATACCCGAAAGTTTCTAAAATTTCTGACAACAAAGTTTTAAATTTGAATGAACATTTTTTGTAGAAAGTTTTAAACTTTAATTTTAATGGTTTTGTTGTTGCACTAAATAAATGTTTTCCGTGAGATTTCTGTTTTTCTTATATGCAATAAGTACTGTAAATATATTTATTAAAGGAAATGGTGCCTATCGACGACTTTCAATTTATTGGCACATTGACCTGCCTGTGCCTAAATCACTTTCCGGAGAAATTCGGCACAATTTTAAATTTTGATTTTCCATCACTGGCCCGTACAGCACACCAGCCGAACAAATTTCCCTCCTACACCTTCAGCTGTATGTTGATCTGCTCGTGTCACGACATTATCACGTTTACATAGCATCGTTCTTTACTCATTTATTGCTGTGAATGATAGATTGTTGTTACTTCATTTAAGGTAGAAATACTTGTTACGTACGAAAAGCTCTTTTCATCATTCGGCGTGAGTCGGCTGTCAGCGCATTCTTTGGGGTTCACATGAAGGTGGGCGAATACGGGTGGGGCGTTAACTTTGCGCAGTGCAGTAATAATTCTGCTAAAGTTACTGCTTTTGTTGCTGTTGATTTAATGTTTACTGCTTTATATGTGTTGAACATTGTTGTAGCGGTTAATCGCAAGTCGACGTTTCGGAATCTAAACAATATAACGGCGCCGGTGTTTCGAACAGATCGCAGTAGTCGCCGTAACTCCAGCCGATACATTCACTGAGACGTTGATAACAGCATCAGCCAGACGGTCACCTAGTCGGTCGTAATTTGTTTTCATTCAACGCTTCAAATTTCAATTTCACACAAAACCCGTTGAATTCAATTTGCGTAATAGAATTCGGATTACATACTTATTTATAAAAAGTGAAGTAAATGAACTTGTAAATCGTTGTGATCGGTATTAAATTTCGCATTCGAACAAGACTGTGATATTTTTGGTGCCTACTACTTTTACAAAACCATAGTTAATTAAATTAAAATTAGTTAAATTCTTTAAACGAAAATGTACGGCATAAAATTATTATGCGTGTGTGCGTTATTATGTCACTATGTCACGGCAGCCTCGGTGGTGCCGGTACCACTTATTCAAACTTCTAATGTTAAAGATCCTGGCGTGGAATTTGTGCCACTTGAGGCATCCACAACTGCTAAAAAGCAAATTGAAGGTGAGTAACAAGTAATCGCCTTACTCGCTTGAGGGTAAGATAAATCGCTGCAAAATGTGGACTACATTTAAGTGCAACAACGAACTGAAAAAAAGCATTGCTTTAATAACAACTTGAGGCAGATGTGTGACAGTTTCTTAAACGCATTAAAATGCTTTCGCGTTGGTTATTAAGCATTTGTACACTTCGCACATGATTTATTTCTACGTAATGAGAAAAGCTCGCCAGCATTTAAAGTGTACCATTCCAATTAATTTTCGTAGTTATAATTACACTTGCGAGCGTAGTGGATGCATAGTATACATATGTACAAACGTAAGTAAATAGATAATTATTTCTGTTACCATACTGCTATGCGCCACATTCAACTGGTTCATCTTAGTTTTTGCACCGCAATAAATGAAATTCACCTTTTCCTAGTTTTATTAGTTAGTAATTGATGATTTGCAAATTAGCTTCTGGCTTTCCGCGTTGAGAAGTCGTTTTGTATGCATGCAGCCACATACTCAATCAAGCTAATTGAAATTCAATATCAAATAAAACTCACTGAAAGCAGTTACCACAGGATTTCGTAAAAGGAATTTTAATTATAACAATGACAGAATTTTAGCATAATACAATAAAAAAATTTAGAACGAACCGCTGTGGGTGAGCGTTTTCTTCCCTTTGGGGTTGACGAATTCCTCAAATATTTCGGACATTCGAAAGAAATAACATTTCCTTAACCCATTTATTTATTATTTCTCCTCTTTTTGAACAACGCGGTCCTCAGTTGAGATGTTTTTTTTTGAGTGGCAGCACACAAGGACTTACGCAGCGTATACGGGACTTTCTTTCTTGAAATTCCGGACAACTTAAGAAGTATGTAATATCATCTCATTCTAAAGCAGGGATCACACGATTTGTACATTTGTACATTTGGAAGTCACAGAGTGGTGTTGTCCAGAA
>NW_023458558.1:73905609-73914117 GCF_013731165.1 Rhagoletis pomonella
TGTCCAGAAATTTTGATCGAGAATGGGTTCAGCTCAATAGGAATTTTCCAAACAACACCACTCTGTAACGGAGAAAATGAACAAATCTGTACAAATGTACAAATCGTGTGGTCCCTGCTTAACATTAATAAAATAACTGAAAAAATTTCTTTCACTAAATACATGATTTTTATTTGAGAATTTTCGGTGCTACTGGAAAAAATGCCATGCAAAACATGTTTATTTATTTCTTCAATTCAGCAATTTCGTTTATAGTACATACATGCATATGAAGGTACATTTCTTTTTTCTTCAAAAACTTATATTAGGACATGTAAGCATCAGAAAATCTTCGTTTTACTCTCACTTCGAAAACCAATCAATTAAAAAGTGGTGAATTATAAGCGGATACCTTGCGCAGTTTATTTTTAATGCGTTTTTTGAAGTGAAAATTCTTTGCTTTCGGTTGGGAGTAAATGCAAATATCAATGTAACGAAAAATCGACACAATCGTTGGGCTCAAATTCCAAAAGAAAAAGCGAAAGAAAAAGTTAGGCGATGGCTCGGGTGGTTGGTCACGATTAAGATTAAGATTAAGATTAGGATTAATATTAAGATCGAGATTGAGATGGTGATTAAGATTAAAATAACTGTTCCATATTATACAGCTGTGCTCTTAGATGTAAAATAACGTTTTATTTTTCTAAATTAGAACTTTTTCCCGGTACAGAGTGATTTGAAGTTAGGGAAATCTAACCATGCGAGACTTCTCTACACTCAAAAACGGCTGTATGGATTTAGATGAAATTTAACACACGGATCGTTTATACCTCGGACTAGCATTTGGAGTAGTAAAACTGCAAAAAAGAGAGGAAGAAGTTTCACTTTAGCCGTGCGTGGAGTCCACACATAACTTTTTTTTTGTTAAGCAACATGAAAAATCTGTTTTTTTTATACACTCGAATAGGTTCAGTATGTGTATTGAAGTGGCGCGTAAAGCGGAGTTAATAAAATTTTTTACAATTCTGAAAGACAATACCAGACACCTGCATAACGAATATAGGCCAAGAACATTCAACTACATAAAATGCGAAATTCGAGACATTCCCGAATTCATGAATTTATGCCTTTAGTGTAAACAACCAACCCATACAATAAGGCTAAACATAAATGTAGTAACAAAAAAAAGATGTCCTTAATAAATACTCGTAACATCACATGACTTAAACGACAATAAAGTTGTGGTTTTCTTAGTAGATGAAATTATTTTACTTTTTAAGATAAGGGAGGATGTTTTTTCACTACACACCATGATCGAGAGATAAGTAAGGCGGTCTAAGCTGCGGCGTAGAATTATGGAACAATTGAGCTTAAATTTTAACTATCGGAAAAATATAGCTACGATTTGTGAACCAAAGTGTTAATTTTTTGAACCGACCATATTTCGCACAACTAAGTTTAGTAGAAAATGTTTGGTCTTGGTTGATGTTCAAAGTTTTCATGTCATATAATGTCTCCCCTTGGGATAAGAATGGCATGAACTGATAGAACCTTGAATTCTTCAAAAATCCATTTACGTCAGCATTCCAGAGTTAAGCACATGATACTAAATAATATCAGCACTAAATAAAGAAGCTAAAGTATCTGAACAAAAAATAGCAGATTTAATAAAAAAAAAAAAACAATTTAAACAAAGTTTTTTACCCTTTTCACAATTCCCTTCAAAATTCTTCAGCATTCGAAACTTGTATCAGAAAGTCCAGAAAAATATGAAAGTACCTATCTATGTGAAGCGTGAAGTATGTATGTAGGCATATGCGTGCTTTGGAGTGGCCGTTATTGGATTTTATTAATTTCCTACAATAAATCAGGACTTTAGGAGTAAGTTACGTTACCTAAATCAGTGAAGGCTCATAAGCAAACATAGCTATGTATGCACATATTGTACTAAATTCACTAGTTTACAGCAAAACAAAAAATAAACAAGCATAAAACAATCCACTTTTATCTTCTATTTGCACAATAACGATGATTTTCTGACCGGAAAACTTTATTACCAAAAATTGTTACCACTTCTTGTAACCACAATTCTAGGCACACTAGTAACGCTATAAATATATTCAACAATTTAGCTACGGTGTTTTGTAGAAGTTCTAGTATTATACCAGCTTAGTTGGTAACAAAATTTACCGGTTACAAGAGTGCGCAGAATGCGAAAAGTGTTTAGGTATTGAATGACATTTTATTTACCGGAAAAAAATTTTTACACCTAAAGCATTCGATAACCAATTAAATTAAGTATATCAAATTAGAGGTTTTTCAGCCAGATAATTGTATGAATTATTTTATTTTGGACTGGTAGCAAACACTTTTTAACTTGTAAATAAATTTTCTAATTTGGCAGCCGCCGCACAGTGTGGCGGTCCCATACATATTGCGGCCAAAAACAGAATGGCCCGTCGTAAAGCAATGAAATTTGGCATAGTTAATACTTAGGGAAATATTAAGAAATACTGACAAATTTACCAATCCGTCCATACGGGCAGAAAATAAAAATTTCTATTTTAATATTTTTTCAACATATATCGCGAATAACATACTAAAATAGTATGTACTGAAGTAGACAAAGCACATAATAAATGTTTAATATATTTTAGAATTCTAATGCTGGATTTCCGCTAGGCATTAAATGGCAAAGCACAATGACAAATGACAAAGTTCTGCATAAGAGTTTTATACACAAGTACCATGAACATAAGAATTTTCCGACAATTTGTGATGTTTCACATTTTTATAAGCTTTTATTTAATTACATTTTAGGATGGATTTCAGAATAAATAAAATTCTCAAAGTTTTGAATAATATAAAAATTTCTAAAATCTCATTAATTTTGTACATTTCAAAATGCCCTTATTTTACCAAAATTTCTAGAATCTCCCAGATTTCCATAGTTTTTGAAATTTTGTAAATTATCCTAAAAATAAGAAATCTCAAGATGTTTAATAATTTCAAAAAATTCAAAATTGTGAACCTGCGGAACTATTCAAACTTGCTGTGAGTTTCAACTATGTAAAATAGTACAAGTTCGAAAACACAACAAAAAATTATAATTAAAAATTTAATATTAAGTAATTTGGAAATTTTGAAAGGCATTTTTCGCCAAGTGTGTTATAATTATATATTAAAAATATCAATTTTATGCGGACGCAGATACGGTCCATAATTGCGCAAATTTGTAAGTGCTCACGATGTTGCAGTAAAATCGCACTCACGTTTGTTCACGTGACTTAATTCTTTTTTTCTACAAAAATGTATAATATCGTTTTAAAACTGGCACTCGTTCCAAAAGGGGTATTTTTACCTTAATGACTTCGACCATTTATAAATTATTATTAATTATTCCACAATTGTTTTCATTAAAAAACAGCCTCAAGCTCAATAAAATGGCTGAATTTAATGAAAAAAAAAGGATAATTTTTCAATTCTCTCGGCGCACGCACAACCCAATTAATTGCACTGCTTTATTTTTAATGTAGGGATCTGGGGCCAAGAAAAGATTACCAAAAACTCATGAAACAGTATTTTCTTAAAGTTTTCTTAAAAATTATCGATATCGACAAAAACACTTATTAAACGTCGGCTGAATTATATAAGTTAAGAATAAGCTGCCTTTTTTCGCGATGAAACGACGAAATTTTGGAAAATTAAAATACTAGGATTTTGCTAAAAAATCTGATGCCGTAGATAGGAAATCAAAAAACTATAATACTGAAGAGATTGTATTTGTTTACAGCTGTTTTGCATAGCAAATCTCGGGATGAATCCAAACTATTCGTATGGCAATATTGTATAACCTTTTTCCTTAAATATAATAAATATTATTATTTTTCTCAGCAAGAACAAATATTTTTATCAAAATCTTGAATCATTTGACGTTTGAGCTTCGCTATAAATGTACGATCGTGTTATTGAATTAATTATTTTTCATTTACTCTAGAGAAATTGTTTAACTTCCTTCTTAACATAAATGGGAAGTATCAATCAATTGCAGTTTAGTATTATTTTAGTCGATTGCCAAAATTCTCACAATGAGATATCAACGAATATTCGAAAAATTTAGTTTATACGAAAAACTATAATAAATTCATGAAAATTGAACAGATATTTACCATCGCAGACTGCAGCGTCTTTTGTTTACAGGAATTGTTTCTCAATAATAACCTTCCACAGTACAAAACAAATCACAAAATGACATTCTACAGTGTTTTTAAATGAGCTGTAAGTGTTCCCATTTCTGGGGAAACTTGGCGGATAAACTGTGAGGAATGTACTAATTGATTAGTTCACAGATGGAGCTGAATATATTTCCAAGATTTACCTACTGAGTCGCGCGTCTTTCAAAATTTAACGCTTCCAGATAAAAGCCTACTCAAATAACATGATACTTCAAGCTTAGCACACACCTAAAATTTCAAACTCAAGTGAAATTTGACCCAATTTCCCTTTCCCTCTCTTTGGTACTCTGGCAAAAGAGCAGATGAACTCAAACAATGACTATTGACAACAGTTTTTACTTGAGCTTGCACTTTGCTTACTTTGGTGAATACCACTTATATTTTTCTAACGTACATACTAAGGGCCAGTTGTTCAATGTCTGATTAGCAGAAATCGGAGGTAGAAGCTCCGGTTAAATACAACGACTGCTTTATCGATCACATGTTATATGCATTATGACGAAAACGTCGATAATGATGTTTAACCGCGAAGTAGAGATAACCGGACATTGAACTACTGGCCCTAAGTCTTAACTAGAATGAGTAATTATGTGCTGGAATTAGGTAGAAATATTTTGTAGTCCCTTCCCAAATAAAAGCACTTTGATTGTATATTTTTTTTTCAAAATATCGTTTTTGAAAGTAACAGTTATTGATCAAAACTAAAACATAGATTTGATAAAAAAGAAACAACATTGCTGTCCTTAAAAGAAGGTTCCATCATTGGTATAGACTAAATTTTTGTCCATTAAAAAAAAATAAGCGAGAATTATAAGTTCGAAGTTAAGCTTCCAAACAAAAATATTTTTGCTAATAGGGCCTTAAAAGGAAAGCGGCTCGGCTTCAGAGAGTTGGGAAGCAATCAAGGAAATTTTTTGGGAAAGGTTCTGTGACACCTTTTAATTGAAGTGTTTTCAACCGATCTATACCATTTTTGTGCGCCACGTAACACTGTGCGACGCGGCTAGAAGGTTTTAAAATTTTCCCTTTTTGGCCTGAAACCAGTCCGCAGTATATTTTTTAAAAAGTTTTAAAAACACGCGAACACATCTTTACTGTTCTGTGAGTTTCAAGTGTACACTGAAAATTATGTACACTTTTCATTTTATGATTCAGGAAGTGTGAGAGTGAATTCCAACTGTCAAAATTGTGTGCGCTTTCTCATTTTTCGATTCAGCAAGTGCGAGAGTTTTACCTGTCAAAATAGTGTAAACTTCTCTTCCAAAAAAGGTGAGTTTTGGTTGTGTGTGTGTACACTGCATTTTCCCACAGTTACAGAATCCAGACCCTGGTGTCAATTAATCCATTTTCATGGCCACAAAAAACCAAAAAACGCATTTAAATTTTCCTTCAGAGTTCATTGCATGCTCTTTAAGAAATAATTCAAAAAATTGCGTTTGAAGGTCGGTTTTGATGTGGAAGTAACTTTTCACTCAATAAGATCTTTAAAATTACCTTCAAAAGTAACATTTTTCACGTTCGTTGCATACTGGTTTAAGGACACACAAAGAAAAAATTAAAACCCCTTTTTTGAAGATCAAGACAATTCTTGTTTCGCTATCTCTTTTCGTTCTCGAGATATTTGATGTTGCCCCTTTTTTCCAAACTAGAACACTGTACGCCATAGGTGAGTGGTTAGAGGTGTGCACTTCCACTCCTTTCGAGAAAACAAAATTGCGCATATTTAAGTGAAGCAGGGTGTATTTGGAACTGTGAGAAGTTTAGTTTAACACTTTATAAAGAAGGCGTAGCTTTAAATGAATGTTTCTGTTACAGAAATTGTTTATCTCTGGCGATAAGTGTTGTGATAAGTGTTTCGTAATGAAAGCAGACATCGTTTTTTCTAAAAAGCGCATAAAATTTAAAATTGTCCGGGAATTATTTTACCGAGCCGTAGTTGCAACTGATTACTTTAGTTTCCTAAACTAAATTAAACTTAACTAGTTTTTTTGCCGGAACTAAAAACGCGAAATAACTCGTGCAAAAATCAGCACTCAGGCTGCATGCATGCCGCGAATTGTACTGTTTTCAGTATCCTTTTCATCTGTTTTAAATCTACATACTTGAATTACGAATAAATCGAAGCAGATCATGTGCCGAAGAGCAGTTGATCATCTCTCAACACATGGCTGCCAAAACCTCGTAGCTAATCTTCTCAAAGGCGGGGCAGAGACACAAAAAGTGTTCCGGCGTCTCATTCTCTTCAACACAGGAATGGAAAATGGAGTTGACATGGATGGTAATCACAGTCAAATGTTTTTACTGCTTGAAGTGTCCAGTCTACAGAACCACAAGTTGTCTGCAATCCAAGCTGTTCATCCAGTTTCTGACGATGGCCGAAGGTGGTCTCATTACCAGGTACTCCCAAGTGGCGTGACTCCCAGAGTTAAGACAAGTTCGTTATTTTTACAAGCATGTTTAATAGTTTAGCCAAGATTTTAATTTCCAAACCAGTCTGGGGCTTGGCTGTCACTACACTCAGAAAAAATGCTAGGAAAAAAGTATCTTATTCTAAGGAAATATTACCTTGAAATAGTTTCTTTAATATGAGTAAACGCTTTGACTCAGTTTAAGTAAAACACAATTCCTTAGTTTTTAGGGAAAATTTACTTGCTATTTCATCCCCCGTGAAAGGAATAAGTACCCAGTAGATAATTTCAAGAGTTGAAAGCCCTTCCGAAAGGCCTTGCTGAGAGTCAAGAGGCCTTCCACTATACATTCCTTTCTCCTTCCTTTTTTGTCTAGAGTGGCACAAATTAAAGTGCTTTTTCTTTCGCTACTTATGGAAGGGCATTTATAGGACATACTTCAGAAGGCCTTTTGGAGGAGTTCTTTTAAAGTTGCATCTTTAGTTTATAAAAATCATACATCTTTGACGTATTTGCTTAAGCTTTATATCAAATATGTGCTATTGTAACTAAATATATTTATTCAAATTCATTTCTAATGCTAAATAATATAAATTTATGCATTCGCGTAAATTGTAAATGGATAATCCCTTCTAGAAGGCATGCAAGGAAGTACTTTTTTCAGCCCTCCTTGGGTAGGCCTCTTAGAATGGCTTTACTTAAGAAGGTCTACCTAAATGCTGGGTATGTCACTTTGCTCATGGCGCTCAAACAGTGGCAATGGCCGACAAAGAAAAGTTCTGGAGTGCTATTTAGTCGAGAGATGCAAGGTTCGAGTCCCAGAGCAGGATTTTTTTAATTATTTTTTATTTACTCTTTATTGTAATTTTTTAAATTGTATTTAAAAAAATTTATCTAATTTATTTTTTATGGTATTTGAGTATTAAGGTTTTTCCATATATCTTAATCCATTTAAGAATTTGTATTTCGTGGTTTTCAGTATTTTTTCATATTTCAGAGACTGATTACTTGGACGCTTTTTAAAAAACGGACCACCTTAGCATGCATAAAGCAAAATTCGTTTTAAAATTAATTTTGCTAATTTTTTTCGCTTATAATTAAGCAATTCCAATATCTCGTTGATCCAGTTTTAAATATTTATGAATATACATTTTTTAGATGCGAAATTTGTTTCCGCTAATTGCGGAAATAATAACCACAATCACAAGTGCACACATCTATTAAACAAATTGTCATTGCTTATGAGAACCTCAGCAAATAATTAGCATATTCTACTCATAACAAGCAAGCTTTTCTTATTTCGAGCTACGAAGTAATTTAAACAAAAACACGTTCACTACTTAACCGATACTTTAGGTTCGCTTTTTCACACAATTTACTAATAGTTCGTAACAATTTTACTGGAATTTTACTGGCTGTCGTTTTCGTAAGCCAAAACTTGCAAAGTAGGGGAAATTAAGAGAGGAAAAAAAGCAGTGAAGTTGCCAATTTTAATGAATTTATGATAGATAAATATTTACTGATAACAGGGCTCGGATTTAGTTGAGCTAACAACTACCAAAAAATTAAATAATGACCTTAAAAATCATCAAGCAGAGTAAAAAATGCCCTCAAAATTTTAAAATTTACAGCCGTATTCTGTATCACGAACGATAGGCAACACGAACGATCCGTCTGCAGAGGAATGCTTCAAAAATTATTCCGCCGGAATCATTCTTGCCGGTTTAAACGCAACCGGGACCATTTCAACGTAATATATGAAAAACAAGACGAAGACGACCGATAGAGTAATAAAATAATAATCAGAGATGTTGTGGTCCGCAGACAAATCGTTCGTGTTGCCTATCGTTCGTGATACAGAATAAGGCTGTTAGAGCCATTTTTTT
>NW_023458558.1:73914127-73918764 GCF_013731165.1 Rhagoletis pomonella
ATATTTTAACCACTCTACAGAACGTATTTAGACAGGATTTTTTGTGTATATAATAAACGAAGTACATGATGACATATGATTTCTTTCTCCAAATACGTAAATGTACATATATATGCATACATTCAGCGCGTGGCGAAGCCTCGCGCATCTGTCACCGGCTAGTTTTATTATAAAACAATAAAAACTAGGTACGTTTTTATGTTGTCAACATCAAATTTCCTTCTATTACCGACTAATATATGTATTTTTGTACATACATAACAAATTTTCTTTCTACGTCAGGGGGAGATTCTGTAACCAGTTAGCGACAAGTTTCGTATCGATATCGCACTTGTTGACGTAAAAATATTTCATATCATACGTCAACAAAACCGATACCGATTCGAAAATTGTCGCTAACTGGTTACAGAATCTGCCCCCAGCACTAGATAACCGAGAATACTTGTAGAAGACAATATCGTTTGAAGTCATAGCATTAAAATATATTGCGTTAAAACTTTCACCACTCCAAAACATTAGCAACAGATTTTAAATTTGTGTACCCAACATTTTTATCTGGCCTTTTCTTTAATTCACAATATACTTTTTTAGAGCCCCCGCACATTGCAGACTTTATCTTACCAACTTAATCGCGGCCGACTAAGAAGTTGAAAGTGCAGCCCGATTGCGTTCAAACTAGAAACTCTGTCAACTATCGTTAACGAGTTGATCACCAAGGCACCCTTCTACGTGCGCACACTGCAGACTTTTTAGTCGAGCCAACCAGGGCTGCCATCTTGGAACAAAATTTAAAAAAATGTATTATAAAAGGAGTACTAAAAGATACTCATGTAAATAAATCTCAAACCGTCTTTAAAAAAGTCACAACTCAAAATAATACGTTCGACAGAAAATGCGAAAAACTATTTCGTAGCACATGCTAATCATATGGGCAAGGGCGACTTTACCTTAGGTTTTTTTTAACAAAAAATAACAAAAATTTGCTTCAGCTTTTGCTGAAAGGTAAATAAAAGTGCTGTGTACATTTTTAGTGCGTAATTTCAAAAATGCCAAATTATGAGTTGTGACTATTTTGAAGACGGTGTGCGAAATGTGCAATAATATGGTATTTGTCCGTGACAATTTGTATTTTATAGTTCCTCGTGCTTGTGGCCGAAAGTCATAGCCTACTAATCATAGGCAGTGTTGCCAGAACTTTTCAGGGCGACCGGCTAGATTGGACAAAAAAAAACGGCTAAAATGTTTCAACCAGAATAAAATTTTTTTTAATACATTAACTAGAATTAGAAAGACTAGTAAATCCATTGAATTTTTTTTGGTTAATAAAGATTATACGTAGCTAAGCTTTACATCAGAAGTCATGTTTGTATTACTTAAATATAAAAGCAGAGATTAATTACAAACTTATGGCGTTTTCTTTTCTATTAAACAATTTTGCCTTCTTATAAATATTGGATCATTTTCAGTAGGTTGCTTTTTGTCCCGCTAAATGGCTATATTAGCTGAAAGTATGGCACTTTTGCTTAGTCGGAGGGCAATATTTTGAGAAATGAACACGTAAATCTGTGAAAACAGAAGCTAGTTTAATTTATTGACATTCGTTGTTGTTTCCAACCACTTCACTTTTAACAAGTTTATGACATTTAACTAAAATCATGCCACCAGATACACTAGCAGAAAAATTTTTGTTTCTTAAAAAGTAGAAAAAAAAATTTGAAGTTAGTGAAGTTGGATGAAAATCAGGGACGTAAAGCGGTTTTGAATCGAACCGGTTTTGAACCGGAAAACCGCTTTTTTCTATGAATTAACTGAACCATTAACCGAACCGAAATTTTTCACAAATGTTTGATACCAATTTTCAATAGATAAATGTACCCACTTTTTTTCTTTTTGTTAAACATGGTAATACCTACCATGTTTTTTTACCATGTGACAATATCAAATGTAAAGGCATCCCATCTCACTTGACTCTTAACCTTGCGCGCTGTTGCACTTGACACTGGACACTTAAATTTGCGCGTTATTTTTTTGTATTTCGAACCGTTGAACCGAACCGAAACCCCGGTTCAAAGACCAAAAAACCGCTTTGACGAACCAATCCAAAAGTGCAACAACGGTTCGAGCCGCTGAACCGAACCGACCAAATTTTTCATCCGACTCACGTCCCTGATGAAAATATTAAAAGTGTTGCGCGTTTCCAAACTGCCAGAATTCGGTACACCTGAGCAAACGTTCGAATATAAAGTTGTTTGCTTTTCCGAGGTAGGGTACGAAGTTTGATAACAAATTGCTGACGCAAAATATCTTTAAACCTCTGAAAGATGTACCATTATCCGTGGAACAGGAAAGAGCTCGAGTTAAAATGATGCCTGCAACTTGTTACAGTACCAATTTTTGGATTCTCGGAATTTCCTGATAAAGATGTGGTGCTGCTAAAAATATATTTACAGAAATATAAGCACAAAACTATGTATATGTCACAAGAATTATCCACATAAGATGAAAACTACTGCAGTTTCATTTTATAAAATTTAAAAAGTATGTTTGCACCATGTATTGCTCCACATCAAATTCGTGCCCTTTTATTTTCTAAGTATAGCGAATAAAACTTCACACTTAAATTTAAGACATTCATAACAAAAACTTTATGAAGAAAATCCCCGCTACGTTCTCCCAAATATAAACTGGGACGCAAAATTTAAGCAAGTTTTGCCTATTTTTCTTACGTTTATCTAATATTTATTATTTTTTATGAATATGTAGCTATTACTTAACAAATAACATATACTGCAAACAGATTTCACCCTTGGTGTAAAAATTATGAAAATTCTGCAAAATTTCAGCAAAACTTGTAACTTTTTAATCTGCTAAAATGACACGTCCCAGTTTATGTGTATTTGGGTCACTCACTTAAAACAAAAAACATAGAAAAAAACTCACTATCTATTGTTTTTCAATTTTATATAACACAGTCCGACATGAAACTTTTCTCAAGGATAAGACTAGCCATTTCTAATAGATTTTGGAGCACTAAATTTGTTAAAATAAAAACTTGTATATTTGAATTTTAATAAAATAAGGCGAAGAGCAAAATCGGCTAAAAACGGCTATTTTTTGCAAAACGGCTAACAAATCGGCTGCCGGCTAAATCGAATTTTTTCCGGCTGTTTGCTGTCGCAACCGGCTAAATCTAGCCGGAAAACGGCTAAAATGGCAACGCTGATCATAGGCGAGTCACTTCATACCTAAAAAAGTGCACTGTCGTCGATATTCTAGCAATTTGCAACCGATTTACACCATTTCCAGTTGGATTTTGGAAAGCGTCAATTGGATTTTAGAATAGTCAATTGAATTTCAGAAAGCGTAAATCAGATTTTAGAATAGTCTATTGGATTTTAGAAAGCGTCAATTGGATTTTAGAATAGTCAAGTGAATTTAGAATAGGTTAATTGGATTTTAGAGTAATCAAGTTCATTTTAGAAAACGCTAAATGATCCAACATTTTCACCAACAATTCACGTTCACGTTTGGTTTGGTGGTCGTCAGAAGGAATATCCTCCATTGCTGTCTTAGATAACGCTGGTTTACAGCAAAAATGTTCTATGGCTGCCACTATCCAAAACCAAAGTAGAATTGCTCGGTATGGATACGTTTTCGATATAATTGCAAGTTACCGTTATTCAGCTTAATATTACATTTACATTGAGCCCAAATGCGTCATTTGGGCGAGAAACCTCAAATGCGAGGCCAAATCACGCATTTCTCCATACAAATTCACATTTCCAGAATGACGCATTTCGACGCATTTACACAAAATCACGAAACAAATGCGTTCCAATTGCCGTACTATTTTATTGAACGCACTCAGAAACAAAAGTTCCACAAAAGCTTTGGTTTGTCTTTGACATTTGGAATTTTTCAAACACAAAACAAACACAACGAAATAAATAAATCTTTGAAATTTGTGTGTAAAAATTGTTAATTTATACAAGAGCTTTACACATTTTTAGTTTAATCAAAGAATAATTGCCTTTTTGTGTCCAAAAAGCGTTAACAATGTAATAAATGTAGTGTTTGTTTACATACATTTTGTTTTTGTCTTCCCTTTTCATTTGATGAGAAGTCAAAGCAAATGCGGATCAAGCAGTGTAAACACCTTCAAATGACTGATTTCAAATCACGCATTTTGGTCCAATGTAAATGTAATATAAAATAAAACTTGTTTCTTTTAATCACGTATATCTTACAAATGAAAGTCAATGAAATTCTCCATAAACCGTATATACATCACTTTCCGATAGGGCTTATCTTTTCTGACAAATTAATTAATCATTCCAGCTTTTTTTATTTTTTAATGAAAAAATTTAAAAAATTAAACTTTAACAGAAGTAAAATAAAAAAAAAACAGGTTCTGTGCCAAATTTTTGCATTTGTGCTAAAGCCTATTCTATTACAAAAAAAAAAAATCAAGTCACTGATGAAGAAAATCGATGGATAAATACGAAATAATGAGTGGTCAAATAAAAATGCGCAAGATTATTTTTGAGCACGAAAGAATGTTACTCATATGCCGCGTACACCTAAGTAACACGCTTTTCTGCTCATATTTCATACAAAAAATCTTTGCGCATTTTCAT
>NW_023458558.1:73918864-73920754 GCF_013731165.1 Rhagoletis pomonella
GCCTTCAACAATGTCACTCCAGAGGCAATAGTCAAGTATATTCATAATCTGGGGGTTAAAGGCGCCAAACATTGTTCCAAGTTACATCACAGTTAAGAGACATTTTTTCTTTTAGTCGTGTGAAAAATAATAGGAACATGGCATTTTGACCAGTTTTGACAATTTTTTTTGCTGACGGTTTCACGCATTTTCTGCCATACAAAGTATGTTCGAATATTTTCTAGTATGTAAAAAAGTAATAACATCATCAGCAAAAAAATCATCCAAAGTGAACGCGAATTCTTAGCCACTTGAAACTTGCACTTTGTTGAGCTAGAAATTAATGGACTATAAAACTTCATACTTACAATTTTTCTAAAAATTCCTAACAAAAAGTTTGTTGCTGTTGTAAAATTTAGGTGAATTTTTCTAATTTTTCTACAAAGTTTGAAATCTATACTTATGTATGTATATGGCTTTTGTTAGACAATGAGCTGTATTTTTATAAAAAATTATAAAAATTAAATAAGCGAAAGAAAAAGTATCAAAACTTGTCAAAATGTTGTGTCCCTCTTATATTCAAAGGACTCTATGATTTAAAAAATTAAAATTTTGAGCATTTCATACAACCACATCATCATCAATCATTCAGCTTTACGGTTTGTATAAGGCATGATACAAAAAAAGAAGGTAGTTTCACTGTGAAATTTTTTTTACATAAACTGCGCCTATGAACTTTATACTTTTCGTAAATTGCTCAAGTAGCACTGCCACCTCAACATGTTATTGTTTTGGAAATTCTAATACTTTTAATGGTATTTTTTATGCATAACACGCAAGGTAAATTTACTTATTTCATCGTATTAGCAGAGCTGTTAATAAGTGTGTACTGATTTAAAATACCTTAAACTACCTTACCACAAAAAAAAATGGAATTACCTGCAGTATTACATGAAATATTATTATATCTGGCCCTTTAAGAAATTTAGATATTAGGATGTTGCTTTCATTTGGATCGTATTTAGTGGAAACATTAACAAAGGAATGGTTAAAAAGTAGCTTATCGTCAATGAAAGCACCATGGAAGCATAAACTTATTTGTGATAACGCAAGATGTAGTCATGAAGAGGGACGTAAAAAAATGTCCTAATTCTTGGAGCTCCAAGTTATAGTTCATAGATAGATACACTACTCGCTCTAATGCTGCTGGTTGAGCGTTTCGCGTTTGGCACATCCGTCCCGAAGCTGAAAATTTTCTGCCGAAATAATGGTCAATATAATTGCTTAATCAAATAGATTCTCTATGTGCATTACACAAGGTATTATACTTGTCCTCCGTTTTATATTTAATTTTAGAAATAAATCACTAAAAGCTCGCTATAAAATGATGCTCAAAATATATATATTTTTTTAATTTTTTAAATAACACTGGATCACAAATTTTGATTTGATTTTTGTCCTCCAGATGCCACTATCTATTCTATGGATACGTTTTCGAGATATTTTCAATTTACCGTTATTCAGCTTAAAACGAAAGGTGGTTCCACTTATTCACTTATATCTCATGAACCAATTCAATAAGTTGGAAATGCAATCGCAAGTGAAAGCTAACAAAATATAAAGCTGAAAAAACATAAACATAATAGTCTCTGACAAATTAATTAATCATTCCAGTTTTTTTTTTCGATGAAAAAAATAATAGAATCAAACTTTAACAAGAGAAAAATTAAAAAACTAACAGGCTATGTGTCAAATTTTTGCAGTTGTGTTCCGTGTCACTGTGTTCGTTTACGCTAATCTCCGAACTCGCTTAACCGGTTTCAATTAAATTTTGTGGGTGTGTATTGTTGGTTCCAACTTAAAAGATAGGATAGTTTTCAACCCGAGAAAATATTTTTTTGTCATCGAAAT
>NW_023458558.1:73920854-73926069 GCF_013731165.1 Rhagoletis pomonella
AAAAAAACTCACTATCTATTGTTTTTCAATTTTATATAACACAGTCCGACATGAAACTTTTCTCAAGGATAAGACTAGCCATTTCTAATAGATTTTGGAGCACTAAATTTGTTAAAATAAAAACTTGTATATTTGAATTTTAATAAAATAAGGCGAAGAGCAAAATCGGCTAAAAACGGCTATTTTTTTGCAAAACGGCTAACAAATCGGCTGCCGGCTAAATCGAATTTTTTCCGGCTGTTTGCTGTCGCAACCGGCTAAATCTAGCCGGAAAACGGCTAAAATGGCAACGCTGATCATAGGCGAGTCACTTCATACCTAAAAAAGTGCGCTGTCGTCGATATTCTAGCAATTTGCAACCGATTTACACCATTTCCAGTTGGATTTTGGAAAGCGTCAATTGGATTTTAGAATAGTCAATTGAATTTCAGAAAGCGTAAATCAGATTTTAGAATAGTCTATTGGATTTTAGAAAGCGTCAATTGGATTTTAGAATAGTCAAGTGAATTTAGAATGGGTTAATTCGATTTTAGGGTAATCAAGTTCATTTTAGAAAACGCTAAATGATCCAACATTTTCACCAACAATTCACGTTCACGTTTGGTTTGGTGGTCGTCAGAAGGAATATCCTCCATTGCTGTCTTAGATAACGCTGGTTTACAGCAAAAATGTTCTATGGCTGCCACTATCCAAAACCAAAGTAGAATTGCTCGGTGATTCCGAAAATCGAGTTAATTTTTTTTCTATGGATACGTTTTCGATATAATTGCAAGTTACCGTTATTCAGCTTAAAATAAAACTTGTTTCTTTTAATCACGTATATCTTACAAATGAAAGTCAATGAAATTCTCCATAAACCGTATATACATCACTTTCCGGTAGGGCTTATCTTTTCTGACAAATTAATTAATCATTCCAGCTTTTTTTATTTTTTAATGAAAAAATTAAAATAATTAAACTTTAACAGAAGTAAAATAAAAAAAAAAACAGGTTCTGTGCCAAATTTTTGCATTTGTGCTAAAGCCTATTCTATTACAAAAAAAAATCAAGTCACTGATGAAGAAAATCGATGGATAAATACGAAATAATGAGTGGTCAAATAAAAATGCGCAAGATTATTTTTGAGCACGAAAGAATGTTACTCATATGCCGCGTACACCTAAGTAACACGCTTTTCTGCGCATATTTCATACAAAAAATCTTTGCGCATTTTCATTTGACCACTCATTATTTTGTATTTGTACATCGATTTTCTTCATCAGTAACTTGATTTTTTTTGTAACAGAACGGGCTTCAGTACAGATGCAAAAATTTGGCACAGAACTGGTTTTTGTTTTAATTTTTCTTCTGTTAAAGTGTGCTTTTCTTCATTTTTACATTAAAAAATAAGAAAAAGCTGGAATGATTAATTAATTTCCGTGAAGAAGTTCTTACGACAACTCAAAATGGGGGAGTATCATTGGTCCACAGAAATCCAATATACATATACTTATTTCAGACTAAATACCTTAAATATCTTACAATTGTATTTGTAGGCATTAATCAAGAATTGTCTTTATTCTGTTTAGTGATTGATTCAATAGTGGTAATTTGACTTTGATCCCTGGTGTCTCCGAATTACTACACTTGACGATTATTGGAAATAACAAGACTCCAGCGCCACCTTGCGGCTTTTTTTGCAATAGCATTGCCCCTACCGTTACCAATATCTATATATCTCAAATATGAGCCAAATCGGATCATAAATAGGATTTTTAGTAATAACTCGACTGCACTGCCATCTGGCGTTTTAAGTTGTGAACCTAAATTATACAGGGACCCCATAAAAAATTTCATTAAAATCGTTTCGGTCGTTTAAGAGTTCACTCAGAAACACACGTACCGAAGAATTACATATGTACATATGAATTTACAAATAGGTAAACGTTTCAAAAGTTTTGGAAGGCCCCACGCCCCCTTCTCCAATAGCCCGCACTTTTCTCCATGAGTATGAGATTGATTTCAGATATTTCCATACCAAGTTTAAGGACTCAACCACAAATACCTCCAGAGATATGCGGTATGAAAACTTCGATTTCTATGGGAGATGCCACGCTTCTTTGATATATGGAAATTATTATCAGCCCATAACCATCCTTGGAAAGTCTGCAGTAGGTGTCTCTCTTTTTCTTCTTTATTAGCGCTGTAACCGCCTAGGCAATTTTGACCGAGTCCAAAACAGCACGCCAGTCATTTCTCTTCTGTGCCAACTGACGCCAATTGGAAATGCCAAGTGAAGCAAAGTCCTTCTCCACCTGGTCTTACCAGCGCAGAGGAGGCCTTCGTCGTCCTCTGTTACCAGCATCGGTGTCCGCGGTTAATACTTTCAGAGCAGAAGCGTTTCTGTCCATTCGAGCGACATGGCCAAGCCAGAGGAACCGCTAAATTTTAATTCGCTACATAGTGCAGCGTAAAGCTCATACAGCTCATCGTTAAATCGTCTGCGGTATTCGCATCGCACACGTGTACCGAATTTCAAGCAAATCGGACCATAAATGAGGTATTTTATAATAGATCGGTCCCTGGTCCACCTATCAGAAAAAAGTGTAGGATACTATCGCACACGAAAATTACACGTTCGTCAGAAAATGCGAAAAACTATTTCTTAGCACATGCTAATCATATGGGCAAGGGCAACTTTACCTTAGATTTTTTCAACAAATTATAACAAAAATTTCGCCAGCTTTTGCTGAAAGGTAAATAAAAGCTCTGTGTACATTTTTAGTGCATAATTTCAAAAATGCCAAATTTTGAGTTGTGAAATAGTAAATTTTTGGTGGTGCTGAAAGCTATTTATAAATAAAATTTCATGAAAATCTGAACTGCCGTTCGCCAGACTATTATTGTTAATTATTATTATTGACGTGGTGAAATTGCTTGTTGATGGTAGCAAGAAATACAAAGAATTGTGTGCAACAAAACAAAAAGTCAGCATATAGAGAAATCAGAGAGCATACTTATTTTATTTTAGCTTTGCGAACGATTCGCATCATTTTACACATTCGCATTCGACATTTGCATTCGCATCAAGTGATACGAATGTTTTGCGAATGCGAATGTGTACATGGGCGGAGCGCGCAGCTATTACGGCGCGTTTACATTGGACATTGCTCTGAAAAGACAATAAAGAAATACGTATTAGTTGTTAAAAACGCTGATAATTGTCTCCAAAACATAGGCGTCCTGACAATAGTTAAGACAATGTCGAACGTGAACGTTGAATTATAAGTTGCAGAAATACGCATTTCGCGCGAGCTATTTGACCTAAAAACTAAAAAATAAAAAAGAGACACAACAGCGTCTCTTTAATTCTTATACCCGTAGAAATTTTATGCATACAAGATCGCTGTTGGTGGCATGAGCTTGCTGCTGTGTATACATGCCAGTCTAAATGAACCTTCATTTCCATTTAACACGCGTGGTTTCTCAGAGCGTATGCCTACTCTAACCATACACTTGTACTACTGCTGTATGCATATGGCTGTATTAATGTTTCAATCTTACAAAAATGCATTAAAGATATGTATCCCCATATGTAAATGCTACTTTTCTGAATCATTTTAACATACGGGGACATAAAAAAAATTAGCATTACATATGCAAATGCATATCTTGTAAAAGCCCGTTAGAGCTGAAAATACTATCGCACAACACGTCCGTTCACTAAAATTTTTGTACCAGACTGAAAATTAGAGCTGTAAAACTATCGCTGGTACTATCGATACTATCGAATGGTTATATTTGTTGCACTATCGAATGGTCGTTGGCCACTATCGATAGTCTTTGTTTGAGGAAATATACATATGTACTACTTAGTATGCATTTCTTTATTTTTGAAAATGGGAATTTGGCAACAGTGATTTGGATGGAAGAAACGATTGATATATGTATGCCAGGGTTAGTAAAATTTTGGAGATTTCCGTTTGAAACTTTGAATGGATAAATAATCATGTATTTGTATAATGATTTGGGTCTTTGTAGCGCACGCTTGAAATATGGACTTTCCGTAAATGTTATAGTGCGTTCTATACCAAAATACTGTGAACGTAGCAGGAGTTGGACTGATGAAAGTTTTTTGTAATACATACAGTTTTCTTTACATTTACAAGCGATTTGTTTTTCTATAATTGGGAATTTTAGGTTTTTATTTTGTCGGTTTAAAATATTTTAAAAATCGAAGAGAAGGGACAAAGGTACTGAAAATCGCTATATAACAATAAGCTAATTCTACAGGAACTAAATAAAACTTAAAAGTTTATATAAATAGCATCGTCAATGCATTTTAAAATATCCGATACTATCGATAGTATCGATAGTTTCAATGCAAACTATCAAAAACATCGAATGGGATGACTATCGCTCTACTGAAAATATTACAAAAATGCTATTTAAAATTTATCAAGAAATGTACTTAAAACAACAACAACGTACGTTCGCCTACAGTTCGTTAGAATTCGAATTTATTTGTGGAAATTCATGACTACGCATGAATTGTTCACACTAATTCACTCATATAGCAAGCATTCTTCATGAATGCATACAAACGATTTCAACTGGGTATTATCCGGTGTAAACCCTAAGTCAGCTCACGACCACTAAGCACACAATCGCGGCGTATCGCTCATTTAACGGTTAGTATAGTCGTAGAAAATAGAAATACATATCGCACACCGCATTTGCCAAAAAAAGATATATCAGACCATGAAGTAGTATTCAAATGTAGATAAACTGCATTCTTAGTTTTGTTCTATCGCGCCACTTTTTCGAGATATTTGCCAACCAAGCTTTTAATTTTTATTGCCTTAGAAGGTACATATGTATATTTTTGTCATAAAAAAGATCTTATTTCTAATTTTTGCTATAAGTTCTTAAGTGTTGTTACCTGTGGAAATACTGTTGGTAACCAACTTCACAGGCGTAATCTTAGGCGATGTCGAATCTCTAAGAAAATCGCCTCAGTAAGTGCAGATTATCTTTCACGCACGCAATATAAATTTTTAAATGGCAGCACATTCAGCTCTTCAACTAATACAAAATTTTCTTGACATTTAAATTCAAATTGAGGAGAAAATTGACTGTTCAACTCTTCTGAAAAAAAAAACATTTTTCAATTTAGGTTAAAAAAAAAGGTTATTTCAGTATAATTGTGGTAGTTTTTTAAAATACGTGGTAGTTG
>NW_023458558.1:73926169-73929422 GCF_013731165.1 Rhagoletis pomonella
CTTCATGCGTGAAGGCTTTCTCTGACCGCTTTACCAATGTATGCAGGTCGGTATTCACCGACCTTTTCTTGCAATAAGAATATTGCGCTCTTGAAAGCATAGTTTCATAATTTTTTTGTTTGAGCAAAATCGGACTAGTGGTTCTCGAGTTATGTCAAAAAAAGACCACCAAAGGTGACAATTTCCACTATATGATAGTTATATATATATCTCGATTCCTAGACGTGACCCAGCGAAACGCCGGGACACGTATAACTTCTTTTTTACCGATATAACTTTCCCCGGTAGTTTGAACCCTTCCCGATCACTGACCCCTACCATTTGTCTCACAGTGTTATTATTATTAACTCTTAAAAAAGTAGCCTATTTTTCAACCTAGCTCATAAGCTATCTGTGTGAAAACTTCCATGCAAATCAGTTCACTCATTTCCGCGTATTAATTTAATGAAACTTTTTTAACAGGTGGCAACTCTTAAGAAAAGTAGCCTATTTTCCAATGTAGGTCATAAGCTATCTGTGTGCAAATTTTCATGCAAATCCATTCAGTCGTTCCCGCATATTAAATAAATGAAACTTTTTTAACAGGTGGCAACTCTTAAAAAAAAATCTTATTAACCAATCTGACCCATAAGCTATCTGCGTACAACATTTCATGCAAATCCGTATAGTCGTTACCGCGTGCTGATTTCCCAAACATCCAAACATGCAAACTTTCACATTTATAATATTTATTAGATTCATGACTTTAACGTAAACCTAGCGACAGATGAAGCAGAACAACAGATTAAATTTCTAAAAGAATAACTAAAGTTAGGAATATATACAAATAGAAATGCTCAAACTACAAGCTCAAAAACAGTAATTGATGCGGTGTTTTCAAGATATTTTAACGCCCTTGAGTCACACGTATATATAAGTGTAATATTTTATCAATCATACAGATAATTTTATGTATTAAAAAAATTAAAATTGAAAATAATTAAAAATGCAACAAAATGTATAAAATTAAGTGAAGTTAATATTTAATTTCTAACCTAACCTACATGTGTATGTAAATATGTAACTGAATCCCTTAATAATATGTTTACATATAAAAAGATTATCCTCATTTTCGCTCTTAACTCCCTTATTTGTAATTAGAAAAAGAGATTAGCCATACAAAATTATAATTATAAAATAATCTTAGATTAAACCGATAAATTTTTGGTGTCCAACAAAGTTTCATCGATTATACTTGCAAAGAAGACGAGGAATGTCAAATGTAAAAGTAAACAAAAAATGACGCTAGCAAGGAAAAGAGGTCTGTAAAGTTATTTTCAATAAAATATTAAGCTAAAATATATTTAAATATCATAATATGTGTAGCAGAAAAAAGTGACCACGGTGGCACAGAGAAAAAGCTTAACTTTTCCTCGAGTTGTGAAAATAACAAGCACAACCATTTTAACAACTAACGAGCTTTTATCGAGTTCATATTTATATATAAACGTACTTTTAAGCTTTGCCGTACGCATATGTTTACACATCAAATATCATGAGTACCTAGTACTCACGCCTTTTTTTTCAATAAAATTTTAATTGTTCTCTTGATAATTGCACTGGCCTATATTCAAAAGATATAAAGGAACAGCATTAATATTGCTTGGGTACATTTATTTAGGGCGCTTGTTCCAAATATTCTAATCTTTTTTTAATATTAACTATAGTTTGCAAATTTAGGAACAATTTCGGTAGCTCTAAAATAGAAAAACCACTATTTTCCATCACCGTGAAAAATTTTGTTTATGGAAATGAGTATGGAAACACTGAACAAGCACAACTTCTAGAAACACTAACTAGTTATAGGAAGTTAACAGCAATTTATTTGTATTGAACATTTTCCGTGTTTTTAAATATATTCTTTATAATCTGAACGATTTTCATCATAAATCAGTAAAAGTAAGTCTCGCCTTCAATTTAGTAATTATTACGTACGGATCGAGAAATATTTACCAAAGTTATGTCGAAAAACTAAGGTAGATCTCTAGTTTTTTCTATAAAAATGTCTCTCCAATTGTATAAATAACTTTTAAATAAAAGAACTGGATTACAGAAAAGTGTGCGACTTTTTTCGTTCAAGCTGAATGCAAAGTAATATCGTCCAATTGGAGAGCCCTCAAAAGAATTTCCCAGGATATGTTAAAGACTTTTGCATTTACCTACAGTTACTTCTTCACGTAATGGAATTAACTAAAATATTTATATCTAAACTATGGATGATATCCAAATAAAAAACGAAGATAAAAGTGGATATCGTGCCAATATCTTCCTTATACCATAATACAAATATTTAAAGGTAGTCTCACTTCTTCTTATTCGCCATTGCTTCCCATTTGATGTAAACTGTGCTTTTGACATTTTCTTTCAAATCGAAGCTACCATATTCTTTGAAGAAATTAAAAATTAGTTTTTTACTTAAAGCAAAAAAAAATATTTCAAAAATTACACTGGTTTACAGCAAAAATGTTCAATGTATGCCACTATCCAATTCCTATAAAGAATTGCTCGCTGATTCCGAAAATCGACTTAATTTTTTATTCTATGGATAAGTTTTCGAGATATTTTCAATTTTCCGTTATTCAGCTTAAAACAAAAAGTGGTTACACTTAATCCCGTATATCTTACGAACCAATTCAACAATCTTAATACGAAATACGGCAAATGAAAGCTAACAAAATTCTACATATACTGTATATACATAGGTCTGATAGCTTATGTCAAATTAATTAATCATTCCAGATTTCTTGTTTTTTTTTATGAAAATATGAAAAAAACACTTTAACAGAAGAAAAGTTAAAAAAATAACAGGTTCTGTGTGTAATGTTTGCCTTTATTTTACTAATGAAGAAAATTGATAGATAAATAAAGAAGTACTGAGTGGTCAAACGAAAATGCGAAAATTGTTTGTATGAAATATGAGCATAAAAACGTGCTACTTAGGTGTACATGGCGTATGAGTAACATTATTTCCTGCTCATTTCTCATACAAAAAAATCTTCATTTGACCACTCATTACGTCTTTATTAACCGACTTCAAAAAAGGAAGAGGTTATCAATTCGTCGGAATATATATTTTTTTTATGTATGCTACCGCATAACTTTGGACCACGTCAACCGATTTCGAAAATTCTTTTTGCATCGGAAGGGTAGTGTCTCAGAGGTGGTCCCATTCTAATCTGGTTTAACGGTACTCCTAAATTTTTATATGAGAACT
>NW_023458558.1:73929522-73936066 GCF_013731165.1 Rhagoletis pomonella
GATAACCAGATATTGAACTGGCCCTAAGTATGTGTACCATATAATAACATTAGCAAAATGGTTGTTAATTTTATTTTACTTGAATTTAACCGAACCGAACGAGACTATCCAACCCGCCATATTTTTTGAATCATAAAATTTTCACAATACGCAGTTGAAACAGTACAGACAAATAAATAAATATTTGGCGCTTACACTTTTGATAGTGCTTGGCCGAGCTTCTCCTCCGATTTGGGGATTGCACCTTGATGTTGTCACACAAATGGGACAGTTTTACGTCGGCTTCGAATAGCAAATGGTTTTAATGAAAAGCTTTTTTTTTATGGGAAAAATATACTCGGAGGGCTGCCATTGTCTGCCTAAGAACGACCGCTTTTAGAAAAAAATCTTTTTTTTTATGTCGCTCGGACCAGGGTTCGAAACCTAAACTTGGCAGTACGAACCTCTAACATTGCCATAGCAAAATTAAATTTTAATTTAATGCAATATTTATATGGTCTCTGTAAATGATAAAAATTTAATTTTCTTAACATAGTCAATTACGATTTAACGATTTATTAAAAACATAACATTTACAACCATAGTTAGGACGATTTTGATATCGTTATTTTAACAAAAGTCAAATTTGTCCTAATTAATATTTACAAAACATTGTTTTGGAATTTGTTCTAAGAATGAAATAAATTGAACAGTAACATTGCCCCTAAAAACACAAAACTATGCTGTTTTAATTGGCTGGACCCACTTGAAGTCTCTCTGAAGTCCACCCTGCAGCTATCGTCAGCATATTTAGCTGGGCCCATACAACCTGCGTAGCTCATAACATATGCCACGTAGTGCTGCTCGAAAACGCCACGAATCAGATTCGCACTCGGCCCATTTGCGAATACTATAACATCCTCACCACCATGAGTCTCATCCTTTAACGGCAATGTGGCTCTGTGACGATATGTCGGTGACATACGTTGTTGCGCTGTGAATGACTCAAGAGGTAACCAAACAGTCCCAGCCGCTCCAACACTACCATTCGCTAAATGATCGTAATATCCTGGACCATTAGCGTACGAAATAGTCTCGTACACTATGCGATCAGTGGTCTTGTTGGCGAAGCCGAGAATATCAGATCCTCGTGTTGGGTAACCATTAAGCGTAACCGCGTGGGAGTGGTCGGCTGTTACAAGAATAAGAGTCTCATCGTCGTCGGTGAGATCTAGCGCTCCTTGAACTGCCATATCAAATTCGAGTACCTCTCGCATGGCAGCGCGAGCGTAGTTCTGGTGATGTGCCTGATCGATACGACCACCTTCCACCATGAGCACGAAACCCTGAAAATGAAATTTAAGTTGCGGTAAATGGTAACGTGATATCTGTATGTTTTCACCTTAGATTTGTCACCACGCTGGAGCACTTTTATAGCTGCCTGTGTCATCTCTTTTAAAGAGGGTTCACCGTCTTGACGTCCAACTGCATAAGTTATGTGGTTGTTGCGGAAAAGACCCATCAAGTAATCCGTTTCTTGAAAGTTGACCTCATTTAGCTCCTCCAGGGATTGTACAAACACACTCGATTCGTTATTGTGATGTTTTAGCCATTCCTGCACCAGGTTGCGACCATCTCCGCGAATGCAAACTATCTCGTTATCACCTTCGAAGCGAACCGTGTTCGGCTCGTTGGCGCGCGGTACACCCATCGGCGACAATCCACCTCCCATAATTACATTTAATTTATTTCCAGGCGCATTTTCAACTAATTGGCGGGCGACGTCTGCATACTTTCCTACTGATTCTGCTGGTACAAGGGTGTCGCACTCCCAGTCGCGATTGTAGATGTGTGCATAGGTGGCAGACGGTGTGGCATGGGTGATGCGAGTCGTGGTTACGACGCCAGTGCGTTTGCCCTCTGCTTGTGCCCAGTCCATTATAGACTTCAAACGTCCTTGATTGCTATTCGTTTTAGAACGTGTCGTATCCAAGCCAATGACGCCATAGTCAGTTTTGCTACCACAAAACAATGCAGTTGCCGTTCCAGCAGAATCAGGCACTTGTTTATCCACATTATAGGTCTATAAGCATGACTTATTACAAACTAGTACCTAGTGAAAATCGTATTTCTTATCTCACCTTGGACAATCCAGTGTAGGGAAATTCGTCAAATGCCAACAATTCTTCTTCACCAGAACCATGCTTCAGGTACTGTCCCTTAAAAATGCGTCCAGCTGTTATGGTTGATAATCCCATGCCATCACCGACGAAGATTATTATATTCTTGGCCTTATGAGTTTTCTCTTGCGACTTTTTGGCTACCTTTAGGTTCTTCCTAAGTTGTTTCATAGCGATTTCATGCCAAAATGCTTTATCTATAATAGAAAATGAAAAATATAAATGATCTGTAAGCAAACTATGTGAATATGATTTTGTAGTCCTACTTAAAGGCCCCGAACAATTTGAGATCTTATGAGCCGTTTTGTGACATATGTATTAGGGCGTGTCGAAAGTCTAATTTTTCTCAAGTTCCTTGGTAAAGTGAAAATATATTGTATCATGAAGTCAACAACAAGCCTGCAAAATATTGGTCTTTTATTTTTAATGTAGGAGCCCGCGAATCAACCGCCAAGTAACACACAGCACACTAGTCGAATAAGACCGATTCTTGTTAAAAATTCTGGATTCAGCAATAGGGTTTGGTACATATTATTAGATAATGAATCCGTTAACGCAAAAGTCAAATATCATTTCTCGCAGCCCTTTAACTTATCGTTAATCTCAAACTTTTCTTTTTGATGTGTATACATCTTTGGTTTCGGTAGGGTAAAATTTGCGAAGCTGTAACGCATAGCCCAGGAGAAAATTTCGAAGGGCTTAGCATGTGTAATGCAGCAGAAAATTTTTAATTTCAGTAGAAGCACCCTGTGTTTACTTGCTATTGCAAATGGTTGCATACATTTAGGCATATGCAGAGTAAGAGGAAATGCGGTTCAAATGATTATTACTTCCGACTATGTACCTATATTAATACATAGCCAAGTTTGTATGTACATACATATGCATGAACTCATTTGTTGCAAGTGGTTTCGATATTCGTAGCATGGATTTGGGCATAGGTTTAGTGGTCTATTAATAAAAAAAGAAGGCGAAAATTTTAACAATTCTGAAAACATTTTAACTGGGTCCGTTGAAAGCTGATGAACATATAAGGACATATGTATATATACATATGTATTATATAATAGCTCTGATCCAATACTTTTCGTGTAAAATCCTGTTAAAACGTCAAACGGCAAAACTACTATATTAAGCGAGAGTAAAAAGTGAGTAACAGGAAAATGTACGGGAACAAAAAAAGCATCGAGTAAAATCTTGCAACTTCATTTTCTACACAACTCTCCAAAAATCGCTCTCATTACAGAATTTTGGAGTACGCGATCATTTTTCCCGTAACTTCATGCAAGGTCGTGTAAACACCTGTAAGTTCATTGAGTACTTGATCAGAGCTAATATAAGATTGCCCAAAGAGAAGACGAGAGTAATATAAAAAGCCGAAGAAATGAATTTAGCTTCCCATTTTGCAAACAAAATATATATGTACTAGCTTATACCCGCGGGTTTCACCCCGCACTTTTATACAAATAGGAAAAATAATTTAATGATGTTAGATTTTATTTCTGTGCCCATTGCGTTATAGCTCGTTATTTTCTAAGCGAGTCAGGGTATTTAGGCCGTTTAAAACTATGAAATTATAAAATCTCCTCTCTCCTCCCTCTAAGTTTACCTTAAAAGGTTTCCTGGTATACGACGCGTGAACGTGAAACCTTCTTGGAGGTTCCACGGCGAGTTCTAATATTTCCAACTCAAATTTAGTAACCTGGCCTTGATAAAATACCACTCCTCATTACTGTAGCAAATGCCTCAAGAGAGCTTTAGATTATAAGGTCGAACCCGGCTCTCCCTTTTCCATTTAATGAAATTTATTCTGTCTTCCACAAACACTTCCAGGGATATGTGGCAAGAAAAAGTAAATTTGTACTGGAAGTGCCACGCCCCTTTTTCTTATAACCCTAATCTTCTTCCATGAATTTAGAATTGATTTTACATACCCCAGTACCAAGTCCCAGTACTCTGAACACCTCTAGAGATAAGCAGTATAAAACAGTAAATTTGTACGGCAGTACCATCTCCCCTTTTCGAATAACACAAATTCTTCTCTATGAGTATGGAATTAATTTTGTATACACATCTCGGTGCCAAGTTCCAGTCCTCTGCAATAAACACCTCCAGAGATATGCAGCATAGAAAAATCAATTTGCATGGGAGTTGCCACACCACCTTTTCCAATAACTCTCATTTTTCTCCATGAGTATGGTATTAGTTTCACACACATACATGCATACATATGTATTTTCATACCAAGCTTGAGTGCTTTACCCCAAACATTTGAAGAGATATGCAATATGAAACTTTCAGTCAGTATGGGAGGTGCTACGCCTCTTTTCCAAAAACGTTCATTTTTCTCCGTGAATATGAACATGATTTCACACAGTGTTGGCAAACTATTAATCTGATTAACGATTAAAAATTAACGATTAAAATGTTAATCGCGTTTAACGATTAAAATTAATTAGTCGTAATCAACTGTACGATTAATGATAACATTTTTTTAATAGTTAATCGTTAATCGCTGGCTGCGATTACGTTTAATTAATTTAAAACATTAATCGTTAATCCAATTAAAAATAAAATCTGATTAATTTGTCTAGTTTGTCCGAGTTTGAAACCAAACACCAGTTATAGTAATTATTTTGTGTTTTACGCTTATAAAAAGCACGTAATATAAAAAAATAATAATTATTATTATTAGTAATACATAAACTGGGAACTTTTACAAACCTAGTTTGTAAAACGTTTGTTGGTATACATATATCTTATTGAAAATGCACACCAAATTGCTTAGATTGATGAGGAAACCCGACTTAGCCATACTGGATTAACTTGCTTTGTGTGCACAGGAAAATTCCAGCATAACTTAATTAATCACCAAACCTACTTGGTCAAATTAAGAGTTAATGATTAAAAATTAATTTTTTAATCGCGGTTACGGTTAACTGTTTAGTCGGATTAAAATTAATCATGATTGACTGTAATCAGATTGAATTTAATCGAATTAATTAACTGATTAAAACTTCAACCGATTAATGGCAACATTGATTTCACATACATATCACTATACCAAGTTTCAGTTCTCTCCCACAAATACTTCCAGAGATATGTATGTAATATGAAAATTCCAATTTGTATGGGAGGGGCCTTGAGTTATCGGACTTACTTTCAGTCTAAGACCATCCTTCCGAAATGCGTAGTAAGTGTACTAAATTTCGTTCTGATCGGAAACCCGGTTAAGGAAGTAGCCCATTTTTCAGTCCAGGTCATAAACCATCTTTAATCGAAATTTCATTTTCAAACAGGTGGCAATTCTTAAAAAAGTAGCCTATTTTCCAGTCTATGTCATAAGCTATCTGTGTGCATAGTTTCATGTAAATCAGTTCAGGCATTTCCACGTATTAACTTAATTAAAGTTTCCTAATACGTGATAACTCTTCAAATAGTAGCCTATTTTCCAACATAGGTCATAAGCTATCTCTGTGCGAAATGTCATGTAAATCTGTTCAGTCGTTTCCGCGTATTAATTTAATTAAAACTTTTTTAACAGTAGGTCATATGCTATCTGCTTGCAAAATTTGATGCAAATCCGTTCAGACTTTTCCGCGTATTAATTTAATTAAACTTTTTTAGCAGGTGGTAACTCTCGTCGGCCGCTGGGGTGTAGTGGTAAGAAGTGCGCGCTTTCACTCATCAGCACTTGGGTTCAAGCCCTGGTCAAAGCAACACCGCAAAAAATATCGAAAAAGATTTTTCTTATCAGCGTTCGTCCCTCGGCAGCCAATGGCAAACCTCCGAGTGTATTTCTGCCATGAAAAAACAGCTTCTCATAAAAATACAATCGCCCTTCGGAGTCGTCGTAAAACTGTAGGTCCCTCCGCTTTGTGTGACAACATCAAGGCGCACGCCACAAGTCGGAGGAGAAGCTCGGCCAAACCCTAACATGTGTGTAAGCGCCAATCTATTATTACACTATGCGACAGTCAAAATCGGGATGGGATGAAACCAACGGGAAATGTTATATCGGTGAAAAACAAGTTATACGTGTCCCGGCGTTTCGCTGGGTCACGTCTAGGAATCGAGATATATATATAACTATCATATTGGGGAAATTGTCACCTTTGGTGGTCTTTTTTTGACATGACTCGAGAACCACTAGTCCGATTTTGCTCAAACAAAAAAATTAAAAATTACAATTCCTTTAATCTGTTCATATAACGTTTTTCTATATAATCAACATTTGGCCAACATTTTTGCCTAAAATATTACATTTTTTTAAAACTGTTGATTATATAGAAAAACGTTATATGAACAGATTAAAGGAATTGTAATTTTTAATTTTTTTGTTTGAGCAAAATCGGACTAGTGGTTCTCGAGTCATGTCAAAAAAA
>NW_023458558.1:73936166-73944445 GCF_013731165.1 Rhagoletis pomonella
TTTTTCGACTCATTCAGAGAGCACTCATTATTATGCAAATTAAAACGCAGACAATCTGAAGAATGAAACAAAATATCACAGTTTGGGAATTCTTTGGAAACGAGGCTAAAGTACATAAGCTTAGATTTACTACTTACAGACAGTTTATGCAATGCAAACCAGATTCTGAGTAGATGTATGTCGTGATTAATGTCACATATTGCTTCAAAGTAGCTCGAAGTACAATAAGTAATGGCAAGGTCATCAGCAAAAGCAGTTACTTTGCCTTTCAGTGGCAAAGAAAAAATTGAATTGATATAAATCAAAAAAAGTATTGGACCAAGAACTGAACCTTGGGGTACGCCCAGATGAACAGGCTCTAAACTACTATAGCTATTTGCAACTTTGACTTTTTGCACTCTGTTCGAGAGATAGGATTTAAACCACTTATGCATAAACCCTCTGAAACCAGCGCTAAATAGCTTATTTAAAAGTATATCTCTATCTACCATATCGAAAGCTTTTGTAATGTCAACAAAAAGTCCAGCACAGATATTTTTACTGTCCAAGCCTTGGTAGATGTACGAGCAAAAATCTAGTAGAGCATCTTCCGTAGAAAGTCCCGAACGAAAGCCAAACTGCATTGGGCTAAAGAATTTCGACCTATCAAGATAGTCTACAATTCTATTTTTAATAACTTTTTCAAATACTTTTGATATTGTCGGGAGCAAAGATATAGGCCTGTAATTATTTGCATCCTTCTTATAGCCTCTTTTGAAAACTGGAATTATAATAGCGCACTTCAAATCTTCTGGAAAAACACCCTGCGTAACACTAGCATTGAATAAGTATTTAAGTATACACGGTTAAAAATTTCGGTTTTAATTTTAAACTTTTTGGACTACATATATGACCAAACTAAATTCAGTTTCAAATACAAACCTTCCAAGTTTATAAAAAAGAGAGCACATATGTTGGGTTTAGAATTTAAACAATTCGGTTTAAATGTTAAACCCAAACATTTTCATAATTAAGAATAAAAAAAAACAGTCTTAAATTTCACGCTCCGTCTGGTTGGGATTGAACCCGGACAGCCTTGGTAGCAACCAATTGTATCAAGCATCTTTGCACAGTCAGCTACAGCCACGCATGTAAATGTGCTTTCATATGTTGAGTTTGAATCAACACCACAATTCGCTGTGCAAACATATTCTATTTCGGTTTAGATTTTAAACCAAAGTTTCTATATTTGAAACCTAGAAACTAGAATTAAAACATTTTGGTTTGATTTTTAAACCACGAACTTTTTGGGCTAAAATTTAAACCAGAATATATTAAAAATTGCGTAAAACTATTGACTGGTTTAAAAAGTAGACTATAAAAGTTTAAAAAAGGCAGTAGTCCCAGCGCGGTTTAAAAATTAAACCCAAATTTTTGACCGTGTATCGACTATATTAAAGGATAAGCATTTAAGCATTTTATTGGAAATACCGTAATCACCGCAAGAACCTGAGTTATTTAAAGTTTTGATTATATTAGTTATTTCTGAGCTTGAAATTGAATTAAAAAAGAAACTTTTCTGAGTATCAGGGTTTGAGGGCAGTCCTAAGGCAAACTGGCAATTGCAATCGGTCCATATAGTTTTCCCAATAGAGGTGAAGTGCTTATTGAACTCATTGGCTACTCCTATAGGATCTGAGATCGAATGACCTTTTGACCACAGGGCAATTGACTCGACACGCTCTGCCGGTGCTCGATTAAGAGCCCGATTGACAACCTCCCACTCTTTTCTTGTATTTCAGAATGAGGATTTAAACTCATTTCGAAAAAAGCTATCTTGGCTCAATCGAATTGCTTTATTAGTTTTGTTACTAAGTTTGATGTATCGAGAACGAAGTTTTCTATTATTTGGACGCTTGGTGCACTTTTTGCTTAATTTATTTTTTAGTTTTATTTTCTTTAAGAGATCTTGATCTATCCAAGGTTTCAGTCTAATGTTTTGCTTTCGCTGTAACGCATTAACGCTAGAAGCTCCAATATGAGACTTTAAGGTTTCCAGAAATAAAGCATAGTATAACGAAACGTCGTTTTCTGCGTAAACATGCGACCAATTCTCGTAGCGTAACTTGTCGTTCAGTAACTTGAAATTAATTTTAGTATATGATTTTCTAATGTTTTTTATTTTGCTTATAATCTTCATATACGTCACGCACAAAAACTCCAACACCCCCTGCACTGTAGCTATCGTTAGTGTTAGCAAAAAAGTTATAACTTGGTATTTTATAATCATTTTTTCTCATATGAGAAAATCCATATTTCAGACACAAAAATTAGATCTGGTTGAATATTTAAAGCTTCAAGATTACATACAAATACATCAAAATTTTGCCTTAGACTACGTATGTTTTGGTGAATAACTAAGAAATTGTTTAAACCTTCTGAGTGAGAATTAAGTATTACTTTATTGCTTGTGATGATTGGGTTATCATTAATTAGAACATCGGATAAAAAATTTGTTATGGTCATGGTTATAGAGACAAAATGCTCAGACTAGTTTACTACTTGTAGTCTTTTATCAAATTTAAGTCTTCGAATGTTCTGTTAATCTCATTAGACCTAAAATGCACGCATATAAAATTTCGAGCAGGTAACGAGACAGTTTTCGGTTTTATGCTTTTTATCACACATTTGTCAACTTGAGAAGGTGAGATCGAGACTCCCAGAGCGTCAACGATTATTTTCTGCATACAAGCTTCAGCATTGCTACTGTTTTGCTGTGGTACGCCAGTTATTTCGATCACGTTCTCATGTTCTTTTTGCTCTCTCCAATATATTTTACTCTCCAGCTTTACTACTTTCTCTTTTAAAGTCTTGTTCTCTTCAGATAGCTCGCTCACTGATTTAAGCATATCGGCAGTGTTGCCGCCGCTCAAAGAACTTTCTAACCGAGATTTGACGAAAAAGTTACCAAATGTAAGGAAAAATAACCAATTTTTTTCTTAGATTAACAACTCAGGTCATCACAAATTATTTTATATAGTACGTATAGACAAATTTTACAAACCAAAGAAAATCAATTTTTATTTGCATTTTTGAAAAGTAAATCCTTTTAAGGCTAAAAATAAATGAAATACATTCATATATAAGTATATAAATATAAATACATATTTTAGAAAATACGGCTTCCCGTATTAGGTGCATATGTATGTTAATATCTTCCTAAACATTACCAGACTCTAAATGACGTTTTTAAATAAGTACATAGGTACACAGTTTCCAACTTCTTTGTAAGAAACAATGAAATCCCTAATCAGCGTGAACAACCACATTGTAAATATTTTATAATTAAGATTAAACAATTAAAAATTGGACTGTATTGAACAATATCGTCGCTCAGCGCGAAGTACCTCGCATACGCCAAACGGAGTACCGCGTATACGATGGAAAATAAATTTTACAAAAGCGCGAAAAACCGATTTTTTCAAAACTGTGGAATGGTATTTCGTTTGAACCTACTTTCTATAGGATTATTATTATTAATGTTAACTTAAATTAATAAAGTAAGCAGTAATGAAAAAATAATTACCAACTCCCCTTTTTATGGTACATACATGACTTGGTATTCCGCATATACGAGGTATTTATATATGTACTATCTGAGTATGTATTCATTTGAAGTGGTCTTTAGCCGACCATGTATATTATGTATTCTGTATATTATAAAACAAATACATACATATGTAAGTAATATTAATACAATGATTCCAAATATTCTCACTTGGTTTCACTGCTGGGGCTGCCCCTGCTGCTGCTACTCTCCTCAACCTCGACAGGTGTAGCTGGCCTATGTCTTATAACGAACCTAATTTAAAAGTTTTTTGGGAATACATATTATGCAAAATAAAACCAAAATTGTGTATTTTTTTCTCACTTATCCATAGAATTGAGCCCGTATAAATTAACTTGAAACACCAATTTTGCGCGGAATTCTAATAATTTTTCGCGGCTTCTTAATGACTCGTATTATTCAAATGTCATTTCAGGTACGTATTATGGAGGTGTGTGCAAAGAACATAAAAATGGTGTAACTGCGGGGCCGTTTCAAAAACTTGGCGATTAATTCACCGCGATTTATTAAAGACACGAACCGATAATAGTTGCACCCTCGAACTTTTACATGTTCTTTTGCATATGTAAACACATGATTATTATCGGAATAAGTCGAATCTTGAGTTGCCATTTTAGTAGTAATAACTTTAGTTAAATAACCATATTGAGCATTTGTAATGTATTTGTTTATACTATTTTTCAAAGATTTAATTATTGTATGTATACAAAAATTAGAAACTACAGTAAATGTTAAAAATAACCAAAATGCGAAAGATCTTAACAACTTCACAGGCAAGAAAAAAATAACCAAAATTGGTTAAAAGTAACCAAAACGGCAACACTGCATATCGGTGTTAATCCGTTTCAGACTTAGAATCTCTTCATAAAGGTGCTGAAGAGTTATTGTCTTATTCACATTCTTCACATTTGTGTGCTCAGTAGGTGGTTTTTTACTTATCACAAAAATCTCTTAAAAAAAGTTGGTTTGGTCCAATACCCAGCCGAGTGCTGTCGAAGACCGACGCATTCCTACTACACGAAGAAGTCAAATAGCGCCAACGGACGCCGTTTTGCACATTTTGCGGACAATAATAGGTGAATGCCTGAAGTGCTTCCTAGGATTTTGGATGAAGAGCAGAGGAAAAGCAGACTAACTGCATTCAAATGGAAAAATTCCCTTATCCAAACAGCGACTGCGATAAGGCTTGTTTTAAAACTATATGTTGCTTATAAATAATAACAACGCAACTAAAGGAAGAAAAAATTACCATAAATAGGCCACCAGTGAAACGAGTGAAACGGCATTGTGACATTTTTCGATTGTTAAGTTTTGGGGCGCAATTTTCATTTTGCTTGGAAATATCTCTCATCGTCATAAAAAGAAAAAAAATCACTTATTCATCAATACCTTCGTTTTACTAATTTTATCTTGACCAAATTTTAAATAAGCATTGGTGAATACAAAAAAAAATAGTAAAAGCAGTAAAAAAGGTCCGTGTCATAGGTTTTGAACCCATGACCAACAAGTTGGCAGTCGAACAAGCATCCATTCGGTTACAGCAACTGCTGAGAAAAAGTGGAAAAATACATACAGTGCCGAACAGAAGTGAATTTTTCGCAATATATGCAAAGTTCTTTGTTATAATTTATTTTCGATAATTTTTTGTAAAAATATTGTTCATTCTACACCAGAAAACATAATGGCTGCATTTCATTATTCATTCTGAACGTTTGGAATAAACTTTTTTGTTTACTTATTCTTTAGAACGTTCCTGATGATATGTTAACGTATATTTCAAACACATTCTGTTTATTCCGGCTGTGAAATGGGATTATCCGGAATGTATAAAGAAACGCAGCCAATAATAAAATCTCCAAACTTTGTGCAAAACTCAGGAAAATTCATTAAATTTGCACACTTATTTGTAACTTTTTATTCAGATTTTTTAGTATGCAGTTTTCTAAGTATGCAGTTTTATAGCCCATTCAAATTTAGAATAACAAAGTGCAAGTTTGAAGTCGCTAGAAAATCGCATTGATTTGTGGTAATTTTTTTTCACGCAAGTTCTTCCATACAAAGTAATTCAACAATTAGTTTTTGTATGGAGAAAATGAGCAACACCTTCCACTAAAAAAATTGGAAAAATTCAAAGCCGTTTTCTCAGCTAACGTAGGCTTGGAGACAATAAGGGGTGTGGATGAAATTGTAAAGGGCGAGGAAAATGCCCATATTCCTGATAATATGAACGTTTCAAACGTTCCATATTTAAATTGGGCTCCACTTGTATCAACTTACGTCGAGCGCACATTTAGTACATTCAAGGCTTTTCTTCGCGAAAATCTAATGGAAATGCTGCCAGAAAACTTCAAAACGCAACTTGTGGTTCAAAGTTACTACAATTATACAGATTAAAGTTTTATGAGTTAGAAACTCGAAAGGATAAAATAGTCAAAGATTCAAAGTACAAATTTTTCATATAATGAAACTAGTTCATAGTTTTTCTCTTTTTACTTATAATATAAACATTTCTATGCTTTTTTTGCAATATCTAATACATTTTCCTGCCTTTTTCGCTGTTTTATTTTGCCTTTTCCAGCATATTTCGTTATTTTATTTTGCCTTTTTTATGGGTTTTTAGGTCCTAAAAATCCGTTCCCTGTTTATAAGCATTTCCCATGATAAAAATATAGTCATTTTCAATCTCAAGCAACAACAATTTCGAACAATAAAATCATTACCATGGTGGAATTATACAAGGTGTTGTACGTAGTGACAGCTCATGTCGACAGCTCCCTTACAAAAGGTTGTAATATGGAAGCACGAGAGAAACGGGAAGAAAAAAAGCCCGCTTTGCGAAGTATTACGAAATTTGGTACTATTTTTCATATAAAATTTTGCATATAAATAGTTACAAACGGTATATTATGATAAGCTAAATTCGCGAAAGTAGTATATATAACGTAGTACTTATGCAATAAATGGTAATTTAGTTTATTAAACACAATGTCCTATAATTATAGTCAAACTTCCAAAACCAAAAAATTAGTGGTGACCCCGAGTCGTTACAACATGACGGAATCGACAAAAGGGCGAATCGACGGATGGGGAGAATATTTCATCGAACAAAATGCCAACTAAAGATGTGGAGCTTGCATCGCAATGCAAGCTGCGACCGTTCTGAACTGAGATGCCAGACAAATGGTTTCTACAAATTGAGGCCACCTTTCAGTCGTACAAGACCACATCTTATGTCGGTAAATATAATCTGGTCCTCTCAGCAATTAGCAGCGATGCTTTAAAGGAAGCTGCGGATGTTTTAAAAACCTTACCAACTCAAGACCGATATATTAACCTCAAAAGTCAACTACTGTCACGTTTTACTGATTCAGCCGACCCACATAGGGTATTTGGCTGATTTAGGCATATTTTTATCGCTACAAACATCAAATATAGTTTTAGTTATCGAATAAAACATTCACTATAACTACCCTGTTACTAATAGAAAATTCAATCGTAGTGAAATCTTATTTATTGTCAATATTATTGTGGCTTATTAACATTTGTTTCCATATTGTTATTGAGCTTTGTAGCACTATTATGTTTTTAGGGAAAAGGGAAAAAGCAACAAAGTCTTAGCGGTAGAAGTTACCAAAAAAACAGTTATATCGTTGGAAAAGCAGGGCCAGTGGCAGTGAACCACAGACGGGATTGCAGCAGCAAAAATCACTGGGGAATAGATGCATAGTTAAATACATAGTTCTTGTTTAAATCTTCCATCTAAACTTACCAAGAAAACAGTTATATCGTTGAAAAAGCAAGGCCAGTGGCAGTGAACCACAGACGGAATTGCAGCGGAAGGAAGCACCGACCAAAATAACTACAAATCCTTGGGGAGAACTCTAAACCGATGTTTTTTTGCCGAATTAATGTTGAAATTTCTAATTTAATTTTCAGTTGCCAACGATAAGAATAGAGTAAATGTCAAAGAATTGTTCAATGATTGCAAATCAGTTTTGGAATAGGGAATGAGGTAGTTTAGTACTTTTTTAAAGGCGATAAAATGCAGTTTTTTCAAGAGGGAAACACTGATATAGCTAAGGGAGCCAAGATGGCGGATTAGAGCGAGAACGCTGTCAATATCCAACACCTTGTATTATTCCACCATGATCATTACAAGGTAAAATCATTGAGAGACAGTCTGACGTTTGCCAGCAATATAATTTTCATGATAAAAACATAGGTAAAAGCATGATAAAAACATAACAAGGTAAAACCATTGAGACGTAGTTTGACGTTTGCCAGCAATATAATTTAAAAATTCAAAACTCAAACTCACACAAACCTTCTCATTTTCACTTTCAAATAACAACAATTGTGAACAATTTAATTTTTTTATTTTCAATTTTATATGATTTTAAAATGCGTGCAAACGTCAGAAACAAAATCATGGCCGACGAATTGAGATAATGAATTTACCTTATAATGTTTTTATCATGGGTAAAAGCGTTCTCTCAATTCGTCGGCCATGATTTTTTCTTTGAAGTTTGCCAACATTTTAAAATCGTATAAAATTGAGAGCAAAAAAAGGAATTGTTCAAAGTTGTTGTTGTTTGAGATTGAAAATGAGAAAGTGTGTGTAAAATTTTAAAATTAAATTGCTTGCAAACGTCAAGAATTGGAAAAATTCCTC
>NW_023458558.1:73944545-73953812 GCF_013731165.1 Rhagoletis pomonella
TTGACAAATGTGTGATAAAAAGCATAAAACCGAAAACTGCCTCGTTACCTGCTCGAAATGTTATATGCGTGCATTTTAGGTCTAATGAGATTAAAAAAAGTGTTATGGCAGCCAGGAAAATCAAAGCACACAAGTTGACCACTCAATTATTTGATGATTCTTCTAATAAGAGAATTTATATAAACGATTCTCTTACGAGGTATAATCGAGCTTTGTTTACGGCTGCGTACAAAATTAAAAAGAAAAACGCTATAAATATTTATGGCTAGGTAAAACTAGTTTTTGCATGAAAAAAGCTGACAATGCGCGGGTTATCATTATCAGAACATTCGAAGACTTAAATTTGATAAAAGACTAGTTACAAGTAGTAAACTAGTCTGAGCATTTTGTCTCTATAACCATGACCATAACAAATTTTTTTTCCGCTGTTCTAATTAATGATAACCCAATCATCACAAGCAATAAAGTAATACTTAATTCTCACTCAAAAGGTTTAAACAATTTCTTAGTTATTCACCAAAACATACGTAGTCTAAGGCAAAATTTTGATGTATTTGTATGTAATCTTGAAGCTTTAAATATTCAACCAGATCTAATTTTTGTGTCTGAAATATGGATTTTCTCATATGAGAAAAATGATTATAAAATACCAAGTTATAACTTTTTTGCTAACACTAACGATAGCTACAGTGCAGGGGGTGTTGGAGTTTTTGTGCGTGACGTATATGAATGTACGTCGTTCAATTTTTACTTCAAAAGTGCAGACATGCTAAAGCTTTCTTGTAATATAAGAGCCCAACAAGCATTTCAGTAAACGTTTTTAAAAATAACTTAAATTAAGTTTGCTATAATAAGCGTTAAATAAGCATTTTTAATATTAAGCTTATTAAAAGTTTTTTCAAACAAACCTTTAATAAGTTTTGAGAGCGAATGTATATAAATAACTTAAACTTATAAATGAAATGTAAATGCCAACGACATGAAGTAGTAAATATAAAATTTTTTCAATCGTAAGTGACGTGTTTACGTTTTTTAAAATATATTATTAAAAGAAAAAATTAAATAAAACCAATGCGGTAAAACAAGAAAATCCAATCCAGGACCCGCTGCGCTAATCGGTGGAGCATTCGAGTCTTCAAATGATGAGTTCCCCTTACCCTTTCTTAGTTTAACATTCAATTAAAAACGTATTAAATTTTTTTCAGAAAAGTTCATCGATGAGAATGGCGGCGATAAAGCGCAATATATAGCTGCATCGATGTCCCTTTTCCAATTTGCCAATAACCGCAAGTAATTGAAAGCACGCAACAATATGTAATAATTAACTTTTTTATGCTTAATTTGTATGTGTTATTGTGAATTTGTATGCTAAAATGTCAATTCCCTATTTATATTTTCGCGACTGTAGATGAGTCCGCGGAAAATTCGCATTTCGTTTAGTTTCTAGATGTTAAGCAATCTATGTATGAGGTTTTAATGAAATATCTTTAAATAAAGGGTTATAAAAATGTTTATAAAAAGCTTTCTTTTGAAAATTTTTAGTAAGTTTATATTGATACGCTTATATAAAACTTTTTTTGAACCTTTATTATAAGTTTACACTTTTACGCTTATAAAAAGCTTTCTTTTGAACATTTATTACAAGTTTATATTTCTACGCTTATAACCAATGTTCCTTTTCGATTATATTACGCTTACTTTCAAGCGTTTTATAAACAAAAAATCAACGTTTTGTAAGCTTAATGTTTATAATTGAAAACTTAAAAAAAACTTTCTTTAAGTTTATTTTGCTTGTTGGGAGGTGAACAATTTACATTTGTATTTGTATACAGACTACATTCAATGCCGGCTTCTGATTTTCTTGAAGAATACTCAGGTTTTCTATGCAATGAAAATGCGGCCAATTTGCTTATTGTTGGCGATTTTAATTTAGATATAATACATCGTTGCGCCGCAACAGATGACTATTTAGCATTGATGGCTGATAACGGCTTCACATCGTATTTAAATGAACCAACTCGTACAAGTTCAGGCACCTGTATTGACCATGTTTTTTGTCGTTTTAAAACTATACCACATAGCTATTGCATCAGTTTGAATTTGGATTTGCAAGTTACCGATTATACGATGACAGGTATTCAGATTAAAGATTTTAATACGATTATAAGCAAAATAAAAAACATTAGAAAATCATATACTAAAATTAATTTAAAGTTGCTGAACGACAAGTTACGCTACGAGAATTGGTCGCATGTTTACGCAGAAAACGACGTTTCGTTATCCTATGCTTTATTTCTGGAAACCTTAAAGTCTCATATTGGGGCTTCTAGCTTTAATGCGTTACAGCGAAAGCAAAACATGAGACTGAAACCTTGGATAGATCAGGATCTCTTAAAGAAAATAAAACTAAAAAATAAATTAAGCAAAAAGTCCACCAAGCGTCCAAATAATAGAAAACTTCGTTCTCGATACATCAAACTTAGTAACAAAACTAATAAAGCAATTCGATTGAGGCGAGATAGCTTTTTTCGAAATGAGTTTAAATCCTCATTCGGAAATACAAGAAAAGAGTGGGAGGTTGTCAATCGGGCTCTTAATCGAGCACCGGCAGATCGTGTCGAGTCAATTGCCCTGTGGTCAAAAGGTCATTCGATCTCAGATCCTATAGGAGTAGCCAATGAGTTCAATAAGCACTTCACCTCTATTGGGAAAACTAAATGGACCGATTGCAATTGTCAGTTTGCCTTAGGACTGCCCTCAAACCCTGATACTCAGAAAAGTTTCTTTTTTAATTCAATTTCAAGCTTAGGAATAACTAATATAATCAAAACTTTAAATTACTCAGGTTCTTGCGGTGATGACGGTATTTCCAATAAAATACTTAAATGCATATCCTTTAATATAGTCGATATACTTAAATACTTATTCAATGCTAGTGTTACGCAGGGTGTTTTTCCAGAAGATTTGAAGTGCGCTATTATAATCCCAGTTTTCAAAAGAGGCGATAAGAAGGATGCAAATAATTACAGGCCTATATCTTTGCTCTCGACAATATCAAAAGTATTTGAAAAAGTTATTAAAAATAGAATTGTAGACTATCTTGATAGGTCGAAATTCTTTAGCCCAATGCAGTTTGGCTTTCGTTCGGGACTTTCTACGGAAGACGCTCTACTAGATTTTAGCTCGTACATCTACCAAGGCTTGGACAGTAAAAATATCTGTGCTGGACTTTTTGTTGACATTACAAAAGCTTTCGATATGGTAGATAGAGATATACTTTTAAATAAGCTATTTAGCGCTGGTTTCAGAGGGTTTATGCATAAGTGGTTTAAATCCTATATCTCGAACAGAGTGCAAAAAGTCAAAGTTGCAAATAGCTATAGTAGTTTAGAGCCTGTTCATCTGGGCGTACCCCAAGGTTCAGATCTTGGTCCAATACTTTTTTTGATTTATATCAATTCAATTTTTTCTTTGCCACTGAAAGGCAAAGTAACTGCTTTTGCTGATGACCTTGCCATTACTTATTGTACTTCGAGCTACTTTGAAGCAATATGTGACATTAATCACGACATACATCTACTCAGAATCTGGTTTGCATTGCATAAACTGTCTGTAAGTAGTAAATCTAAGCTTATGTACTTTAGCCTCGTTGCCAAAGAATCCCCAAACTGTGATATTTTGTTTCATTCGTCAGATTGTCTGCGTTTTAATTTGCATAATAATGAGTGCTCTCTGAATGAGTCAGGAAAGTCTTTCGCGTGCACAGTCAACTGCGACGATACTTGTTTCCAGTTTGAAAATGTTGAAAAGTTTAAATACCTAGGAGTAGTAATAGACAACCGCTTAAATTGGTCTGAACATTTAAATACGTTAAAACAATACTTTCTCTACACCAGTCGTCATTTATACCGCCTTAAAAAGATTTGTTCTACTTTACACTAAAAATGGTTTATTACGGAATATTTCAATCGAAGCTGCAATACGGTATCAGCTGTTGGGGTGGTGCTTCGGCTAGTAAATTGTCCACCATTATTACAATTCAAAAGTGCATAATTAGACGTATCTGTAACGCAAATCGTAAAACTCACTCTATGCAATTTTTTAGATTGCTCAATATATTGCCGGTGCGACATTTATACTGTTTTAAAGTTTTAAAACTTTTTTTATCAAATCTGGATACTTGAAAAGTCTTTCGTCAGAAATTTATAACCTGCGCAGGAACTTGCTTCCAATTGTTCACGTTCCGCCTGCTCGTACGTCTCACTTTAGATGTTTTTATACGTACGCCTCTTGTAAATTGTTCAACTCACTTCCTGCTTCTGTACAGGTCATAAGAAATCTCAGTTTATTTCAAAAGAATGTTAAAGTTCACCTGTTCAACTTAAACCACTGTAAAATTGAAGCCTTGCTGAGGTCTATATTGTAATCTGAGCATATCATAAAATAATGCATGATAAAAACATAGCAAGGTATAACCGTTCTCTCAATTTGTCGGCCATGATTTTTTTTTGAAGTTTGCCAACATTTTAAAATCATATAAAAGTGAAAATAAAAAATTGAAATTGTTCGAAATTGTTGTTGCTTGAGATTGAAAATGAAAATGTGTGTGTGAGTTTGTGAGTAAATTTAAAAATTAAATTGTTTGGAAACGTCAAGAATCTTAAAAGTGACTCTCAGCGGTTCTACCTTACTATATTTGTATCATGAAATAATGTATGTAATGTAAATATAGTTTTGTTTTTTTTTCTCTCTTTGGAGTCTCTTGGATTTGTATCGACTCTTTGTATTGATTCTTTCTAACGTTATTACATATTTGTTTACTTTTATTTTTCAATGTTCACCCCACAAAATGTATACTATTCATTGAAATTGGCATTTAAAACTATTTTACTTTGTATTATAAATAATGCCATTAACTTTTCTAATGCAGCATTGATGTACTTACTGAACGCAACATGAATTTAGAATACTGTGTTAATCTGTATGCATTAAGAAAATGAAATAAATGAAATGAATGAAATGAAAAAATGAAAAAAATAAGTTCTCCGTTTTTCGAAGTTAGCCTCCGAAATCGAAATTCGAAGTTCGAAAATGGACCTTTGGTAAAAAATTATTATTTTTAATTATTGCATGCAAAAAGCAAAAAAAAGTAAAAATACAGACGCGGTCCGCTTTTTTCTCTTATTCATACGGTATATAACTTTTTTTGTGAAAAATTATATTACAGGTGCTATAACGGGTCAAAGGTCAGATCTTCGAAAAATTAAAAACTAAATATTACAGAAAATTTTGAACTGATTTTTAAAAGAGTCACATCGTTGTAAAGATGATTTAATCCCATTTCTTGTGATGTGCATATTGTATTGTATTCTTCGTATATAAAAATTTGAGAAAAAACACTTTAAAGGGAAAAATAACTTTTTTTTATAAAAAAAATATTTTAAACAAGAAAATGAACAACCGATTTTTAAGCAATTGATACCGCTGTAAAGGCATATTTGTACACCTCGTGAATAAAAATTTGAGAAAAAACAACTTTTTTATCAAAAAATATTACTCACCGATTTTTAAAAGGTAGTGTCTATTCGCACTATGTCAGTGTCACCAGTGTACCAGTGCCACCAGTGTACCAGTGCCACCAGTGTCACCAGTGTCACCAGGTTCACCAGTGTACCAGTGCCGGGAGTCTTCGGCTCTGCCAGTGTACCAGTGTCGCCAGTGTCACCAGTGTCGACAGTGTCGCCAGTGTCCCCAGTTTACCAGTGTCACCAGTGTCGCCAGTGTCACCAGTGTCGCCAGTGTCACCAGTGTACCAGTGTCACCAGTTTCACCAGTGTCACCAGTGTACCAGTGTCACCAGTGTCACCAATAGCGACAGTGTCGCCAGTGTACCAGTGTCACCAGTGTCGCCAGGGTCACCAGTGTACCAGTGTCACCAGTGTACCAGTGCCACCAGTTTCACCAGTGTCACCAGTTTCACCAGTGTACCAGAGTCGCTGGTGTCGCCAGTGTCGCCAGTGTCACCAGTGTCACCAGTTTCGCCAGTGTCACCAGTTTCAACAGTGTCACCAGAGTCGCAAATGTCACCAGTGGCGCCAGTGTCACCAGCGTCGACAGTGTCACCAGTGTACCAGTGTACCAGTGCCACCAGTTTCACTAGTGTACCAGTGTCACCTGTCGCCAGTGTACCAGTGTCACCAGTTTCACCAGTGTAGTGTACCAGTGTACCAGAGTCGCTGGTGTCGCCAGTGTCACCAGTGTACCAGTTTCACCAGTGTCACCAGTTTCGCCAGTGTCACCAGTTTCACCAGTGTTTTTTTGTTTAAAATATTTTTTATAAGAAAAAATTTGTATTTTTTCCTTTACAGTGTTTTTCTCAAATTTTTATATGCGAGGTAAAAGAAAGGGGGTTTAATCGCCTTTACAACGGTACCAATTGCTTAAAAATCGGTTGATAATTTTTTTGTTTAAAATATATTTTTTTTATAAAAAAAGTTATTTTTTCCTTTAAATGTAGTTTTTCTCAAATTTTTATATACGAAGTATGCATATCAGAAGAAAGGTGCTTAATCGCCTCTACAGCGATACCAATGTTTTAAAAATCGGTTAATATTTTTTTGTATAAAATATTTTTTTTATAAAAAAAAAAATATTTTTTCCTTAAAATGTGTTTTTTTTTTAATTCTTATATACGGAGTATACAAATATGCATATCAGAAGAAAGTGGGTTTAATCGCCATTATAGCGATACAAACCTTTCAAAAATCGGTTGGTCGCTTTTGGTATAAAAAATTTTTTTAGAAAAAGGTATTTTTTTCTTTAAATGTGTTTTCTTCAAATTTTTATATACGAAGTATACAAATATGCATATCAGAAGAAAAGAGATTAAAGCGTCTTTACAACGATCCCAATTTTTTAAAAATCGGTTAGTATTTTTTTGTCTAAAATATTTTTCTTTATACAAAAAACAAAATGTATTTTTTCCTTAAAATGTGTTTTTTTTTAATTCTTACATACGAAGTATACAAATATGCATATCAGAAGAAAGGGGGTTTGATCGCCTTTACAACGATATACAGTTTTTAAAAATCAGTTCAAAATTTTTTAAATGAACTTTGACCCCCTATAGCACCTGTAATATAAGTTTGCACAAAAAAAATTATATACCATTTAAATAAGACCAAAAGGAGGACTACGTCTATATTTTTAGGTTTTTAGTTATTTATACGCAATAATTAAATATAATTTTTTACCAGAGGTCCTATTTCGAACTTCGAAGGCCCATATCTCGATTTCGAAGGCTAACTTCGAAAAACGGAGAAATTACTTATCTACATGACTAAATCTCTTTAAAAAAATTGGTTTGGTCCAATACCCGGAAAAAAGTTGATTTTGCCGTACAGTTTTAAGGTGTCTGTAAGGATGCATTATTTTATAAAAAAAAAACCTAAGGTACTCCGCACATTAAGCGCCTAATCATAGTAGTGTAATCGTTTCGGCATACTAAGGGCCGAATTCACAGTGCTTAGTTAAACCATTGTTAAGTAAACCACCAACAAGAGTTTAACTATGAATTTATATTCAGAGTCACATAGTTAACTATGGAAATTCGTATCGCCTGAAAATATACAAATTCTAAAAATCAATACTTTTCTATTCAAATTTGAAATTCGTTCCACAAAAAAAAATTATTTCACAAGAGTTTAACTATGGGGGCATGCTGGTTTAAACTTTTGTTAACTGAGCGTTGTGAATATGAAAATCAATAGTTAAACTCTTATCTGTGATAAACTACGCACTGTGAATTTGGCCCTAAGTATAAAGCTTTTATGCCGATCACATGTATTTCAATGAAGCCTGTACATTACGATTCATAATAATGTTTTCGCCTAATCGTAAAAGCTCCATGAATGGAAGCGCTCAACATTGTAAGGCGCATGCAATTTTGAAATCGTCATTTGTTTACTTTTTTGTATTGAAAATAAGAATAATTTGTCAATTCAATATTAAATAATTTAAAATGAATGATTTCGTGCTAAAGTTCGGCATGACGGAACGATTACTCCACTTTGATTAGGCGCGTAATGTGCGGAGTAGGAATGTTAGTCCCAGGATCCCGGCCTTTTTTAAGTTCCGAAGTTGCCAAGAATCCCGGGATTTTCGGGATTTGGAATTTGTACCCCTTTTCTTGACCAGTATTGGCTTATTATACATATAACACCGCGCGATAGTAAATTTTACACACAAAAATCAATATATTCGCGAAACAATGGGCTAAATATAATAAAATGGCGTTTTAAGTTTTTACTCTGACGTCAGTAATTCAATATTGATTTAAAAAATTCAGTGAAGTATGCTTAGAAAAAAGTATGGGTATCAAACTAAAGAGGAAATTCTGTAGAATTTAATCAGATTCAATTTTTTGGTGCGTAATAAGTATTGCAAATGTCCTTTTAATATTTTATCCTTGAAATTTCGCAATATTTGTTTTTGTAAAAATTATATGTTAAGGACTTAGTAAACTCGAAAACATCCTCGAATTTCGTCCTTCTAACTTTATCAGTTTAAAGAATTACCTAATTGTCCTTGTAAATCCCAAAAAAATATTTTGTTTAAATTCTAATGAAATTTCTTTTTTCATTTGGTACCCATATTTTTATTCTACATTGCATTGAATTAAAAAAAATGGAATTAATCTTATATTTGAAATTAAAGTCCCTAAAAGAAATCCTGACGTCAGAGAGAAAAAATAAAAACGTCGCTTTAGGTAAAAGAGAGGTTTCAAGCCATGATTCAATAATAGAAAGGTTTTGTAATAAAACAGTCTTCTCGCTCCCACATACAAATTCGGCTCCTTTACTTGTGCACAATGTTGCTCACTCCACAGTTTCTAGTTATGAGTAGTAAACCAAAAATTCTTCTACTAAATATTCGTTGGCATCACCATCGTTTGCGCAGTTTTCTGGAACACGTCTAGAATATCGACCGTTTGGCTATAAAATAACCATAACCGCCGATTGATAGAACTGTTTACGCTGATTTCAACGATGCCAAATTTATTTGGCGCAGTTAAAAAATAAAGAAGATGTAAGAGGTTTATTTGCTTTGTTTGTTTATATTTTTTATTATCACTAAATTCTTGAAACCAAAAAGTAGATCATGATAAAATATGCATATCGAATTAAAGATAATAACTGATACTTCTAAATAGAATAAATTTCTTTGCTATTAATTATGCAGTTTTTTTTCAAAAAAGGTTATTTCATG
>NW_023458558.1:73953912-73954549 GCF_013731165.1 Rhagoletis pomonella
CTGGTGAAACTGGTGACACTGGTACGCTGGTGACACTGGCGACACTGGCGACACTGGTGACACTGGTACACTGGTGACACTGGTGAAACTGGTGACACTGGCGACACTGGTGACACTGGTACACTGGTGACCCTGATATACTGGTGACACTGGTGAAACTGGCGACACTGGTACACTGGTGACACTGGCGACGCTGGTGACACTGGCGCCACTGGTGACATTTGCGACTCTGGTGACACTGGTGAAACTGGCGAAACTAGTGACACTGGTGAAACTGGTACACTGGTAACACTGGCGACACCAGCGACTCTGGTACACTGGTGAAACTGGTGACACTGGTACACTGGTGACAGGTGACACTGGTACACTAGTGAAACTGGTGGCACTGGTACACTGGTGACACTGTCGACGCTGGTGACACTGGCGCCACTGGTGACATTTGCGACTCTGGTGACACTGTTGAAACTGGTGACACTGGCGAAACTGGTGACACTGGTGAAACTGGTACACTGGCGACACCAGCGACTCTGGTACACTGGTGAAACTGGTGACACTGATGAAACTGGTGGCACTGGTACACTGGTGACACTGGTGAAACTGGTGACACTGGTACACTGGTGACACTGGCGACACTGGT
>NW_023458558.1:73954649-73955055 GCF_013731165.1 Rhagoletis pomonella
CTGGTGACACTGGTACACTGGTGACACTGGTGAAACTGGTGACACTGGTACACTGGTGACACTGGCGACACTGGTGACACTGGTAAACTGGTGACACTGGCGACACTGGTACACTGGCAGAGCCGAAGACTCCCGGCACTGGTACACTGGTGAACCTGGTGACACTGGCGACACTGGTGGCACTGGTACACTGGTGACACTGGTACACTGGTGACACTGACATAGTGCGAATAGACACTACCTTTTTTTAAAAATCGGTGAGTAATATTTTTTGATAAAAAAGTTGTTTTTCTCAAATTTTTATTCACGAGGTGTACAAATATGCCTTTACAGCGGTATCAATTGCTTAAAAATCGGTGGTTCATTTTCTTGTTTAAAATATTTTTTTTATAAAAAAAAGTTATTT
>NW_023458558.1:73955155-73957165 GCF_013731165.1 Rhagoletis pomonella
CTAAGCCACCACCATTATCTCGCTCGCGATCTCGACGGTGCACGTTGTACCCGGCGCAATTCAACAAAGTTGAATTGCTGTGCAACTTCGTCTCTTGGACCGCAGCTATCAATATACCATGCCGACACATGAAGACGGTTATCTCCTCAATCTTGCTCTGTAGCCCGTTGCAGTTAAATTGAAGGAGCTTCATGTGGTTCGGGAGACGTGTCGTGATGTGGGGTGTAAGTGAAGTGTATGTTCTTGCCGCCGTTGGCTGTGTGTGCTGCTGTGGTGATTGCCGCCCTGTGGTGGTGGGGGGCGTCGCAATTGGGGTCTGCGACCGAGCAGCGCAACACGGGCCCTCGAAGTTCCCAGTCCAATCTCGCGTGGTACGCAGACCTGAGCATGCCCTAAAGTGGCACCAGCCAAGGCAGGTGTTGCACTTGACTGATGTCACATTACGGAATATCCTGGTCTGACATACCGTGCTGATTGTAGGGGGAACCAGGAGTTGTTGGCGGCGGCGTGTGGGTGGTGGTGCGGTTGTGTGTGTTATGTGGTCTGTAGTGGCTGTGGTACGGTCTGTGGTGTTATTATGTTTTTGTGTTGTGGTGTGTGTGTGTGAGGCAGCTGTGTGAGTGTGTGGGGCTGCTCGGGCGGACTGTGGTTAGCCGTGAAGGCTGCTCTGTTTGAGCAACAGGGGGCCACGTACGACGTGGTCCACTGTCTATGTGTCCGTAGTCCCGAGCAGACTCTGAGGTGACTCCACCCCTCGCAGGCATTACACTTGACTGAGGTGGAGTTGTGGTGTAATCGTCTCCGGCATACACAGCAGGTGTATGTTTCTGGCCCTGGGTTTGATTCGATGCCAGCCCTATGGACGGACAACTTCTGAGATACTTCGCCGACCTAAACGGGGTTAGATCGCCGAAACAACAGCCGTTGGTCGGGTGAAACCCGAGTCATTCCGGTACGTTGAACCGGCTGTCGTGGGAATGTAGTCTTGTGGTGCTATTCTGTAACCAGTTAACGACAAATTTCGGATCGATATCGCAACTTTGCAACAAGTAACGGTTTCTATCGCAAAGTGTGAAATTTTCTTTTCCATAATTGTTGATAGGTTAGCGATGGAAAAAAATTCGGTTGTTAAGCTTTGCGACAAACGTTTGATTAGGCACTCCGCACTAGGGATGTTAATTTTGACGCTTTTTACGATCCTGGGATTTTCGGGATCTCGGTATCACAATCCCGGGATCCCTGGATTAGTACCGGGATTTAGATATTCATTACTTTTCAATGGCTGCATTTCTTTATTCATTCTGAACGTTTGGAATAAACTTTTTTGTTTACTTATTCTTTAGAACGCTCCTGATGATATGTTGACGTATATTTCAAACGCATTCTGTTTATTCCGGCAGTGAAATGGGATTATCCGGAATGTATAAAGAAACGCAGCCAATAACTTTTCAAAAAAATTGCTTCTATCTCTCCTACCATAAAATAAAAATTAAATAAATGGGTTTGAAACCATGATTCAAAAATACAAGGCTATGTAATTTGTGACAGCTCAAATTTGACACTCCTTTATCTGGATTTGTATTTTGGAAGTAGGAGAAAGGGAAAGAATGTGATCACCTTTTGCGAAAATGATAGTAGAAAGGTACTAAAAAAAATACGCAAAGTATACAATTAGAAGTAAAATGTTTATTAGGGGCACCGAAATTGCGCATATGGAAACTGTGCATTTAGACATTATTTGGGTTTCAACCGAAACTGTGCATGTATGCTTTATTTCGGTTTTTACCATATGCATTATTTCGGTTTTAAACCGAAACTGTGCATGTATGCATTACTTCGTTTTTTTTCATATGCATTATTTTGCTTTTAAAACGAAAGTATTCATATGCATAATTTCGGTATTTTCTCATATGCATTATTTCGGTTTTCAACCGAAACTGTGCATGTATGCATTACTTCGGGTTTTTCATATGCATTATTTCGGTTTTCAACCGAAACTGTGCATGCATG
>NW_023458558.1:73957265-73958208 GCF_013731165.1 Rhagoletis pomonella
CTTTGCTATTAATTATGCAGTTTTTTTTCAAAAAAGGTTATTTCATGAAAAAAAACATTTGTTCATGTTTTAGTGGTTTTGGTTTGAAAATATAAAAGAGCATATAATATAATATATGGTGACGTCATCATTATTTTAATCGGTTATATAGTCCATACGATATTAATATTTAAAATATCAAAATATTGAAATTTAACCTTCTACAACGTATTTATTTTTTACTTGCGCCGTACAATTTTGGAATGGTTGAAATGAGCGTAAAAAGTTCTACTGATCTGCATTTTTCGTTTTTGCCTAGCTGAATGGTCGATATTCTATATTTGTTTCAGGAAATGATAATTAATTGTTTAATATTTCCATTAAAACACCAAATGTACTGCAAATTCACATAGAATTAATAATAAACGGCACCCTGAAATTGTGCATATGGAAACTGTGCATACGAAATAATGCATATGAAAAAACCGAAATAATGCATACGAAAAAAAACCGAAATAATGCATATATGCACAGTTTCGGTTGAAAACCGAAATAATGCATATGAAAAACCCGAAATAATGCATACATGCACACTTTCGTTTGAAAACCGAAATAACGCATATGAGAAAAACGAAGTAATGCATACATGCACAGTTTCGGTTCAAAACCGAAATAATGCATATGACAATAACCGAAGTAATGCATACATGCACAGTTTCGACTCAAAACCGAAGTAATGCATATGACAAAAACCGAAATAGTGCATACATGAAAACGAACTTCTTTCTGAGTAGGCGGCCTTCGGCAGCGCTTAGGGATTATAACCCTTACTAAGTAGAATTCTCCTTTCTGTGTTGCCGTAAAAGGGGGCCGGAAGTATTTTTGCGCAGAACTTCTTTCTGCGTAGGCGGCCTTCGGCCGCGCTTAGGGATTATAACCCTTACTAAGTAGAATTCTCCTTTCT
>NW_023458558.1:73958308-73958580 GCF_013731165.1 Rhagoletis pomonella
TTGAAAACCGAAATAATGCATATGAAAAAAACCGAAATAATGCATATGAAAAAAACCGAAATAATGCATATATGCACAGTTTCGGTTGAAAACCGAAATAATGCATATGAAAAACCCGAAATAATGCATACATGCACACTTTCGTTTGAAAACCGAAATAACGCATATGAGAAAAACGAAGTAATGCATACATGCACAGTTTCGGTTCAAAACCGAAATAATGCATATGACAAAAACCGAAGTAATGCATACATGCACAGTTTCGACTCAAA
>NW_023458558.1:73958680-73959941 GCF_013731165.1 Rhagoletis pomonella
CAGCGTGAGCGCAGAGCGGCACAAAATAACAGAATTTGAATAAATTATCAATTGTGTAATGTTATTTTTGTGCACGTTTATATCTATCAACAAAAATGACTTGATAGTTATTTTAATGCCCCTTTCATTGAATTAAATCGAAAACATTAATTAATTATTACACAAAATTTCTGGATAAATTTTGGGAAAACGTTATTTTCATAAAAATTCCAATTAACTAATATAAATTTGCGCAAACTTTGTAAACCATATTTTCGTCAACAATTAGTAAATTCTTCATTGAAAAAATTTTAAACACGCTAAAAGGCAAGCGCATAAAAATGTTTGTAAATACATATACATACCTATGTAGATGCATTTATATGTATGCACTTATGCAAATAAACAAATGCTGCGCGCGGTTAAAATGGATTCGTTATTTTTTTTGTATAAAAATATGGTTCATGCTTTAATCGAAACCACATAAGTCAAACTTCAAAAATTTATACAGTACGTAGAAAAATTCAACAAATTTTCATCTAAATTTTCTACTTTTTAATCTAAATTTTTAGAAAGTTTTGGGTACGCAGATAGATTGGTTATGTACATATGTAAATTTAGTGAAACAAGTGAAAGTTTTAAGCGGATAAAAGATCGCTTTAATTTTTAATTAATTTTTTTCCGACGTATTTTGCGGTTTTATGCATATAACAGGTGTAATTTATAAAATATAGTATTTATTTTTTGTTTTATTATTTTGTTTGCAAACGGTCTTGCGCATTTTATTCTACAAGAAATTCGCTTTTATGTATATGGTAAAAAGTACATCATTAAAAATCTACGCGATTTTTTAGCCGCTTGAAACTTGCACTTGCTTTTCTACCGATCTATCATTCATTTTCACAACTAGTTCCTAATACCCCTCCAAAAAGATGTACCAAAAGTCAGCGTATTACCACCCAACACAAGACCCTGCGCCAACAATTGTCATAATCAGCTGATATTCGCCGCAAACATGCGGTATTGCCAAAATCATCAAATTTTAGTCATTAGGCTGCAGTTAGGTCGGTGCTGCAATTCAATATCAATTGCAGAGAACGTTTAAAACAGAGAAGCAGCAGAGAACGTTTAAAACAGAGAAGCAGCAACACGCTACTCGTTGGTATTTTGTAATAGATCAGAAATCGTCTAGAAGTTCACCACGTTAAATTTTTAACATCGATACCATTTTTTAACAGCGTGAGCGCAGAGCGGCACAAAATAACAGAATTTGAATAAATTA
>NW_023458558.1:73960041-73962659 GCF_013731165.1 Rhagoletis pomonella
AATATCAGCTGATTATGACAATTGTTGGCGCAGGGTCTTGTGTTGGGAGGTGATACGCTGACTTTTGGTACATCTTTTTGGAGGGGTATTAGGAACTAGTTGTGAAAAGGTTTACTCTGTTGTATATTGGCTGCAAATAAAGTTGGCGTGAATAATAAATTAATTCAATTCTATTTTATTATATACTAGTGTATCCGGCGGTGTAAAATAAGCTATAATATGGGAGCAGCTCATTCAACTGAACCACGCTCAGTGTCGATGGACAACCCCAATTCCGGAGTTATTGATGTTTCGGACGAGGTTGTGCAACGTCTTAAACGAGGGATAAGCAAACAAGGTATTTATACTTCAAAGATTTAGTTTTATACAAAATAAAGTGCAAATGAACGCTTAAAAGAGCTGTTGAAATGCCTTAATAAGTACTATAATTGATTATGCAATAGCGGCATAGTAACAAATCACTAAAAAATACGTTAAACAAATTTATAGCTATGTATGTGACAGTTCTTAAATGCAAGGCTTGTTTGCAGCTAAAGAAAATGCCGCTTCTGCTGTTGCATCTGAACCACAGACACCACTTCCAAAAAAAGATGTTCCCCCTACTCCAGTAAAACCGACAGTAGCACCAGTACCTGTGCCTCCAACAGTTGTTTACCAAGCACCACCAACAGTTTACGTTGCTCCCAGTGGAACAACAATTACTGCAGCTGATATGGCACGCCAAAAAGAGGCAGAACTGAAACAAAACGATGCCATGTGGCGTCAGCGTTTGGCTGATCTTGAAAAAGCGCTGAAGAAAACGAATGCAATTATGGAAAAGGAGTACTCGTCAGCGGTCGAAGATGTCCGCCAACGTTTCGCTACTGCTTCTCCTGTACACCAACTGCCACCATGTCAGGATCTTAAGGCTCAAGTCATCGCTTGCTATCGCGCAAATCCAGGACAGACATTACAATGTTCCAGTGAAGTAGCTGCCTTTAGAGAGTGTGTTAATTTGAACCGTATCAAAAAACTTGATTCAGAGGAGAATAAACCAGCTGCAAAAGCAGCATAAGCGAAGTTGCGGCTTTAGATGGATTAGTGTTAAATAACAGATTGTGGATTATTACAAATTTCTGCGCTACCGAACGTTTTTAATTTTGCCTTTCATAAAGTAAGTCTAAATATGTTAATTTTAAAAGCTTCAGATTTTGTCAGACACCGTGTAAAAATGCGAAAAAAGTAGATCTGTTTGTTCATATTTAAATAAAACTTAATATGTCTAACATCCTAAACATTCTAGGCAACTACATTTTCAATGATCCGTCAACTTTGGCATAGAGAAACCCGGTTTCGCCGTTGGGCCTATTGTGCCCTATGCAAAAAAAAATTATTTAAGTCAAAGATCACATAGTGGCATTTTTAACCAAACGTTACTGTTTATTATGAAAATAGGTTAGACAAATGTGTAGATCTAAATTATCTTTAAAAACTGACACCTTTGCTCCTAAGAATTGCCATTTCGGTGATATATCGATTCGGAAAGTTGTGGTGTCCATAATATGCTCAATTTCTCCTCTACTTGTGAGGTAGTATAATTGGCGCGTTTTTTTTAAATGTAGTTTTCCCGGTAGGCCTCCTCCACGACTTATTGTAGTTGTTGTTGTTGTAGCGGCTACAACAACCCCGCCCAGGACGGTTGGTATCTCAGTCGTTGTCGTCAAGTTCCACTAACGGCAACTCTAGGAAGCGTGCAGCTTCTGTGGGGTTTGTGCACAGGGACAAGGCCGTTAGGGTTGTCGAGTTTTTCGGGCATGCGATGAGATGTTTCGAGTCATGTGGGGTCTCTCCGCATGCCGGACACTCATTCGGCACATCCTCATTCAACCTACTCAAGTAGGAGTTCAGCCTGCTGCAGTAGCCGGAGCGAAGTTGTGCGAGTGTTGTGCGTGTCTCCCGAGGCAGATGAAGCTCCGTCTCGTCTATGTCCGGGGGTGGTATGCCTAGAACGGCATTCACAGGTCTAGAGTCTACATAACTCGAGACTGAGTCCCTGTGAATGCCGTTCAGGGCCTGTCTGTAAGCTGTCGGGTCCAGAGGTTGCTTAATGAACCTCTGGACTTCGTCCGTCAGTTCATATAGATGCCTCCTGACGTGCCTAGGCGAGGGCTCCTCTGCAAGCAGCTGTCTGCTTGGGTGGCCACTTCTATGGCTCCCGATCAGGAACTGCTTGCAGAGCATTATATTATGCTCCTTTACAGGGGGTATTTGCGCCTCGCCGTGCAGGTGGTGTTCAGGCGACATCAAGAGGCATCCTGTCGCTGTCCTGAGTGCGGTATTCTGTACAGTCTGTAGCTTCGTCCACTGCGTCCTACTAGTCCCTGGCGACCACACTGGCGCTGCGTAGTTCAAAACCGGCCGGCCTATTGCCTTGTATGTTGCCAGCAACGTTTCTTTGTCTTTGCCCCAAGTACTGCCGGCTAGCGACTTGAGGACCTTGTTGCGGCTCTGTACTTTATTGGCAATAGCGGTTGAGTGCGCAGAGAAGGAGAGCAGGCTGTCGAATGTTACTCCTTGTATTTTGGGGTTATTCACCGTCGGAATTGGTGTGTCATCGACGTGAATCCCCAGCGGTAGCC
>NW_023458558.1:73962759-73963993 GCF_013731165.1 Rhagoletis pomonella
AAATGTCATTCTGCGGGAATGCGCAATCTTGTATTCTATCGTTCTTGGTTTTTGACTGCCCCCGATTTGTGTTAACTGAACATTGAAGAACCGGCCCTTAATGTATGAGTTTTCATCGTAGATCGTGCAGGGGTTAAAAAAAGTTAGGTCGTGAGTAGGTTAATTTACTAAAGTTATTACTATTAATGCAATACTTACGATTTTTGGTTCAAATGATATGATTTCAAAGCTATTTTTAATTTTGCACAGAAAAGGTGTTCATTTGACTTACTGGCCAACCTAATATTCACGCACGGCGACAAATTACTGTCAAAAATTTCTCATGCACATACAACTCACGCCGCACAGTGGTCCGCATTCCATAAAACGCGAGCATGTACCCTTAAGATGCTCTATATTCCTTATTTCGTGGCCGATTTTCATTTTTTTTTTAATTAATCATAGCACAATTCTTAACAATCTTTTTGCTGTTGATTGTTAAATTTTGGCAGTATGTCAATACAATTCAAAAAGTTGTAATTACACTTTAAAACCACAAGGTAACACAATAAAATTCTTCATGAAATTAAACTTACTATTGTTGTTGTTTTCCATTCTTAAGTATGGAATCCTATGCCCCTCTTTGTCTATTCTCTTTCTAACAGCGGACGTGCCTGCCAAACAGCGGACGTGCCTGCCAAACTGAAAAGCATGAAGGCAGCAGTGTTTGACAGGCACGTTCGACAACGCGAACGGCAATGGAAGGTAAGAAATGGAAGATGGATGACGTGAGAATGAAAGAATTATGAAATAGCAGAATGTCGAACCAAAACGAATTTAAACAAGTAAGAAAGTCTAAGTTCGGGTGGAGCCGAACATTAAGTACCCGGCGCAAGTATTAAATATATATTTTTTCACCTTTCCGAAAGCTACCGCTAGATGGTAAGCCGGGGTGTATCAATTTTGAGTAAATTCGCGTCCTTAAATTTCGAAATATTGCAGTTTCAAGCATTTCTGAAATTTACCGTTATATGAAAAACGGCCGTAATTTTAGTTCGATTTTAATAATTTTCAACGTTTTGCTTTTATGTGGTAAGCACAATAAAAATGCTGGGTTTGGTACAAATTGGTAGAACGGTTACCGATATACATATATGTGATCATAATTGGGCGATGCCACGCCCATTTTCCAAAATTTTACCATAAGCGTATTTCTTGGTAAAGAATTGTTGCAAGCATCAATTTTGAATAAATT
>NW_023458558.1:73964093-73966006 GCF_013731165.1 Rhagoletis pomonella
TTTTTTTACCTTTCCGAAAGCTACCGCTAGATGGTAAGCCGGGGTGTATCAATTTTGAGTAAATTCGCGTCCTTAAATTTCGAAATATTGCAGTTTCAAGCATTTCTGAAATTTACCGTTATATGAAAAACGGCCGTAATTTTAGTCCGATTTTAATAATTTTCAACGTTTTGCTTTTATGTGGTAAGCACAATAAAAATGCCGGGTTTGGTACAAATTGGTAGAACGGTTACCGATATACATATATGTGATCATAATTGGGCGATGCCACGCCCATTTTCCAAAATTTTACCATAAGCGTATTTCTTGGTAAAGAATTGTTGCAAGCATCAATTTTGAATAAATTAGCTTTAATATTTACTGATTTATCGAAGATTTTGAATTTCTCTAAATTACCGTTATATAGGATCTGGGCGTGGTTATTGTCCGATTTTTTAAATTTTCGGCCATTTAGTATGCTGTATCAAGGCGAACAACTGTGCCAAGTTAGGAAGAAACTGGTGCAGCGGTTACCAATATATACACATGTAACCATAAGTGGGCGTGGCTACGCCCATTTTCCAAAAATTTATAATATTCTTATTTTTCGTCTGAAAGTTATTGTAAATATCAATTTTGAGTGAATTATCTTCAGTAATTACTAAAATATCGTAGTTTTCGTATTTCTGGAAATTACCGTTATATGGGAAGTGGGCGTGGTTACAGTCCGATTTCGCCCATTTTCAATACCAACCTACCTTGGATTAACGGAAACCTACGTACCAAATTTCATTGAGATATCTCAATTTTTGCTTGTGTTATCGTGTACATGGACAGACAGACATGGCTTAATCGATTCATCTATTCATTCTGAGCATTTATTTATACATTTGTCTATATCTATCTCGATTCGTTTTGGCTGTTACAAACAACCGTTATGTGAACAAAATTAATATACCCTTGTGCACAGGTACGCTCCGTATGTCACTCTGGAAAGAAATATATTTGAATTTATATGTTTTCTTAAAAATAAATGCAAATTTACCTATTTTTTTCACCGGCAGGCACGAATATAGTATTCAAAACAGAAACAATGACAACGAATTTTACACACATTGTTGTATTTTAGCGCAAAAACGATAAGTTTCACAAATATATTTAATTATTGCCTGGAACATACACATCTATCGTTATTATTGGAAATGCAAGACTTGGCATGCAATTTTAGTTTCTAATTTAATCAATTCAAATGAATAAAAACACATTTTTCTAAAATATTTCCCAATTTACATTTTAAAGTTTTTTTCTGAAATTCTCATTTTTGTTGTTGGTATTTCCGACAGGGTAGGAGTGGGATGTAATGTGGAACGATTTTCCGTCATCCCTTGTCAAATTTGGTTTGGAGACAAACCGGTTTCGGCGTTGTGCCATCTTCAGTGTAATTTTTCGTTCTGAAACTTGAATGTTACTCTGTGCGGAGAATGAGAGAATTGAAAATCAGGTAATCTTAGCTTTTTTTAAATGTAAACAAACAAAATGGCGCTTTCCATACTTGTAAGCCTATACAATGATAGAAACATTCAGTCATTCCTAATTTTGTCATCAGATGACAAATTTTTTCGTTTTGAAAGAAATAAGCACAAAATAATTTCCTAGATTTAATATGGAAGTTACGGACGTTAGGTCCGTATAAGTCAAAAAAATAATTTAGTTGGGCCAACGCGCCCAATAGTTCTAATTACGAGTTAAAAATCTACAACACAAATTTTGGAATCTAACACAGTTTATTCTATTTACTTAATTACAATCAGAATTCTTAATCTAAACCGTAGCGTTACCGTCCCGAACTCGACTGCCTGCTTTGTGTCCGCTACTTCCCTTTATAGACAATGTCCAGCAGCGGCGTACCTGTTGCATAATTGTTGTCTGTGAAT
>NW_023458558.1:73966106-73969680 GCF_013731165.1 Rhagoletis pomonella
CCTTTTCAAGAACTCTAGAACTATTGGAAGGCTACTCAGAACAACTTTTTTTTTTCGTTTTGCGTCATACCGTATGCCAACTTCCCAGACATATTGTAAACGTATTGTGTACTTTCAAGTGGAAAATCGAAGTAATTTGTGCGTTCTGAAGTAAAAAACGTTTTATTTGTAATAAAAACTTTATAAAAATTTCGTGTCGTGTGTTGAATTGCAGCAGCCGTAGGGGTAAAGTCCCCAAATGCAGTTTTTTTGTTTCCCCGCGATGACGCCTTGGCCAGAAAGTGGGTAGAGTTCTGCCGGCAGGAGAAGCCATACAATTTAGACACCAGCGTAACATGCATGAAGCACTTTACGGACCACTTTTAAACACGACATGTTAAGTTGAAAACGTTGAAATGCCACAAATTACAAATTAAAATCGGAGGTAAGCAAGCATCGACCACTTTCTGCAGGAAAACATGCGCTGCGACAAGACTTTTTCGGCACCTGCAATACAAACACAAAAATTCTAAATAGTTAATTAATAAGACCTATTATTTTGAACACATTTCAAGAGTGGTTGTATATTTTTGGCTAACGTTGTGCTTAATTTGCTATATTCAAAGATGGCTTGAGAAATTGGTGAATAGTGAAGAAAACACGTTTTCTCACTGCAAATTCACAACTGTCAACTCATTGTTCTTCGCCATATTCTTTATTTACCCGTTGCCACAAATGTCATTCTGCGGGAATGCGCAATCTTGTATTCTATCGTTCTTGGTTTTTGACTGCCCCCGATTTGTGTTAACTGGACATTGAAGAACCGGCCCTTAATGTATGAGTTTTCATCGTAGATCGTGCAGGGGTTAAAAAAAGTTAGGTCGTGAGTAGGTTAATTTACTAAAGTTATTACTATTAATGCAATACTTACGATTTTTGGTTCAAATGATATGATTTCAAAGCTATTTTTAATTTTGCACAGAAAAGGTGTTCATTTGACTTACTGGCCAACCTAATATTCACGCACGGCGACAAATTACTGTCAAAAATTTCTCATGCAAATACAACTCACGCCGCACAGTGGTCCGCATTCCATAAAACGCGCGCATGTACCCTTAAGATGCTCTATATTCCTTATTTCGTGGCCGATTTTCATTTTTTTTTTTAATTAATCATAGCACAATTCTTAATAATCTTTTTGCTGTTGATTGTTAAATTTTGGCAGTATGTCAATACAATTCAAAAAGTTGTAATTCCCATTTAAAACCACAAGGTAACACAATAAAATTCTTCATGAAATTAAACTTACTATTGTTGTTGTTTTCCATTCTTAAGTATGGAATCCTATGCCCCTCTTTGTCTATTCTCTTTCTAACAGCGGACGTGCCTGCCAAACAGCGGACGTGCCTGCCAAACTGAAAAGCATGAAGGCAGCAGTGTTTGACAGGCACGTTCGACAACGCGAATGGCAATGGAAGGTAAGAAATGGAAGATGGATGACGTGAGAATGAAAGAATTATGAAATAGCAGAATGTCGAACCAAAACGAATTTAAACAAGTAAGAAAGTCTAAGTTCGGGTGGAGCCGAACATTAAATACCCGGCGCAAGTATTAAATATATATTTTTTTACCTTTCCGAAAGCTACCGCTAGATGGTAAGCCGGGGTGTATCAATTTTGAGTAAATTCGCGTCCTTAAATTTCGAAATATTGCAGTTTCAAGCATTTCTGAAATTTACCGTTATATGAAAAACGGCCGTAATTTTAGTCCGATTTTAATAATTTTCAACGTTTTGCTTTTATGTGGTAAGCACAATAAAAATGCCGGGTTTGGTACAAATTGGTAGAACGGTTACCGATATACATATATGTGATCATAATTGGGCGATGCCACGCCCATTTTCCAAAATTTTACCATAAGCGTATTTCTTGGTAAAGAATTGTTGCAAGCATCAATTTTGAATAAATTAGCTTTAATATTTACTGATTTATCGAAGATTTTGAATTTCTCTAAATTACCGTTATATAGGAGCTGGGCGTGGTTATTGTCCGATTTTTTAAATTTTCGGCCATTTAGTATGCTGTATCAAGGCCAACAACTGTGCCAAGTTTGGAAGAAACTGGTGCAGCGGTTACCAATATATACACATGTAACCATAAGTGGGCGTGGCTACGCCCATTTTCCAAAAATTTATAATATTCTTATTTTTCGTCTGAAAGTTATTGTAAATATCAATTTTGAGTGAATTATCTTCAGTAATTACTAAAATATCGTAGTTTTCGTATTTCTGGAAATTACCGTTATATGGGAAGTGGGCGTGGTTACAGTCCGATTTCGCCCATTTTCAATAACAACCTACCTTGGATTAACGGAAACCTACATACCAAATTTCATTGAGATATCTCAATTTTTGCTTGTGTTATCGTGTACATGGACAGACGGACAGACAGACATGGCTTAATCGATTCATCTATTCATTCTGAGCATTTATTTATACATTTGTCTATATCTATCTCGATTCGTTTTGGCTGTTACAAACAACCGTGCTCCGTATGTCACTCTGGAAAGAAATATATTTGAATTTATATGTTTTCTTAAAAATAAATGCAAATTTACATATTTTTTTCACCGGCAGGCACGAATATAGTATTCAAAACAGAAACAATGACAACGAATTTTACACACATTGTTGTATTTTAGCGCAAAAACGATAAGTTTCACAAATATATTTAATTATTGCCTGGAACATACACATCTATCGTTATTATTGGAAATGCAAGACTTGGCATGCAATTTTAGTTTCTAATTTAATCAATTCAAATGAATAAAACCACATTTTTCTAAAATATTTCCCAATTTACATTTTAAAGTTTTTTTCTGAAATTCTCATTTTTGTTGTTGGTATTTCCGAGAGGGTAGGAGTGTGATGTAATGTGGAACGATTTTCCGTCATCCCTTGTCAAATTTGGTTTGGAGACAAACCGGTTTCGGCGTTGTGCCATCTTCAGTGTCATTTTTCGTTCTGAAACTTGAATGTTACTCTGTGCGGAGAATGAGAGAATTGAAAATCAGGTAATCTTAGCTTTTTTTAAATGTAAACAAACAAAATGGCGCTTTCCATACTTGTAAGCCTATACAATGATAGAAACATTCAGTCATTCCTAATTTTGTCATCAGATGACAAATTTTTTCGTTTTGAAAGAAATAAGCACAAAATAATTTCCTAGATTTAATATGGAAGTTACGGACGTTAGGTCCGTATAAGTCAAAAAAATAATTTAGTTGGGCCAACGCGCCCAATAGTTCTAACTACGAGTTACAAATCTACAACACAAATTTTGGAATCTAACACAGTTTATTCTATTTACTTAATTACAATCAGAATTCTTAATCTAAACCGTAGCGTTACCGTCCCGAACTCGACTGCCTGCTTTGTGTCCGCTACTTCCCTTTATAGCCAATGTCCAGCAGCAGCGTACCTGTTGCATAATTGTTGTCTGTGAATAAGTTCGTCCGTTAGTTCCCACACTTGCATTATGGGTTGATGCTATTTCACAAGTATGCGAAATAGTATTATGCTGACGATGCGTCTGGA
>NW_023458558.1:73969690-73984121 GCF_013731165.1 Rhagoletis pomonella
GCAACAGTGGGAGCGCCGCAGCGAGTTAACTCTGGGGAGTGTTAACTTGGATGTATGTTTGTACATACATATACATATATTTTTCAGTCGGTGTCATTCACACTTCAAAAATTTTAAATGGTAAATATATATATACATATATATGTATTTCATGATCCAATGATCGGATCTAAACTAGATTAGTATGGGACCACATCTAAGACACTACCATTCCGATGCAAAAATAATTATCGAAGTCGATTGACGTGGTTATGCGGTAACATACACAAAGAAAAAGTAAATAAAAAATAATAATAATAAAATAATAAAAAAAAATATTCCGACGAACTGATAACCTCCTCCTTTTTTGGATGTCGGTTAAAAATTGTTGACTCTCACAAAATAAACCATCTCGTCATAAAGAAAAATATTTTAAAAATAGTTCTTAAAAAACGCTCATTTTTTGGAACCATATAATTTTAAGTCCCTAATTTAGTAGTCTTCACTACGCAAATCAACTACTAATAGCTAAGTTAGCTTTAGGACAATCTTGACCATCTTATATATAGAAATATTAAGCCTGTTTTTAGCTTTAAAACGACGTTAAGATGAAGTCTCTACGGTGAGCATAACTCGAAATATATCGATTTGAAGAAGTACACGATTAGTCAGAATCACGAATCACAGATCATATCTCGGAAAAAAAATATTAAAAAAATTCCTCGAGCACGTGTTAGCTAATTTCATGTATAGACCACAAACAAAATTTTAAGCGAATCGGAGACATGATATAATATTTTTTACGAAATCCGTCCGACTTAAAAAATAATGGCTCATATAATAACAAAAAATCGAAATATACTGCTCATAAGAACCTATTTCTTAGAATGCCAGGAAAAAGGTAATTGAAATGTCATTCACATCTGGTACCTGTAGATTATCCCTTACACGTACTATCAGGTGTCAAAATTAATTTTTTCGCATGTTCGATTTTTGGCCTTATTCACGAGATTTCAAGAATCTGGACCATTGTGCGCCGGTAATATTAGGTTGAGCCGTAAACCAGCATTGGAGTAATAAACTCTAAAATGCAGTCGCAAATAATCTCCTAAAATCTAAACGCATAAGTATGGCTGACTTCCAAAACGTCAATTGTTTTGCATACCTACAAAGTTCAATGCCTCTTAACGCTGAACTACAAAATGTTGACAGTGTATACCATGATACAAAAAAACAAGGCAGTTCCATTGTCCCTTTTTCGTCACCATATTAACAACCTGACAATTAAGTAGATTGCGACATTTCGTTCTACCACACCCCATGATACAAATATTTAAAGGTAAAAGTGCGCGCTTTCACTCATCAACACCTGGGTTCAAGCCCTGGTCAAAGCAACATCGCAAAAAAAATATAGAAGAAAGGTTTTTTCTTAACAGCGGTCGTCCCTCGGCAGGCAATGGCAAACCTCCGAGTGTATTTCTGCCATGAAAAACAGCTTCTCATAAAAATACAATCGCCGTTCGGAGTCGGCGTAAAACTGTAGGTCCCTCCGATTTGTGTGACAACATCAAGGCGCACGCCACAAATCGGAGGAGAAGCTCGGCCAAACACTAACATATGTGTAAGCGCCAATCTATTATTATTATTATTAAAACCGCTCGCTCAATTCGTCGGTTATCATTTATTTGTTTGTCTACTTTATAAAATTGTAATTATGAGAGCAACTCAAATGCCAAGTAAAACAAAAAACAAATACATAGATGAAAATATTCAAATGTTCTCCCAATAAACATTGTGGCGAACCTTCGAAAATAACCTTCGATATCCAATATGCATATCGAACTGAGAACGCACTCATAACCAACCGTAGCTTTCCAACCGTCATAGTATATTGGAAATACACTCGAAATGGGCTCGAAAAAAATACGTAAACCGTCTTAATAGGGAATTTACATGATTTAACTTTCACAGGCGATTAGTTGAACCAAAAGATGAACGTAAGTAGGCAGCCGACTAACTTCATTGAAAGCGATTAGTTGAAAGGCCGTTTACACCAGGCGATTGTTGCTTTCAACTAAAAATCGCCTCATGCAAATTCCCTATAACAAGAGAGAAAGTGAAATGCAGCTCATTCTCGAAGAGAAATATAAGCGCAGCGGGTCTTGGATTGGATTTTTTTTTACCGCATCGGTTTTATTTAATTTTTTCTTTTAATAATATGTTTTAAGAAACGTAAACACGTCATTTACGATTGAAAAAATGTTATATTTACTACTTCATGTCGTTGGCATTTCCAATTCATTTATAAGTTTAAGTTATTTATAGACATTCCCTCTCAAAACTTATTAAAGGTTTATTTGAAAAAACTTTAAATAAGCTTAATATTAAAAATGCTTATTTAACGCTTATTATAGCAAACTTACTTTAAGTTATTTTTAAAAACGTTTACTGAAATGCTTGTTGGGATTAAACTCACAAACAAAAATTTGACGGTCTCATGTTTCCTTAAAGCCGCTCGCATATCGAGCTCTAGCCGCGACAATAACGTAAGCGAAACTTTTTTGCAAATTTATTTTAATACATAAATAGTTGCTCTTAGAGCATCTGCATCCAAAAGCAAGCTTTAAAAAAAATACACATTATTTTCGCGGTTATGGCTCGATATGTCGAAAAAAATATGTTTTCCTAACCACTACAAAACTTTTTTACACATAAAGCTGTCTCGTATTTTATATGTTGGCCGAATCCAATGAAGCACGCTATTCGATTCCCTTCTATACATTCCCACGACAACCGGTTCTACGTACCGGAATGACTCGGGTTTTACCCAACCAAGGGCTGTTGTTTCGGCGATCTAACCCCGTTTAGGTCGGCGAAGTATCTCAGAAGTTGTTCGTCCATAGGGCTACACTCCCTACGTATTTTTCTACTCAGGGCTCGCATCGAGTCAAACCCAGAGCCAGAAATCTACACCTGCTGTGTATGCCGGAGACGACTACACCACAACTCCACCTCAGTCAAGTGTAATGCCTGCGAGGGGTGGAGTCACCTTAGAGTCTGCTCAGGACTACGGACACATCGACAGTGGACCACGTCGTACGTGGCCCCCTGTTGCTCAAACAGAGCAGCCTCCACGGCTAACCTCAGTCCACCCGAGCAGACTCACACAGTCACCACAACACAACAACATAATAACACCACAGACCATACCATAGCCACGACAGACCACATAACACACACAACCGCACCACCACCCACACGCCTTCGCCAACAACTCCTGGTTCCCCCTACAATCTGCACGGTATGTCAGACCAGGATATTCCGTAATGTGACATCAGTCAAGTGCAACACCTGCCTTGGCTGGTGCCACTTTAGGGCATGCTCAGGTCTGCGTACCACGCGAGATTGGACTGGGAACTTCGAGGGCCCGTGTTGCGCTGCTCGGTCGCAGACCTCAACTGCGACGCCTCCCGCCACCACCACAGGGCGTCAACCATCACAGCAGCGCACACAGCCAACGGCGGTAAGAACACACACATCCCTTACACTCCACATCACGACACGTCTCCCGAACCACATGAAGCTCCTTCAATTTAACTGCAACGGGCTACAGAGCAAGATTGAGAAGATAACCGTCTTCATGTGTCGGCATGGTATATTGATAGCTGCGGTCCAAGAGACGAAGTTGCACAGCAATTCAACTTTGTTGAATTGCGCCGGGTACAACGTGCACCGTCGAGATCGCGAGCGAGATAATGGTGGTGGCTTAGCGTTCATCACGCACCACACCGTGCAGTATCGTCTTATCGAAGCAGACATCGACCGCAGGGATACCACCCTAGAATGTCAGGGCATCGCTATCCGGTCAGTTCGAAATATTTAACATATACATACCCCCTGTCACCTGCTGCCCGGCAGGATATCACCCTGATATAGGTTCGCTCCTCAGAGGTGAAAACCGTATGGTAGTAGGTGACTTTAATGCGCACCACGATCTTTGGCACTCAAGCCTGTCAAACGATCGTAGGGGAACAGACTTGGCTGAGCAGATAGACGATTCGACATTCTGCACAATGAACGACGACGCACCCACCAGAATTATGGGTAACTGCAGTAGCTCGCCAGACATCACCATAGTCAGCGCTGGTCTGATAAACAGCATAACATGGCGACCTATGCTGACTTTAGCATCAGACCACCTACCCATAGTCATCTCGATAGATAAACCAACCGATTTGGCCTCCGCCAAACACCGGCCCTATATCAACTTTTCTAAAGCTGTTTGGAAAGGTTACGCGGAGTTTACCGAAAACACCTTCACAGAGCTCCCCACACCAACCAACGTCCATCTCGGTGAACGTAAGTTCCGCAGGGCTGTCACTGCTACTGCAGCTCGCTTCATACCGGCAGGATGTATTACGGACCCACGTCCAAACTTCCCTGCCGAAGCGGCTGTTCTAGCCGATGAGCGTGATAGCCTTCGTCAGGCCGATCCCGGAGATCCCCGTATCAGGGACCTCAACGCAGAGATTCGGCAACTAGTAAACGTACATAAGCGGAAGAAGTGGGAGGAGCATCTGAAGACCTGTAACTTCACCTCTGGTGTGAGCAAGCTTTGGTTAACCGTGAGGTCGCTGTCCAATCCGACGAAGCACGACGTCAGAGTCGAAATTTCCTTCGGCGACCATGCTTCGTCGGACCCGGAGCGACGCGCGAGCTATTTTAGCCGGCAGTTCATACTGCATCCTCCGGTGGACAAAGCCAAGCGTCGTGTGACCAGAAGGCTGCACAAGCTGCCAACAACCTGTGCCCCCCTTGCTTTCACTTGCGGTGAAGTTCAGGTGGCCATCGGGAAGGCGAAAGCCTCCAAAGCCATGGGTCCCAATGGAATATGCATGCTGATGCTGAAAAATTTGGGTCCTGCGGGGGTAGCGTACCTAACGGAGGTCCTCAACTTGTCTATGGCCACTCTCATCATCCCAGACATCTGGAAGGTGTGCAGAGTGGTCCCACTGCTCAAACCGGGGAAACCCGCGAACAAAGGAGATTCTCATCGTCCGATAACACTCCTTTCCCCGGTAGCGAAGACACTCGAGGCCTTGCTACTCCCGTACTTCACAAACCACTTGCCCCAGCGAAGCATCAGCGTGGTTTCCGTAAAGCGCACAGTACAACAACAGCACTTAACGCCATAAACACTCAGATAACTCGTGGCCTTAACCGAAACCGTCCCTGTGAGAGAACGATTCTAGTAGCGTTGGACTTGTCAAAGGCGTTTGAGACCGTCTGCCATTCCACGCTACTAAAAGATATAGAGGCCACTTCTCTCCCACAGAGGCTCAAACGGTGGTCGGCAAATTATCTGAGTGGCCGACACTCTTCGGTAATGTTTAGAGACAAAACGAGTAAACAGAGGAAAATTAAACAGGGGGTTCCACAGGGTGGAGTCCTTTCCCCGCTACTGTTTAACTTTTACATTTCAAAGCTCCCTCAACCACCAGAGGGAGTCTCGATTGTCTCTTATGCCGACGATTGCTCGATCATGGTGACTGGGAATGGAATTGATGACCTGTGTTCGAAAGTAAACGGAGAGATACCCCGAACTTTCTCGCTTCTTCACTGCAAAGTGTCTAGCCCTCTCCCCTACTAAATCCTCTGCGACCCTGTTCACAACCTGGACGAAAGAGGTCAGGCTACCGCTGGGAATTCACGTCGATGACACACCAATTCCGATGGTGAATAACCCCAAAATACTCGGAGTAACATTCGACAGCCTGTCCTCCTTCTCTGCGCACGCAACCGCTACTGTCAATAAAGTACAGAGCTGCAACAAGGTCCTCAAGTCGCTAGCCGGCAGTACTTGGGGCAAAGACAAAGAAACGTTGCTGGCAACATACAAGGCAATAGGCCGGCCGGTTTTGAACTACGCAGCGCCAGTGTGGTCGCCGTGGACTAGTGAACGAAGTGGACGAAGCTACAGACTGCACAGAACACCGCACTTAGGACAGTGACAGGATGCCTCCTGATGTCGCCCGAACACCATCTTCACGGCGAGGCGCAAATGCTCCCCATAAAGGAGCACAACATAATGCTCTGCAAGCAGTTCCTGATCGGGAGCCACAGAAGTGGCCACACAAACAGACAGCTGCTTGCAGAGGAGCCCCCACCTAGGCACGTCAGGAGGCATCTATATGAACTGACGGACGAGGTCCAGAGGTTCATCAAGCAACCTCTGGACCCGACAGCTTACCGACTGGCCCTGAACGGCATTCACAGGGAGTTATGCAGACTCTAGACCTGTGAATGCCGTCCTAGGCATACCGCCCCCGGACACAGACGTGACGGAGCTTCATCTGCCTCGGGAGACAAGAACGACACTAGCACAACTTCGCTCCGGCTACTGCAGCAGGTTAAACTCTTACCTGAGTAGATTGAATGAGGATGTGCCAAATGAGTGTCCGGCATGCGGAGAGACCCCACATGACTCGAAACATCTCTTCGCATGCCCGGAAAATCCGACAACCCTAACGGCCTTGTCCTTGTGGACCAACCCCACAGAAGCTGCACGCTTCCTGGGGCTGCCGTTAGTGGAACTTGACGACAACGACTGAGATACCAACCATCCTGGGTGGGGTTGTTGTAGCCGCTACAACAACAACAACAACATTCCCTTCTATACTAATTGACGCCAATTGGAAATGCCAACTGATGCCAAGTCCTTCTCCAACTGGTGTTTGTATCCTCTGCCACCACCAGCTGCCGTAGCGTTTGTCATAGATTTACGAATATTTTTTTTTTTTTGGATATGGATTTGTTCAATATATCGGCACTCTGATGTTGGGAAATGTACTTTGAATGTGCTAGCAATAAGAAGAAGTACATATACGATCCAATTAGTTTATGATAGAGATGAAAAATCCCTCCGATTTTACTTTTCTTTCATAACAAAATGCTATTTTATCCTACTGATTTATTATTATTTTTATTTCAGACTAATAACAAAATACCTTTTTGTAAATATTTGAGATTATCGGTTGTTGGATTACACTGATCGATTTGATCGATTTCTCAGATTTGTTCTTGTTTGCGAATTACTGCGCATTTTACAAAATTTCCGATTGATAAAATTGCGAAATCTATATTTTCAACACTATGGAAATTGGATCATGCAAACAAATAAGAAAGCTTGGTTCTTATACAACTAAGTACGCCTAATATAGTATACATTTACTTACGGCTTTTTGTTTTATAAAAATCACATTGTTAATAAAACAAACAAGCATCTTTGCTCAAAATCTTTAGTTTTCCTAAAATAATATTGGCGAAAGCTGAATGGTTTTCATCGAATCATCACACCTGCCAACAAAATTTTCGGGCAGAGCTTTTGAAAGCTTATTCCGATAGTTTTTGTCTTTTTTTTTGTAGATTAATAATCTGGCCTTTAAATTTTTCAACATGTGGGATTAAAAGTGTCAAAAAGCGCATTTTCCCTATTTTTCGAACTTTTGTAGTAGAATAACAATGTAATTTTATCTTTTTGAACAGCATAAAAGGAAGGCTTAATTGTCGCCCTTTTATTCCAAAAGATATGTATAAGTAAAAAATAAGCACGCCGGTCATTTCCCTTCTGGCAACGCCAATTGGAAATGCCAAGTGAAGCCAAGTCCTTCTCCACCTAGTCTTTCCAACGCAGAGGAGGTCTTCCTCTTCCTCTGTTACCAGCATCGCGGCCCGCGTTGAACATTTTCACCTTTAGGTGGCGATATTTCGAATGGGACCTGAAATATCCTCTTATTTTTTATCTAATAAGTTATAAGTGCCTTTCAACGAAAGTTTACAATTCTAACGACGAAAACATAACAGACGTGCTAGATATGATGAAAGGCGGAGTATACATTTATACATATGTACGTATTATTCTTCTTAGAATGAGTATATAGCAGTGAATGACCAAAAGGTACAAAATTTCTCAAATTAATCGCAAATTTTCGCAACATTTAACAACTAAAATGCGCTTCAAAAGAGAAGTAATGCCAAATTTAATTGAATTTGCTAAAAAAACAACTACAACTATTATTAAAACTGGTGACGGTAATGAGGATTTATCATGGCGTAGAGGTAGGGTTGGTTCAGCGCAAACAGAACAAGTAAAGAAGTATAAGTTCGGGTGAACGCGAATTTTATATACCCGGCGCAGGTATCAAATATCGTCGTTTCCACTTTTTCTCAACTACCTTTGCATGATAAGAGGGATGTTTTTCCCGATTTCAAACGTTTTCAATAATTTGCTGACATAATGAAATCATTGGACTAAGTTTGGTAGAAATTAGATCCTTAGATTTCCCGAGATGGTTCGAGAAGCAATTCCTCGCGAGGATCGCATTCTCATGAGATTCTCGAGTATCGAAAACCTTGTCATACTCGCGAGGTTCCCGATGATCAATTTAATGCAGCGTGTTTAATTTAGAGTATTTGAACCCTGAAATGTTGAAATGTTGAACGTTTTTTTATCACAACAGAATATTTAACATTTAACAAACATTTTTTTCTGATTTTGTTCTTAATACTTTCGATATGCTGACGGTACCCGAGGTTGTGTCGAGAACTTGATTTCCCGGGTATCGAAATGCTCGAGAATGTGCGAACAGAAATCGAAAGCCCTAGTAGAAATCGATAAAGCGGTTACCGAGATAGACCTTTGTAGTCATAAAGTGGGCGGTGCCAATTCCTAAAAGTCTATAACGGTGGAGTGCAATAAGGGCCGCGGAAATAACGCCTATGGGCTTTATTTCCTAAAACAAGAAATAAAGCCCGCGCGTGTTATTGCCATTTCGACAAAGAAATTACGCCCGCGGGTTTTATTGCTTTTTTCCCCTTTCGAAATGGCAATAACGCCCACGGGCTTAATTTCCCAAAAAAATGAAATAAAGCCCGCGGGCGTTATTTCATCTTTATTGTGGCTCTTGTCTCCATTTTAGAATATGTACATCCAATGTCCGGTTCTGATTAAAACTAACTAATTTGATAACATTGAACTAAATATTTGTTTTCCTTTATTATACGAAGAAATTGAAATTAACAAATTTCAATGCATATATTTAATACATGTGAATTAAATTATTCAAAGTTTCAACAGAAAGAAAGGAACATGCAAAAGTAAAAAGTTAAATAAATGCTTTCATAAATTGTCGAATAATTTGACGGCAAATTGGACACAAAATGCTTGTATTACCTTTATATCAGTACGCCTCCTTTGTTCTGCAAAGCGATCTGTGCAAAGTTTAAAATGATTAGCCGAGCTTCTCCTGTGTGCCTGGATGTCACCCAAACCACTCGACCACGGATGATTTATGTTATTCTGCCCTTTACTCATTTTTGTTGTTTGCGAAAATTTTCAGTCGCCTTCTCAGTTAAAACAACGCGTACGTCATCCACATCAACACAGTATTTCTGCGGCGTGGCTACACAAACAACCCCAAATCCTCATCGTACATTCATATAGAGCATTTAAATAATGTAAGTATATAGTCAAATAAATTTTCCAGCTTATTGGCGAGGGGGGGGTTTAGTGCTATGGCGCCAACGCGGACCGCCGCTGTTGAGCGCCACCACTGAAAAACCTAAGACGCTGAGAACAAATATGCGCATCGCATTGAAGGCTAAAAAACAGTAACAATGTACCTTTAATTTCCAATAATTCGCTTATCAGTTATTGACGAAAATACCGTTCGATTTTATGCGTATACTGCAGAAGGGAATTTAACGCAGAACTACACTGTATGCAAAAATAGAGAGCAATTCGTTGCATACATTGTGCATACTTACAAGTGAAAAAAGAATCAGATGTTTTGCAGAAATGCCCCACAACTGAGATCACCTGATTTTATTTGCTACAGGGTTACACTAATATCTATAAAAAAAACTTTAAACAGACTGACAAAAACAGCAAAAAAGTTCTATTAAGTGCAATAGTTATTGACCAAAACGCTTTAAAATACTAAAATGGCATTTTATGTAAATGTATGCCTGTATACATAATTGGAATGTTTTAGTAAAATAAAGCCAGAGAAAATACTACTCACGGCTTTAATTTCCTATTAGCCCGAACACAATGAAAATGACGAACTACGGACCACAGCTGTCAAATTATTTTAACACGTACTCTTATGTAGATAATTATTTTGGCGACGACCGGTCTACGCGACGGTTGTGGTTGTGGCCGGATTAGATCTATTTCTATTTTAATGGCGACAGATAAGGATCTTCCTCTTCTTTTATGTCAGACTCTTACAAATTCATGATGTCGCTGCTGAATGTCAAAGAAATCATGTCGCCATCGACAAAGCGTTTAGATAAGGAAGATGACAAATTGGAAGCTGTGGTCCGTAGCTCGTCGTTTTCAATGTGTTCAGAACTTATTTTATGAAATAAATCAATCCTTTTCTTTGAGAAATAAAGCCCGCGGCCATTATTGCTCTTTCGCAAAGTAAATAAAGCCCACGGGTTTTATTGCCTTTTATTGGTGGGCACTATTTCCCCTTCGAAATGGAAGTAACGCCCATGGGTTTTATTTCTATTTTTTTGGTAAATAAAGCCCATAGGATTTATTTCCGCGAGCCTTATTGCACTCCGCCGTCTATAACAGCCCTTTTTATTGTTAAGAGATTGTTGTAAGTATTAACTGGAGTAAATTAGAGCCCTGCTTTTGAAATATCGGAGTTTCGTATTAAGGGGGTGTAATTTTAGTCCGATTTGAATAATTTTCAAGAAATTGCTTTCCGTACCAAGGTGCACCAATTTTGGTTGAATTTGATGAATCGGTTACGGAGATACATACACATTTGTGGTCATAAGTGGACGGCGCCACGCCCATTATCCAAAAATTTATAATAATCAAATTTTCTGCTAATTGCAATCATCGATTTTGAGTGAATGACCCAGTAGATAATTTCAGGAGTTAAAAGCCTTTAGGAAAGGCCTTCCAATCTACATTCCTTTCTCCTCTCTTTTTTGTATGGAGTGACACAAATTGAAAGGCTTCTTCATTCGCTACCCATGGAAGGCCTTCCAGAAGGGTCTTTCGAAGGAGTTCTTTTAAAGTTGCTTCTTTATTTTATAAAAATCATACATCTTTGAAGTATTTTCTTGCGGTTTATACCAAATAAATATGTGTTATTGCAACTTAAAATGTTTATTGAAATTCATTTGTAATGCTAAAAATATAAATGTATTCAAATAAATATTCGCGTAAGTTGTAAATGGATAAGCCCTTCTAGAAGGCATGCAAGGAAGCACTTCTTTCACGCTGATGACACACAATCAATTTGGCCTTTCAATTTCCTCACACACATTGCTTGTCAAAAATCATAATAATTGAAAGCCATTACGTAGGCTACATTCAATTTGAAAAGCAATTTCATTATCAACATGCCGTCTTCAAGAAAACAATGTAACTAACTAGCTTCCGAAGACCATTTTGCATTTTAATTCCATTGTAGATTAACATTTTACCATGCATAAGCTTGATATTTTTTTATTTTCACAAAATTCTCACGCCAATGCTGAAAAGCTGATCAAAATTGAAAGCAATATTAAAACTCAACAGAAATGGAAAAATTGAAAGCAAGACACCCATTCAAGCAATAAATAAGAGTGTGTTAGTGAAAAAGTGTGAGAGTATTGAAAATTGAATGTGTAACTGCCCGGTCAGCCCTTCTTGGGTAGGCCTCTTAGAATAGCTTTACTTAGGAAGGCATACTTAAATTATGTTCTGGGATGTCCATTTTTAATCAAAACTCTATTTTGATATAGCAAGTAAGATAAATTAAAAATTCATCGTTTTCAATCGGACCGATTAATCGGTATAGGCAACGGCTAGATTCTTAGCCGGTTCTTTTTACTTTCTCCGCAATTTTAACAAACGTTCATCAAAATTTGAAACTGTTTAATCAGATTTTTTAGAATTTTTTTGAGTACGCAGTTTTTTTTAAATTTAGTATAATAAAGTGCAAGTTTCAAGTAGCTAGGTAAGTGTTGATTTTTGACAATTTTTGTTCACGCATTTTCTTCCAAACAAAGTATGTTCGAAAATTTTTTTGTATGGATAAAATCCGCAACACATCCAGAAAAAAATTTCCAAAAATCAATAGTAAGTCCTAGTTACTTAAAATTTACACTTCATTAAAATAAAATTGAATGTTTATAGAAAAAGTTTAAAATTTTTACTAATATGGTTTTTGTTAGATAACGAGCTATACTTTCATAAAAAAAGAAACATTAAATAAACGAAAGGGAAATAGCCAAAGAATGCTAAAATGACGTTACTGTAAGTATTGATACGATTATCTTTGAATTAATTGCTGAATTCATAAATCCTTCGGATTCTTTTCACTGCATTGTTAAATTGTTTACGTTACAAAAATACTTTTATCATTAAAAATCTACGGTTACTGTTTATTAACAAATTGTATTCAATACAACACCCCTTTCATCAAAAAAACAAAAAATCTGGAATGACTTATTAATTTCTCAGAAACTCTCAGGACTAAAAGTGATGTACATATATACATATACGATTATTCAAATGGTTCGTAAGATATACGTGAATAAATTTAACCACTCTTTTTTTAAGCTGAATAACGTTAAATTGCAAATATCTCGAAAACGTATCCATAAAAAAAAAATAATTAACTCGGTTTTCGGTCAAACCAGAAGTCAGAAGTTGCAGGTTTTAGTCCGAAGTTTTTCTTCCCGCAAGCTCATGAAAAGTGTCAAACGATAGGCAGGGTGGCATTTGTAAATAAAAACAGAAAGCAAAGAACCGTAAGCGCCACGAAAGCAATCAAATAAATACGTCAAGCATTGCGTATGTGTGAGTGAGGTACATTTCATAAAGCTGGTAAGCTCTGGTAATGCTCAATCAAACGTAAAACAATAGGGCTATTCGCGATTCGGTGCATAAGAGCTCACGAATTTATGCAATTGCAGAAATATGCCATGGATTGTGAGCGACCTTTATTAAACTGTTATGGCAAAACTTTTTTAATCAGCTGATAGAAATGTCAACCAGAGTTGCAATGCATAGCATTTTTATGCTATGGATTTTCGGTATTGCAAATTTGTCAAGCCATGACAAATGCAAATGCGTGTATTTTGTTTGTGTATTGTAAATAATTTGCAATACAAATTTGCAATGCAATGATGCTAGGCCATTTGCACCGGATCGCGAATAGCCCGAATTTATTTTTCTTGTCCGCGCACTTGCTCACCACGACGATCGGATGGCAAGTGAGCTTATTTTTTGTCAAGCATAACGCGAGACGCTTGATAACGACATTTGATCGTCCCCATGGCGCTTTAAATATAAAAAAAATGGAAGTAGTTACAGGAAAAGTGGTTTTTCGCGTTCCAGGTGACTTTTACTGTTTCGCTCTCGCTCCTCTCTTTCAAGAGAGTAATTTTGTTATTTGACAGTTTTACAGGTTTTTACACGAAGCTATCGGGAAAGCAACAGTTGCGAAAAACAATTTTTCCTGTAACTACAATTTTATTTTAACAAATTTAAGGTTTATTGCTTTCACTTGCACACGATCACACAACACGAAACGGTAGCACCAGGAGACACTTCTAACTTTCGCAGGGAAGGTGGAAGGATTCGACTAAGATATATTTCTACCTTACATGTATAATGTTAACTTTTTTTAATGACACAGGCACGCAAAAAAAAAAGAAAATGTTGTGAACTGGAGGGTAGAGCCCACTATTTCTAGGCTTTTGGGGTCGCTGAAAACGATAATGACCATAAAAAATAATTTGAGTTAACCACTTGCCCGCTACAACACCTGGGGGAATGATTTTTCAAACTTTTTATTTAGAATTTTTAGAGAAATTTAGGGTATGCAGTTTTATAGGCCGATAAATTTCAGTACGATAAAGTGCAAAATTTATCGGCCTATAAGACTGCATACCCTAAATCTCTCTAAAAAAAGGTTAGAAATAGTTGGGTCTACGCTCCGGTTCACAACATTTTCTTTTTTTGTGTGCCTATGTTGTCCGAAACAAGTAAAACAACCTTTATGTTAAATTTTTTCATCGAAAACAAAAAACATTTTTTAACAAATATTTGTCGTTTTTGATATTGTTCGCAAAATATGTAGTATGTATAAATAATACGTGTACCTAATCGGAGCAAAAATGCGTTTTCTCCAATAGATTGGCCCCTGGTCCACCTATCGGAAAAAGTATCTTACACGTTAATTCAGGCAATAAGTTATCTACGTACCAGATTTCAAGAAAATCAGTTCATAAATACGTTTTTTCGAATAGATCGGTAGGAAAACCACAATCCTTTAACGTTTGATCATTTAACATTCCTACAATCCTTTAACATCTCGTATAGGGCGTGGCACCTCCCATTTTTCCAAGATGCCTATATCAAAACACACACACACAC
>NW_023458558.1:74014121-74019269 GCF_013731165.1 Rhagoletis pomonella
TGCTGCTTCTCTGTTTTAAACGTTCTCTGGCACTAGCTTTATTGTCTATCGTTTTGTAATTCATTTTGGGGTTGCTGTGTTGTTTCATTCCAATACATTCTTTTTTTTAGTTTTTGTATTTGCCGCGGTATATCTCCTGTTTTGTTTTTAAATTAGTCAACTAATTCCATAGTTTATTTGTGTGGTGTACAAATAATTACAAAGATTATTAGAAAATGGACGGGACCCCCAGGCTAAAGAAAAGGGTATCACTAACATTGGCACGGCATCATAGAAGAGATGGTATGCTATTCCTGGCTGTGTAAATAAAGTTTGATAATAATGTCCTTGTTTTTTTATTAATGAGTTACTAACAAATCTTTTACTTCATATTAGCCTCACCTCATATCCTGCACGAAAAAGTGCGTTCGAAAATAATATCCAATGTCAACAATATTGATGAAAATGACGAATACAATACGCCTAAATCCCCGTCAGAAACGTCGTTAAGTACCGATGTCGGAATTGAATGTACGCCACCTCACAAAAAAATTAATTTAGATGAAAGCGTTGATTACTCTCCTAAATGCTTTGATACTAGCTATTCGCCTACTTGCTTGCTTTCACAGACACTGTCGTCGAACAGCCCAGAAGTCGGCTGGAAGTGGGGAAAACGTTCTGTGGACGAACAACTAGAAACGGCTGTAACTCCGGACTCAGCTTATGCTGCAGATAGTAGTTTGACATCAGCAGGCTCAAGCAGCACAGAAGTAATAAATTCTGTTGGGCGCATACGAAGTGAATCACATGTTCAGCCTTTCGCTTATGAAATGCGACGCGAGGAGCAACGTCGTAGACTGGAGATTCAAATGCGAAGGGCTGAAAAATTACGTGCAGATGAATTGCTTAAGCAGCGTTGTGCGAGACTCGAAGAGCAACTACATGAAGCTGAGAAACGCCGTAGAGAAGGCATGGAAAAGAAAATAGATTCTGAAATTCAATCGCAATCCCAAAATGTAGAAATTTTGGAATCTTTCCCTAAACTGTTACAGACTGAAGAGGCTGTTGTGGAAGATATATTTACGAACAAAAATGACACCTTAGATGACTTCCTTAATGATTCCAATGACGATGGTATAATGCTTATAGCTAGCCAACAAGTAGAATCAAATATAGTAGATATAACACAGAAATCTTCAATAGAAGTTCTTAAATCAGCAGAGAACTCATATAATTCGACAAAGAAAGAGAATAGTTCCGAGTCAGAAACATCAAGATTGTCAAAAGAGACTATTGCTCCAGAGCGCCAAGATAAACGTTCATCACAGTACATGAAGTTCCTTGAAGATGATGATTTGTTTCTTTCAATCGACGAAGTAATTTTGCAGGATACACAACAGGCGAAAAAACCACGCAACAACTTTCAACGTCACAACTCCATGCCTATTAATACTTCGGCTATTGGCAGTGCCAAAGCAGCCGAAATAAAACCCACGGTATCAACATCTAAATCGAATGAAATTATGTCCACTGCGTCAACTACCAACACGGTTTATTCGTTAAAAATGAAACGGCATGCTAGTTCGCATGCGCTCAGTCTCTCGTCAGGTGCGGTATACAGTTGTAAGTATAGATTTCGGTAAAATATGTACATTTAAAATATAAACCTTACTCAATAAAGGTACTACAACAGATTTTCAAAGTACATTAGTAATAAGTACATTCGTACATAAATGAAAATTAAGCTAATGATTTAATTACATCACCTGACGCATATTTTAGTTGAATATCATTGTGAAAGGTATATTTTATTTCATTATAACCAATTTAATATTTGTGGTCTATTTTGAAAGAAGCACCGCGCTAATAAAATTCTCCATAAAACAAGTATACATCACTTTCCAATAGTACATCGTACGATATACGGAAACATTTTTTTTTAAGCTAAATAACGGTAAATTGAAAATATTTCGAAAACTTATCCATAGAAGAAAAAGTTAACTAAATTATAAATAAAGCAGTTCTATATAGAAATTGGATAGTGGCAACCATTGAACAGTTTTGCTGTAAATCAGTGTTATTTATAAAATTTAAAAGGCCATACAGACGCAACCTACTGAAATTTTGGCCTGCAAAGTTTGGGACTTATTCCTTTTATTAGGATGTCACTACCTCTGAGTCTTTTGAGTTTTTTGAATTATCATTCTTAAGTGAAAAAAGAAAACTCAACAATGATTATTATCTTTTAGCGAAAAAAAACTCAAATGTTAATTATTATTTTTAATCTTTATTGATTAAACTCGAAAAATAAAAATCATTGTAAATTACAGTAGGGCGAACGAACACAAATACCAGATAGTTAAAATTATTTTACGAAGATTACAACTTGTTGATTTTTTGGTTAAAATTTTATAAAATAATGATTATTTTAATGAAAATTTTAACATTTAAACAGCCAGGAAAAATTAAAAAAAAATTGCTTACTTCTAAGCGAAACGGCAACGCTGGACACAGCTGCAAATTATAAAATAAGAACAAGTATCTTAACGTCGCTTGAACGAAACTATTTGAATTTACAGAAACCAGAATGAATTCGACCATCGAGCAAAATACATTGATTTTTATACCCGAGCGCACTTGTGCACAAGGGTATTAGAACTCTGTTCACATAACGGTTGTTTGTAACAGGCAAAACCAATCGAGATAGATATAGACAAATGTATACATAAATCATGATTCAATAATACAAGGTTCGATAAACTGACAGTTGTCTCTCTCGCACCGCTCCCTTAGCAGTGGCACCGTGTTGCTTCATTGCAAATTTACATGGAAACAGTGTAGCTTTGGTGTGAAATAAAAGTATACGATTTTGTGCAATATGTTTATTTGTATATGCATATGAAGCATATTTAACTGATAAAAAGATAAGCATTGGATATTTACATCAATCTCATAGTAGTCTTATTTTAATTTTGAGTCATTTTGCAGTTTTTATACAGCTAAATAGCATATAAATTACGTAATTCACGTAGATAAATCAATATTACATCCAACATTTCGTTTAAAATGCCAGATTTCCTGCAAATACATTAGAATTTACAAAAGGAATTTCACTACTAATTGCCTACTTTGCGTACTTTTCTACTACCATTTTCGCAACAAGGGATTGCATTCTTGCCCTTTCTCTGTCCTTCGTAAATGCAACCTTTTGTAAGGGAGTGTCAAACCGCAGCTGTCAATAATTATCTAACCTTGTATTATTGAATCATGTACATAAATGATCAGAATGAAAAGAGAAATCGATTAAGCGGTGACTGTCTGTCCGTCCGTCCGTCCGTCTGTGCACACGATAACTCGAGTAAAAATTGAGATATCTTAACGAAACTTGGTATGTGCATTTCTTTCGGGCGTAGGACGGATGGTATTGAAAATGGGCGATATCGGACAATAACCACGCCTACCTCCCATATAACGGTAATTTTTAAAAATACGAAAACTGCGATATTCTAGTAACTACTGAAGATTATTCACTCAAAATTGATATTTGCAATAATTTTTAGACGAAAAATAAGAATATTATAAATTTTTGGAAAATGGGCGTAGCCACGCCCACTTATGGATACATGTGCATATCTTGGTAACCGCTGCACCAATTTTTTCCAAACTTGGCACAGTTGTTAGCCTTGCTAAAGCATACCAAATGGCCGAAAATTTCTAAAATCGAACAATAACCACGCCTACCTCCCATATAACGGTAATTTGGAGAAATACGAAATCTTCGATAAATCAATAAATATTAAAGATAATTTACTCAAAATTGATGCTTGCAACAATTCTTTACCAAGAAATACGTTTATGATAAAATTTTGGAAAATGGGCGTGGCACCGCCCACTTATGATCACATACATATATGTATCTCGGTAACCGTCCTACCAATTTGTACCAAACTCGGTATGGTTATTGTGCTTGCCACATAGAAGCAAAACGTTGAAAATTATTGGAATCAGATTCAAATTATGACCACTTTTCATATAACGGCAAATTTCAGAAATGCTTGAAACTTCAATATTTCGAAATTTAAGGACGCTAATTTACTCAAAATTTATACACACCGGCTTACCATGTAGTGGTAGCTTTCGCAAAGGTGAAAATCATATACTTAGTACCTGCGCCGGGTATTTAACGTTCGGCTCTGCCCGAACTTAGACTTTCTTACTTGTTATTAATTGTAATCGGCCTCCCTACAATATAAGTTTTCATACATACAAAGTCCATTAAATACTCCAATAAAAATTTGGTGGTTTTTTGAGAGAAAAAACGCGATTTTTCTGGGTTTTTAGTGGTTTTTCAAATTGAAAACTTGGCAACACTGGCGTCGTCGGTGAGTCTGGTCGCGCCGGTGAGTGGCGCTCAGATAATGTCGGTGAACGGCGCTCTGTTGTCGTAGGTAAGTGGCATCGGTGCAGTGTGACCACTTTGTGAGTAATTCCTCACAACGTGAGGAATTTAGGGTGCGCGTGAGTATTTTTTGAGGATCTTTATTTTGAAGAATTTTCTCTCCATATATTTGCAGACAACAAATGCAACCATGTTTTACACAAAAGAGTTGTTAAATCGATCTGCAAATTTTTGAACAAAAAGCTTTCCGGAGTTTTATAAAGAGCGAAATACACCACACAAGCGGCTTGTCAAACATTCTTCACACCTACTTTTCCCATTTCGCCATACACCATGCAAACATGACTCCTTCAAGTAAAGAATTTTAGTTTTCTTCCAGTTCACAATGTAAAAGAATTTGGTTTTCTTCAAGTTTTCTCTCTTGCGTCCTCATTCGGTTAAAATTACGGCGCGAATGAGGCGATTTTACCATACACAACGTAAGCGGTTTGATCAAACGTCAACATGGCGGCCAGAAAATCGAAAAAATTTAATCGAGTTAATTTTTTTTTCTATGGATATGTTTTCGAGATATTTGCAATTTACCGCTATTCAGGTTAAAACAAAAAGTGGTTCCACTTAATCACGTATATTTTACGAAAATCAAATCAAAGCTAATAAAATTCTCCATAAACTATATAAACATCAGTTTCATATAGGACTGATGGTTTCTGACAATTTAATTAATCATTACAGCTTTTTTTAATTTTTAATCAAAAAATGAAAAAAAA
>NW_023458558.1:74019369-74024941 GCF_013731165.1 Rhagoletis pomonella
AATGAGTGGTCAAATGAAAATACGCAAAGGTTTTTTGTATGAAAAATAAGCAGGAAAGAAGGTTACTCATACGCCACGTACGCCTGAGTAACACGCTTTTATGCTCATATTTCATACAAAAAATTTTTGCGTATTTTCATTTGACTAGTTACTCATTACTTCTTTATTTATCCCTCGCTTTCCTTCATCATTAACTTGACTTTTTTTTTTTAACGGAACAGGTTTTAATACAGATGCAAACATCTTTCACACAACCGTTATTTTTTAAGTTTTTCTTCTGTTAAAGTTTGATATTTTTAATTTTCTCATTAAAAATTAAATAAAAACCGGTAGGATTAATTAATTTGTCAGAAACTATCAGTTCTATCTTGAAGTGATGTACATATGGTTTATGGAGAATTTTATAAGCGTATCTAATTTTATGATTGTTAAATTGGTTCGTAAGATATACGTGATTAAGTGGACCCCTTTCTGTTAAGTTAACTCGATTTCCGGAATCACCGAGCAATTCTACATAGAAATTGGATAGTTACGTCTGGAGAACAAAAACCAAACTAAAATTTGTGACCCAGTGTTAATTAATTAATTTTTAAGAATTTTCAATGATATTCAGTTAATTTTCTAACAAAACCCGTATAAACCCAAGTTTTAAACCTTGTAAAAGACTACAAAAAAGTGCAAAAAAATGTTCACCAAAATTTCAAACTTTTTTCACATTGTTAGACTAAAATTGAATGGGCTATAAAAGTGTATACTCAAAAAAAATCTAACACTTCTGAGAAAAAAGTTTGAAATTTTAGTGAAAATTTGTTGAAGTTTTTTGTAGTTTTCTACAAAGTTTTAAGCTTGGGTTTATATGGGTTTCGTTAGACAATGAATGAACTGTAGTTTAATTGAAAGTTCCTAAAAAGAAATAAATAAACATGAGTGGGAATCAATATCACTTTGAAATGTGGGTGCTATTGTATTGGCCAATACTGCAGATAAAATTAAAAAAAAGGTATTTACTTGATACTGTTAGATTATCGTAATATTTTTCTGATCATTTGAACCTACCCATTATAAAAAGTCCCGTTACCTCTGTACAAAAAATTTCCTTAATTCGGATTTCAAGTTTCAAATTGAAACTGTATGGGAAATTCTTCTCTATTCTTGATTATGCTATATTTTTTGGTTATTATTGGTTGGGTCTTAGCCATCAATAATAAAAATAAAGAAGTAATTTTTAGCAAAAAAAACCGACTTAAACTCTCATATAAAAAAAATATATATCTATATCTCATGATCCACTGAACGGATCTTAACCAGATTAGTATGGGACCACCTCTGAGACACTACCTTTCCGATGCAAAAAGAATTCGAAGAAAGAAGAAAAGAAAAAGAATCGGTTGACGTGGTCCAAAGTAATGCACGGTGTCCTTGAACCAGATTCAACTGAATCGGTCTGGAACGATGAAATTTCCGATTAGACTATTTTTGGGGGTGTTCCTGAGTTAGAATACGTGAAGTTTAAAATCGTAGCAAGTGCCGTTTTTAAAAACGGTAACTTTTTCGATTTTCAGGTGGGTTCTCGATAAGGTTCTACACCTTTTCCAATAGTATTTCAGAAAAACACAAATGTATTTCCGAAAACTACCAATGATTTTCAGAAAAACTCAATTAATTTTCAGAAAAGGCCAAATGTGTTTCAGAAAACGTCAAATGATATTCAGAAAACCTCAATTGATTTTCAGAAAAGGCCAAAGGTGTTTCAGAAAACCTCAAATTATATTCAGAAAACCTCAATTGAAATTCAGAAAAGGCCGAATGAATTTCAGAAAACCCCAAATGTATTTCAGAAAACCCCAAATATATTTCAGAAAAACTCAAATGAAATTCAGAAAAGGCAAAATGTATTTCAGAAAACCCCAACTGTATTTCAGAAAAACACAATTGAAATTCAATACTTGGAAGAAATAATTCGCCAAGCGAAAGAAAACTTTACTACTGCGGATTGCGCTCGTGCTATCCAGCACTCATCGGCGTTTTTTTTATGCTTTGGCCTTGTGGGATATGTCTGTTGGAATTTAAAACATTTCGTTTAAATCCTGTTTATCCTGTTTTACTCCATTACAAAAAGTGGGTGAGGGGTTAATCGGGATATGAATTTATAAGCCATTATGTTTTCAAAGCTCCCTCAACCACCAGAGGGAGTCTCGATTGTCTCTTATGCCGACGATTGCTCGATCATGGCGACTGGGAATGGAATTGATGACCTGTGTTCGAAAGTAAACGACTATCTCTACGAACTTTCTCGCTTCTTCACTGCAAAGTGTCTAGCCCTCTCCCCTACGAAATCCTCCGCGACCCTGTTCACAACCTGGACGAAGGAGGTCAGGCTACCGCTGGGGATTCACGTCGATGACACACCAATTCCGACGGTGAATAACCCCAAAATACTCGGAGTAACATTCGACAGCCTGCTCTCCTTCTCTGTGCACTCAACCGCTATTGTCAATAAAGTACAGAGCCGCAACAAGGTCCTCAAGTCGCTAGCCGGCAGTACTTGGGGCAAAGACAAAGAAACGTTGCTGGCAACATACAAGGCAATAGGCCGGCCGGTTTTGAACTACGCAGCGCCAGTGTGGTCGCCAGGGCCTAGTAGGACGTAGTGGACGAAGCTACAGACTGTACAGAACACCGCACTCAGGACAGCGACAGGATGCCTCCTGATGTCGCCTGAACACCACCTGCACGGCGAGGCGCAAATGCTCCCTGTAAAGGAGCACAATATAATGCTCTGCAAGTAGTTCCTGATCGGGAGCCACAGAAGTGGCCACCCAAGCAGACAGCTGCTTGCAGAGGAGCCCTCGCCTAGGCACGTCAGGAGGCATCTATATGAACTGACGGACGAAGTCCAGAGGTTCATTAAGCAACCTCTGGACCCGACAGCGTACCGACAGGCCCTGAACGGCATTCACAGGGACTCAGTCTCGAGTTATGTAGACTCTAGACCTGTGAATGCCGTTCTAGGCATGCCACCCCTGGACATAGACGAGACGGAGCTTCATCTGCCTCGGGAGACACGCACAACACTTGCACAACTTCGCTCCAATTACTGCAGCAGGTTGAACTCCTACCTGAGTAGGTTGAATGAGGATGTGCCGAGTGAGTGTCCGGCATGCGGAGAGACCCCACACGACTCGAAACATCTCTTCGCATGCCCGGAAAACCCGACAACCCTAACGGCCTTGTCCCTGTGGACAAACCCCACAGAAGCTGCAAGCTTCTTAGGGTTGCCGTTAGTGGAACTTGACGACAACGACTGAGATACCAACCGTCCTGGGCGGGGTTGTTGTAGCCGCTACAACAACAACAACAACAACAGGCGAGGATGTATTGTCGTTTGTTTTTGATCGAAGTTGGTCAAAAGCTTTGATATCCGGACATTAACCAACGAAAACGTAGACCACGAGGAATACACGCTCTTGCCGTTTTTAGGTCTGTTCGATCTGAGGAGCAACCACCAACATCAAGTTGCACTCAATCATTGTGTTACAACAAAGATAGCTCCTTGCTACGTGTGTCCGTATGCGATGAATGCAAATATATATATTCATATATAGCTATGCCGAGTGTAGGGTAAAAAAAATATATATATATCTATATATATGTATATATATATATATAGTAACTAAGCAAGCAACGAAGGAACTAACAATATTACTGTCTTGTTTGTTTTGTACTTATTTTTCACTTGTTATATTTGGTTGTGTTGAGAATTTCGTGTATATTTCACCAACCAGGTTATCTATTCATAGTATAATATAAATCGATATACTGAAAAAGTGCACAGACATGCCGCAACTTTTTTTCTTTACAGAATGCCACTATAATCTCAAATGTATATGTAAATGAAAACATTTTTGCTTGATCCCACCTACTTCACAACTATATGTCTACGTATATAGTCAAAAACCCCTTTTTTGTATCCTTTCTACAAAAAAGTAAAATAAAATACTTAGAACCATAGTAAAAAAAATAAGATCACTTTGTATTTCCCAAATACCTGAACAAGAAGGTCCCATTGCAGTTTTTGATATATCTTTAAAGAAAACTGAGAAATAGCTTGGAAATATGAAATATTAAAACACGTTTTTCACTTTTGCGCAGACTCAAAGGAAAAAGTGACGACTTTAAGAGTATATTGCAGAAAAACGGTACATTTTAGGGAAAGTATTTGATTGCATAGAGATGTAGGATTTTATCTACTTTCATCTGGTACTATTTAAAAACTTCTTTGTACTTTGAAATTATTATTTTTTAATTAATCTCCAATATCGATATCCATTACCCCACTGTGCACCGTTATAATACAGTTAACGATCGTAATTCCCTTCGATCTTATGTATCTATTACCAAGATGGTTTCAACCAAGTGGCAGAAAACTCATTTTCTTAAAGCATCATGCATTTTTAACAATGCAGGTGAAGACTTCTACAGCAGGCTGCGCATTAGGAAACATTTTTCACTAAAAGCCGTTTTACTAGAAATAAGTGCAATTATATAACACTTTCACTTTATTGTCTACTATAATTTACCGAAACATAATCGTTAGATAATCTAAAAATAGTAAATTTTGTTATTTTTTTCATCACAGATCGCGATCGTCACGGGTATAACAGGAAATAAATTATCGACAGCACCTAGGACATCGCTCGTGGGTCGATATCGATAGCTGATACTGATTCTTCCTATTTTAGAAATATGTTTTAATTCATAAGTATCTCTTCGTATTTATCAATGAAAATTAATTTCATAAATTTTCATTCATGACCACAAATTTAATGTTTTAATATTATATTTGATATGCCTTCGTTTCATTTCCTAGTGAAAATTGACAACTATTTGGAATTATTATCTATATTATACTCGTACAACAAATTAAATAAGATGAATGATTTTGTGCCAATGTGATACAAATCAACAATAATAGTCGTCATGATCAGTACACGAAAATAAAAAAATCATGATTGAGTTAAAAAATTAATCTAAATTCTTTAAGTTTAATACAGTTTGTTTCTAATATGTTGTATTCAGTTAGAAAAAGTATCAATTTACTATATAGTACAATCACATCTAATTTACAAAATATATATTTTTTTTTATATCAGTATGGAGATCTTTATAGAATTAATAAAGCTTTGTTTAAGTTTTTATTTATAGGCATGGAGTCTGGATGGTCTTGACCTTTTGCTTTAAAAACAAAATTATATATATAAAGTATATACATAACTGTTACAGTCAATTGTACGGTTTTTTGGCTTATTAACACGTTTGGGTTAAACTTTCGATCCATATACTATGTTTATTGAACTATAAACTCAAAATTCCTATTAAAGGACTTTTCGATTTATAGATTGGTTTTTTTTTATACTTAAGAGGTGATATTTAATTGATAAAATGAAAAAAAGCATGCGAAACAAAACACCTTAAGTAATGTTTTATAATCAAAAGAACTTATTAAACAATGACAAAAACAAAACTATTTACCTTTGTTTAACTGCAGATCTTAAACAGTCCATTTACATTA
>NW_023458558.1:74024951-74043501 GCF_013731165.1 Rhagoletis pomonella
CTTGGTTATTTAAATAAAGTACTTTCTTTGATAATGATCCATTGATTTGTGGAGGTAAAATAAGAAGTTTTTGGTATCTTTAATTTTAATTTAATTTTTGATCTCGAAAATGTCGGGTTTTCAATGAATTTGTTGAACATTAAAGCGGTTAAAACTGCCGCTACAACAACAACACCAACAACTCTTTTGCCTTTGATTGGTTATGCTCAACGAAAAACCAATTTTAAGTAAAAAATTACGCACTGATCACGCGTTTTCTCAAGAAGATTTTTCAGCAATGATAAGCACCACATTGTCTTTTTACCTAGGATTCTTCTTCTGAAGAAGTAAAGAAGTATATTTTATACCCATAAATGTAAAATAAGTACCGCTCAACGACAATCACAAGAAAATTCACGCTTGTTATAAAATACGCGCAATTCAGTTACAGTTGTGAGCAGCCTTTTTTCTCGCATTTGGTAACTACCAATACTGTTTAATACCTTTCTTTTTATTCCAAATAAACATTTGAAAACCCCGTGCTTTAGGTCCAACCGCTCAAGAAGTTGTACCTTAATAAAAATTAGATTTTGTGCGAGTTGCACTAGAAATTTCTAGATTTTCTCGATTTCAGCAACTAAACTAGCCATTTAAACCGTTAGTTTTGTTTTGAATAACTATTTACTCATATTTACACATATACATAAGTAGTATTATCGAAGGTATAGAATCCAGTACGCAAACTGTCCCCATCTCAAAAGATTTCCCCAAGTATCATAAATGTCATGATTATGATTCCGTTGAAAATATTTTTATGCAGTTTTTTATGCTTTAACTCTTTAGTTCAGTGGTGCACTGCGTCGACAGAGCTACCAATACCAGAGCAACATTTTTGTCTTAGTATGCGTACACTAGCAACCCTGCAGTACGGGGGAGCGAGTATAGGACTGATGAATCGGTAGCTACCTGGTCAACTGCGTCAATTACCGACCGACTACTTGCAGTGTATTTCATCGATTACTTTTACAAGGCAAAGTCCAGGCGGTAGTCACCATCGGCTCTCTCTGCACTACCAGGAGTTAATAAAGTAGTCACTTGCGTGATTTATAGGCGCCCTCTGTCGTAGTTTTTCGCTCTTCTGCTTCCGACTGGTTCGACTCTGCACTACCATGTCACTACCGCGGGTTAATAGAGTAGCTACTTACCTAAGCGTCGGTGCAGTAGCGGTTCAAAAGTAGCATCAATCACGTAAATTTTAATATTTTTCCGATATATTTTGGTTTTCAGTTATAATAAACGTCTTCAGTTTTAATTACGGTGACCATTCGTACCGATTTTGGCGGGACAGTACCGATTTTGAGAAAATTGTCCCGCTGAATATTTATTAAAATTCGGAACGTAAGTGCCCCGATTTTTCATATTTGTACCGATTAAGTCCCGATTTTTCAGTGTTTTCTTTATTAATTTAATAAGAGTATCCTTGTACTGTGGCCCAAAAAGAATTTTTCTCACAAACATGGCAGCGCTTTCTTTATCACAAACGACATAGAATAAAAGTGAGTCATAACCAGCATCCTTCTATTCTGTAATCTTTGGTTATGTTTTGTTCTGTCAAACTGTCGTTATATTACAGTCCATCATTCTTGTCACAGTTTTTTTAAGGTTTTTGTAATGACTTCTTAAGTTTTTTTTTAATGAAACAATTCTAACTTGATTTTAGTGAAATTATAAAAAATAGTACTAATTCCCCTAAAAAATCATGGATATGGAAAATATAAGCTGTAGATACAGTAGCGAAAATATAAATAGGGAAAAGTCATTTAAGCATTCTTTGGCTATTCCCCTTTCGATTATTTAATATTTGTTCTCTTTTTTATGAAAGTGAAAGACTATGAGGTCAAAATTTCATAGTTTGAAATTTTGATTTACATGTGTTTTAGATGGTAAGTTATATTTTCATAAAAAATAATAAACATTTTTAAACAAAGCAAAGAGACAAAACTTGCTGAAGGGTCTTTTCCCTATTTACATTCTCGCCACCGTATATATATATGTGTGTATAAATTTTTTTGATAATTTTTCAAGTTTTTTCTCTTTGTTTTGTTTTAAATAAAACTGTATTAAAAGATGTTATGTCTTTCTATTCTAAAAACAAAATTGTATGTTTGGATTCGATGCTTTAGAAACGTCCCGATTTTTGCCCATACAAATGTAGTCACCGTAGTTATAATAAATTTTGTAATTCCGGCGGAAAACCAGCACTTTTTTGGCGATGCAGTCTAATGTACATACAGTGAAACCCGCTTAAGTTGCGTTTGCCACACCCATGGCGCAATAAACAGGTGAAGTAATAAAACAGCCTTCTCGCTTTATTTTCTGACATTCGGCTGCCTTATAGTAAAATTTTAAAGGCAATTTTTCAAATAAGGCAGTGTCAAAATCTTTCTTCTCGTTCTAATTACTTCACCTGGTATAATTCCGTCATGGCCACACCCAACAAATTCTATTTATTGATCAATAATATTGTTGTAAATCCATAATGAAAATTATATTGAATTATAAAAAATTAATTTATTTGTTCCCGAAAAGAATATTTTCATTTCTACAGCTCACAAAGATGAATGAATAAAAAAAAGATAATTTTTGAAAAATCATTGAACAGTAAAATGTAAAAGTAAAAGTGAATTATGTTTTACGAAGTAAAGTGCTTTTATATCAAAGTGTTTCACCACAATATTGAAGATATAACGAAGATTTCACTTAAATGTACTGCTTTTATATGGTAAGTCTCAAAAGATTTAACGTTAAATCCCGTCAGAGGGCTAAATCTGCATTAAATCTCATAATGGGCTCGATATGTACGATGACCATCCGTCCAGTATTATACGTCAATTGTCCTGGTAATTTATTTACTTCATACGGGACGCCAAATGTTCTGTATTTCTTTTAATGTCCCTTATTTGTCCCGGTATTTTGGCGCCCTAATAACTCATAAAAAGTACATGCCTATGAAACAGTTTTTATTTTTAAATCTGGACGCTTGTGATTCGAATCGAGGACCACATATGCAGATGGTTACTGAAGTTATAATTTTGCGTATAAAAACTGGGTATTTGTGAGTTTGAATCGAGATTAAAAGTCAATGATAGTTGTTCAAATTTTTAAAGAAATTTCACTAGTATTTAGCCTTTCAAAGGTTTTTTATTTCAACGCATTTGACGTTGAATATTCTGTGTTGCGCGAAGAATATTTAACAGGTAGCAGCAGTAGAGCAGCTGATTTTACTTTTGTCCAGATTTTCCCCGTTAAGTTGTCATTTTTGTTAAAATTTTTCTCTAAAATTTTAAATTTCGTCTACGTATTTGGATTTCAAAACCAGTAAGGAAATGCGCCCAGCTTGCTGTTTTTTTCGGGTTCAATTACTTGTCCAATGTGCCGTGGTATGGAGGCAATTTTCAAATTTTGTGAAGGGAAACTACGCCAAAAAACATTTTGCTAAATGTATGAGGTATTGTATCTTCAGCATGAGAAACTCCAAATAAGGCTACAATGAGAATGTTTTAAAAGTAAATAAGTTCCCAAAGGAAGGAAAGTGGTTCGAAGGTTCGCTTTGTAATTCGTCTCGTTCCGGATGCTACTCACTGCATTGTGCTTGGCCGATATCGGAGTCTGAAAATAATCCGTTCGATTGTTTTCCTGCGTATTCATGTTTGTAACAAATTTTGCGGATAAAAATCCCGAGCACAAAGTACAAAGTTATGGAAAAATTTTCGACAAATGTGCGATGTTACAACTGTATATATAGGTTAAAGTGGTCCAAAAATGTATGTAAAAAAATAAGGTCGCATTTTTAATGCCGCCACCCCCTAGGATTGTTCTATACCGACAAAAAATATACCCCAATTTTTTTTATTTTGAAATAAAAAAAAATTTAGGGAGTGCTCAAAGCGCTCAAAGTTTTCAATGTACTTTATATGGAGAAAAAAACAACTTTTCTTAGAAATAGTGTAGAATTCCTGAAAATCAATATTTTTCGATCGAAAAACTTTGCTTATTTTCAGGAGATTCCCAGTAATAATACCTAATTGTTCCTTTAACAATTTTTTCATGGTAACCATATTTTATAGGTCATAGAAAATGCAATGGTGGGACCGATAGAAAATCTTTAATCATAAAAAAATGGTTAAATAAACAATTGGATATCAATATTTGAAGTCTCCTGAAGAGAACTACAGTTTTATGATTGAAAAATATTGACTTTCAAGAGTTTTATACCATTTTTACGAAATTTTGTTTTTTCCCCATATAAAATACATGGAAAACTTTGAGCGCTGTGAGCACTCCCTAAATATTTTTTGATTTCAAAATAAACAAGTAAGAAAGTCTAAGTTCGGGCGGAGCCGAACATTAAATACCCGGCGCAAGTATTAAATATATGTTTTTCACCTTTCTGCAAGCTACCGCTACATGGTAAGCCGGGGTGTATCAATTTTGAGTAAGTTAGCGTCCTTGAATTTCGAAATATTGAAATTTCAAGCATTTCTGAAATTTATTGTTATATGAAAAGCGGCCGTAATTTTAGGCCGATTTCAATAATTTTCAACGCTTTGCTTTTATGTGGCAAGCACAATAACCATACCGAGTTTGGTACAAATTGGTGGAACGGTTACCGAGATACATATATGTGATCATAAGTGGGCGGTGCCACGCCCATTTTCCAAAATTTTATCATAAACGTATTTCTTGATAAAGAATGGTTGCAAGCGTCAATTTTGAATAAATTAGCTTTAATATTTACTGATTTATCGAAGATTTCGTATTTCTCTAAATTACCCTTATATGGAATGAGGGCGTGGTTATTGTCCGATTTTAAAAATTTTCGGCCATTTGGTATGCTGTATCAAAGCCAACAACTGTGCCAAGTTTGGAAGAAATCAGTGCAACGGTTGCCAAGATATACACATGTAACCATAAGTGGGCGTGGCTACGCCCATTTTTCAAAAATTTATAATATTCTTATTTTTCGTCTAAAAGTTATTGCAAATGTCAATTTTGAGTGAATAATCTTCAGTAGTTACTAAAATATCGCAGTTTTCGTATTTCTGAAAATTACCGTTATATGGGAGGTAGGCGTGGTTATTGTCCGATTTTGCCTATTTTCAATACCATCCGTCCTACGCCCGAAAGAAGTACACGTACCAAGTTTCGTTGAGAGATCTTAATTTTTACTCGAGTTATCGTGTGCACAGACGGACGGACGGACGGACAGACAGTCACCGCTTAATCGATTTCTCTTTTCATCCTGATCATTTATGTATACATTTGTCTATATCTGTCTCGATTCGTTTTGCCTGTTACAAACAACCGTTATGTGAACAAAGTTATAATACCCTTGTGCACAAGTGCGCTCGGGTATAAAAAATAGGGGTATATTTATTTTCGGTTCAGAATAATCCAAGGGGGTGGCGGCATTAAAATTCCGCCTTTATTATTTTGGACCACTCTAATATAGGTGCTGCTTTCACAAAAGATCGAATCGAAAAATATATGTCAAATAACGATGCTGCTTCAGAGCTGATAAATCTTTGAAAATTGAAAAAGGTTTTAAAATCCTCTAGCCTTTGTGGAAAAAAGCAAAAAAAAAATGTGTGTCCCGTATTCGGCTGCCATAAATATGGTCCCCGTATCGATATGTGAAAATTACGTGATTAATGGAAAAATATGTAACTCACGCACGCATTCGCCAGCAAACATTTGAGTTACGCACGATCACGGAAGTTTCGTGATTTTTCTCTCAAAATCACTCACGCTCACGCTTGAAAAAGCGTGACACGACAAGTCACGTAGAAAATCACTTCACCACCTCTGTAACACACCACACTTCTAATACACACACACAGTTATGCATACTTTGCACTGCACTGCATAGCATGCCATTTTTACGTATAAATCAAAAACGAACAGAATTCGACATATGTAAAGCTTAAATTAGTCGAGAACGCAGATCGTATACTTAAACGCAGTCTGTATATGCAGAATTTTGTCGATTACTGGAGCCCTCAGTGTTGCTTACTACACTGTTGCCACTCATCAATGCCTTTTCATAAACTTACCCTTTCAACTAAAATTTTTAATTTTTAAATATAAACTACTTAGTTTTCAACAAAAACCTTATTCAATAGTAAATTTCATATATTTTAAACATATTTTGAATAGGAACTCATAACTTTTTTACCATCTGTAAAACTGACGAAGTGGCAACCATCTAAAGAAGGAGAAATCAGCTGACACGGAAAAATCTAAATTCCGCAGATTTCTGCGCTACGGGCTACAACTACAGAAAAATTCTGCCGTGTTGAGTTTTCATTTACATGGCGCTTTGGTAAGACAGATCGTGTCAGCTGACTTGGGTTTACGTACCGGTAGGTTTACGTTCTTGACTAATTTCAGCATAATGCAAAGCCCATTTGACAGATTCCTTATGTGACAACTCTCGTGCAATGCCAAGTATGCATAACTGAGCCCTAATAATTTTGATTTGATAAGGGCGCTGCTACGCAGACGATCATATGATCCCTGGTCACCAATTGTTGTTGCTTTCACTGCACAACGAAAAAATTGAGAGCGAGTGAGAGAACTGAATCGCATGACCAATCGGTTCAAATTTGACCAGCCCGCCGAGACCGAATCACCGATCAAAAAAGGGTTGGGTTGTGAATACAATTTACTATTAGTTCCTTTTAGTAGCGAAATGGAGTATTTTTCACACTATTTCTCCTTTTAGTATTAGAATCGTAAATTTTTGCTGCAGATGTGTACAAAGTAGTACATATGTATGTATGTGGAATAAAAAACTGAATGCTAGCAAGCCTTATTTTGTTTGCTTTTGAAATGTTTTTATACCAGCGATGGGCAGAGAGAGCTTTTACTTTGCACGCGCCCATACAAAACGTGTAGAAATCTCAAATGAGCTTTGCACGCGGGCAAGGCGGTACCCATCGCCGTTTTATACACATACAGTATTGGTCAATACAGTAGCACCCCCATTTCAAAGTTGTATTGTTTCCCACTCATGTTTATTTATTTATTTTAAGCAATTTCAATTAAAATACGGTTCACTCTCTAACAAAAGCCATATAAACCCAAGTTTAAGACTTTGTAGAAAACTACAAAAATATTCAACAAATTTTCACCTAAATTTAAAACTTTTTCCTCAGAAGGGTCAGAATTTTTTTGAGTACGCAGTTTTATAGCCCATTCAATTTAAGCATATTTTAATTAATTGTTAGCATAAGGTATAGATATATGGAAGCAAATGCGACAAAAAAATTCTACAGTCAACGGTTATTTTTAGCCATTTGAAACTTGCATATTTTGTTAGACTAACATTGAATTGGCTATAAAACTGCGTACTAAGGCATCCAATCCCGGACCATTTTGTGAATCCTACGATTTCGGGATCTTAAATTGGAAATCCCGGGATATTTCGGGATATTATTACCATTAATTAAAATATGCTAACAAACTACTTTTGTGGTCTTGCTTTAGCGCGAATACTAGAACCAGAAATTAATTTTTGTTTTTAAGCAAAGAAATGAGTAGGCCACTTGCAAAGTGCGCTATGTAAATTTTTTCGATTTTTAGTTTTTGGTGGTTAACGTATCAGGATTTAAAGTAGTTTCATGTCCACTAACAATACAGTGTAAAGTCCTTATATATTCTGAAAAAAATAGCATCAAATGTTAGCTACTCTAGCAAAAGTTGCTATAATACTTACTGTATGTATATATACACTTTCAAAAGCAGCTATAATATTTATTGTACGTATTTATACAAGTTCAAAAGTATCCATCTTCTGATGAACTTAGAAAACTGCAAGAAAACGTGGTAGTTTCGGTGCCTAGTGGAAGACGTCTTAAAAAAGAAGCAGACCAACCTTCATGGAAGAAAGAACGCGAAAGGCTTAAAAAAGCTGGCTATATAAAACTTACTGTTTCAAAACTCGCTATATTTAATTTCTATATATAAAATTTGCCGCTCTGGTGTAGTGGTAAGCAGTGCGCGCTTTCACTCCGCAGCACCTGGGTTCAAACCCTGGTGAAAGCAACATCGCAAACATATAGAAAAAAGGTTTTTTCTTAACAGCGGTCGTCCCTCGGCAGGCAATGGCAAACCTCCGAGTGTATTTCTGCCATGAAAAACAGCTTCTCATAAAAATACAATCGCCGTTCGGAGTCGGCGTAAAACTGTAGGTCCCTCCGCTTTGTGTGACAACATCAAGGCGAACGCCACAAATCGGGGGAGAAGCTCGGCCAAACACTAAAATATGTGTAAGCGCCAATCTATTATTATTATTATTATTATATAAAATTTGCAAAAACTACCACACTGCGATTCTGATTTTTAATGTTATTAGGCTCTTATTTATCCAAATTTTTAGATAATAAAAAGAAATATACAATTTGGATGTTACTTGTTGTTGTAGACGTTTTTTTTAATTTATGGCTTTACTATTATAAAATCACATAACGCTATTTGCAAGTGGACTATCCAAATATAAATGTCTTTATTTTATATCAGTTTAAAAAGCTAATTATAAACTGAATAAACTAAAAACTATGGAATTGAAATTCACTCATATAGCAGTCACAGTCATTTTTACAAAAAGTAAAAAATAAGAGATCATCTTAACACTTACATATAGTATCTGTACATATACACATGGTGTAGTAATATTAGTATGCCACAACATATATACCTATACAAGTCGGACAAATTTCGTAAAAAAAATTCGTAATGTCTCCGATTCGCTTAAAATTTTTTATGGGTTCTATACATGAAATAAGCTAACACGTATTCGAGGATTTTTTTTCTTTTAATTTTTTCGTGATTCTGACCACCATGTACTTCTTCAAATCGTTATATCTCAGGCTCTACTTATCGTAGAGACTTCATCTTAACATTGTTTTGAAGATAATGAAACGGGCTTAACATTTGTACATGACGGTTATGATTGGTCTGAAGTTAACTTAGCTATTAACAGTTAAACTTTTTAAGTTGATCCCGAATCCCGGTACTAGATGCCTTACTGCGTACTCAAAAAAATTCTAACACTTCCGAGAAAAAAGGTTGAAATTTAGGTGAAAATTTGTTGAAATTTTTTGTAGTCCTTTACAAAGTTTAAAACTTGGGTTTATATGGGTTTTGTTAGAGAATGAACTGTATTTTAATTCTTAAAAATTAATAATTAAACATAAGTGGCAAACAATATCCCTTTGAGATGGGGGTGCTATAGATATGACCAATACTGTACATATACCGTTTCTTATTTTTTTCGTCATATCATAACATATATGTAAAAAGTCGTAAAATAATAGGCCAAAGAAATACAACTGAGCCAAAGAAATACGCTGGTCGTTTGACCCCCTGCATAACAGCATGTTGGCCAAAGAGCGTAAGAATGGAAAAATGAGAGAAAAAGTGCCGTGAGCAGGGTGTTAAACCGACACAACGCTTGGAAAAAGTTTTGGCCGATTTAATTTACGGAAATAAAAACAAAGCTAAGAGTTTGTATTAGAATTAAATATAAACTGGTGTTTATTCAAATATAGATATCGGTGTTAATATATATGCATATATTTTGTTTGTATAGGTTAACTTTGATCGATACAGGAACACAGTGGCTGGAAAGCGTCCTCATGACTTCACTCTCGGAAAACAAGTAAGTAAACCGTTCTTGTTTTTTGTTACGGTTGCCGGTCGAACTGTTTAATTATCGAAGGGATATTTTAACATAGTGAACAAGACCATAAACAGTTCGACAGCAGACATTGGCAAAGGGTGCTGTTTTTGTGACTTTAAGCCTACTCCCGTTAAAAACGAGGGATGAATAATGTGACCAACTATTTCATAGCTCAAAGAAGTACAGGCTAGGTTGGGTGGGTTGAGTTAACACCGGGAGCCGATTACCATGCGGCTAATTTCGGTCCCTGAGAGCTCAGTGTTAGTTCTGAAGAGTAAGCCAAAATGCTTTAATATTAGCCTTGCGAAGGTTGGACTCCAAAAGAAAGTGTGAAGATGATTCCACTTCATCTTCCTCATGACAGCTGATACAAAAGGGATCAGTTGAAACTCCATCACTAGCTCTTGAGAAGGAGCATCGCTTTCTTTTGTCCATTTTATTATGTATTTAGTAAAGCATGAAATTTCATTATAGCGAGTACGAAGTTTGCGTGCTAGTCTAGCACTCACTGAGCTCACACTAGTCCCAGCCATCCAAGAGTGAACCGCAGGAGACAAAGGCGTCCTTAGTTTCTTCTTATCTGGGGATAACGTTTTAAGGGGGCCTTTTCAACGCCATGTCATCAGCCACGCAGTTTTCAGCGATGTCACTGTTGTCCGGCAACTACACTAGAAGAAGCACCTAAGAAGCACTCTGACGCGATGGATAAAGAAGTCAGATATTCCTTTGCCGATTTCAAATGCACCATCACACCCTTAAGCAGTGAGTCTACCGCTTCCTTGAAGGCAGCTTTTTCCACCTGAAATACATTGCAGAAGTCCGGAAGCCTTAGTAGCCCCGTCCTATCCAGTCCTCTCTTGAGGGAATATAGGTAGAGAAAGAGCTTCTGGGAGGCATTTCGGAGGCGCTATAATCTATGTGTTCAGGGCGAAGTCGAAGCCTCCCAGAATTCCAGAGTGTTACCAGACGGTTTCCCTTAGCCTAACAGCAGTTCGTGCTACTACAATTCTGTCTGCAATATCCTCAGGCGGCGTGTTCAGCATGACGTTAAGCGTCAGGAAAAGGCTCCGTGAAACAAGATAAGCTTAAATCTGGTCCATAGAGTTAATGAATTACTTTGGGCGAGAGACCGATAGCTCCCCTACAGCTGTACAAGACATCCTACGCCTATTTCCCCCTTTCCACGGTGTTAGGCTTCCACGGCAGCTTCCTATCCAGGATCAAGCCTAAGTATATATCAGAGCCGCAAAGCTGGGATTTACTGCGAGGCCACCATTGATCGTCCAGCCAGTTAAAGGCTTCGGTAGTCTTGAGGCAGAAAAAAAGGGTGTATAGAAATCGTCCTTTAACCAAAAGATCCACATAATCTACATAGGCGATCACCCGACATCCCACTTTTCCAGTTCCTCTAGAAGGTTGTTTACAACCACAGTGTAGGGCAGGGGAGAGAGAACACCACCCTACGGAGTGCTCCTAATGTCTCTGCGCTGAGTGTAGGCGCTCCCTCACTCTGCCGCGACAGCTATGTCATAAACTAAGCTGTAAATAACCCTTATTAGGTTGGTTTCAACCCTCAGATTATGAATAGAATTAACTATTGCATCTGCAGTGACATGTACCGACCTTGCAATAAGTATGTTGAGCTCTTGAAAGGTAAGATAGTCATGTACAGGTATATCCATCTCTCTAGCGGTTTTATAAAAACGAAGGCAGACTGATAGGCTTAAACTCCTTAGGAGAAACATTAGAGCTTTTTCCGGCCTTCGGGATGAACGCAACACTGACTATCCTCCAAGCCTTGGGAATCTACCCGGTCCTCACGAAGTTCGCAGGTATGATGCCATCGGTCCCCGGCGACTTTAATGGTTTGAACGAATTTATCGTCCAGGCCACGTGACGATCCTCCAGAAGATCGGATAACTAGAGGACCTGAAGTACAAAATATTGCAAAGAAGTACATTTGACTGTACTTCGAAGTACGAAGTACAAGAGCTAAAAAAGAAGTACTTCCGAAAGAAGTACGGTTGGTCACATTAGGGATGAACGAACACCAGCGCAAAGCGTGCTGTCTTGCAAATACAGCCACCACAAGTGAACGATGCTTATAATAGCTCATACTGATATTGACTTCGGCAAACCTGTACTCCGAATGATCGTGCACGAAACCAGCAACCGCCGTATTTGATCGACTGCCAAAAGCAGTATATACAGTAATAAACCTTTTTGAGTACTCCTCGTAGGTAAAATCTGATCAGGGTTGATAATGAGAAGGAGCATGACTTTCGTTGATTCAGAGTTGTATACAAAATTACAGTGGTATGAAAGGGAGCAACAACCGTACTATGGCAGAGTGGTATAAGTCGTGACTGTTTAATAGTGCCTGAAACTAATTGCAAAAGTGTGAAAACATTGCAAATTTTTGTATATTATTATAGATACTAGTACAGATCAGGGTTGTTGCGAATATTCGCATTCGCATTCGCAACCGCGGAGCTTCCGCATTAATTTTAACATTCGCATTCGCATTCGCAAAAATCAATGCGGATATTTTGCGAATGCGAAAATTGAAGGGACCGAAAATTACAGTTATTTTTTTCGAGCTAAACTTGGCCAAATATTTTTTATTCCGAAATAAAAGTACTTTCCGGATAATAAACAAACCGCTTATCCAAATTAAACAAGTTTGGCATCCAATGAAAGAGGACTTAAATAGCTTTAAAGCTGAAATGTTTAAACGAGGAAAGTCACACATTGAAAAATATTTCAATAAAAAATGTTAATTAATTACCATAGAACAAACATTAGGTCAGGTATGTATTTACATGAACTTCTTTAGCATTAAGCTATAAAAAAATATAAATAGAGGTGGTAACCTTCATTCGTTATTTCTGTTTAAAAGCTATTTCAGTCCTCTTTCATGCGATACCAAATTTGTTTAATTTGGATAAGCGGTTTCTTTATTATCCTAATGGGACATTTATTTCGGAATAAAAAATATTAGCCCAAATTTAACTCGAAAAAAAACTGTTATATTCGGTCCCTGGAATATTGTGCAAGTGACAGACGTATATCTAACAAGAAAGCATTAAAAATGAGTTACCAAAACTAAAATCGAAAAACACTGATGACGTAACAGGTTCTCCTAATTCTGAAACAACCAAAAGAATTGGTGCTCCAAATTGGAACATAACGGTGTTTAAACAACGATCTTGTCATGATGCTAGATTGTGAAGATGAAAGTCAGGAGGATACATCCGACATTTGCAGCCCCAATGCAATTCCCAAAAAGAAATTATTGCACCGCAATAAAAATAAATAAATATAACTGAAAGTCCTCTCAACTGGTGCAGTGTCAAGCGAAAAGAATTTAAAATTTTGCAAAGTTTCAAGTTTTTCAAGTTTGTCGCCTCGAGCGAGTAGTTATATAGTGGCGCAGGTTTGATTTATGACCCTTCAAAAAAATTTTATTAAGTACAATTTTCCAATTTTTAAATTCAAGTAGTATAAAAAAACATTCAGTCTTACCATGAGTTTAATTTTCCCCGAACCGGTTCATTTTTCACTTTTGGTTTTCATGTACATATTTACTATGGGCGGAATACAAATTTTCGGGTGAATTTTTTTTCGGGCAAAACTCAGGATAAGGCAGATTATGACATCCGCATTCGCATCCGCATCCGCGGATGTTAGCTTTTAAACATCCACATCCGCATTCGCATCCGCGGATGTCTAAAATTCCACATTCGCAACATCCCTAGTACAGATTGTCATAGTTCAGTGTATAATTTGTTATATTACACCGTACATGATAATGAACTGTTAAATGCTGAAAACGATTGGGAATTGTAGATCACTCAAACTTGTGGGTGCTTAATGGACTGCCTGGGCGGATGCGCTGGCAGGCATTGGGGTCTGTATAGCTATACAAGCCCTGTTTTTTTTTTTTTAAATAAAGACTTAAATATATATTCAGAAATTTAGAGTTTGGCTTGATAAATTCACAAAATTTACGTTTTTCATAAAAAATGTAATCTTATAATGGATATTTTATTAATTTTAAACTTACATTTATGAAAATTCCATTCTGTGCTATAATTACGATTTTAATTTCCAGTTCCAAAAGTTCCAAAAGTACTCCTCGGGCACCAAATGGTGAAAAAATGCAAAAAGGTTTATTACTGTATATCGATGGCTGAGTAGAAGATCGACCTATCCCGGCAGCCAGTTCGAAAACGCCCTATCTCAGAAAATTTTTGAACAACGCTCTATCTCAGAAAATTTTCAAGAACGCCCCACTTCAGAATTTGATTGTAAAACTCCCTATCTCAGCTGTCGATTCAGAAACGCCCTATCTCGGCTTATTTTCAATGTATTTTCGTTTGAGATAGGGCGTTTTTGAACCGAATTCTGAGATAGGGTGTTTTTCAATAAAATTCTGAAATAAGTCATTTTTCAATTAAATTCTGTAGCAGGGCGTTCTTGAAAAGTTTTCTGAGATAGGGCGTTTTTGAACTGGCTGCCGAGATAGGTCGATCTTCCACTCAGCCATCGATATACTGTGTTGAAATCACTGCTCATTAGAGACAAAGTTCTTAACTGCCATACCTAAACAAAAGCGTTGGGCGGAGCGTTTTTTGACGCCTTGCGTTAACGTCGAAGTACCATGCCTAAATAAAAGCGTCAACGCAGAAATGCAGAAATAGCACCAACAATACACATAGGCTTGTTTCGCCGTTTTCTGCAGCAAACTTCACTTACTAACGCACTGTCAAAATCGAATTTTCCAACCGCTCAGCGTTGACGCCGCGTTATTATGGTATGCTTAGGGATGCAAACGATATTACGAGATTATATATAGTGATGATTTTTTGGTCGATGTTGATATTTTTATAAAAATAAAAGATCATAGTGATCGTATTGTTCAACAAATGCATACAAATATGTATGTATGAATGCATAAGTTCATTTGTACATATATACTCGTAAAGCATTGTTCACTCAAAATCGGTACGCATAAAATGGGTTATATCTTTTTAACAGAATTTCAGAAAATAATATTTAATATATGAAAAAATAAAGGGAAGTATTCCGCTATAGATAGATGTTAGCGAAATTTCATATTTTGCTTGTATAAATAAATAACAGACAATTTCTTTGATGATGATACAATTTTTCTGAACACCCTTTCTAGGGACTTGAGTAATCAACTTGTTCCACTAAACTATCTTTAGTTTATGTTTTTTCATAGCTCGCGCATTTCTACTTATTTTGTTTTGAAAAGATACCGTGAGTTCCAGAACTTTATTCATATCTTTGGCTTCAAACCGATTTAAAGTTACCTGTAAATAATTAATTTTCTTTAAAACCAACCAAAACTTTACGGAAGGTCTAAAGTAAATGATACAATGGCTTAACACTTTATCATATGGCCCTTTGCGGAGTCTGATCGAGTCTTAATAAGACTGTTTCGATTCTCTCGTCATTTCATATCCCTTTGACAACTGTGTCAACTTCTATAAATTTAATTTTAAGAGGATATCACCCTGTTTCTTTTTAGCTTAAAACTTTTAACATGGGAGTTGACCGAAGTCAAGTTTTAAACATGTTTTTTAGTCATTACTAAAAAATACAACATTTGGTGTGAACATTTGGGGTAAAGTAAACGGATGCGATTTTTGTTATCAAATTTATTTAATCTAACAGAAATATATATATTATAATTCGATAAAGTTTAAGTCTTGCCATAGCTTCCATTCGCTGAACTGTGGATAATCGTTTTCCAATTCTTTCGCGCGATCTTCTTCTGATAAGCCGATTTTATTTATAATTGAGGTAAAGAGCCTTATCCTTAAGCTGGTGCGAAATGATTTTTTTTTGATGATTAGCTTACTCTGTTAGTTTAAGCAGAAGGAATCCATTCATTGATTTTTGAAGGAAAATTTGAAGTTTTTGGTATATTTAATTTTAATTTGATTTTTGATCTCGAGAATGTCGGATTTTCAACGAATTTGTTCAACATTATTTTTTCAGCAGCCACTTCCAACATGAATAAAACTGTCAAATTAAAAGCCAGTACTATGAAATTTAAACCTCATAATGGTAGATCTATTGTCTAACGATCTGCACTGCAACTTTTTAATACATTGAAACAATTGCTGTACAGGAATTGCTGGAACGCGTACCGATTTTGAGTGAACAACAATGCTATATGTATATATTTAGTTTTTTTTCCTTTTTATACCCGAGCGCACTTGTGCACATAACGGTTGTTTGTAACAGGCAAAACGAATCGAGATAGATATAGACAAATGTATACATAAATGATCAGAATGAAAAGAGAAATCGATTAAGCGGTGACTGTCTGTCCGCCAGTCTGTGCACACGATAACTCGAGTAAAAATTGAGATATCTTAACGAAACTTGGTACGTCTACTTCTTTCGGGCGTAGGACAGATGGTATTGAAAATGGGCAAAATCGGAGAATAACCACGCCTACCTCCCATATAAAGGTAATTTTCAAAAATAAGAAAACTGCGATATTTTAGTAACTACTGAAGATAATTCAATCAAAATATATATATACAATAATTTTTAGACGACAAATAAGAATATTATAAATTTTTGGAAAATGGGCGTAGCCACGCCCACTTATGGTTACATGTGTATATCTTGGTAACCACTCCACCAATTTATTCCAAACTTGGCACAGTTGTTAGCCTTACTACAGCATACTAAACGACCGAACACTTTTAAAATCGGACCATAACCACGCCCACATCCCATATAACGGTAATTTAGAGAAATACGAAATCTTCGATAAATTAGTAAATATTAAAGCTAGTTTATTCAAATTTATGCTTGCAACTTGCTTGCTTGTGGGCGTGGCACCGCCCACATATGATCACATATATGTATCTCGGTAACCGTTCTACCAATTTGTACCAAACACGGTACGGTTAGTGAGCTTGCCACACAAAAGCAATTCGTTGAAAATTATAGAAATCGGACTAAAATTGAGGCCGCTTTTGATATAACGGTAAATTTCAGAAATGCTTAAAACTTTAATATTTCGACATTTAAGGACGCTAATTTACTCAAAATTGATACACCCCGGCTTACCATGTCGCGGTAGCTCGTGGAAAGGTGGAAATCATATATTTAATACTTGCGCCGGGTATTTAATGTTCGGCTCCGTCCAGACTTAGACTTTCTTACTTGTTTTCAATTAAAATCAATTTATTTTCATTTTTTCCTTTGAATTAAGTTTTGTTTATTTTTCTTATGTTTTTTTCACTTATAATTAATATATATAAAACTAATGAATGCGGAGGTTTTTCACGAATGATCAACAAGTGTGAAGCGGAAAATTAAAAGTGCTTTAACCTAAAGTACTTATAACTGAGGATAGTGAGAATATAAACGGCATAATCTTATTTATTCTTCTTCTTCTTTTTGGCGCTGTAACCGCCTAAGCGATTTTGGCCGAGTTCAGCAAAGCACGCCAGTCGTTTCTCCTCTGTGCCAACTGACGCCAATTGGAAACGCCAAGTGAAGCCAAGTCCTGCTCAACCTGATCTTTCCATCGCAGTGGAGTTCCGAGTTGAATACTTTCAGAGCTGGAGCGTCGGTGTCCATTCGAACGACTTGACCAAGCCAGCGGAGCCGCTGTATTTTAATTCGCTGCACTATGTCCATATCGTTGTAAAGCTCATACAGCTCATCGTTCCATCGTCTGCGGTACTCGCCGTCGCCAACGCGTACAGGCCCGTAAATCTTCTGCAAAATCTTTCTCTCAAACACTCCCAGAGCCGCCTCATCGGATGTTGTCATTGTCCATGCTTCTGCGCCATATACCAGCACGGGCATGATGAGTGACTTATAGAGCGTGGTTTTCGTACGTCGAGAGAGGACTTTACTCCTGAATTGCCTACTCAGTCCAAAGTAGCACTTGTTGGCAAGAGTGATTCTGCGATGGATTTCAATGCTGACATTACTGACAAGTAAAAAAGTCTAAGTTCGGGCGGAGACGAACATTAGATACCCGGCGCAAGTATTAAATCTAGTTTTTTTCACCTTTCCGAAAACTGGTTTTACCCCTATTTCAAACATCTTCGATAGAACTTTCTGTTAGACATAATGAGATCAACTTATATAGTTATATGTGGGCGGTATCACGCCCATTATCCAAAATTCCATAATAAAGATAGTTCTTTTTCAGGGATTGCAGCTCGCATCAATTTTTAATGAATTGGCGTCCTTTCATTTCGAAATAGCACAGGTTCAAGCATTTCTGAAATTTACCGTTATATGGAAAGTGTGCGTAATTTTTACCCGATTTCAAATTGATCGACCGGTTACCGAGATTCACAAATGTGGTCATAAGTGGGCGGAAACACGCCCATTTTCCTAAATTTTATCATAAACGTATTTTTTGCTAAACAATTATTGCAAACATCAATTTTGAATAAATTAGCTACAGTATTTACTGATTTATCGAATATTTTGTATTTTTCTAAATAACCGTTATATGGGCGTGGTTATTATCCGATTTTTATAATTTCCAGTCGTTTGGTATCTTGTACCAAGGTCAACAACTGTGCCAAGTTTGGAAGAAATTGGTGGAGTGGTTACTCAGATATACACATGTAATCAAAAGTGGGCGTGCCTACTCCCATTTTCCAAAAATTAAGTGTGGTTACGCTCAAAAGAAGTGCACATACCAAGTTTCGTTAAGATATCTCAATTTTTACTTGAGTTGTCAAGAATATGATCTCCTTTATTTTTCCAAAAATAGCGTAACTCAGAAAAAAACATAGGTAACATATTTTT
>NW_023458558.1:74043511-74052992 GCF_013731165.1 Rhagoletis pomonella
CCGAACATTAAATACCCGGCGCAAATATTAAATATATGATTTTCACCTTTCCGAAAGCTACCGCTACATGGTAAGCCCAGGTGTATCAATTTTGAGTAAATTAGCGTCCTTAAATTTCAAAATATTGACGTTTAAAGCATTTCTAAAATTTACCGTTACATGAAAAGCCATAATTTTAGTCCGATTTCAATAATTTTCATCGTTTTGCTTTTATGTAGCAAGCACAATAAAAATACCGAGTTTATTACAAATTGGTAGAACGTTTACCGAGATACATATATGTGATCATAAGTGGGCGGTGCCACGCCCATTTTTCAAAATTTTATTATAGACGTATTTCCTGGTAAGGAATTGTTGAAAGCATCAATTCTGAATAAATTGGCTTTAATATTTACTGATTTGTCGAAGATTTCGTATTTCTCCAAATTACCTTTATATGAGATGTGGGCGTGGTTATTGTCCGATTTTAAAACTTTTCGGAGATTTGGTATCCTGTACCAGGGCCAATAACTGTGCCAAGTTTGGAAGAAATCGGTGCAGCGGTTGCCAAGATATACACATGTAACCATAAGTGGGCGTGGCTACGCCCATTTTCCAAAAATTTATAACATTCTTATTTTTCGTCTAAAAATTATTGTAAATATCAATTTTGAGTTAATAATCTTCAGTAGTTACTAAAATATCGCAGTTTTCGTATTTCTGAAAATTACCGTTATATGGGAGGTAGGCGTGGTTATTGTCCGATTTTGCCCATTTTCAATACCATCCGTCCTACGCCCGAAAGAAGTACACGTACCAAGTTTCGTTGAGATATCTTAATTTTTACTCGAGTTATCGTGTGCACAGACGGACAGACGGACGGACGGACGGACGGACAGACAGTCACCGCTTAATCGATTTCTCTTTTCATCCTGATCATTTATGTATACATTTGTCTATATCTATCTCGATTCGTTTTGCCTGTTACAAACAACCGTTATGTGAACAAAGTTATAATACCCTTGTGCACAAGTGCGCTCGGGTATAAGAAAATGCGCATATGAAAGACCACCAACTCAACTCGTAATATATTTAAGTATACAAATTTTAGTATTTAGTATAGAAAAATTCAATTCCCGTATTAAAATGAAGCCCTTTGCACTTACCGATTGCCTTTTCATAATTAAGCCAAACAAATATTTAAATTCCACGCTGCCTGTAATGGGATTTGAATACTGACCCTCTTGAAATTAACAAATTGTGGCAAGCATCTTCGCGCACTCAGTTACAGCTAGACATGTAAATATGCATTCAAATGTTGAGTTTGAATCAACACCACGCGTGCGTGGTATGAAAGTATTATCTTTTAAAACGATTATCAAATAAAAAATATTAATTTTTACTATGCGTTACTTCCCTCAGTGAATTCATAAAATTTTTCTGAATATTAAGTACGACGCCTTTTTCTCTTAGTGTATTGGTTTTTGAACTTTTACTTACTTAGATTACTAAAGAGGGTTGCCACCTAGTAAAAACGTAAACTCACATTATTTAATAAGTTAAAGCAATTATTAAAAATATGGGTATCAAATGAAATGGGTTTAAAAGGCTTTATTTCCGCACTATATTTAGAAACGCTGTCACGTGTTTAAAAAATCAAATTTAACTTAATTCATCTGGCACATGAAATATTTATGTAGGTTTCAAAATATCAGACGCTAGAGATTTGTTTATTTCTTAACTATATTTAGGAGAGTTTCCCAGCTGGCTGCCAACTTGGCTTAAACCGTGCCATTTTGGCCCTATTTTACATCGAATGACACAAAATTTTTCAATTTGGCACAAAGTGCCAAAATGGCACTTTCGAAAAATAGTAATATTTCAATACATTTTTGTGAAATCATTGTTGTCTTCTTCTTTTTCTCAACTAAAATTTTCTAATTTCTAAAGGTAATTCAACTGGTTTATCTTATTTTGGCATCGGACTTATGTTTTAGAAATGTGTTTCTTATTTTATTGCTAAATGGGAAGGATTAAAAAGGATGGTACCTTTTTTGGCACTTTTATTTTTCTATTTGGCACATTTTGGCACTTTTTTATCCTCAATATGGCACCTCATAGCGAAGGATAGTTGGCAGCCCTGGTTACCAGCGGCTTCAGAAGTCTTAGCTAACTTATGCACAAATCCGAAGACGAAGATAATGCGAAGACGAGCATGAACTCGAAGAAGAATACTAATACGAGGACCTAGGCTAATATAAAAAGTAAAACAAATTTCTGCAGTATGAAAGGAAATAAAAATGAATCGAAATAATGATACACGTCATGGCATATATCTATTTATAAGCTGATGGTACATATGATTGAAGTTCATGTGGATCTGGTTCTTTATTGCTAAGTATTAATATTTCTCAATTCATATTCATTTATTAAATTCAATTCAATACAATCAAAACGAATATTTCATGTACCGTTTTTAACTTGAATGTGATCTTCATAATATCACGTATTCGTTTAAGTTTAGCGGCTGTGACTCCGACACAGCCTGCAGGTCAAGACGAAGGCGCTGGACTGGCCTTTTTTGCAAGTTTGCGACCCTCCCAATACCTTGCGTCACGCTCAAATCGTCAGATTATTGAAATGCACACTTTTCAGCATGTAATTAACCCACCATTTCTTAATCTGACCCGCTCCAGTAAATCCCCGAATCCCCTCTTTGGCTCTCCTACTATTATGTATTGCGATTTATTGTTTTTTATGGATTTTGGAGACTATTTAATAACAAACCTTCGGCCCAAGGTTTCTATTCCCAGTGCTGTCTTCATCCAATTAACGTGATTTTTTTTGTAAATTCCTTTTTACACTAAATGAGGAACCGACGGTGTTGCCGCAAGGAAATCAGTAATATATGCAGTTCCACAACTTTTCAATCCATATGGATATTCTGGCGAAATCCACAAGAAAGTCTAATTTGATTGAAAAAGTTGTCGAACAAATGTTGTTAACGAATGTTGCGCCTTAAGGAAAAATCTCGCCATACAAATATTATATCTGGATAGGTCTTCTATCGGAATTTGCAATAAAATTTTACTTTTTGCAAAACCCCGATGTTTAACAGCTTACCAAATATATGTCAACATAAGTTTTCGAAAACAAATTACTAAAAATTTTTGATTCTCACAAAATAAGGAATGTCTTCATAAAGAAACAGTTCTTGACAAACGCCCATTTCTTTGAACCACGTAGATAATTAAACATGGATTACGATGGTATAATTTTAAAGCCTTAATTTACTGGTCTTCATTATGAAAATCAACTTCAAAAAGTTCAAGAGTTAATAGCTCAGTTAGCTTTACAACAATCTTGACCATATTATAAAAAGATGTTAAACCCGTTTCTTTAAACGACGTTAAGATGAAGTCTCTACGATGAGCATAAGCCGAGATATAACGATTTAAAGAAGTAATGATTAGTCAGAATCACGAAAAAATGCAAACATTGACAGATCATATCTCCGAAGAAAAAAAAAAAGGAAAAAAATTTCTCGAACACGTGTTAGCTCATTTCATGTACCTTTAGAACCCATAAAAAAAAATTCAAGCGAATCGAAGACATGAGATAACATTTTTTACGAAATCCGTCCGACTTAAAAAAGAATTTTAAAGCAAACAAAGATCCGCGTCAAAATCCCCACATCCTAAAACGAAAAAATCTATCCCCAAATGGTTTTGGAAATCCCGAAAATGTGGCGAAATCCCCACATCTGGCACCACTGTTGGTGTTAATAATTCCGCTCTCCGCTAGCTTTTTTTCAAAACTTCTTGAGTGGCCTTGTATAGGTGTTTATCTTTCTCAATGTCTTGGTTACGAAGTTGCAAATTAAAGATGATAGAATATACTAGTGCACACACCGATTGGAATGAGTGGAACGTGAGTTTTCAAGTAGTTTTCAGCGAAAACTGCTCAAATTGAAAAAAAAAACAAGTAAGAAAGTCTAAGTTCGGGCGGAGCCGAACATTAAATACCCGGCGCAAGTATTAAATATATGTTTTCCACCTTTCCAAAAGCTACCGCTACATGATAAGCCGGGGTGTATAAATTTTAAGTAAACTAGCGTTATTAAATTTCGAAATATTGAAATTTCAAGCATTTCTGAAATTTACCGTTATATGAAAAGCGGCCGTAATTTTAGTCCGATTTCAACAATTTTCAATGGTTTGCTTTTATGTGGCAAGCACAATAACCAAACCGAGTTTGGTACAAATTGCTAGAACGGTTAGCGAGATACATATACGTGATCATAAGTGGGCGGTGCCACGCACATTTTCCAAAATTTTATCATAAACGTATTTCCTGGCCCTACCGTTATATGGGATGTGGGCGTGGTTATTGTCCGATTTTAAAAATTTTCGGCCATTTGGTATGCCGTACCAGGGCCAACAACTGTGCCAAGTTTGGAAAAAATTGGAGCAGCGGTTACCAAGATATACACATGTAACCATAAGTGGGCGTGGCAACGCCCATTTTCCAAAAAAGTTAATATTCTTATTTTGTGTCTAAAATTTATTGTAAATATCAATTTTGAGTGAATTATCTTCAGTAGTTACTAAAATATCGCAGTTTTTGTATTTCTGAAAATTACCGTTATATGGGAGGTAGGCGTGGTTATTGTCCGATTTTGCCCATTTTCAATACCATCCGTTCTACGCTCGAAACAAGTACACGTACCAAGTTTCGTTAAGATATCTTAATTTTTACTCGAGTTATCGTGTGCACAGACGGACGGACGGACAGACAGTCACCGCTTAATCGATTTCTCTTTTCATTCTGATCATTTATGTATACATTTGTCTATATCTATCTCGATTCGTTTTGCCTGTTACAAACAACCGTTATGTGAACAAAGTTATAATACCCTTGTGCACAAGTGCGCTCGGGTATAAAAATCGATTAAGTCGTGACTGTCTGTCCGTGCACACAGTAACTCGAGTAAGAACTGAGATATCTTAACGAAACTTGGTACTTACGTGTACTTTGAGCTAAGCACGGTGGTATTGAAAATGGACAAAGCGGTACTACATCGCCCTACCACATCATTCGCCTTCTGGAATTCTTCATCGAATCCGTTTAGCACATCTGATTGCCGAAACGATTGCTTTATTGGGCGCATGTAAACACACCGCTCCTCCACGATACGTTCCAGATGCAGAAAGAAACGCAGGCAGTTGAAACAAATTGCCAGAAATGTCATCTCGAAGAATTCGAATCATCATAAGCCCACTGTAGTGCATCCAGCTCAGCTAATTAACTTTAATTGATATCTGCCAAATAAATTAAACTATTTTTTATGTTTGTATACTATGTACCTTGATCCGAAATTTGCTTATAAGAGTTGGGAAAAGAGTGATAACGCAATTTTCTTTGAGTATTTTTTTTTTTTATTTTAAAATGTTTACTCTTTATTTTCATTATTCATTAAACTCATTTTAAATACAAGCTTCATGCACTATTCAATCCTGGTTTATTTCATTTTAACTATTCTTATTTTATTAAAAAGTAATTTTAATTAATTAAAAAACTGAATACGTTTTGTTGTTGTAGTCACAACTCATTACCGGTTCATCTGAAATTAAAAATAATTGGTATTAAAAATAAATATATCATAATAAATATATCTAATAGTAGGTAATAATAAAATAAAACAATAATAAAATAAAATTATAATAATAATAAAATATAATACTAATAAAATATAATTACTCAATTACCTGAAGCTTTGCAGCAATCCTCGTCTTTCTGGCATTAGAAGGAAATATTTTGCTCCACTGATACGGTGAGCGTATAAGCATTATAATATCGATGAGTTCTTCTAAATCGCGAAATCAACGAGAAATTGCGTACCTTGATCAGCTGCAGTAACAACGCACCCACTACTAGACCTTGTACATTCAGATTATCGATAACATGGAATCCCACTTCAGACGCATTGGTTTGTCAAAGATTGGGACAGAGGGGTTTTATATTGCGGATCACCTGGAAGTAGATATTTTAACATTAATAAAAAAGTTGTGAATTTTCAACCGACTACAATTTCATGGTTAATGTACAAATTCTACTAGATTTAACTGTACGTACCGTGTTTGGTGGTTTCCTTACCAATATGATATTACAATTGCTTCTAACTAAAATCGCTTTTTTCCTAAAATTGCTTCTCACTAAAATTGCTTTTTTCCTAAATTGCTTCTCACTAAGATTGCTTTTTTCCTAAAATTGGTTCTAACTAAAATTGCTTCTCACTAAAATTGCTCCTTTCCTAAAATTGCTTCTTGATTGTTTCTGAAATGTTTTAAATGAGAGTATGAGTTAGTTTGTAAATGCGTCCAACTTACTTTACGTTATTATTTTTCGGTATTTTCGTTTCCGAGATTTCGCGCTGTCGGAAAGAGCTTTGTTTAAAGTTCTTATCCTGAAGAACATACGTGCACGGAAGAATCATTTCTTAACTTTTGCATCGCACTCAATATGCTCGGACCTCTTCATGTGCTCTTCAAGGAAATTGGCCATTATATTCAACCCGTCACCGTTGATCTCGTCGAATACTCTCTGTAGTTGCTGCATATGCGCCATCATTTCACGCGTGGGTTTGGACAGACCGCCTTCATTCCACCTGCTGCTCTTCGTCGTCCAATTCGCTGCTGTCCATATCTGGCGTGAGCGCAATTTTATTTAAAATTATGCCTAAATAAGGAGTTATAATGCATCTATAAAACTAGACCATCTTATTACTATGCAGTTCTTTGCATTGAATCCAAATTACCTGTTACGGAGTTGCTTTCCAGTTCAACGATCAGGATGGTCGTTCAAGCCTCCCTTGGAACGAACAACGCCGAAAAAATTTTCCAGCACGTCCTGGTTCAACCTCTACGTTAAAATATATTTGGTTCGTACAGCAGCTTTAACGCTAAATTTGACATAAATTCGGATTATATAATAAAGTACTTATATAAGTTGCTTGGTGTATGATTTTTAACCGACTTCCAAAAAAGGAGGAGGTTATCAGTTCGTCGGAATATTTTTTTTTTTTTTTATGTATGTTACCGCATAACTTTGGACCACGTCAACCGATTTCGATAATTCTTTTTGCATCGGAAAGGTAGTGTCTCAGAGGTCCCATACTAATCTGGTTAAGATCAGATCAGCGGATCATGAGATATATATATATATATATTTTTTTTATATGGGAGTTGAAGTCGGTTTTTTTTTTCTAAAAATTACTAGTTACATTATCTTTTTGAAAAGGTAACATACTCATTTTGTTTTTTACCTGCATTTCCGTCATCATTTCTGTCATTTGGTTGAGTATTCCGTCCTGAACCTCAAGAGCTAGTCCATAGCCTTGGACACGTTTCCTTGCGTCTGCATACGGAACTCTAACGTTCATAACGTCGAACCAATCGTTTGTCTGAAAAATTAGAATATTATTCCGTAAATATGTATGACATTCGTTATCAAGAAAAGTTTCGTCGCCATTTTTACTTTTTGCCCTGAGTAGTGATGGCACGACTAATCGAATAACCGATTATAATCGGTTATTTTCATTCGGTTAACGATTTAATTGTATCGAAATTTTCCTTTCGATTAATCGAGCGATTAACCGATTAATTTTTCAAAATAATCGAAAGGAAACCATCAAAAAATTTACTAGTTTACTCAAACAATAATGTATGAATCAAAATAAGTTGGGATGTTTTTTACATTCTCGTATTCTGCAAATTTTTTTAACGATATTTTGCCAAAAACCGCAACACATGCTTAACCTAAGTAGCTACTAAAAAATCACAACCCAGGTATGCACATATTTTCATTTTATTTTCCGAATTCGGTGTTGCGCATTTTCTTCTTATAATAAGCAACACTATTACCAAACAGAAGAATACCAAAAATCAGCGGTAAGAGCCTGATACAGCGTTGCCAGATTGATATTTTTAACGTCATTCGGACGTTTTTTGTATCCTGTTAACGTTTGGACGTTTTTTGTGTAAAAAATGACGGTTTTTAACTTCCCAGTAATTTTTCTTTGTTACTTAATCTTGTAAGTAGAACTAATTTTGAATTATTTTCTTAATAAATATTTACAGTCTTTGTGTTTTGCTGCAGCTACTTCAAAAGATATTTATTTTTTAGACACATATGACTTAAATATGATGCAAACCAAGCCTACGCGCATTTTTTGGCCTTAAAAAGTCAGAAAAAAGTAGGCAACTTTTTTAAGACTTTATTGAAAATGTAATGAACGCAAAAAAGGCTAAAGTATTGCTATGCTCCCTCTTAGCAGAGCGTAATTTACCATTTTCGACAACCGAGCCCCTGACCAAATGTCTACAAGAAAACAAAATATTAAAAATCAACGCGATTATTTAGCCCCTTTAAACTTGCACATTATCGCCCAGAAATTTAATGGGCTATCAAACTGCATACTCAAAAATTCTAAAAAATCTGAATAAAATGTTGAAAATCTAGCTGAAAAATTTGCAGATTTTTTATAATTTTAAATATAAAGTTTGAAATGTGGATTTATATTTTGTTTGTCATATAATAGGCTTGGCTTTTATGAAAAAATAATAAACATTAAATAAACAAAAGAGAAACAACCAAAATCGATCAAAATGTTGATGACTTAATCAGCTGATCACAAGTGTATGTATAAAATGATTTTTGCGTGTGCTGTCGATATGACATTTTAATATACCTTACGTACATATGTACTGAATGAATTTTACCCTACTTGATCTTCAACTGACCACGAACCTGACGTGGGTGGAGACTAACGGACTTAGGATTCGCATTCAGCGTGTCGAATAACATAGGGATATATAGGTTTGGTTTAATATACATAAGCTTTTTTTTTGTTGTGTGTTAGTTTTACCTACATTCTCCTCACAGTTGCAGCTTCAGTGCACTATTATCCTCCAACCCCTTTTTAGCGCAGTTTTGTAGCCCAACATTTTCACAGTCTATCGCTTCACTGGTGACAAAATGGGAAATGTTTAGTTATTTGCAGGTTTGGGGTGGGGGCGGAGTGGGAGGGGCGTGGCCCCCTAAACATCCCCCATTCGAAAGGGGACAGCCCCCCACTTTACGAAAAGTCGCACTCCCCTCTTCGGGGCCTCCCACAGACCCCTGGGGAACCGTTTGAAAATGGGCGAAAAAACAGCATTTACCGAGGGAAATTGAGCAGTTTGAAGTGGAATATAACCCAACTAACAGAATCTGTGGTGTTTTTAAATAAAAGAAGCTATCCCAAGGTGGTTATCAGGCGAAATAAGGGGGGCTGAACACCTTTCACAGAGAACACCTTTCTGCGTAGGCGGTCTTCGGCCGCACTTAGGGATTATAACCCTCAGACAGTAGAATTCTCCTTTCTGTGTTGCCAAAGAAGGGGGGCTGAACACCTGTTGCAGAGAACACCTTTCTGCGTAGGCGGCCTTCGGCCGCACTTAGG
>NW_023458558.1:74053002-74065833 GCF_013731165.1 Rhagoletis pomonella
CTTTCTGTGTTGCCAAAGAAGGGGGGCTGAACACCTTTTGCAGAGAATACCTTTCTGCGTAGGCGGCCTTCGTCCGCACTTAGGGATTATAACCCTCAGGCAGTAGAATTCTCCTTTTTGTTTTGCGAAGAAAAGGAGCTGAACACCTTTTGTAGAGAACACCTTTGTGTATTTTTAATGCTTACAGGGTTATATCCTATTTTCTTTTGTCTCTCATTCTTTTGCATATTTTGGAGTTTGACAGCTGAACTCCGCCATTTAATTTGCATATGCAACCAAAGTCAGACGCATGATTTAGAAGGTGTTTTTATTTAATAAATTTTGATTAATTGGTTAATATTAAAGTCATATAGAAAGTTATAACTCATCGAGTAAAGTGTAAAGTGAAGGAGAATATAAAAATATATTGCTGAAGTGGCTGCTTTAAGGAGAATAGGATTGATAAATTTACGCTAATTTCCGAATTTTACAAAAAAAGGGCATATTTCTAACCCAATTTGTAAATAAATTAGTGACCAAAAATTACAAAAGTGGGTGCTAAAATAATGTTTAGACCCTTTGCTATAAGTGTGCGCAAATTTTTTTTGGTCGGGTCACCCCTTTGGGCGCAACACATCGAAATAGATCGGCAACGTACTAAACCGTACCCGACAAAATAATTATTTTACTTACGTTATCAATATCACTGCTTTATATACATATACTCCAGCTTCCTTTGTGCCTCTTCTGCATCACGTTTAAGAGCTCTTCTAAAAATATATAATCGCCAGGTTTAAAAGTACGTACACATTTACTTACATTTTTCGTTCCAATAGCGTTTTAGTGCTGCGACTTGCTCTGTTGTCGACTTCAACCAACGGCACTCTTTCGGACACAAACGCATTTTCCTGGTCCTCAGTTGTTTCGATTCTTTTGGCAGCTTCCAGCAACAAGTTGAGTTTGTTGGAGCGTTTCACTAGTCCTGAATTCAGCCCAGCTATTCGGACATCTTTATAAACAAAGTGGTAGTTTACCCATTTGAACCTTTAAAAGGTTGACAAAATCTTCGGGGAGGAAGTGGTCGCTGCGAATTTTTGCATGTTGGCCAACGATCTGACCACAAAAGTTTACCCAATTTTCACGCAGACTTACTACGTCTCTTGGGAGACTAAACAACCGCACGGACTTGTCCCTTTCGTATGAGTTGTGTCACCCAATAACAAAGCACTTCATTTTATTTAATAAATTTGTATTAAATTAAAATTAAATTGTTCACAAAACACGTCAAATCGCTAAAAAAAATCACCACGAAAATATAGAAGCAGAATGATTTGTAAACAAAACGACAAACGTCAAAAACGATCGAGCAAACTTTTTTCTCAAATTCGATTACAAATACAACGATAGCTGATTGGGTGATCTGTAGTAGTTGGTTCAAGGTTCTGCCGTCTATCGCTCATTTTCTCATTCTCTTACTGTTCGCAGTATTCATCCACTTAGCGTTTCTCGCTGTCGAATATTCTACGTCATTCCTTGAACATTCTGTCATTTTCTTGTTGTTTGCTTCGAGTTGCCGCAGTTTTATCCATAATATTTACGATGATATTTAGGTGGAAAATAAGAATATTATAAACTTTCGGAAAATGGGCGTACCAGTCTCCTAATTATAATTGTAACTATTTTACTTGTCACATAAAAGCAAGTCGTTGAATATTGTTGAAATCGGATTAAAAACACGGCCACTTTTCATGTAACGGTAAATTTCAGAAATGCTGAAACTTCGATATTTCGAAATTTAAAGACGCTAAGTTACTCACAACAATCCATTGAAAAGAAGTAACATTATTGCGGAATTTGGGAAAATGGGCGTGATACTGCCCACTTTTGACTATAGTATATAAGTTGATCTCATTAAGGGCCAATTTCAAATGAATATTTAAACGGCACTTAAGTGTAATTGTGGATTGTTGTTTAAATGCCATTTAGCTTTCGTTGGGTTTCAGATCAACTTTGTTTAAATATGCCAAACAATTGGCAGCGCTGCTGCTTGATCCTTGAAATTGTGGTTGCATTTGCTTGTTGGTTTACATTTTAGGCTGAACAGCAGATTGTTTTTTGGTGGGATTTGGTGGAATTGATTAAACAACCTACCAATCAATCTTGGTTGTTTGGCACAAACACAGGGTTGCATATCTCATATTTAAAAAGCCAATACATATTGGCCATTGAAGTGCAGATTAAATGTATGATCTGAAAATGAATAGTGGAAGTTAATCAACAATCTCTACTTAAGTAGGCCATCTGAAATTGGGCCAAGTCTAATTGGATATACCATCGAAGATGTTTGAAATAGGGGTAAAACCACCCATTCTTCTATGTAACGGTAGTTTTCGTAAAGGCGAAAAAAACCATATTTAAAGGCTAAATTAGTAGTGCCATACCATAGCCATAACCATAACCATCTATATATTAATACGCTAACGAAATCCCATATAAATCTATTTCTCCCACTGCTCCTATGTTTCTCAACCGATTTGAATGATTCTTCTTTTGTTCGAAAGGTATTTCAAAGGGGAGGTGCGCATTTTGTTTGTTTTTCAGGTAGGTGGAGCAGGAGTGGAGTTATTCCGAAAAACTTCATTTATGGCCCGATATGCTTCAAATTCAAAATACTAACATCAAGAGAAATACACCTGGAAAAAATGGACCCGATAGGTGGCTCCAGGGCCAATTCCAATTTCTATATATTAATACGCTAACGGTGTCATACTACATATAACGCCAGAACCATAACCACATCCGTGGGTACCTATTTCATTTTAGTTTTTCGCCACAACCATAAGCAGCTCTGAAGTATTTTGCTACGTTATGGCTAATGTTCTGATTATGAATACTTCGCATAACAAAGCACAACTTCGCATAAACTTCAAACTGTACCCAGAAATTAGCAGAACTTTTAACAACTTAGCGATCTGTTGAGTTTAAAGTTTGCTTCATATTTTCTTAAGTTACATTTTTATTGAACTGGAACCAATGGTTGTGCGAAGTTTATGCGAAGTATGCATATCTTTTGGCATTTATTTAATCTTTGGCTTCGCCCGAACTTAGACTTTTTTTACTTGTTAAGTTTAAGTTTCTCTGAAAGTTAGAAACAAATTCAAATTTTGTTGAAATGTGTGGAAGTAATGGCTGACGTACACGGACCGGTAAGGCACTGTTGGAGGAACTGGCCTCTTCATCGCTGGTAGTACTGTCACTATTGCCGCTGATATTGTTGGACTCTTGTGCTTGTGTTGCTGCTGGGTCAACTAGTGCATTTCCAAAGGCATGCACACTGTAGTTGCCTTCAACACAAACCTCCAGCCCAGCACCCTCATGTTTCATGTTCAAAATTTCTTCGTTATATCTATGAAGCATTTTGAACTTTAATTGATTTAAATATTTATCCGGATTTTCCAAAAGGCTCCCAAAATAAACAAAAAAATATATTAACAAAAAGTGGACAATTAAAAATACCCAATGTGAAAATAGACTGAATGACTTATTTTTAAGTAATAAAATCGGCATTATTTAATGTCAAAATTGGTTATTAACTTTTTTCATTTCACAACCTCGTAAAAAGTCGGCATTAGAAATTAACCTATTTTGACGATTATTAGTAATAAGTTCTTTCTATCTTTATTGTTTAAATTTAATCTAACTATGTACTTTTATATCTTTCCTAGCACATAATCTATATGAAACCCATTTAAGTCACGGTAAAGCCATTGTGCGCAAAATATTAAGGCGACAGACCGTCAAGCAGCAGCGGTGCAGATGTCACTCTCCAAATTTTGGTTTTCGGAGATAAAGCATTGAAAAAAGTGATATTAGTTTTTCGAATGATTAAAGTGGTATATGCATGATCAGTGCAATTTACTTTTTTTTTTGTTTTCCAAATGCACACATACATATATATTATGTGTTAAATGTATATGTATATGTAAGTGTTAAATATTCATCTGATTTTTTCTAGATAATTACATAATTTTTGTTTACAACTCATTTTCATCTTGTGCTGTTAATTTGTTATTAGTTATAACCTATATCGTGTTTAATTTGAATGTTGCTACGCTAATTGTATATAGAAAGTCACTATACTAAATTATTGTTACGTCATTAGAATAAACTAATAAATAAATACACATATAGAGGTGTGAAGGTTTCTGTGCTTATTTAAAGGCTTTTAGAGGAATACACTACTTTTGCTATGGAAGTAAGATTAGCTCGCGTCCTAAAGATGCATTACAGCAAAAATTTTCTTTAGATGCTACTATCCAATTCCTATGTAAAAAAAGAGTGGTTTCACTAAATCACGTATATCTAACGAACCAATTGAATAATCGTAATACGAGAAATGGAAAATGAAAGCTAATAAAATTCTACCTACACCGTATATACATCACCGATAGCCCTGACAGTTTCTGAGAAATTAATTAATCATTTCTGACACCTCCTGCTTTCAATTCAAATACTCTACCTACTCAGGTGTACGTGTCGTATGAGTAACACTCTCTTCTGCTCATATTTCATAAAAAAAATTCTTGCGCCTTTTGATTTGACCAATCCTTATTTTGTTATTTATACATCGATTTTCTTCATTAGTAGCTTAATTTTTTTCCAAAGGAACAGGCTCTAACACAAGTGAAAAACATTTACACAGAAACTGATTTTTTTTTTATTTGTGCGCTGTTAAAGTTTGAATTTTTTCATCAAAAAAATAAAAAATCTGGAATGATTAATTAATTTCTCAGATACTATCAGGGCTATCGAAAAGTGATGTGCTATGTATATACGGTTTATGGAGAATTGTATTTGCTTTCATTTTCTTTATGTCGTATTACGATTATTCAATTGGTTCGTAAGATATACGTGATTAGGTGGAACCACACTTTTGACGTAGGATACGTCTTACGTTTCGATATGGAGGCTATGCTCAAATATTGTTGTTGTAATTTTTAGAGCTTCACGAAAACGCTTATTGCACGAGAACTAGTAAAGCGATTTTAAAGAAGTGTGCCGTTTGAAAGAACAAATTTCAAACCTATCGACAGGTACATTTATGTAAGTAACCGATTCGGTGTCTGTCGTAGAAACAACGGTAAATATTGGCTTATTTTGGGGTCCATTTTGGGCCTTTAAAGTGCTCTAGCAACTTATGATTGGCAGATATAACTATCATTTTCAGGATATGGGTTATTTGGAGCAGTAGAAATATTATCGTGTACAAATCTATACACCGTATAAAGGAAAGTTGAGATTCTTTGTACGCGGTAATCTCGAAAACTACTGAACGGATTTTACTGAGATTTTCTCTAATATACTCTGTAACGATAGGAGAGGGGCCTTTTTTACTAAGAATTTAAATAGGGTTGCCACCTGTCTAAAAAACTATAAGATCCGCACCGTTCGTTGGATTACAAAAGGTGAGGTGTCAAATGAAAGGGATTGGCCTCTAAAAAAACACGAATGTTTTTGTTTTGAATAGGGTTGCCGCCTGTTAATAAAATTGCTATATTCAATCATAATAAGCGTAGGCATCAGTTCTGCGCCGTCACTGCCAAATGAAAAGACTTAGTAGGGTTGCCACCTATTAAAAAGTTAAACGATTTTCGCCGTTCGTTGGATTATAAAATGAGATACCAAATGAAAGGGCCTGGCCTTCGCATGTACAAATATTTTTTGAATAGGGTTGCCACATACATAGTATTAAGGAAAGTCGAGAGAAAATGCGCAAAGATTTTTTGTATGAAATCTGAGCAGAGAAACGTGTTACACAGGTGTACGTGGCGTATGAGTTAGTTTCTTTCCTGCTCATTTTTCAAACAAAAATTGTTTGCACATTTTCGTTTGACCAATTATTAGTTCTTATTTATCCGTCGATTTTATTCATTACCAACTTGATTTTTTTGTAACAGAACAGGCCTTAACACAAACGCAAAAAAATTACACAGAATCTGTTAATATTTGATTATTTTTATCAAAAACCAAAAAAACTAGAATGATTAATTAATTTGTCAGAAACTATCTATCGATAAGTTTATGCTTTCATTAGCCGTATTTCATATTACGATTGTAAAATTGTAAGACACAGTTGGTTAAGTGGAACCCCTTTTTGTTTGAAGCTGAATATCGTTAAATTGAAAGTATCTCGGAAGCTTATCCATAGAATAAAAAATTAGCTCGGTTTTCGGAATCAGCGAGCAATTTTATATCCATTGAAACTGTTTGCTGTAAGCCAGTGTAACCTTTCCGAGCATTTGTACGATACATCGACGTATTTGATTTATAAGTTCGTGGAATTTGTACGATATATCGTACACCTTTATTGATGAGTATGATAGCCAGAGTTAACTCCTTTTTTTAGTTTTTTCATAGTGTAACTTTAGTGCTGAATCACAAATTTATTTCTGTACTAAATCTCCGCAGGGATATTTCGTTTTATCGCGCCTCGATGTGCGCATGTACCATTTTCCCCGCACATTGTATTGTTGGCAGCGTGTAAGTGGTTCATTATTGGTCACACATCGATGCTGACCATCGCTTCCATATGCTCAACTTTTCTCCTGTACATGCAGATAATAGATCCTCAATCCTCTCTTCCTCGTAATAATAATAATATTTTGGCTTTACACTTTTGCTAAGTGTTTTGTCGAGCTCTCCTCACTCACTCGTACTTCGTATTATATCAGTGATAAGCAAAAATCAGTGCCGCCGATAAAGTCGGTACCTACTAATTTTATCGCAAACCATTTACTTTAATTGCGATTGCGAAAATTATTGTAAATGCCGGTCATAAAGACATTTGCTTCTGAACTTATACGACACAACCTGCTGAGTTCATAGCTTGTTTTGTGTTCTATTTTTGCCCACAATTCATCATTTAATTTGTTTGTTTGCGATAGTCGCACATTGAAATACTCTTAACACAGCGCGACAGCTTTTAGGGTGAATGGTAGTTTTTGTCCGCTGTCCATTTGACGTCACTCTGTTTTATCTTCAGATTGTCCCATGCATCCATTTGAGGGTGCCAACAAGCAAGCATTGTGTATATACATATGTACATACATATCTATAAATATGAATTGATATATATGTAGGTACATATGAACGTATTCATTGGTTTGTATTAGGGATGTTAATTTTTCAGCTTTTTCAAATCCCGGGATTTTCGGGATGTCGTTATCACAATCCCGGGATCACAGTCCCGGGATTTAAATATTCAATACTTTTCAACAACTTAAATCGAAAAAATACTTCTATATTGTTTGGGAAGCTCTTTTACCATAAAATAAATAATAAATATATGGGTTTGAAATCAACTTTTTTATTTAAAGTGACGTTTTTATTTTTTCTCTATGACGTCAGGATTTATTTTAAAGGACTTTGTAATTTCAAAGATATGATTAATTCCAAAAAGTATTTAAAAAATTCTATGCAATGTAGAATAAAAATATACAGTCAGTCAATAAAGTTTAGGTACAGCGAATTTTTTACAATACGGGCAACTATTTTTTAAGTATTTTATTTTTCGATATTTTTTTATAAAAATATGGTCAATTCTACAACAAAAAACCCAAAAATCAGGGTTCCGAACCTTGTGCAAAATTAAAGAAAATTCCGCAAAATTTCATTCAAATATTGCACTTTTTATTTACGCTCTCTAGAAAGAAGTTGGGTATGCAGTTTTTAACCCCATTCAATTTTAGTATAACAAAGTGCAAGTTTGTGGTGGCTAGGACTTACCATTGATTTTTAGGAATTTTTTTTGTTGAAGGTGTCGCTCATTTCCCCATATAAAATAATGTTTGATATTTTTTTTATATGGAAAAAATGTGCGACACCTTCAACAAAAAAATTTCCCAAAAATCAATGGTAAGTCCTAGCTTCCTCATACTAGCACTTTATTTATACTAAAATTGAATGGGCTAAACTGCATACTCAAATTTTTTTCTAGAGAGGGTAAATAAAAAGTGCAATATTTGAATGAAATTTTGCAGAATTTTCTTTAATTTTGCACAAGGTTTGGAACTTTTCTTTTTGGGGTTTTTGTTGTAGAAGTAACCATATTTTTATAAAAAATTTGCGAAAAATAAAATATTTAAAAAATAGTGGCCCGTATTGTAAAAAATTCGCTGTACCTAAACTTTATTGACTGACTGTAGGTACCAAATGCAAGAGGAAATTTCTTTAGAATGTAAAAAAATTTAAATTTTTTGGATTCACAAGCCGAGTAGTTAGTTTTTTAGCTGGTAAAGTTAGAAGAACGATATTTGAGGATGTTATCGAATTTATATAAGTCCTTAACATATATTTTTTCAAAAATAAATGTTGCGAAATTTCTAGTATAGAATTTTAAAAGGACATTTTCAATATTTACCAGTCCTTCTGCAACAAAAGCTTGAATCTGTTCAAATTCTGCAGGACTTCCTCCTTAACTTGGTACCCATACTTCTTCTCTAAGCACATTTCTCTGAATTTTTTTAAAATCATTTTTGGATTACGTCAGAGTGAAAAACTAAAAACGCAATTTTACTATGTTTGGCCGTGGTTTCGCGAATATATTGATAATTGTGTTTAAAATTTACTATCGCGCGGTTTTATATGTATAATGAGCTAGAAATTAAAAACAAACATTATTTACTCTGGATCACAAATTTTAATCTTGATTTTGTTCTCCAGACGCCACTATCCATTTTGTATGTAAAATCGCTCGCTGATTCCGAAAATCGAGTTAATTTTTTTTTGTATGGATACGTTTTTATCATTATCGTTATTCAGCTTAAAAAAAAGAGTGGTTCCAATTATTCACGTATATCTTACGAACCAATTAAATTATCGTAATACGAGGTACGGCAAATTGTAGAAAATAAAATTCTCCATAAACCGTATATATGTACATTACTTTTCGATCGCCCTGATAGTTTCTGAGAAGTTAATTAATTATTCCGGATTTTTTTTTTTATTGAAAAATGCAAATAATTCAAATTTTAAGAGGGGAAAAAGTAAAAAAATAACAGTTTCTGTGTAAATAATTTGCACTTGTGTTAAAGCCTGTTCCGTTAGAAAAAAAACTAAGCTACCAATGAAGAAAATCTATATATAAATAACAAAATAATGATTGGTCAAATGAAAATGCGGAAGGACTTTTTGAATGAAATATTAGCAGAAGAGAGTGTTACTCATACGCCACGTCCACACAGAGAGTGCAGACAACAGCATGAGTTTACTCACTTCCATCTAAACCATCCGTGCCCAGCGCAGGGCACTTGCCTATTGAATTCTGCCAGCGCAGGGCACTTGCTTATGGAGTTCTGCTGGCGTTGGGCATGCCAGATCTAAACAGTATGAACTCATTGCTGTGAACTCTTTAAGGTTAGTGAGAAACACCGTACAAACAGTGAGATTCATAGTTAGTTTTGAAATCAATGTTTAGCTGCAGTGTACTCATTTGATTTCAAATATGGCATTGATATACTCTTTCCAAATCAAGTCAAGCGAGTGAAAAATGCTGTTATGAAAAGCAAGTCGAGCAATCGAATGACACCCATTGACTTCAAACAATTAATAGAGAATACGACAATTTTGAAAAAAGATGGATATTGATGAAGTATTTTTTTAAATATGTTAGTTTTACTAAATTATTTAGTTATGCACCTGACGTACATTTATATAATTAGTGTACAAAAGAAATGCAATGTTACCTCAGAAGACATCGGCTTTATAAGGGGCTTGAAAAATAAGTTGCTCTATTATTTAAAAACAGTTGCTGTTGAAAGCTAACAGACTTGCAAAAAATTGTTTTTTTTTATACCCGCCAGCAAAAGAGCTCAAGAACTTAACCGAATCTGAGCAAAGGTACACAAAAGAGAAATGTTTACAAATTATGAGAACGTTAACTGAGAATTCTGACAGTACAACGGAACCACAAATTGCGGATACACCTTTGTTACCTTCAGACAACTTTGAGCTGTTTTCAGGTCTTCTTAAACAACCTACCTTTGTGAGCAGAACTGATAAAGCTACTGCAGAGCTGCGGCGATATGAAAATATTGAGGTATATTTTCATACGGACTTCGAAATAATTAATTGGTGGGAGGTACACAAATGCGAAACGCTGCTGCTGCATAAACTCAGTCGTAGAGTAATAGCCACTCCTTCAACTAGCGCATCGTCAGAAAGAGGTTTTTCTTCTGCTGGAAATATTATTTCTGACAAAAGATGCCACCTTTTGTCAAATGATGATGCCCTTAATCAGTTGATATTTTTGCATTATAATATGCAGTTAGGAAACCAATGAAATTAACAAAAATTGTCTTTACAAATGTTTTTTCTTTGATACTTTCATTACAGCAGTTATGCCATGCACTTGTTTTTCAAATCAAGCACTTGTTATTTGAATCGAGCACTTGATAGTGGAGATTACTCACTCAACCGACAATGTTTTTCCATGATAAAAATATAGTAAGGTAGAACCGCTGAGAGGCACTTTTAAAATTCTTGATCGAAATTCGACTTTTGACACTCCCTTAGCTGCCTTACAAAAGCTTTGCACACACACACGAACCCACACACAGTGCTTTGCTAAGGGAGCCGATTTTGTCAAGAGGGAGCGAGAAAACTGCTTTTTGAGCAAACCTTTTATTATTGAATCATGATCGCACGCATGATAAAAATATAGTAAGGTAGAACCGCTGAGAGTCACTTTTGAAATTATTGACGTTTCCAAACAATTTAATTTTTAAATTTACTCACAAACTCACAAACTCACACACACATTTTCATTTTCAATCTCAAGCAACAACAATTTCGAATAATTTCAATTTTTTATTTTCACTTTTATATGATTTTAAAATGTTGGCAAACTTCAAAAAAAAATCATGGCCGACAAATTGAGAGAACGGTTCTACCTTGCTATGTTTTTATCATGATCGCACGTTTTGTTTGGAAATAAATGAGTGCGAGTGTGTGCAGATGTGAAAAGAAAACGAGTGACTTAAAATGTAATTTGAGTGTATCCATGCAGCTCTCTGGTAGAGTGTTTGCATCGAAAACATGAGGTGTCAGAAATGAATAATTAATTTCTCAGAAACTATCGGCGCTAAGGAAAAGTGATGCATACATGGTTTATGGAGAATTTCATTTGCTTTCTCCAGTATCTTGTATTACGTTTGTTCAATTGGTTCGTAAGATATACGTGATTAAGTGAAACCACTATTTTTTAAAGCTGACTAACGGTAAATTGCATATAACTCAAAAAGTTATCCATAGAAAAAAAAATGATCTCGATTTTCGGAATCAGCGAGGAATTCTACATGGGAATTTGATAGTGGAATCCATAGAACATTTTTTATGTAAACCAGTGTTATTAAATAAAAAAGAAATATAGCAATACTGGGCAAGAAAAGCCCGAAAATCCCGGGATTATTTGCCAAGAATCCCAGGATGTTTAGGACCTTAAAAAGACCGGGATCGCGGGATTAACATTCCTATTGTGTATGTACATATCTAAATATGTACGTGCATATTTCAATTGGTGTTTTCTTCTGACTTTTACAGCAGTGCAAGCATATGTTAAAATTATATTACAGACGAAGTCGTAGAGTAATAAATTTGATAATTTACTGAATCAAAGCTGAGTTGAGTTGATGAAAATCACATATACATTAGCCAGCTGCTTCGATTAATAAACGAAAATTTAATGAACTTAAAACTGTTGGTTTCATTAATAGCAAAATAATCACTTGTTGATATAGGTTATTTTCTATTTATTAATTGACTTACTGACTCGCATTATAACTGAAGCAGTATGCATATTCGGCTTTAAAAACACGGCAATGGAGAGGAGTTGATTAGCTCAAGGCAAAATTTGTGACCGATCGGCTCATGTAAGATAAAGATCCTCTTGCTTGACTAACTTTTGTGTCAAAAGACAGTGTTTGTAACGAGGTTGTTGGATTTGATAAAGTGCATTCAGGGGCATATGCATTCCCTCTAAGTGTCCGGAATAAGAGGTGTTAAGTAATGCAATCAACGCGACTTAAGACCGTTGTACATTCATTGAGTAGCAGGTTTTAACTCTAGCCTTTCTTTTACTAAAGGCTGCCAATGTGAAGTCACTAGTATTTTATTCCTGACTGGTAAGTAGAGTTTCCAGAATTTTTTTGGGCGAATTCAGTACCTTAGACTTTTTCATGCCTCAAGAATCAATACTTTTCAGTACACTTTTATTCAAAGCAAAATTTTAAATGTAAGTAACAGAAAATACTTTAAGACGCCAGAGTACTTCTTTCTAGCAATATTTTGTTATATGGGTATTTCCAATCTGGCGTTACGTGAAACTCGCACGACAAAATATTAAAAAAAAATATTGAAAAAGTCAAAATTTTAAAAAGGTTTCTCTAGATTTGCATGGCAATTAAATGAGCGCTTATTCAGTAAAAAAATTACAACTGTTGGTAGCAGCGATTTAAAGATATTAGTAAACATACGCGCTGGCGTGACGTTACAAAAAACAGAAGGGGATTTTGACTTCGATTACAAAATTGCAAAACTCTGCAAATTGGGCAAGACGTACACTTAAAAGTTTTTGGTGTAATAATATAAATGTTTAGGGTTAATTCTCCAAGTTTTTAAATAAAAAATCTTTTCTGCTTTATGTTTAACCAGCTAAATTATCTAACGCGAAGATACCTGGCGTGACGCTACTAAAATTTCCATTGAAAATGTTTTGTTAATATTGTTCTGGAAAGGATTTTTAAGGGAAGAAAACGTGCATTTTATGTCGAACGTACTTTTTATTTCACTGAAAAT
>NW_023458558.1:74090833-74117881 GCF_013731165.1 Rhagoletis pomonella
CCAAAATCGCTTAGGCGGTTACAGCGCCAATTAAGAAGAAGAAGATATGCCATGCTACAGCGGAAATGGACGACACGCCATTTCTATAAATAAAATTAACTGCTGCTATATGTACATATGTATGTTTATACAAAACGTAAGCAAACATTTTGCTTGCCAAGTCTTCTGTTCTCTTTGATTGCGAGTTGAATTATTTTAATATCTGTTGCAAAATTTTGTACATAAAATAAAATAGCACTTTTTAATATACAACGCCTTTATAAATGGACTAAAAATTATAAGATAAAATAATGTAAAAAAAATATTTTTTAAAAACAAGCTTTTATTTAGCATGTACAATCAAAGGAATAAAATAAAGTAGTGTAACAAAAGATTTTTTAGCAAGCAAATTTTGTCAAAACTGCACTAAAATGAATAAAATAAAATAAGTTAAGGTCTCGTTAAAGTTACTAAAAGCCATCTAGTGAAAGGAGTTATTCAAACTCTAATGAAAATTACTAACAATTTGTACTAATTTACTTCGTTTTTAAAAAAGCTTGTCGGCGAATTCAGCGTACATGCATAATTGGTTAGGTATGTATGTATATGTATGTATGCAGATATTTAAATGCCGGTTTGCTATTCGCTCACTCAAAAAAAGGGTTACAATTTATTTCACTGGTTCAACGACTAATTGCGCCATCTAAATGCATGTTTTATAACTACATATGCCTTATTTTAAATAGTAAAAAATTCAATGGCAAATATGTGAACTATCAATAAAACATACACATATTTAATATGCAAATACATTGTGTTTTCCTTCTTTCATTTCTATTTAGATATACTGTGCGAATTACATTACTGTCCTTAAAAAGTTAATAATTCATAAAAGTTAACCGGCCCAATATAATGTGTAACCATACTTCTTTCCCTCAATATGTAGTGTTATTGAGCTTTGTACCACGATTTATTTGTTAGGAAAAATGGAAAAACAACAAAGTCTATGCAGTAGAAATTATAGCTGCTATTTCGGAGATCACCATATCTCCTCATCAGACTTCTTTTTTCTAGACTTCAGCAGGGGTCGAACCCGCGTCATCGATGTGCGGGAAGTGCCAACCACAGAGCTTTGCACACCCCGTAAACTCTTGTTGCTAATCCATTTCCTTATTCAACCTACTACCATCAAGTGCAGCTGATTCGCCGCTGTTTAAACTTGACAGCGCTTTGCTTAGAAAGTCAAGAGAAGTGTATACTATAAGGCTGGGACTATCCGTATATTCGAATATCCGAATATCCGTGTAATTTAGGCTCACAAGTTTGAATTCGCTCGGCAGAACTAGCTTTTATACCGAGATGGAAATGAAGTGACAGAGCAATGTTGTGATTCGTCAACTGCAAACTTGTTTAAATAACAGGGATATTGAACAGTAGCGTTGAAGAAGAACCTTCAACTCCACATTTCACTTTCTAAATCATAAATTGAAATAGTGGGTAAAATCTCGAGTTTTGAAATGAAACAAAAAAAGCCACTATATGCTTAAACTTAGTTTTGGTACGCAGATTATAGATCTGTATACCGTTTTTCAAGGCCATGTCATTTTCAAACTCTAACAAGGAAAATACCAGGTATAATTTTGGCGCTAAGGTTTTTTTGCCTTCCTGTTATTTTTAATGACAAATATCCCTTTAAACTCCGCCTGGCGCCTGGGCCACACTAGAGAAGTGAAACTTACGTTACTTATCTATTTTGTCTCATAACCAATGTATACATACACACATCTGCTTTTGCTTAAGGTTATATATTTTCTCTTTTTTCTACCTCTACCCCTGTTCGTTTTATTAACATTCATGTTATTCTGTTGTTTCATTATATTCATTTTCATCTTTATACTCTTATCGACAAAAAAATCGATAATAACGTCCAACTAAATATCGATAACAAAACCGATAGATAGATAAAAAATCGATAACCAAATCGACAAATATCGATAGCAAAATCGATAAATATCGATAACAAAATCTATAAATATCGATAAAAAATCGATAAATATCGGTAACAAAGTCGATAACTATCGATAACATAATCGATAAATATCGACAACAAAATCGCTAAGTATCGATAACAGAATCGATAAATATCGATAACAAAATCGATAAAAAATATCGCTTACAAAATAGTTAAAAATATCGATTACAAAATCGATAACAAATCGATAAAAATATCGATAACAAAACCGATAAAAATATGTATTATCTTATCGATAAGTCTCGAAAATCCCGAAAATTTCTAAAATCCCAAAATAGTTCCCAGTCTTCAATTACCTTTATTTGAATCTTTCTTCCCCTATCTTCGTCTTTACTTTTATCGGTATCCTCATCCTCATCTTTGTTTTACTTTTATGTTTATCATTTTCTTCATCTACATATTCCCCTTCACCTTTGCCCTTATATATATAAGTAAAGTGTTTAAATTTACCTTGGTCTTCATTTTTGCCTTTATCTTTACCTATCTTTGGTTTTGTTTTTATTTTTACCTTTGCCTTTATCCTTTTCTTTATCTATGTACGTACTCACCTTTACTTTCATTCTTTTATTGGTATTTTTCTAAGTGTTATTCTTTAACCTTTTATTAGCAATTTTTTGTTAAATTAATACCATACACTCAAGAAGCACTTGTTTCAGCCCCAATAATTTCCGTTGCACCATTTCCGTTGCACAATTTTATTAGCAATTTTTTGTTAAATTAATACCATACACTCAGTAAGCACTTGTTTCAGCCCCAATAATTTCCGTTGCACCATTTCCGTTTCACCATTTCTGTTGCACCATTTCCGTGTGCAATTTCCGTGTGCAATTTCCGTTGAATTTGCCAATTTACTCCCAACCAACCAACCGCCGCTAAAGAAGTTTCACGTCAATAATTATAGAATAATTTGCTAGTTGTGGTAATGATTTACATTTTAGCAAAATTTAATTTCGAATTTATTTGGCCAATCCTAAATTTATATAACCGAGATTAATGTCTGTATCGTTAACGGACTGCCACAAAATGGAGAAATGAGGTCGCACAACCTTTCACCTACAACGCAAAAGGTTGTTGATTTTGTTCCTCCATTTTCCATTAATTAGATTCGATTTTGCATTCTGCTGCCGGACGTAAGCTTCCTTTGCACTTTTTTGCGTCACCATCGACCGAATTCTTATGCAGCAGATGTTGGCATGCAATCGATGGCGGTTCGGTGGACAGGATTGTTTTTGAGGTCTGCAACTCTAATATCATTAGCGTTGCAAGCGTTTTAATATTCACGTTCTGGCTTTGCATTGCAGCCCCAATCAGCTCTTTAGTTCCCCTTCAGAAGTAATGACACAAATAGGTCAACCTTGACTCTCTTGCCCATTCAAATCCCCTTAGCGCTTTATGTTGCAACATTTATGTCAACATTTGTCTTTTAGCAGAACTTTATTTGTTTATTTTTGTACAAACTACTAAAGTAACCTCTCGGTACATGTATATGTAAGTATTTACATACATACATATATATATATATGCCTGCAAGTACATAAAAGTTTTAAATGCATATGTACCTATTGCTTTGAACTAATCGCAACTGTCGCAATTTATTTTACATCTACGCTTTCCGCAGCTCTGTATAAGTTTTCCTACAAGAAATCGGAACTGTTTAGTATTTCATTATTTTCTGTTTTTATGCATATCTTCTTCAGTTTTGCTTTTAATTAAATGTGATAATCCGCTGCGAAAAAAATAGATAACAAGAGTAATATGAGAAGCATCACAGTGGCGGCACCAGCGTTGTTTTATTTGTCCTTTAAGAAATCCTGGCAGCTTTTGAGGAGCTCTCGGCGGTTACTGAAAACTACGGCAGCAACAAAGTAAAATAATGAATAGGAAAGCGACAAAAGTTCTGGATGTAGTAGAGATCGCAACACCAATAATAATTTGTGTGTGGTCGTAGTGTGTTTGGCTTTAATATTACTCATAATTAAGTCGCTCGAAGTGCCCAGGGATTAATTTTAGCGACTTTTTGTATTTGAATAAATCGCGTTTTAGTGCCCGTGGGGAAATTTCAATGAGGTTATTACACACATAACCACATATGCATTTCTAACAAGGTGTAAAGGGTCAGTGTAGTACTTTTACTCACGAAACTCACACCAATGTCCGACGGTTAGCCCTCTTGAGCTCACTGATTCTGGGCATATCATTATGGCATACAGCTCTATATTTTAGTATAAAGGGTAAAACCTTCGCTGATAGAGCTAGTTAGTAGAGGTTATATTTCACTTTCTATTTCACTACCCAGCCATTCCTCCATAGATACGGTGACTATATCAATACATAGAATAAAATTGCAACAGGCCGATGTCTGTACATTATAGATATTGCAGAAAAATTAATATGGGACTCTTTATTAGAACAATAGAAGCGAAATCAGCAATTTTTAGAGTTTTGTCTGTCTCTCCGTCTGTCTGCCTGTTTGTCTGTTTGAACGTGCATCACTCGACAACTAATGCATGTAACTGATCGCATATAATTGATCACAGATATATTGCTATAGGTATAACTTAAAACATATACAGAAAAAAATATAGAGTTGCCGCCTGTTTGGATATCAAAGTTTAAGTAAATTGATAAGATAAAGTAAATATTGCAATATGGCTGTCAAAAGAGAGAGGTTTAAGAACCTATAGAAAAGAACTAAAATTTTGGACAAGAATGGGTAAGTGGAAGTTTGAAGACATATATTTCGGAAATAAATTAAATATGCAAGATTATACTTTACAAAAATGGAAATATATATAGAAGATATGAACTACGGTTTTGCAGTTTGATATAAGGTGCTCAGTTCGGTGTTGTTGACTATTCTTAATTAATGTGCTATGCATACCCTGCAGAAAAAATTATGTATTGTAGCTAGCTTTTTTGTGGGCTTTCTATAATTATATATAACGGGTAATAACCTACAAAATTCTAACTTGAAACTAGTTGACGAGTAATGTAGGAGTCATGCAGACGTAATCGGGAGATGGTTTTCTTTAAATATCCTCATACAAATTTTACTTTTACACTTTTTACTTTTTTCTGCACTTCAAAATTACTATATCGAAAGAAAACATTTTGTGGAGATTGCCACATATTTGAAAATTTTAATTTAATTTCTTTGATAAGATAAATTAAAAATTGCAATATAGGTATAAAACTGAAGAGGTTAAGGAAAGTTTACTGCCGAAAACATTTTTGAGGAGGGGTGCCACCTGTTTGAAAAATTTTATTCAATTAAATTGATAAAATATATTCACAAAAATACTTTAAAGGCACAGAGAAGCACCTGGTTATTTGCTAATTTTAGAAATAAAAAAAACAAAATTATGAACATATTTTTCAGATGATAATGCGGGTAGCTCTTTTTATACCCGAGCGCACTTATGCACAGGGTATATTAATTTTGTTCACATGACGGTTGTTTGTAACAGCCAAAACGAATCGAGATAGATATAGACAAATGTATACATAAATGCTCAGAATGAATAGAAAAGTCGATTAAGCCATGTCTGTCTGTCCATCCGTCTGTTCGTCTGTCCGTCCGTCCGTGTACACGATAACTCGAGAAAAAATTGAGATATCTCAACGAAATTTGGTATCTAATAATAGATTGGCGCTTACACATATGTTAGTGTTTGGCCGAGCTTCTCCTCCGATTTGCGGCGTGCGCCTTGAAGTTGTCACACAAAGCGGAGGGACCTACAGTTTTACGCCGACTCCGAACGGCGATTGTATTTTTATGAGAAGCTGTTTTTCATGGCAGAAATACACTCGGAGGTATGCCATTGCCTGCCGAAGGACGACCGCTGTTAAGAAAATAATTTGGTATCTAGGTTTCCATTAATTGGTATTGAAAATGGGCGAAATCGGACTGTAACCACGCCCACTTCCCATATAACGGTAATTTCCAGAAATACGAAAACTGCGATATTTTAGGAACTACTGAAGATAATTCACTCAAAATTGATATTTACACTAATTATCAGACGAAAAATAAGAATATTATAAATTTTTGGAAAATGGGCGAAGCCACGCCCACTTATGGTTACATGTGTATATCTTGGTAACCGCTGCACCAATTTCTTCCAAACTTGTCACAGTTGGCCTTGGTACAGCATACTAAATGGCCGAAAATTTAAAAAATCGGACAATAACCACGCCCACATCCCATATAACAGTAATATAGAGAAATACAAAACCTTCGATAAATTAATAAATATTAAAGCTAATTTATTCAAAATTTATGCTTGCAACAATTCTTTTCCAAAAAATATATTTGTGATAAAATTTTGGAAAATGGGCGTGGCGCCTCCCACTTATGATCACATATATGTATGTATATCGGTAACCGTTCTACCAATTTGTACCAAAATCGGTATTTTTATTGTGCTTGCCATATAAAAGCAAAACGTTGAAAATTATTGAAATCGAACTAAAATTACGGCCGCTTTTCATATACGGTAAATTTCGGAAATGCTTGAAACTGCAATATTTCGAAATTTATGGACGCTAATTTACCCAAAATTGATTCACCCCGGCTTACCATCTAGCGGTAGGTTTCGGAAAGGAGAAAAAACATATATTTAATACTTTCGCCGGGTATTTAATGTTCGGCTCCGCCCGAACTTAGACTTTCTTACTTGTTAAAGTTGATTGAAAACCGTAAAATTCGCTGAAAAAAACTGTACGCCTGATGACCTTTCTAGGTATGCCAGATCGTAAAAATACTTCGTTTGTTAGGGTTTTCGCGGAATTTTCAACTGTGGCTTCGATCAAAGCAAAGAGTTCGACAACAAACACCCACTGAAACCCGTTTTCATCTGTAGATAAAGGCCCGAACAGATCGATTGCAATTATCTCGAATCCCTGTTTACTCGACACAGTTTGGTGTAGACCCATCGGTTTCAGATTTGGTGCCTTTTATCGTTGACAGTCTGTGCAGTTGTTTACGTGTCTTTTGATATCTTGACGAATGCCAGGCCAGTAATAGCGGGAGATTATTTTGGCCACTGTTCGGTTGTGCTTCTTCGGTGTCTTCATCATGATAACAATAGAGAACACCATCATTTATTATGTATCCTCTCTTTGGCCAATGTATAACATCATCCGAATTTTCTTCGAAACATTGGATGATGCGCTTCAATTCTGGATCTTTAAGTTGGCTATCGCGGATGTCCTTTGCGCCCATTCGTGGGAACTCTACGTCGAAAGAGCATATTGCGCACGTTTCCATATCGTCGTGATTTGCTTCACTGGGTGGCCTCGACAGAATATCAGCCACAACATTAGTATTCCCTGCCTGATACTCGACTCGCATGTTGTACGGTTGTGAACTTAACGTCCACCGTGCCAAACGGCCGGTTGGTGACTTCAAGGTCATCAGCCATTTGGGGGGTTGATGATCAGTAATTAATGTCACTTCGAACCCCTCGATATAGCCTCGGTACTTTTGTACGGCCCACACTACAGCTTCTCGCTCTATCGTCAAGTAATTTTGTTCCGCTTTCGTCAAAAGTCTACTGGCGTAATCTATTGGGTGCTCGTTGGGGCCCTCCCCCTGGAGTAGAACTGCTCCAAGTGCGTAGCTACTGGCATCGGTCTTCAAAATTAAATTCGAATCTTCGTCCGCTTGTTTTTGGATCGGAGATATTATTAGTAGATTCTTCAGCTTCTCGAAAGCATCCTGCTTTGCGGTGGATCACATCCAACTTGCCTTTTTCTTTAAAAGTTGCGTAAGTGGTTTAGAAGCATCAGCAAAACTTGGTACGGAGCGTCTATACCAAGATCATGCTTGTTAAAAGGACAGTGGCTCCTTTACACTCTTAGGCTTTAGCTGGGTCAACCATGATACCATTCGGTGTTAGAACATGACCCAAATATTGAACCTCGTTACAAGCAAATTGACATTTGTCCTTATCCTAAGTCTTCCAAGTGATCCTTGAAGATTCGCGAACAGGCTATGATGTCGTCTAAGTAAGCGACCAGTGTCATACTAAGCAGAGACAATTTAAAACGGTCAATGAGGCGCTGAAATGTCGAGGTGCATTTCGCAAACCAAACGGAATACGCGTAAACTTGTACTTGTACTTGTACATGCCAAACGGGGTGACAAACGCTGTCTTGTCTTGGTCTTATTTTTCCATGTCAATCTGCCAATAATCAGATTGAAAATCGATTGTACACATACATTTTGTTGTTTTAGCTTGGTGCAGTAAGTCATCGATGCGTGGAAGTGGGTCTCGGTCTGGTTTTGTTATGGCATTGAGTTCCCGGTAATCAACACAGACTCGTACGCCACCAGTTTTTTTGGGGACCATGACTACTGGAGCAGCCCATTCTGAGTCGCATTCAACAACTATGCCACTTTCCAACATTTTGGCAATTGCACATTTCAAGTCACCTTGGCGAACGGGTTGCAGGCGGTACGGAGGTAAAGCAATTGGAGGATGCTTTCCTGTATCGATTCTAGCATAGCGAATGGCGTTACTGCAGTTGGTTCTGCAAATAAGTTCGCATACTCTGATAGCAAATAATCTAATTCCGATGCCTGGCATTTAGACAACTCGATAGCGTCGGTTGCCGGTGGATTGTCAGCTCTTTCGAGAGGAGAGGCAAGTCAAAGTCTGAGTCCCTTCGGAATTTCATGGGTGGAGCAAATAACCGCGAATGGTTTTCTGGGGTGCTATTTCCAACGGGAATTGAGTCCCTGAAGATATTCTGGATTGAATGTGGTGAGTAATCGTTTGGTTCATAGTCTTTTTGTTTCTCAACTGCACCAATTTCTGGTGTACGTGGTGCTTGACTCATTCGATAGCCGTTTTCTACAAATTCGTGTGTGTTTGCACTTGACGAGCTCTGTTGTTGTACCACCTGCTGCGACTGCTGCTCAACGGTGTGTCTGCGAGTTCGGCAGTAAGAGCATCGCTTCGGCTCTTCTGAATACGTTTGCCCATTGACCGTGGGTGCGCTTCGCGTAACATCATGCAAAAACAGTTCTGCCTCACGGCAGTGCTCCAAAAGCTCATCAAAAGTTGAAAACGGTTCACGACGTACGCGCTCTCTAATTTTAACTGACAAGAGGCCGTATATCATGCTGATTTGGACGGATTCGCTTACACTATCTCTCAGTTGCGAAAAGAGTAACCTCTTCTTGCAAATAAAACTATCAGTTGGTTCTTTTGCTTGTTGTTTGTGCTCAAACAGTGAAATATAGACTTTCCAATCGGGAGTAGGCGGTGAGAAAGTTGTGCGTATAAGATCAACCGCATCGGCAAAAGTTTTCACGTTTTCCTTAACACCGATTCACCATGTTGCTGCGTAGTCTTCTAAAAGAACGGACATTCCACGTAAAGCTCTGCGCCGGAAGCTTTCTCTATGTCTTTGTACACGGTGACAGACGCGAGGAACTCCTCTACAGCCACTGGATTTCGCTGTCCACGAAAGCGCGCGGTACACCCAGTAAAATAACCTCCTTTTCTGTCTCCCGATATCGCTGCCATAATTTGGCTAAATTGCTCCGGTGAGAACGTCGGCATTGTGTTGGCTTTGTCGCTGTTCGCAGCCGCTAAGTTGGGCGCCAATAAAACACTCGTGACTGTCGCTGGTTGTGGCTCCACGTCGGACGCCAATGAAACGCTGGAGTTGCTGGATGAGCGTAGGCTGTAGCTAATTTGTGAGAAAGAAGTGCTGCCCGAAGCAATATTGTGCGCGCAGCTTCCTTGTGGTTCCGTCGAGAAAACATTTTCGCAAATTGCGTTGTTGGTTTAAATAGAGACAAACTCAATTTATGAGTACAACAATAACACTTTATTTCTGTAATCGGCTTGAAAGGTCGGGGGATGCTGCCCAAAATATTATTGTGCCCGCACGGCCGACACGCTCGCAAGCTCGAAGCTAATTAAAATTTTATGATCAGCAAGGCGACTTATATGCACTACAGAGCAACGGCATTGCTGTAAGGGTTGCTACGAACTGCACAAGTAGTAGGTTACATTTGTATAACAAAACCCCACTGGGTTGCATTTCTTACCTCGAGTTAAACAATCTTTACAATATAACATAGTGTTTACATTGATCCACAAACGAACAATAATACGTGAAATAAACAATTAGAGAAATTTAGAAATTAAATACTATGAGATTGCTTCAAGCATTTTTTTTTCTGAGAGCTGCATACTGATTTAAGAAAATTTTGATAGAAGCAATTTTTTTTTCCATTTCTTGTGCGTCATTTCGTAAGAATTTTTCGTTTTTCTTGAGAGCTCTTTAAAATTTAACTGCGAATGAAAACATTGTCCTAAAAATATGCATTGCATACTCACTTACTGTTGCTTTTTTACACTTTAAAGACTAAAAAAGTTTACCACTGATATGTACTTAACAAGCATTCGAAGATTTAATTTGCTCACTTCGAATTCGTTCCACCAAAATTAGCCACATGATAAAAATACAAGTTCAGTTAAATTTTCGGTATTCGAACTATTATAAAAATGGGAAACCAGAAATCGACAAAAATGAACATAAAAGTGTAAAAATTTCATGGAACTATTTAATTTATTTATATTAAAATTCTTTTGTTAAAATTGTGTATTACTTTTGAAAGTTGAGTGCATCTTGTGTTTATAGAACTTTTTACTAAACAAGTAATTTTTAAGCAAAAAGCAAAACCGACTTCAATTCTCATATACAAATTTAGGAGGACCGTTAATTTTTTCATTATTTAATGATCGAATCTAGACCAAATTACGGGACGACCCTTAAGGTACCTAGGGACACGATATCGAACAGAAAGTATCGATATGGTACTCATTTAAAGTATCGCTTTAAAAATATTCGGTACCCATTTTAATCAGAATAAAAAGACTCGATATTCCAAATATCGATACCACAAATCCAAAATATTTATATGAATATAGGTCTCGTATATAGGCCGCTGTGGTGTAATGATTAGAAGTGCTCAAAACTTGAAAATGAAAAACAGCTTCCCATTAAAACAAAATCGCCGTTCAAAGTCGACATAAAACTGTAGGGACCCCTTTTGCGCCACAACATTAATAGCCCGAACACAATGAAAACGACGAGCTATGGACCATAGCTGTCAAATTATTTTAACACATACTCTTATGTAGATAGTTATTTTGGCGCCGACCGGCCTACGTGACGACTGTGGTTGTGGCGGAGGAGAATCTCGGTCAAACACTAACATATTGTGTAACAACACGTAGAGATTGAGGTGTTGCCTTAAAACACCGAAGTCGCGGGTTCAAATTCCGCCACATGCAATCCTAACTATATTACACATTTCTGCTCTTAAAAGCCCAATTTATATCGGGACGAATTGTTAATAACATTATCCTTGCAATGTGAGTGTTGCGAAGACATTAATAGTAATACGAACCTTGTTATAAAATTAAGGTTAAGTGAAAAAACCGCGTGTCTTTTCTTTAAAAATTCAGAAATCAAGAGAGTTTATTACAAAAAATACAATTCTCAGTTGTCATTACAGGGTTGGAAAAGGTAAAACAATTCAATGTTCAGTACAACATTACAGGGCTGCAAAAGTTAGTAGGAAAGTAAAAGACTATGCAATAATATTGAACAGTGAGTTTATTACTTTCGATACTATACTAGGGTTCTGGTACTCGATTCCAAAAAATGTCGTTTTAAAACTATCGAGTAGAAAATATCGGTATCGAATGCCAAAAGTATCGATATGGTATCGTATCGTATCGTAATTCGTGTCCCTAAAGGTACCATCTTACCGGTAAAAAAAATAATTATTGGAATCGGTTCACGTGGTCCATAGTTATGCGGTGGCATTCATAAAAGAAGAAGAAATACTCCGAAGCCGGTTGGAAATGTTTGAGTTCTTTTTAAATCTTATGTAAATAAAATGCAATTTATGAAACTGTAAAGAGTTTATTTATTTAATACATACTGAACATAAAACTTGTATTTTAAAGAGCGTATTATCTGAAGCGAATTTTCAGCATTTTCTGATGATATATATTTAGAAGTATAAACCCCTCCGCCTGAACATCTTGAGCGTATACTTGAACAGATTTTGGTTGAAAAATAAACACTTTTCAGTAGGAGTTTTATATGCATTTTTTAGAGTGTAATTAAATCCATAGTTATAAAAAAACATGTATATTTCTTGCTTCTGTTTGCTTATTTGCATAACGAAAAACAAACTTATAGGACCCCTAAACCACACAAAATCATTACGCAACTCGAGACTTGTACAAGTCAGTATTGTGGAAATTACTACAGCATAAAATTGCGCAAACCTTACTTTGAAGAAATGTTGCTCAAGTAAATATGTGCAAGAAATATGAATGTGCGTTGTATATTTTGATAGCTTCAGCTTTAAAACATAAAAAAAGAATATTAAAAAAATGTAATTTTTTTCTACGATCTTATCCAATGTTTACAGCACGATCTGGATACCATAATCGAAACTAGACTAAAAATTTCGCAGTTGTCGCCATACGCAGCACAAATTATTGCACAATAAAATAAGCATGAGCAAAATATCAAAATAATTTTTAATTTAGCGCAATAACTGTGCAATTTAGTACAAACGAACCCATACACCCCACAAACGACCGACGCAAGCCCGATATTGCGCAATGTTTCATGTCTGCATTTCTTTATTTTATTCATACGGTCTTCTTAAAAAATTTAGTCAATTGTTGGCATCACTTTCTAAATCGGCTAAGGAAACCAAATTAGTACTCCGTTCTTCTCTTAACGGATAGCGGATGCCGTTACATTTTTAATTGAAGCTTCGGCAAGAATTCGTCTAAGTAAATTATTCAGAGGCGCAGCGCCGTGCGTTGTGCGGAAATTGGCCACTAACAATTAGTCTGTTCGACAAGATGTCCAGTGATAACACTATGCGACAGTCAAAATCGGGATGGGATGAAACCAACGGGAAATGTTATATCGGTCAAAAACAAGTTATACGTGTCCCGGCGTTTCGCTGGGTCTTTTTTTGACATAACTCGAGAACCACTAGTCCGATTTTGCTCAAACAAATTTAAAAAAATTAAAAATTACAATTCCTTTAATCTGTTCATATAATATTTTTCTATATAATCATCAGTTTTGCCGGTAAAAATAAATGTATGAAGAAAAAAAAATATTTTTTTGCCTAAAATATTAAATTTTTTTAAAACTGTTGATTATATAGAAAAACGTTATATGAACGGATTAAAGGAATTGTAATTTTTAATTTTTTTAAATTTGTTTGAGCAAAATCGGACTAGTGGTTATGTCAAAAAAATACCACCAAAGGTGACAATTTCCCCTATATGATAGTTATATATATATCTCGATTCCTAGACGTGACCCAGCGAAACGCCGGGACAAGTATAACTTCTTTTTTACTGATATAACTTTCCCCGGAAGTTTGAACCCTTCCCGATGACTGACCCCTACCATTTGTCTCACAGTGTAATTATCCAGCAGCAACGTGCAGAAGATTAACGAGCGATTCTCTCTCGAATTGGAAAATATCTAAAAAAGATTAAAAACTCTCAGGTTTAAATTAGAGCTGATAGGAATTTTGTTTACATACAAAAACCTAAAACAGAAAAGATGAAAAGATTATAAATTAAAAGTTTGCTTAAAGCAATTTGTTTAAAAACGTAAGAAATCCAGTATTTGCTTTCTTTCCAAACGATTGGGACTAATTAAGTTATTTTAAATAAAAAATTGCCGCTACACTCTAAAAGGTGCATATAAATCTAAACATTAAAAATTGTATGTGTAATTTTGCTCTCTGCGACAAATTTGGTTTGCAAAAGTAAACAAGACAGTGTTTAATTTTGCACACATTAGTAGAGGAAACTGGTTACCTATCTTAATATGCGCAAATTTACACCAACAATTTTTAGAGTGCATAAAAACTTTTTCCAGCAAGAATTTGCAACTTCCGCTCCAAGTGAACTGTCACTTTGCCCCCTAAATTTCCTCTACTTTCAAGTTTTTGGCATACTCGAATACAAAAACCTGTTAGTTTGTGATAATTATAATTATATTGCACTCCAAGGCCCCCGCCCCCTTGCGTGCACCAATGTATGTGTCTATGTCACAAAACGTTATCAGCTATTTACCTATGTGTGAATCCATTCTGATAACATCACTCATCAAAATCTTTTGGATGCGGACGTAATCAAAGCGAAATCATAGTAGTTTAGGAAGGGCAGTAAATCAATACTTCCCTCGAATCCTTTTGTAATAGCGAAATGATATTCTTTTATTAGGTTCATTACAAGTCTGTAAAATACTATCCATTTAATTTAACAGCAAGAGGCCGCGCATGGACCCCAATTCATATATGTATGTATGTACATAGTTAAAAGTCTTTTTAGCAGACCTCTACTATTGGTTTGCTTTTTTCAAACAAAATTAATTTTCTATTGATTATTACACTGATCTTCAATTAAGAGAAGGAACAATTTACTTGGATATTTTAAGGTTGCTGGTCCAAATATAACCTAAATTTGTTTTTCTTAAATAGGCTATAGTTTGCGAATCCTTGCAGGCTTAGGAATATCTTCGGTAGCTAAAACTCGGTAATAAATTTTTAATTTTTTTAAAAATCATTTTCTGAATCCTTTTTTGTATAAAAATATAAAGCTATTAAGTATTTTTTTTATTACCACGTTTATATAGACTCCCTTTCTTGTTTGTCAAGATTTCAGTACAAACTTTGCAGTATAGTAAAAGTATTTACTATAATAAAAGTTTGCTATGAAATGTTTCCACTAAGGCACGGGGCGCATGCGCGCAATAACTACTTAAGCTTATTCATTCAAAATTGATATTTACAATTCCTTGAGCAAAAATAAAAAATTTAAATATTTTTGGGAATGCCCGTCCGCTTATAATTACATGTTCATATCTTCCTTCCCTTCCGAAATATTGTTCTAAAATACAAATTCAGTATTTGCCAAAGATTTTAAGCTTTTGAAAATTGCACACTTAAATTGAATGGGCTATAAAATTGCATACTCGTATTTTTTTAAATCCTGATTAAATAGTTTGCAATTCTGGTGAAACTTTGCAGAATTATTCTAAATTTCGTGCACAATTCGAAACTGGTATTTATATGGTGATTGTTTAATTATAATACATATTTTAATAAAAAATTAATCATACATTTTTAGCATGAAAACATTGCGAATATTTAAAAAACATCGTACACTCAATTTTGTGAGTAACTGTATGTACGTACATACATATGATTAGGACAGTATCTATTATGACTAATATAGCAATCTTCATTATCTGTGAGCGTTCACGATAAGATTTGTCACCATGAGAATTTGCCGTGGTAATAAATATCAAAGTTCACTGGGAAAAAGTAATGGCGGTTTCGTTTCTACCGAAAAATGTTACATTCTAATTGCCCTCTAAGCACAAACACTAAGAACCGGGCAATGAAAAGGCAAAATTTTTAATAGAAATGAAACTGCCATAACAAAAATAGTCCTTTTTAAGGTTTCCATGTCAGCGATTTGAAATTTTCGAATTTAAAAGACTTTTTTCATGAAATGTATTTTGAACTTGAAATCAAATTTGTTTAAGTGATTGTAATATTACGTTCAAATTAGCCCCATTTAAAAAAAGAGCCTTTCGTAAAGCACAATTGTTTATGTTTTGGGTTAACCCAAATTGGCCCCGTGTTGCCATATGGCAACTCAAAATACATCATGTTTAAGAGGCTGTAAAACCGCTTACTTCAAAATGCTTATATGTACGTTAACTAATTGCTAAAAGGTGTATCTTTCGAAACGCTTACGTTTCTGTAAGATCCTTGCTGTCTATCGAGTGTAATACAAGCTGTTCTTTAAACAGAATTAAAAGTGGCAGAAAATCATCAAAATGTCAATATGAAGAAGGTAGCATGAATTTATAGAAAGTGTTTTTTTAATTTACAAAATGTGACAGTGATAAAAAATTAACTAACGCATTAGTGACTCGTAACAATAAAAAACAATTGTGCATGCTATATAATTCAAGTGTTTTTTAAGTCCGCTGCCATATGGCGACACATGTGAACTGTTCCTGTTTTTGAAATGTTGGCTAGCTCAAATTGACCCCGTGTTGCCATATGGCAACGCAAAATGCCATCATGTATGAACGGTATAAAACAAAAGTCGTTTGTATGTATTTTTGCAGTTTTGCAGGTGGTTAACTCATTCTATCTAGCCCTGAAGTGTCTAATCATATTATCGTATATTTCATTGTACAAGTGTTGAAGTGGTATACAAATGTAGTTTGTCTGTTCCAGGGCAGTCTGGTGGCGTTTTTGGCAGTCTCATCTGTTATTTCATTACCCTAGATTCCCTTGTGACCGGGCACCCAATAGATATGCAGGCTTCTGCCAGCGTCTAGCTTGTACATGGCTTCCCGGCTGCGAAGGACGCTTATGGATGAAATACTATTCATATGAGGAAACTGCCTTAATTGCCGCCTGGTATAGGTTTAATTTTGAATCTTTTCAGTGTAGGCTAGTTCTGCAGCTATCCTCATTGCGAAAACCTCTGCTTGAAATATGCTGCAATGGTCAGGTAGCCGTACTGCCCGCCTGACGTTCAGTTAGCGGCAGTAAATCCCGATATCCACTCCCGTAACCATTTTAGAGCCGTCCGTGAAGATGTTTAGGGAACTATGGCTAGGTTTACTTCCCTTGCGCTATCCCTCCTCCTCAATAGTTATGCAAAAAATTCGTTTCCAAGTAAAGCTAGGTGCCATGAAGTATGTGCTGCTTGTGCTTCCCGCCCCAATTAATTGTACGCAAAGGTTCTGAAATTTAATTTCCCTTTGGCCGTCAATCAACGTGCAGATTTTGCAGCACGGTTTTCCGCAAATCGGCCAATGGGAGGTAAACTGAGGATTTTTTTAAAGAGCAGGCGTTAAAGTGGACCTCAGCGCTCCCGCGATGCCCAATGCTGCGAGGCGCTGAACCTTCTCCATTTGCCCGAGGTATAAGGACTTTTTTGCGGCACACCAGAGCGCTATAAAGAAATATTGGTCTGACTATTGCTGTGTAGCACCAATGCATCAGGTCAAGTGGCAGAACCCAAGTGACTCCCAGCACTGTTTTATATACATAAAGGGCGTTACTGGCCTTCTTCTCCCTTTCCTAAACATTGCGCATCCACAGCAGCTTACTATCCAAGACTACTCCATACTCCTACTTTGTGTGGTCTTAAATTGACAGCTCGATGCTACCTAACCTCGGGTGTCTCCTCACTGGGACCTTATATCTCTTTGTGACTATAGTTAGTTCATACCATACATGGCGTATGAGTAACATTATTTTCTAGTCATATACTTCCCCGCCCACATTTAGTTCATACACTTCACATTTTAAGTTTATACAAATTTGAAGCAAAAATATTTAAAGTGTATGAACTAAAGGTGGCTGGGTAGTACATGTATGTACATATACATACATATCTGTGTTCGGGTGGAATAGTAGCTTATGTCGAAAGGCTGGCTTTAGTATAATACGGCATTCCCTTTATCCTTTAAACGACAAGGAATTTTTTGATGAGACTTAATAAGAGTGTTGACTTGCTAGTATGGGAACTATTTCTTCTACGTTTATTTGCCAAAAGTTCTTCAACGGCTCGGCGGCAGTGAGTCATTAGCAATCGATTTTTACTCTACGAAGTGTACTAAACGATCGCTCCACAGTTGCTGTTGTGCATGGAAAGCGCTCAAAATGGAAATACCCTTATTTATTGGTGGTAAAAATTTGTTTTATTCTGTAAATAGATCTAAAACTTCAACATCCTTCATATCTTCTTCGGACAAGTTCGTTTTCTCTTTCTTCCATAAATTGTACCAAAGAATGAGTTCACTGCCCATAGATCTGTTGAAAATGCCTCGTGTTCTTTTGTACGTTTTCACTGCAACATTTAAGCTCTACCCAGAATTAGAGCATACGACGGTAAAGCCGTCGGCGCTGAGTGAACAGCTGAACAGTTGCCGCAGTGAAATCTGTCAGAGTAAACACAAGTGCGGCGCCTGACGGCTTCCGTCAGTTGTCATTTTGATTTGAAAATTATCATTAAAATTAAATATTTTTTCAGTACGTACGTGTAGATTCGCTGGAAGTAAAAATGGATGAAAACATTGCCAAACTTGTGAAAATAATAAAAATTACTACAATCAACATTGTGCCGTCCCCGCTGGGCGGTAAAAATGGAAATAAATTTAAATCAACCGAAAAACGTCGGCGATAAAAACGCTGCCGTCACAATAATGAGCCATTCCATATGCCTTTGTGAGTTTTAATTTTGACAGCGGTTAACCAAAGACCGCTTTGCCGTCGTCCGCTGCAATTCTGGGTAGATTTTTAATCGAATACAATGAGTGCAATCTAGACATGGAAAAAGCTGGAGTATTTTCATTGGAAAAGCGTATACTGGGCCAAATAAGTGTATTTAGATATGGAACCGCTCCAATTCAGGCATTTTTGATGTGTATACATCTTTGGTTTCGGTAGGGTAGGTAAAATATGCGAAGCTGTAACGCATATCCCAGCACAAAATTTCGAAGGGCTTAGCATGTGTATTTCAGCATAAAATTTTTATTTTCATTATAAGCACCCTGTGTTCGCTTGCCAAATTGTTGCATACATTTAGGCATATGCATAGTAAGAGGAAATGCGCTACAAATGATTATTAGCCGTCATCGATTCGCCATCAGTTGTTAGCAAGTGGCGAAACGAACGAACTCAATGAGGTAGAACCAAACTTGCTATCGTCTATCCGTGCTAGCTAACTTTGTTGTTGCTTTCACCGCGACCGGAACTCAAACATAGCGAACGAGAAGTGGCGAATCGACGACGGCATGGCATCCTATGACACCCACAATGCACAAGATGCTAATTCCTTATTAACAATAGGACAATTATCGGGAAAGCTGAAGAGGCCCATAACAAACACTACCGAGAAAATTATTCCCGGAAGTTTTCTCGTGAAGTATGTAACCGTGACGTACATAACCGGCTGTTGATGAGCTCGGACTCGTTTTTAAGCAGTATTTCGGTTCATGACCAAAAAAAGAAAAAATATCAAACCTTTTTCCCCAGACACAATAAAGCTACTGTTACCCTCTAAATCCGTTCTCAAAGATGTGACCCAGGAATAGTTTGAGGCCAGCGAAGATTCTGAAAGCGAAAACTAATTAACCAATGATAGTGTACACATTTTATAAATAAAGGTAGTCAATATATTTAAATAGTAAATTATTGGCTAATATATATATTTTATTAATGTACCCTATCTGTAATACAAATTATTTCAATTTTACATTTGATAAACAATTTTGAGTAGATAGAGGCAATAAAATATTTTTTGCCGCATAAAACTTGAAAATTTACCTATATGCGGTGTTTCCAAGATATTTTAACGCCCTTGAGTCACAAGTATATATGTACAAGTATATTTTATCAATCATACCGATAATGTCATGTATTAAAAGAATTAAAAATGAAAATGAATAAAAAAATTAAATCAGCAAAATGAATAAAATTAAGTGAAATTAATGTTTAATTTCTAACCTAACCTACATTTGTATGTGTGTAACTGAATCGCATTTATATATAAAAATATTATCCTAATTTTCGAGCTTGGCTCTCAAATCTGTTATTAGAAAAAGAGATTAGCCATGCAAAATTATAGTTAAAAATATCTTAGATTAAACCGATAACTTTTTGGTGTCCAACCCAGTTTTATCGATTATATTTGCGAAGAAGAGGAGGAATGTCTAATGTTAAAGTAAACAAAAATTGACGCTAGTAAGGAAAATGGGTTTGTAAAGGTATTTTTAATAAAATATTCAGTTAAAATATATTTAAATGGCCTAATATGTATTGCAAAAAAAAGTGGCCACGGTGGCACAAAGAAGAAGTTTAACTTTTCTCGAGTTGTGTGAATAACAAGCACAACCAATTTGACAGCTAACGTTTTTGATTGAGATTATATTTATATGTAAACGTACTTTTATGCTTTGCCGTTCGCATATGTATACACATCAAACTTCATGAGTACCTAGTACCCACGCCTTTTTTTTCCTACCAATCGGAAAGCTTCGTTTCTACACCCTTTGCATTAAAAGAGCTTAGTACATAATTTTACCGGCCAACGGTCTGCCACCCAGAATTCGGCGATGCTTCTCCTTCCAGCCAATTTATTTTATCTTTTTATTTATGCTTTGCTCTAATCCACTACATTATTCAACTTTTGTCTAATATGACAGTGCAGACTTAAATAGATTGCGTTTCGTAGGCCGTTAGAATATGCAAAACTGTCTTGAGGCAAAAACTACCAGAATACAACCAAATTCGAAGGTCTACTCAGGATCTGTAGAAGTTTAAAGCTGTATATTGTGCAATGTTTTTCCAATTTGATTTCAGCCTTTTGCCATGTTTGGTGTCGGTTTTTGTTGAACCTAGGCGAGCAAGTACATCCACATGGAAACAGACCCAACCTCGAAGACAGGTCTTCGGGAAGCAAGGGCAGCCCTGTCAGAAGACAAGCTAATCCTACTGCCGTCTCTGCCACTCCAGGAGGCAAGAGAACACCGACAGGTGCAACCCCTAAAGAGACGTCGGCGACATCATGCCTCATGGCAAAGCCAGCTGCCTCTGAGGTGCACCATTCTGACAATAAATGTTCCCTGGGCAACAGTCATCCCCAGAAGCACATTAGTGCATCAGAAAGGTACTATCGTACCAGACGGTCAGCCCTCAGGATATTGGAGAGAGTGAGGGGCAATAAAGCTGAAGAACTGACCGCAGAAGAGCTCGACCAAAAATCTGGGTCGAGAAGTTTATGATTGAACACCAGGCGAGAGCCAAAGCGGAACCAGCACAGGGCAAACGAATCCGCTCATGGGAGGAATACTCGGAGCCCAAACGTACAAAGGTATCCTCCAATTTAATGGCCAATGAGCAGCAGAGAAGGTCCTTCGCGGATGTGGCGAAGGATACTTTCGTAAGGGCGGTGATAGACCGCAACTCCCACGATGGGGTAGCCTCATCCCAAAATTGGGACCTGGTTAACAGGAAACTCTGGAGTATGCACAGGGAAGTCCCAAGGAAACCCCAAGACCACCTCCAAGCTGTGCAGATGCTGGATGGTTCCAAAACCGCTCCAGAATGACGAAGTGTGCGGACCAAAGGTCAGTTGACCTCTACACATCGGCAATAGGTCGCGTCGGGGAGCTCTGACCGGGACTACGCCTCGAAGTGGTCAAGCGAGAAGACATTCCCCATAGGCTAAGATGCAGGGCCTGGATCTCAGACTTCCACACCAACCCACAGGAAGTGCTGGAATGTATCCGCATGGGTAACCCTGAGCTACCCACCCATGATTGGAATGTAGCAAAAATAGGCTAGATCGACGGTAAACGAAGGCTGGTGGGGATAGTCGTCAACGAGGAGTCAATTGAACCACTTTCCAATCAAAACTGGAAGATAAACTACGGCTTCCAGGCCCTGAACCTCCATGTCTATAGACAAGATGTGTCAGGAAAGCTAGTCCCAGCCGAAGCAGCAGAGGCAGCTGGAAGCCCTACCGAAGACGAAGTGGCAGCACTCCGACTTCTCCGACACCATGGTGGAAGGGGAAGGAGAACATTCGCAAATAAAGAGACTCTCGGTAAGGGATACGCCCCAGGGAGGAGTAATCTCACCACTTCTGTGGAACATAGCAGTAGACAGCCTCCTTCAAGAACTTGACGACATTGGTGGAAGACAATTGCATACGCCGACGATATTATAATAGCTATCTCGGACAAACACCTCTTAATATTAGCCAATCTAATTCAAAGATCTCTTCAGAAACTATCACTATGGTGCAACAGGCAACGATTGGGAATAAATCCTGAAAATATGGACTTAGTGCTTTTCACTAGGAAGCACAAGATACTCGACCTCGACGCTATAACTCTAGAGGGAAAACCCCTTGAAGTAATGGAAATATCTAGGTCTCATACTTGATAGGAAACTAAAATGCGGGCCGAATATTGCAGATAGAGTGCGCACTATATTCTTGCAGCAGGTCAATAGGAAAAAGATGTGGGATGGAACCCAAAATAATACACTGGCTATGCACAGCGCTAGTTAGGCCAATTCTCTATCACGGCATAGTGGTATGGTGGGACACCCTTGGGAAAGGGGTAAACTTTAAAAAGATGGATAAGGTCCAAAGGCTCGCGTTCACACTCATAACTGGTGACTGGTGCAATGAGAACACACCATCCAAGGCACTGTATTTCCTACTGAACTTTCTTCCGGTAGATCTACATGTCAAACAAGTCGTTGCGGAAATTCCTATGAATAGCCTAAATAAGTGGTCAAACACCATTTATGGTCGTGGTAGAATATTAACGGAGATTTCGGAGCTTCTCAGATCGGTGGATTTCGCCCTTCCGAACTCTAATCCCACTACAGCATTTACGACCCCCCCTACCCTCAAGGGAAGAGTGGAAACGAGACGCTCTAAGGAGTGGCGAGTCCATCCATGTATACACAGATGGCTCAAAGCTCGAGGGTTGGTGGAGGCTTATACTCCGAACACCTGGGAATCTCCCTTAGCTTTCGTCTTCCAGACCACTGTAGCGTCTTTCAGGCGGAACTGGTAAAGTGTGATATGATATCGCAAGCTGATATCTACATCTTCACTGACAGCCAGGCGGTAATTAAATCCCTTACGAAGCAGTCGACAACCTCCATGGTAGCCATTAAATGCCGCCCATCTCTTAACGAGATGGCTGATTCATTTCTCCCAAAGGTGATATGGGTTCCGGGACACTGCGACATTGAAAGGAACTGCAAAGCCGATGAACTGGCGCGACTTGGCACCAAACTCTCTATTGAGGATACATATAAACGATGAAATAGGCATACCCTAAAAAACTTGCAAGCTACTTATCTCCGAAAGGCTTACTAAAGTAGCGAACAGTCGATGGCACGATGAAATCACCTGTGTAACTGCCAGGAAACTATGGCCAACGCTCAGCGCTAAATGCACTGGCCTACTGCTGAGATAAATAAGCAGAATATCAGTTTGTTAGTATCTGTTATAACAGGACACTGCCTAAATGGCACGCACGCCTACCGACTAGGCGTACGGCTACATGACTTCTGTAGGAGTTGGGAAGATGAAGAAGAGGAGGAAACGATTCTGTACCTGTTATCCCAGTGACCTGCTCTATCCAGACGAAGACTTTCCACACTGGGTAGACAATTCTTCGATAACCAGGAGGACCTTAGATGCGTCGAAATCAGGATCTTCTAAAATTCCTGCGAAGCTCAAAATGGTTTTAGGGGGGTTTGGGAGATACTGACCCCACATGCGGTATCGCAATGGGCCCGGAGTGTGTCTTACAGGTAACCGCGACAACCTACCTACCTATCTAGGCAAGGGATGGTATAAGTTCTTTCCAAAGTCACCATCTCCTCACTCCGTCGAAAGGATTAAATAAGTAAAAATTTATTGTAAAGATTTTTCGCCTAACTCAGTTTAATGGAACAGATTTAGATTTTGGTGATCGGCAAGACTACACCAGTATAGTGTTCCTAAGATTAGTTTTCGAAAAGTCCAGATAATACTTAATCCGCTTAGTGTTTATATCTAGTATAATGCACAAAAGTACGGGTAGTTCGCACATGTTCTCTAAAAGTATATTGAGTTAAAATCTCCAAAAACTCCACAAGCTGTTTTGGGGCCCATGCAGTTATATAAGGAAACCTTTCCTGTGACTTTTACAATAAATTTCAATAAAATACTGCGACAACTTGGAGAAAAAATCCCGAGCTCCAGTTGTGGCAAACTGGAATTTACTGTTTAAAATAAAAATAATAATAGATTGGAGATTACACATATGTATGTTAGTGTTTGGCCGAGCTTCTCCTTCGATTTGTGGAGTGCGCCTTGATGTTGTCATACAAAGGGGAGGTACCTAGAGTTTTACGCCGACTCTAAACGCCGATTGTATGTTTTTTTTTTGAGAAGCTGCTTTTCATGGAATAAATACAATCGGAGGTTTGCATTGCCTGCCGAGGGACAACCGCTATTAGGAACAAAATTTTTTGTTTTTATTTTTAGACCGTGAGCATTGATTGGTCCTTTCCCTGCAGTGAAAAATTATCAATTGTTAAAACTAACCAACTTATAGTTAGCTTTTTGGCGAGATTTCGATTAATACCTCACTTTTAATTAGCTATGACAAAACCAACTTAAAGTGAATTGTAAAGTCGTGCAGGAGTCATGCAGACGCAATCGGGAGTTGTTTTTCTTTAAAAGTTTCTATTAAATATCCTCATACAAAAATTACTTTCAATACACTTTTTTTCTGAACTTCGCAGATTATTTTTCATATTCAGGACAAATAAAAGGAAGATCGAAATTTTATACTATCATTTTGAAGTTATGTCTGACGGTGTTCGAATATGGGGCCACCCAGAGCAGAATATGTAAACAAATATGAAATGTAAATAATAAAGTAAATAAATAAGTAAATAAAAAAGTAAAAAAACAAAAAAATATTTTGTTTTTCTTATTGATATTTTATGTCCAAAAGTAGTTAGTTACAGTTGACGGAGAACTACTTGCAAAAAGACACCACTGCCGATAGCTCCCTCAAGCTTCGACCCATCCGTGTAAAAATTCACCGGTTCCTCCTTTTAATCGGGTGGGAGTGGTCCAAAGTGCCCAAATGATTCCAATGAGACAGCTAGTTGCACTCGCTTTAGCCCACTGACTAACGTAGCCTTCTTCAGTGCATTCCACCAGCCATGCCATACAAAATTTACGTTGATTTATAGACTCAGGAAAAAACTTGTCCTCGGTATAAGGCTTCCACCGCAGCTTACTATCTAGGATCGAGCCCAACCCCAAACCCTACACCAAATTTGTGCGCACACGAGTTCTGCGAGCTCTTATGTCTGCTTTATACATATCGTCACCATCGGTGCAAAAGGCTTTATTTGGCTATTTTTCGGAAACTCGTTTTTTAATTCTGTTAGTTAGCTGTCAGGCAAATCAAAGCAATCACTTAAAAAATATGAGATTTATTAGTATCTTTAGAACACAAACTAGGCGTCTAATATGCAAGCTTTTTTATATTTTTCAAATAGGGCCTTTGGATTCACGTTGACAATATCGACGGTTGTGTGTAAGATCGACCCTTTCTCAGAAACGCTGTCGCTTTAAAAACGCCCCATATCAACATATTCTGAATATATATTCTGTTGAGATAGGGCGTTCTTCAACCAACTAATGAAGTAGGGCGTTCTTGAGCCATTTTCTCAGATAGGTCGTTTTCGAACCGGCTGCTGAGATAGATCGATATCGACTGCTGAGTGGAAGATCGACCTATCTCGTCAGCCAGTTCGAAAATGCCCTATCTCAAACAACTTTTCAAGAACGCCCTATTTCAGGATTTTATTGAAAAACACCCTATCTCATAATTTGGTTGAAGAACGCCCTATCTCAGAATTCGGTTCAAAAACGCCCTATCTAACTTCAAAATGTTTTGAAACAAATTCTCAAATAGGGCGTTCTTGAAAAGTTTTTTGAGGTAGGGCGTTTTCGAACTGGCTGACGAGATAGGTCGATCTTCCACTCAGCAGTCGATACGCTCTTCATTATAAAAATCCTTGCGTCTAGATGAACATCTAAAAAACGCACATTTACTAACACTGCACAGTGTTCGAATCGCAAATCTAGCTGGACGAAACCATTTAATCAAATACACTTTGATAAATCTTTACACTAATTCTTATCTAGGGGATTTTTGGGTCGTTGATTTCGAATCTGAAGTCGTTTAGCAAAAATTCAAAATAGCGGATCCAATACGGCGGACGAAAAATTAAAAAAAATCAGCAGATTTTAATGAAATTAGGTATCTGGACGTTTTCTAAATCGCTGATTAGAATATAAAGTCATTTACGACCTAAGTAAAATGGCGGATCCAATATGGCGGATGAAAAATTTAAAAACTTTGTAGATTTTTAGGAAACTGGGGTTATGGGGGTTTCCTAGGTCGCTGAATATGAATCCAAAGTCATTTACCGTAAATTCGAAATGTCGCATCCAAGGTGCCGAAGGAAATTTTAAAATATCTCGACCCTTCATATATATGTAAATAAATATACATATATACAATTTTCAATTCAGAGGTTATTCTTATGCCTATTACAAATTTGTTAAAAGTTTAATAATACTTCTATATGTTCTGTATGTTATTTAAAGATTGTTTATGATTATATAGTTTGCATTATAATAAGATTTCTATTTTATTTTCAACTCCTTATAATAATAACTAAATACTTTTTAAATACTGTAGTAGAACGGATGATTGTCCAATAATTATAGTGCCTATTATAACTATGCGACAACCATGTACTGACATGTTTTGACATGTGTGTATTTCAGCATAAAATTTTTATTTTCATTATAAGCACCCTGTTTTCGCTTGCCAAATGGTTGCATACATTTGGGCATATGCATAGTAAGAGGAAATGCGCTACAATTGATTATTAGCCGTCATCGATTCGCCATAAGTTAGCAAGTGGCGAAACGAACGAACTCAATGAGGTACAACCAAACTTGCTATCGTCTATCCGTGCTAGCTAACTTTGTTGTTGCTTTCACATGCAAAATTTTTCGTTAAGCGACCGGAACTCAAACATAGCGAGCGAGAAGTGGCGAATCGACGACGGCATGGCATCCTATGACACCCACAATGCACAAGATACTAATTCCTTATTAACAATAGGACAATTATCGGGGAGGCTCAAGAGGCCCACAACAAACACTACCGAGAAAATTATTCCCGGAAGTTTTCTCGTGAAGTATGTAACCGTGACATACATAACCGGCTGTTGATGAGTTCGTTTTTAAGCAGTATTTCGGTTCATGACCAAAAAAAGAAAAAATATCAAATCGTTTTCCCCAGACACAATA
>NW_023458558.1:74117981-74139589 GCF_013731165.1 Rhagoletis pomonella
AAGATTGAGCACTTTTCATATAGCTGGGTGACTAGGGTCTCGAGATACAGACCAAAACGTGGACCCGGGTAACCTAGGGATGTATTTGTTTAATATGGGCATAAAATTAAAGCTGTTATGTCAAAAATATGCGGAAGCAAATTAAAAAAAATTAAAAAATTCATGAATACCGTTTTTGTGAAAAATAAAATTGTGTAATGCGGACAGTTCTTTAATCTTCTTTAATATAAAAATTATTATTATGATTATTTTATCTTAATTGTTTGCCATCAAAGATACAAGGACAAATATATCATTTGCATGGTTCAATGGCGCCAACAGCAGACGAACCCCATCAATTTCAGCAAATATATTTCATTTCGTCGATGGTGGATCAGCTGAATGTGCGGTGCAATATACAGGGAACACAACAGTTAAAGAGACGAATTATTGAACAGTTGCAAGCATTTTTTCACGCTAATAACGCTGTGGTTAATATGTTCAAAACAGCATTAGAACGAATGCCATCGGATACGCACAAATTTGTCATAAGAGCGGATCGTACCCCAACAGGTGAACATGTACGAAGGTTCAATGCACCCACCGTTGATGATGTTACTGCAATTATTGTTGGCGATCCAACTACATCACGAGACATTGGCGTGCTGCACAATTTTCCAAACAATTGTTAGCTGTTGGAAATGGAAAAGTTCCAGTTGATGCGACAACTGGATTAATTACTCTTACCAACGACTTTTGCCGATTTGTCGACTCTCAATTAGCTCTTATTGAAAATGTTTTCCCAAACATTAGTGAGAATTATCAGAATTATGCTTGGTTAAGTCAACGAGCAATTCTCGCCGCAAAGAACAATGATGTACACGCACTGAATTTCACCATTCAATCAAAAATCGATGGCGATTTGGTGACATACAAATCGGTTGATTCCATAACAAATTCCGATGATGTTGTAAATTATCCAACAGAGTTTTTGAACTCTCTGGAGTTACCAGGATTTCCACCACATAACTTGCAACTCAAAGTTGGTTCAGTTATTATGATATTGCGTAATTTGAATCCACCGCGACTTTGCAACGGTACTCGACTTGCGGTGAAAAAACGTATGCCGAATTTGATTGAGGCAACCATTATTAACGGAAAGTACGCAGGTGAAAATGTATGTATTCCTCGAATACCAATGATTCCGACTGATCTTCCGTTTGACTTCAAAAGATTGCAATTTCCGGTTCGCCTTGCATTCGCAATGACAATTAACAAGTCGCAAGGCCAATCGCTTAGTGTTTGCGGGATAAATTTAGAAAATCATAGTATTTCACATGGGCAGCTATACGTTGCGTGTTCACGAGTTGGGAAACCATCCGCTTTGTTTGTGTTAACGACAGACCAAAAAACAAAAAATGTGGTTTACCAAAGAGCACTTCAATGAAACAGATAATTTGCGGACACGTATAACGCTTCGATTCAGATTTTTTACTTAGAGAAGTTCAACTAAATTACACTTCATTTTTGTAATCGAAATTAATACATTACTGTTGTGAAATGAAATAAAATTTTTCCTTTTCAAATATAAAACAAACAATAAATAATTTTTCTTCATCTTTTAATCCCCAAACGAAATGTTACAAGAAACGAAGCCATCAGGTGGCGAAACGGAGTTCGCCGGGTTTGCTAGTATACTTATATATATCACCTGTATTAGAGTAGAAATATGAAGAGTAATAATTTATTTTGTTATTTATTTCGATCATTGAAAACGAAATTCTTACTGACTATGCTATCTAAAAAAGAAACAAGGTATAACTTATAGCTAATACATAGGTGGCATTATAAAATTAAAGTAGTTTTAAGATTATCTTTTTTAAAACCACTCAATCAATGAATATCCTCGATGTGATTGAGTTTATTAACCTTTCTAAGGGCACGACAAATCGGTGGTTTCATGGCATACATTGACTTGGAGGAATGCAAATAAAATAGGTTCATGTGCAGCAAATTTCTTCGGGAAACATTGAGAGGAATTATCCGTAGGATATCAGGATAATCACCAAGCCCAGTAAGCACGTTAAAGATAAACGAACAAGATAATAACTTTCTCCTATCCTCAAGTGAGTTTAAATTTATAAGCAAACAGCGTGAGTAGTATGAAGGTAAAGGTTCAGTGAAATTTATAGATCATAATGCAAATCTAATAGAAGTCTTTTGCACACGCTCAATTCTGTTTATATGCCCAATATGAAAAGGTCGCCAAATATTGGCAGCATACTCAAGGCGTGAGCTTACAAAAGCTATGTATGTATAGGGTTTTTAATGTAAATGGATCGGAAAAGTCAGGCGAGCAAAGGCTAACAATGAATAGAAATTATAAATAATGAAATCAATATGGCTATTAAAATTCAACTTCGAGTCAAAGTAAATTCCCAAATCTTTGGTCTGGACTACTGATATAAGAAGGCAACCAGATATAGTATATGGGGTATGAATTGTATTTAGCTTTCTGGAAAAAATCATGTCATAATATTTATTAATATTCAAACTGAGACAGTTTCTCTCACACCAAGACATTACCCTGTTAAGATCGGATTGAAGGGAAAAGGAATCTTCAGTATTTTTTATAACAGAATAATCTTTGAGATCATCTGCATACATTAGAAATTTCGAGAATAGGAAACAGGAACTCATATCATTAACGAAAGTGATAAACAGAAGGGGGCCAAGAATACTACCTCGGGCGACTCCAGAGCACGCACGGAAATAACGGGTACCTATTGTATAAATAAGAGCTAATCCAATCGAGAAACTTTAAATGGAAACCCAGACTAGCTAATTTTGGGATCAATATTTGATGTGAGACCTTATCAAATTCCTTGGAAAAGTCGGTATATGCAGTATCGAATTGGTACCCAGACTCAAAACCTGCAAGGCAATCCTCGGTAAAAATAGTGAGATTTGAGACAGTTCATCTTCCTTTGACAAAACCGTGCTGCTTCGGGCAAATAGCATTTTGGACAGCGTGCCACCTTTTATCATTAACAATACTTTCAAAAAGTTTGGAAACCGTTGTTAATTAAGCTATTGGTCTATAATTTGAGACATCATTTTTGTTTCCCCTTTTGAAAATCGGAGTAATATATGTTTTTTTTCCCCCAATAACTAATGAATATTCCCGAAGAGATGGATAAGTTAAAAATTACCGTCAAAGGTCTAATAAAAGCCTAAACATTTTTTAAAATAATAAGAGATAGGCCGTCCGCATCTGTTTGCGTCGATGCCTTAAAGTTTAAGATGCCCTTTAAAAAATCCTCATCTGTTAATGACCAAAACCGAACGACTCGAAGCATCATGGGCATTATAAAAATTCTTACTTTTATAGAATATCGAACATGGAATACTAGTTTTTTTCGCTTTAATAAAAGGCCAGAAAGCTTTGGGGTTGGTCTTTATATTGTTTTCGAAATTACTAAAGTAACTTTTGCGCAAGGAGTGATCAAGACTCTTAAAATCATGTACATGTCATGGTAAAGTATATTATTGGATGACTTAAATTTTTTATACAACCTATTGTCAGAGTAAACTGGGATATGTTTCAGACACAGATTATGCAAACATCTTTTTATAAAACCAAACTATGCACCCCTTGCTATGCATATCAAGCAACAAACTCAATTGGAAATCATTCTAAACTTCATTTGCAAAACGGGTATTCAGATCTTCAGTGATAGTATCTAACAGAAGAACGTACAACGAAACCCTATAATAATCTTCACAAGTTGTTAAGCTACAGTTAAGCTTCAATTTTTGCGTTGTTTTTGGTGGCTACATGTTTTAATTTTTTCTCGTGGTTGTCAAGTTCTTGCGCAAATTTTTGTGCATGAACACTAGACTATTTTGACGACTGAGTGGAAGATCGCTGCCGATTCGAAAACGCCCTATCCCAGCAAACGGATGAAAAAGCTCTATATCAGAATTTGGTAGAAGAATGCCCTATCTCAGCTGCCGATATATTAAATTCGTATTGAGTTAAGAATTTTTTAACTGACAGCCCAGATAGGGCATTTCTGAACTAAATTCTGAAATAGGGCGTTTTCACCCGTTTTCTGAGATAAAACGTTTTCGAATGGGCATCAGATATAGAGCGAGCTTTACCTCAGCTGACGATTTCTGAAGTATAATGATCCTGTAAATTCCTGGTCCTTCCACTCGCCTTTTTTTAGAGCGTCGCCAGTTTAATAATAATTCCGCATTAAATTGAATTAAAGTATCGTGCCGTTGCCCCCATCTTGTTTCAAAAAATTGAACAATATGGTAACCCAGTACCTTTACCAATACGGGCCTCTTTTATTGTACTGCAAAACAGCTCGATTAACCGTATTTTCACAGATTTCAGCTGTTCACTTTGTGGGACAAGGACGGGTTGCCCCAGCATTTTTCGCCTCTTTCAGAATTTCGTTGAGTGCTCCAAAATCTAAGAGCATTGCACGCATCGGTTTTTATGGAGGCACATAAGACCAATTTAAACTGGTGTTTTCATCTCATCTATAACTATTTATCCAAGTGCGACTCCTATGAAGGATAACTGTTTGTCAGTTTTACCACCTTATCTAGCAGTCCAGCAAGCTACTCTCTTCTAGTTCAAAGTTTTAGGAGTCGTCATTTTTTTGCAGTTGACTACAGCAGTCAATGAGCTAATTTTGTGACTATTTACTGGTGGAAGTTCCTCTCGAAGACGCTTCCCGACTTAATCACCCGGATCGATTCTCAACCTAGGCAGCACCATGGAAAATCTTTCGTTCTGCTTTGGAGGCGAATTTTGCAGTATTGGGCCATCGTCGCTGTGGCGACAGCATCGCTGCATCAAAATTTAGGAAATTAATGCAATGAATGCCCTTATTCACAAAGAATAAACTCGATTTGAGATTATTTATTTAGTAAATGATGTTTCCACAAAATTTTCCTACCCATAAAGTTTAAATTTTTTAATTTTTACCGTACCACTTTGCCCCTTTTTCCCCTAACTAAATCTTCCAATGATTAAATACATATCAAAAGTATGGACACCACTTTTAATCACTTAAGAAGATATTTGAAAATTAATTCACATAAAAAATTACGAATTCTCTTCACTCTTGAAATATGCTCCATTTTACAGTTACATATTGGTCTTTCATGCGTTACGGACGTGCGATGCGGAGGCACTTTTCTCGTCAAAAAAAAACAATAGTAGGCTTTGGATCAGAAATGTTTTTTTGGTAATAAATAGCCATTATTGTCATTCATTCAACACATGTAAAAATATTTCCCAGGAACGGGTAAAAAATGTTCGTACGTTCCAATCTTTTCCTGGGAATAAAAGTCGCAATATTACTTAGGGCCAATGTCAGATGAAAATTTAAATGGCACTTAAGTTTAATTTTGGATTGCTGCTTAAATGCCACTTAGCTTTCGTTGGGTTTCATATCACCTTTATTTATATACGCCAATAAGTGGCAACACTGTTGGTTATACCCTGAAATTGTTGTTTCTTTTGTCTGTTTGTCTACATTTTGTGCTGAACAGCTGACTGCTGTTTGGTAAAAACACAGGGTTACATACTTCATATTTCAATAGCTATTTAAGTGCAGTTTAAATATATGATTTTAAAATGAATTTTTGAAGTTAAACAACAACTCTACTTAAATAACACATCTGAAATTGGGCCTTAAATAATTCAACAAGCTACTTGCGGGTTTTATTAAAATATATGTAGGTTTTGGTCTAGAGTCTTGACTATTAGACTAACTTACAAGCATAAGCGAGAGAGTTTTGAAAAATATCATATGAAAATGGGATTTTAAATGGTATAAATTCAGAACTCTAACAAAGATTTTCCAAGGATATTTCAAGGACCCAGAAAATGGACAGCAGTTTATTCAAAAATACATGAATGAAAAATGTCAAAGAGCAAAATTACTCTCTAAAGTAAAAAGTGGGTAACAACAAAAAGTACGGGAACGAAAAAACATTTTTCCTGTAAAAACGTCAACCAGTGATCGCTTGACACTTTTCGTGATTCTACCAGAAGAAAAAGTCCGGGTAAAATCTTGCAACTTCATTCTCTACACAGCTCTCCAAAAATCACTCTCATTTACAGGATTTTGAAGGATTTTGGAGAGCGGGATCATTTTACCTCTAACTTCCTGCAAGTTCATGTAAAAACCTGTAAGTTCATGGAGTACTGAATCAGAGCTAATATCCCCTATCGCACTTTGTCGCTTTAATTTTCTTGAATTTGTATCATATTTAGACAGCTGAAGCAAACCTTTCGCTGAAAAGCTAGGAATGAAACAAACTTTTTCTCCATATCTTCTACCAATAGTATTTTCTCGTTACGTAATTTATGCTACATTTAAAGCAAATCTTATTGCTGGCCATTTTGTAAATTTTGACAATTATGCGGTCAAAATTATTTGGCTTAAAATATAATTATCTATTAGCGGATTAAAAAATTTTGAATACAAACATTTGCTGGTTACTTTCAAAATTAAAATTTTATAAAGTTGGCGTACACTGGTATATATTTTTTCTTATTTTTCTGAGTTCTAAGCTCCCATATTCCATTACATAAACACAATTTCTTAACTTTCCTAAAAAAATACAGGTTTCCGAATTTAAGCAAATAAAAATTTCGTGAAACTGGTATTAATTCGCAAACAATCTTCTGCTTTATTGGCACTGTAACCGCCTAAGCAATTTTGACCAAGTTCAAAACAGCACGCCAGTCATTTCTTATCTGTGCTAACTGACGCCAATTGGCCAGCATCGCGAATACTTTCAGAGCTGGAGCGTTCCATTCGAACGACGTGACCTAGCCAGCGGAACCGCTGAATTTTAATTCGCTGCTTAAGGTTATAAAGCTCAAACAGCTGATCCTTAATGGCGGCTTTGAAATCGACAAATAATTGTTGTGTCGATCCTATTCTCTCGGGTCTTTTTCAAGTTTTGGCGTATTGTGAATACCTGATCTATGGTGGTTGTGTAAAGCCGCACAGATAAGGTCTAATCAGTTCGCTGACGGTGGGCTTCAGTCTTACACACAATACGCTTGATAAGACCTTGTAACCGATGCTTAGAAGGCCTTAATTCACAAGGCCCTAAACAACAAATTTTTTATTTTACGGGAGAAGCCAGAAAAATTAAAAAAAAAAAGTTATCAAAAACAGGTAGGGCTTTTTAAAAAGTGGCATGTAATTCCGTTGTTTTTGGTACTAATATTTTACAATTTTTATTGAAGGTGTATATTAATATGATGTATTATGGAACGAATTTCCGTCATCCCTTGTCAAATTTGGTTTGGAGACATGTCCATAATACATCATACACCCACCCTGTCGGAAACAACAACAACCAAAAAGAAAGTGTATATTAATACTTCCTACCAAAATCTGTGAAAAACGCAATTTTGAAAAATGTGTTGGTTACGGCCTTTGTGAATTAAAGTAACGATATGTATGTATATTGCAATACAATGTAATTATAGCACATTTATAGGGGTAATATTCCCCAGGATGCTAGGGCAACATCCTTCTCTAACCATACCTACATATGGTTAAAAATGCATTTGAACTTACAAACAACATTTAGTCCTTTAGAATTAATAGAGGCTTCCAGCTTGTCAAAGATATGTTTTCATTCAACATTTAGAGAGAGGTCAACGGTCTTTTTAAGCCGGAAAAGCAGACTGAAGTGAATATTGCATTAATATGTTGTGCAAATCTCTGCTATCTTAATGCAAAAAATAGATAAGCAGCGCCAAAACAAGTTCCTGACAGACCTTTGGGACAACATAACAAATACAGTTTGGGCGTCTTTACTTGGGAAGAATTTAGCTAAGCCTTTCCAGACCCGGTAAATGGATCAAAAAAATAAGGGAATACTAGAGCTGCCGGGTTTGATAATCTTGATGTAATCAGGATTTAAGGGGCGAAGAACAACATGTAGAATTAAGGGGACTTAATTAAAGTCCATTCGGAAATTTATTATCTGAATTTCGTCATATGTTATAAACGAGAAGAAAATCGCAATAATTGGCGGCATAACCAACCAAAATTAAGACTTAATAACTTCCTTCTAGAGAGAAAAGCTAAAGAGCTCAGACACTTACCTTGGCTTGTAACAGCAAGGATCTACAAGGATTTGGGAAAATAGAACATAACCGCCCAAAAGTATGCTGAACAATTCAGTGAGCTCACGACAGAGCAATTTAAATGCAAAACAAATTCCCTAACGCTGCAAATGCGAAGAAAATCATAAAAATCCTACGGCCACTAAGTATATACTACATACATATGTATGTATATATGTACACATGTTGCCACCTTCCTACGTTCGTTTGCATATGTTCAATCATGTACGTGAACGTGGAGCTGAATTCACGCGCAAACAGTCAGACATTCATATAAACGAATTAAAGGGGAGCACGCAGTGCACGTACATAATACATATGTATGTATGTATGTATGTATGTAATGTATGTATGTACATGCATACAAATGGTATGTGTGACTATACACATGTGCACATATTGTATGCACATATGTATATTTATAGACACCCCTCTTGTTTGACGCGTTTGAACTTTCTATATTTTTCCCTAATTTGTTATTTATTTATTTTCTGGCTGCTCTTCCCCTTTATTTGCATTGTTGCCTACCACTCTCAACGACGCTGTGTCGTCCAATATTTCAAGGGTTAAGTATGGCGCTATAACGCTGCCAGTTGGTGGAAACAAATTGATTTTCCAAGAATCAAAAGAGTAACAAATATTATAATACAACAACAATAACTACAACAAATCACAGATTACCAAAATAACAAATTGCAGAAACCAGAGCAATCCTAATATTTGCGAATAGATTTGTAAAACCAGAAATATATTTCCGAAGCTTGCACTTTGCAGCATAGTGGCATATTTTTTTTAACTTACTGGTCCAATGTTATCGAATCCGTAGCGCGCTGCTACTTCACCAGCAAAGCCATTGTCGACGCTGCGCCTGAAACGCACCAAGAATGAACTAGTGAACACGTCATTCCTTCCATTGAGCGTGGCGTGAGCACTGTTTCCGCTTGTAGCCGCAATGGTGGGCAGATTAATGGCGAACACCAGTATCAGCGAGCATATCAGGAACATCTGCAGGCCCGAGGGATTGCACCATGCAGCAAAGACCATCGCACACTTGTCGGTATCAACTTTTATCCTTGCGGCGTCTCTTACTGCCGCTTCTCTACCCTTAAAAATTGTCTTCTTAAAATTTGTTTTTCGTTCTTCGTGCAATAATGACGTCCACAAAATCACAATTCTAAATTATTAATATTTTATTTTTGTATTCGGTTTTAAAACAATATTTGTGTTATTTGCTTGTGTAAATTGTGCGCTTACTTATTCTATTTTGTTTTCACCATGAATAATTTCTCATTTCACTCTCTCGCTATGTAGTAAGTTGGCAACACTGCTCCAAATTATACAGACGTAAATTTTGACACTTGCCAAATTTTGCTGAGACCAATATGTAAAATCTTTTTTTCACACACACACACACCGCTGATACTCTGTAAAACTCATTGATTAAAAGTGTGCAACTAAAGCCCTTTATTAATTTTCGCTGAAGACTTTCCGACAAACGGAAAGCCGCACGCGTCAAAATTTTTACTACTTATTTTGGAAGTTCCCTCTTCACTTCTTGTGTGACTCTCTATTCACAAACCGTAGAAACGCTGTTTTGCTTTTAGCCGGGAATTCGAACTTAACTGCTACACTAACCAAACGAAACTGCTCAACATTCGCTCAGCGGGCGCCGTAATGATTCCAAGCAGTGAAAGCAGAATACTAAGAAAGCGATGTCTGCAAATGCTGCAAAAAGCTTTTAAAAGCTCATGCCACCTCAATGTTCCTGCTACATATTTCCGCCTGAACCAGCTGGCAAAGTGTACTGCTTTCAGGCACCCAACCCCACTTGTTGTGCTATGCAGCCAGATATTGTTTGGTCAAAGGGTTTCATTCACATTGTTGACGGGAAATCATCTGCTCAACTTGGCGGTTACTCGTCGCTCGTCCTCCGTTCCGCGCAGCATTCTCACACCACTCTTCAGTCGCAATATTCATTTCGTCAGGTGAATGTCACGCGCGTTATATACATCGATGTATGTATATATGAACGTGGCCACGCACTTTACTCTTGTGGTAGGTGGTGCGCCTAAATGTATGTATGTATTCGCACATGCATGTATGTACGGTTGGGACGATACTACTCACAAGTGCGATAGTATCAATACTTTCTACACCTTTACCAGTATTTTTGGCATCGATGCTTTTAACAATATACACGAGTAAAAATATCGATACTTTACCCCGATACCTTAACATTTCCAGAAGTGATTATTTTGGTTATCTTATGACCATTTCAGCCATCTCTCATCCTGCAGTTGATAAGAATAAATATATACATATGTCTATGTATGAATCCACTTTTTTCACAAATGGCCAAATGAGCGATTTTAAGTTCACTTGGAAACTGTTCCTGAAGCTTGTAACATATCGTCACACCTCCCCTCACTAACAAATTTTTTTATTTTACAAGAGAAATAGTTGTAGAAAAGTACGAAAAGTTACAGACAGATCGTGCAGCCATAATCGAGGCCACCGGATCAAAGAAACGGAACCGCTCTCATAATGAAGGCGGCCAAAGAGCCATTACAAAGAAGGCTAAGCGAGGAGGTGATGCGGAGTCCGCAGCACCCGCGAAGGAGGCAATTATAGGTGAAAATAGCAAGACACCGCTTGCAGTGCAGCAGAAATGTGTGGAGATTGATGTGAGGCTATCGAGCCTCGTAATGAACTACGTACTCTACAAATCCGATGGTCCACGCCCAGAGTTCTACTCGTCGGAATCCCTACGGAGATACCGGGTAGTCAAGTGCGCGGACCAGTTCTCCCTGGATTTCCTTGCTGGATGTGTTGCTAAGATCAGCGACACTTTTGTCGGCTTGAAGCTCAAGCTGATCCAGCAAAGGGCATTCCAAGGAGACCACGTGGCGCATTTGCCTACCTCCGATGGATGAAACAGGCGAAAAGTTGCAGCGGCGTCTTAAGCTACATAATAAACTCATACCGACGATCAAGGAATGGGAGTTTATAAAGGTTTAAGAGCCAAGAAGGCCTACAAATAAGCCCATTCTGCTAGCCATTTGCCCAGAATCACTAGACGCCTTAGAGAAGACTGACTATCGGCTCTGCTTCGGTATCCATAAGGCTAGAGTGCGGGTATTCCTCGGAGAGGTTAGTCCGGTAGAAGAAGATCCGGGGGTTGATGGAGCCGGTAAGCTTCTCATGGGTGTGAAGCTGACGGGTGACCCTGAACCAAAAACTTAAAGTAGCCCAAATAAATCTGCAGCACTCCAAATATGCTACAGGTAATCTAGCTGTTCTCCTCGGTGAGGAGGATATAGACGTTAGCCTAATTCAAGAGCCCTGGGTCAAGCACGATACAGTCATGTAACTGAACATAAATAATTACAAACTCTACTAAAAGAGCGAGGTGGGTGGGCGTGTATTATTATCAAGAACGGGATAAATACATTTCTTTGCTCTAATTTCAGCACATCAGATACAACACTGGTTAAGGTGGATACCACCGGACTGCCAAGTATACCACTGGCCTCATTATACATGGCCCATGATAGGGACAGTCCGCCAACTGAAATCAAGGAGATAATAGCCAAAAACCCCAGACAAATCATAGTCGTCGGCTCCGATGCGAATGGAAGGCATCCAGTATGGGGTACTTCTACGTAAAACGATCGAAGTGAGTCTTTATTACACTTCTTATTAAATACTAACTTAAGCATCTGCAATATAAACCGGTTTCTTGGATGGGAGGAGGTGCTATCACCGGTGTCTAATCACCGTATCATTCTCTTTAATCTGTATGCAGTTTCCAACACCCCCTCAAAAAACAGAAACCCCTACAGCGTAAACGAAGTAAACTTCCACTAAATACAACTGTACTACAGTTGAGGACATTGATAGACAGAGAGTACAGTAAGAAAGAAATCCCCACCCTGGTGGAATGGGGATCTCAGAGCCCAATAAGTAAAATCTTCAATGATTGCTTTAGAACTAGAGACTGGGCGCCTTATAAAAGCCCCCTAAGATCTTATGAAAAATAATTGAAAAAATTTTAAACTAAATCCTGGCAATCTTACTGCTCTTCTATAGAGAACTCTATAGACTCAGCCAGGCTCAGCAAAATCCTATCAAAAGAACACAACAATATTACACTCATTAAGGGAGAAAAGGGGCGTGGACGAATACAGCCAGTGATCCTTTAAACACGTTAGTCAAGCTCCATTTCCCGGGATGTATTCGACATCCACCCACGTCAGGGTCAATTTAACCGGGTTCTACAAGCAGTATACTGTTGAACTCGATCGTACGCAGGGAAAAGGGTGCATTTAATAATTTTGCACACACTAGGAGAGGAAACTGGTTACCTCTCTTTATATTCGTAAATTTAAAAAAAAAATTTAGAGGAAATTTTAAACATTTTATGTATAAACTGTGAAATTGTGAACAATAAATGTTTAGAATTAAAAAAAACAAATTTGAAATTCGTTCTACGCCACACATATGATAAGTAAAAGTAAGCAAGCAGTGTTTAATTTAATTAACACGTTGTGTAAATTTGCATTCATTAAGAGAGGAAACTGGTTACCTATCTTAATATGCGCAAATTTAAACAAACATTTTTTAGAGGGTAGGCAATTTGACTTCAGCTGTAACGTGCCAGTGCTATTCCAATCCAGAAGGGACTGGAGAAAAGACCGAGTGGCCACCCGAGAGGCCATCTCCCTATACACCGATGGATTAAAGATGGATTGCGGTGTGGGAGCGGGAGTCTACTCCAAGGAGCTCGGCTTTGCTCTGTCTCTACGCCTGGGTTCAAGCCCTGGTCAAAGCAACATCGCAAAAGATTTAGAAAAAAGGTTTTTTCTTAACAGCGGTCGCCCCTCGGCAGGCAATGGCAAACCTGCGAGTGTATTTCTGCCATGAAATACAGCTACTCATTAAAATACAATCGCCGTTCGGAGTCGTGGTAAAAATGTAGGTCCCACCTCTTTGTGTGACAACATCAAGGCGCACGCCACAAATTGGAGGAGAAGCTCGGCCAAACACTAACATATGTGTAAGCGCCAATCTATTATCTATTATTATATGTAGGTCTGACCTTTAATTAGATAAGAATTACGTAACCACCTGTGTTTCAAATGCTTATAAAAAATGGGGTGCTTTTTTAAAAAAATAATATTCTGATCCGATTCGGCTGGCAGCCATGACTTTGAATACAGAATTTTATTCAAAAGTAATAATTTATTTTCCATATCCACCTATTTAGCTTACTATAAGCACAAATTACAAAAACTAAAATCGAAAAACGCTGATGAAGTTGCAGATTCCCCAAATTGTGAAACAGCCAAGGGAATAAGAATGAAGAATTATTTTGAAGAAGCTTTAGAACAACCTGTATCTGATTTGTCTTGTAAGCGCTATTTAAACAACAATCTCGCCATTATGCTAGATTCCAATTGTTTCTTAAAAATACTACCATAATATGATTTGCCGCAGCTGTCAACTAGAAGATAGCGAAGAAAGTGTCCAGCATTTCCTATGTGAATGTACAGGCCCTTCGTACATTAGACACAAGACATTAGGAAAACATCTAGTAGCACAACTAACCGACCTATCAGGAGCTACCATAAGCGAAATTGGTAGATTCATTAGAGAATCTAAGTGGTTCGACCTTGAAAAATAGGAAGTGCATAGACAAAATATCCTCCGCGATAAGTGCATCAAAATGGCGCTAATTGTCTTCTGGGCAGCGACTAGGAAGCACTACAACCAACATCAGCAGAAGTAAAAAACATTATAAAACGAATATTAAAAAATAGGAAGGGCTTTTAAAAAGCGGCGTGTAACAATTTTTATTGAAGGTGTACTTTTATATATCCCACCAAAATCTGTGCAAAAATGCAGTTTCGAAAAGAAGTGTTGGTTAGGGCCTTTGTGAATTAAGGTCACGATATACACATTCAGAAAAAAATCGGAGGAGGAAGAACTTTAGGGTTAAACGCGGTTGAGTTATATGATTATCTAGCTACGACCCCTGTAACACAAGATTATAGGTACTTCTACATACATACGCAAATAGATATTCCCAGCCGACCAACAAACGAGTCTTTAGCGAAAGTCTAGCAAAATTTTCGCAAACCCAAGTGTTTCGGTAAATTTTTTGATCGTAGACCAGTGTTGCCATCTTAGTATAATCCGGCTTGATTTAAAATTTTTTATTTGGGTGTAGCCGGAAAATTCCTGTCTAGCTTCTAGCTTTTTCTTAAAATTATTTAGCCTCTACTTGACTGAAAACTTAGATAGTGTTAAAATGTTTAATGTGATTTTTAATGTTGGGTATGGAATGGAAAACAAAGACAAATGCTGTTCTGATATTTAACTTCGTCGAGTTCTCATTTAAAGCATATGTCCTGCTAATATGTATGCAAATATTCAGATTCATCTACATCTAAAAGCACCATCTTAAATGATACTCAAAGACACGAAAAAGTTAATGAAGTAAAAACATATGGCACATGTTTATATTTTCCCTCGTCAGAAACACACAAAGAAAGGCTTCAGACGCTTTGACTTTATGCGATATGTGCATGGCTAGACTGGTTTTTAAGTTCTTTCGACACTCACATCACCTTTAGGAATGAGCAACCGGGAAGCAGTAGTTGCAAGATGACAACGGTGAATTTCTACACGTATGGGTCGAAGCTAGACGGGAGTGGCGGTCATCAGGCAGATGTAGTATTAGGCAAGCTCTCGAATGTCTGTCTCGAAGTTGTCAAGGAAATCGTCACTGTCGCAGCTGTTTACAGAACAATGGGGTGGAATCAAAACTTTGTCTTAAGCTGCCTAGATTTTGTGAGGCTACGGAAAATACTTACTGAAGTACAAGATAAGTTGTTACTTACAATAATGCATCATTTTTATCCACAACATTGACACTGCTATGAAGTTATAATAACCACCAAAAATATTTCATTTGTTAGTTTAGCTATTTTTCTTGGCCATAATTAAAATTTTGATTTAGCTTTTTTAGCTTTAGTTTTTTTGCCCATTTAGCCTTTTCTCTAAAAACGTTCAGGCAATACAGGTCGTAACTGAAACTTTCACCGCAACAAACTGAACGGAATATGAATCATATTGCTATTAGAGCCTTCGATTTTCCGAGATTGTTCGAGAAGCAATTTTTCGCGAGGATAGCTTTCTCACGAGATTCTCGTGCATCGAAAACCTCGTTATACTCGCGGGCTTCTCGATGATCAATTTAACGCAGCGTATTTAATTTACGGTATTTAAACCCTGAACTGTTGAATTTCTTTCAAGCGCAATATACGTCGCTCTCCAGAATATCAACCATGTGCATGTTCCTTTCCAGTGAGGTCTGTCTTGTCCAACCATATGGACTTACAAATACTAGATTCCACTGTTCCTCTCCATTTATTACTTGTACTGACTTTCTTTGCTGGAGCTACCAAACGCAAATAATACACATACATACATACACAGCATATACATCGAACTTCCCTGTGGGGGAAATCTCTAGTCCTGAACTGGTGCGCTTCTGGTACATTTAGACCCAGTACTGGTTCGCGATAAATCTCTTTTGCATGCAAGCAACTGGCGAATTTAACATGGCGATGTCCTAGGAAGCGTCAATTGCCGCCCGCTGCATCCCTTTTTCGATAGTTCCGAACTAGTCCTAAATTCTATAGTTCCGAACCAGTTCTGAAATCGACAGACGAAAGAAAAAAGTATCATGATTTTTCAATCTTTATGGTTCTTCCGTGTGTGCGATTTTAAGTTATTTTGGAAGAAATGTGTTTTCAATTTGAAATTAAATTTTTTTTAATGATTGTAAGAAATGTACGTTTACATACCTGTAGCTGCAGAGGTGCTCGCTTTTATTTCTTAGATTACAGACGGTCCCAAGATGTTGAAATGTTAACACAAATTTTAGTTTTGTATTACCAAGCTATGAAACAGCATCTGCGAAGCGCAGAATAGAAGCGTATTTGAACGAAAAAGCCGCCGAACACTTATCTATGTAAAGTAAACAAGCCCCCGCTGCATCCCTTATTCGATAGTTCCGAACTTGTTCTAAATTCGACAGTTCGTTCTGCATCCCTTTCTAGTGAAAAAAAAACTGAACAAATTTGTATTTTAAAAGTACCACTTTTCGCCTATTTTGGACTGGTGTGGATCTAGTTCATATCGGACTAGTCCTTTTTGGCGACAAAGACCTAGTACGGAACTAGAAATTTGATTCACTAGTCCGGGTTTTCCCTACAGGGTTCATTCTTCTTATACACATACATTTTTTTCTGATTTCGTTTTTAATACGTTCGATATGCTCTTACAGTATCGGTCATATCTATAGCGAGCCATTTCAAAGTGATATTGTGTGCCACTTATGTTTATTTATTTATTTTTAAGAATTTTCAATTAAAATACAGTTCTTTCTCTAACAAAACCCATATAAACCCAAGTTTAACAATTTGTAGAATACTACAAAAAAGTGCAACAAATTTTCATATAAATTTCAAACTTTTTTCTCGGAAGTGTTAGAATTTTTCTGAATACACAGTTTGATAGCCCAATCAATTTTAGTCTGATAATGTGAAAGTTTCAAGTTGCTAAAGGTGACCGTTGATTTTTTAGAATTTTATTCGCCAAAGGTGTTGCGGTTTTCTGCCACATACAAATAAAATGAATTTATTCATTATATGAAAGCCAATGCGAAAAAAAAATTCTAAAAAATTAACGGTAATTCTTAGCCACTTGAAATTTGCACATTATCAGACTAAAATTGCAGGGGCTAAAAAACTGTGTACTCAAAAAAATTCTAACACTTCCGAGAAAAAAGTTTGAAATTTAGGTGAAATATTGTTGTACTTTTTTGAAGTTTTCTACAAATTGTTAAACTTGGGTATATCTGGGGTTTGTCTGAGAATGAACTAAATTTTAATTGAAAAATCTTAAAAATAAATAAATAAACATAAGTGGTACACATTATCACTTTGAAATGGCGTGCTATAGATATGACCGATACTGTACATACGTATGTCTCGATAACTACTCGGGAAAGGTGATATCCGAGATTGTGTCGAGAACTCGATTACTCGATTTCCCGGGTATCGAAATGCTCGATAATATGTGAGCAGAAATCGAAAGCCCTAATGTGTACACTAAGTATCTTAAAATTGATAACATTTTTATTTTTTATGAACTACATTTTATTTATATGGGCAAATCCAGCGATAAGTCTATATATCCTATATCTAATTTATTTATAGGCCGATTTGGCTGCTTTATATAATATATACTGGTTATGTAAGCAAAAACATTTTTGCTCTGATTTGTTTCACATTTGGCATGTTTAATTGAAACGTAGTAAGACATATATTTGCAAAAAATTTAACCGCTGGTGTCGCTGATGTCAAACACTGAAAATAAAATCTGCTTAAATATAACGAAAACTTGCGTAAATCTTACGAAATTTTTCGGCATTTTGAGCCAAGAAAGTTTTCGTTGATTGTACAAAACCGTTTTCGTACATACTACGAAAATATGAGGCATCAGATCTTTAGTACATTTTACGAATGTATTCGTACTATTAACTAAAGAATGTAGTACTATTTACTAAAGAATTTCGTGCTATTTCTTAGTTTTTTACGAAATTTTTTTAAAATGCACAAAAATAATTCTTCGTATTATCTGCGATTGTTTCGTAGAATGTGCACACTGTAAAAAACATATTACGAATTATAACACTACACTTTTATTTTGTTTTTATCGTTAATTTTAAGCATTTTTGTTTAACAAAACGTTTTGCAAAAATGCTTAACATTAATGACTAAAATATAATGAAAGTGTTGTGCTATAGTTTTAGTAATGTTTTTATAGTGTTAATAATAAAAGCAATCATACGTTCTACGAATGAAGAGAAGAATTTTCTGACTACACTGTAGTTTAGAATTAATAAAAAAGGTTATATTACCTATAATAAAACTTAAGTCTATTATTTATATGGATACGAATAGGTTCTATACGACATATTTTTTATTGCTAGATTTCATTCAATAAAGTATATTGATGCAAAGTGTTAACCCTCTAGTAGGCCAATTTTTTTATGAGTTGAAAAATTCAGGAATGGGTGATTTTAGCACGAGAAATCCAAAAATGATCCATTTCCATCTGTGGTAGTAACTTTTTCCTACAGGAAAGAAAAACCAAGACGGTCTGGAGACGGGCTCGCCGATATACTGAAAAATGTATTCCGTCTCCAAACGGTCTCGCCTGAAAATTTCAAAAAATTATTTGCAAAAAATACAATTACCAGTACGAAAAAGTGGAAAATTAATAAAAGGTTAAAGAATTCGGGGTAAAAAAATATTCTTATGCTTTTTATTCAGAGGAAATATATTATTTTAATTATTATGGAATTGGCACTTTGAGCAACAAAATTAAGTTTCAGACTTGCATGATGGTCATTTGCATTTTCTTTAGATTTCCTGTCAACAAACATGGGATAGTGGTTGGTCTGATCCAAACGAGCTTTTCCTGGGCGTAGGTAGGATTTATGTAAGTGGCTTACGGTTTCTGGTAACAGAAACAGTCGTTTTAGATCTCGTTTTTCAGGAGCTTTGTATTTACATGATATATTTTTCAGATGGTTGATATAAATAACATGTCGATGGTAGCAGTTCAAATGAATATATTGAGGGTTGGTTCAAAAGGCTGCATAGACCGAGATATTGATGGTGCTGGTAATGCCTTATGAATATCGTACGTTGGTTGTGCAATCGTGCGATCGGGTCTTCTCCAAAGGTGTTACTTTAACTGAGTCCGGCTACTTTAACAATAATAATATGCAATTGGCTTTTGAAGCTGTGACACGAATTTATATCTCTTGTTCTTATTTTGTTGAAATATCGTTCAATGTCTCTCCACTAAGTGCGAAAACTAAATCAAGATGTGGTGGTATATAGTATGGATCTGCATCGAAGTCATCAACCGTATCATCGTTTTCATCATATGCACCAGACCCCACATTTAAACCAGACACACACAAAAACTTATTACCCTGTGGTGTAGTAGCAAGCAATCGCTTTCACTCCGCAGCACCTAGGTTCAAGCCCTGATCAAAGCAACGCACCAAAAAGAATAATATATAGAAAAAAAGATTTTTTAACAGTTTTCGCACCTCGGCAGCCAATGGCAAACCTCCGAGGATATTTCTGCCACGTAAAACAGCTTCTCGTAAAAATACAATCGCTGTTCGGAGTCAGCGTAAAACTGTAGGCTCCTCCCCTTTGTGTGCCGCACGCCACTAATCGGAGGAGAAGCTCGGCCAAGCACTAACATATGTGTAAGCGCCAATCTATTATTATTATTACGGCTAACTTTTATTTTGTTTTCAAAGTCATGCAGTGCTCAACCGAAGAAACCTGTAGTTATGTGTGAAATTGGTTTCACAATTTTCACTTTCAACAAAAATTCTTGTGTACAAAACAAAAAAACGCTTAGCTTAGAGTGAAAAGTTGCTAAGTCCACTTTTAATGAAAACTCATATTTTGATATAGAAAGCAAGGGATATTCAAACAGCATCGTTTCAAAAAGAATTAAAAAGCTCATTTATCCGATCTAAGTAGTAATTATAGGGGTATAGTTAATCTAAAATAAATATAAAAACCGACTGAACCAAAAAAAATCGGATAACTAACACACTACAAGTAAACTTATAAATACCCAGTTTTTAGTTATCTGAAAACAAATTCACTTTTTTTAGCGACATTACCATGTAAAAGAGTCGGTTAAAATTAACGTAAAGTAGTCGAGGCATAGTCACACCGGGTTCAAAAATAGTGCATTTATAGTTTTCTTGAGTTCCCTACAGGGTAATTTCTTCCTTTGACATACATATTTTCAGCTTTCTATTACACAATGTTGGCATACGAACCGGCAATCCCGTCTGCAGACGGTCCAAAATGCAAACGGGGGTTTTATATATGGGCAAGCCGGTCTGTAGACGGTCTGTGTTTGAAAGCAATTTTCCCCCTTTCGGATAGTCACACAATTATAAAACTTATGTATATCAAAATACTGTGCTTTTAACTACGAAACCCACCGAATTTTTTTGTATCAAAAAATGTTTCAAAAGAAAAAATTTCTTAAATTCCGAAATTACTAAATAGCAACAAATAATTAATTTTAACTAAGTCTTTCACAATCTGCGATTCAACTGCCGATTGAAATAAAACGGATTGACATAACGGATTAAAGTTTACATCGTCGTAAAGGTACGATTTTTGTCTAAAGATCGTGCTTTTCGAATATAGAAAAAGTTTATCTTAGGTGCACTAAAAACGTGTTTAGTTAACGACCGTCTGGAGGCGGTTCAGCCTACTACAGGGTTAAACTATGAGACTAAACAAAACTAAATATAATAAGATATAAAATATGAAAGAATATAAAATATACTGGTTTTAGTTTCATAAACATTATAATATTTTTATGTAGAGGCACTTGACAGATTCGCAGCTTCATTGATGTTTGTTTCCTTGACGATTACAAATTAAACGAAAATTATAAGGCGTCTGAAAAGCAAGTTTCAGTGAAAAATCATACATGTACTTACTTTCATTAAGTAGTGCTCCTGGCTTAGGCTTGCCGTTGATAGGTAACTGATGAAATTGCCTATTTTTCAAGTCCCAAATTGCAGCGCAAGGCGCAGCGTAGGCGATGTTATAAACATTGTATGCTTAAAAGCATAGTATATCCACAGCTTTAATATTCGATTGTTTTTTTTTTATTTAGGGAGTTCACAAGTCGTGCTAGTTGTCATATTTGCTCTTTTGTACTATTTTTTTAGAACAGTTGTACAATGAAACTTGTGAGCATCCCATACTTTTTCGTGTGCTATTGTACAATATTTTAACAATTATATTTGACAAAATCAAAATTATTAAAACAGCTTTAGAAAGTTTATAATGCCCAGAAGAAGCGAGAAGCAAATTAATGGCTGCGATTTGCGAGAAGTACGCGCAGGACGCAATGATGGAAGGAAGTGAGTCGTCAAATAAGTCATTTATGAGTTTTTTAAATTTATTTGGTGCATTTTTGTTAGGCGATGAAGATGAGGAGGAAGAGATCGATGAAACTTTTAGGTTGAATATGCTTGTGTTGTTGGCAAATCGCCGAAGTGTCCATCTAGGAGTTCCGAAATCAAACAATTGGGATCTGAATGTGTTACAACCTCAAATAGGCGGTTTTCTAAAAGAAAATCAATTAGGGACTTCTCTTCCGACACTGTCCACATATGGTTTGGTTTTCCCCGGACACGCTTAGTTTTGCACTGAATTAAAAAAGATCTTTAATAAGTTAAATATGTTATAAATTAAAGATAACTTACTCCATTGCCATGAGATGACTCCATTTTTAACCGACTTCCAAAAAA
>NW_023458558.1:74139689-74141478 GCF_013731165.1 Rhagoletis pomonella
TCTTGTGGATTGGGCAGAGCACACTTAAATTCCAGTCGTCGGGCATATATTTAGGCGCAATATTTAACTTCTTCTGGCGGGCGACATCTGGAGTCTTTTAATTGTATCTCCTTGATATGATGCCTACAACGAGGTTCATATCTAGACTAGGAATAGCTTTACTACACTACCGCCGCGGCGCGCCGGCAGCTATAACAATTTTATAGTGGTTTTACGTTCTTTGGCAAATTACGCTCTGTTAGCCATAAATCTTACTATTTTTTGACCGCCTTTGAATCAAGACCCCTGGACCATATGGAGAATTCATTTACATTTTAAATTGCATTATCATCGTGATTGGAACTATGCTGAAAATTTCAAGTCTCTAACTTGTCGATTTGCGCGGGATGACCAAGTTAAATAAAAGCTTATAAAAATTAACGGGATTTTTAAGCAGTTTGAAACTTAATGGGCTACAAAACTGCACACCAAAATTTGTATAAAGATTCTGATTAAAAAGTTTGAAATTTTGGTGAACTTTGGCAGAATTTTTATAATTTTGGTAAAAAGTTTGAAAGATTAATGTTGTAAAGGGTGTTTGTTGTATAACCGGCTAGACTTCTATAAAAGAAAATAATAAATATCAACAACAGGATGTACATGTATTTAGGATAATAGCTGAAATTTTAAATTACTTATGCGTTCACATCTGTGCCTAAAGCTTCCCGCAACTTCACTTAAACTTTTAGTTATGAGCGCAGTTGTATCCATAATTTTGAAAGTGGTCTAAGTCACATAACACCTTTGTGCCTAAATGATAATTTACTTGTATCTGAAGGCGTCGGTTATTCGTTTAACTTCATTAGCCAAAATTCAAAGGTTATCTCATGATTTTGTGAGGATAGAACGTTTTACATATGCATTCGGTTACAAGTAACCGGTCATTTTAGCACAAAAGATATGATGTAACTTAGGCCACTTTCAAAATTATGGGCACAGTTTAATGCGGCGTTGAGGTGTATTTTTTTAAATCACTGATCTATTATGAAGCCTGGGTCGGAGCTGGCTTTAGGGAGGGGAAATCGTGTAGCTTTCATAGAAAATCATAAAACACTATTATTTAATGTTTGCTTTACAAACTGATACTTCTATTAGTTCATGGGATCTATATATGTGACCTGGTCTACGGAAAGGGGGCTTAGGTGTCAATAAATCAATTTTCACTTTTTGGTTGATTCGGATGGAAGATGAGATGCTTTTTCACGTGGTGAAAAGCAGAAAATCCTAACTTGCTTAGAAGTTTACTAAAAATGTAGAGAAAGAAGAGTAAAAATACGACAAAATATATTTATTTTTAAATGTTCCACACTAGCAACTTACACGATGAACTATAATAATATTCCAACCAACAACAACACTTACTGGACCAACGACAACACTTACTGGACCAACAACAACACTTACTGGACGTCCGGCGCGGAGAACAATTAACGAGATAATGAGAAACTGACGAAACGAGTTGCTTACTTTTAACAGCTTTTTCACAGAAAACTAGTTTTCGCACTTAAGCTCCCTTTTCGTAGACCAGGTCACATATATAAAAAGAAGTTACATTTCCTTGGTAATCTTATAACTCAAGAACCGCCGAACCGATTCCCACGGTTTTGCATTCGTTGGAAAGGGCTCGGGCTCCGTGAGGTTTGTAGCAAAGAAAATTTTTAAAAAATAACTAGGGTCTCGAGATATAGACCAAAACGTGGACTTGGGTAACCTTGGGTGTATTTGTTCAATATGGGTATCAAATGAAAGC
>NW_023458558.1:74141578-74147823 GCF_013731165.1 Rhagoletis pomonella
TCCAATTTACCACAAATAGACTACATGGTCCAACGATTTTTGCAGGGCTATTGTCACTTCACTTTCCAATGGTGCTGATTGCTGCAAGAATTATTTAGCGATTTAGAGCATAATCAACACAATATATGCACATAAATATGTATTATTTCACAGATCTCAGGGTCAGCTTAGAATTACGTCACCAAAATTATATAAAATTTAAGTAGGAATTATTTTTATTTATAACGTAAAAGCGCTATCTGACCCAATCTCATAAGTATATTTCCCCTAAAGTTAACCCATTTTATTTAATTTGTCTCTCGTGAAAGTATATATTTTACTTAAAATTTTCAGATATGTACATATATTTTAAATTTTTGCTTTAATTTTTGTATCCTTTTAATATTTAATTAGATACCTTAAGATTAAAATAAACTTAAAACGAAACAGCACAGCAACCATTTTCTGTTCATCTTGAGAACACAAAACCCTCTTTTGTTAAAATTCGGCGCTGCACAAAATCCTGGCTTTTATATTTTCCAACAAAATACCACTTCGCAACCCTGGAATTTCACGAAGCGTTTCATTCGGGTCGTAGTTTTGCTACTTCGGGCCATTCGGTGTTGTATGCCATATTGGCTGCCATATTGTTCACACTGTCATCGCCATATTGAACACCCTGTCAACTATCTATCAACCCTAAGATATCTCACTTGTATTCTTCCACAATGCACAAAAATCATGCAAAATCATGTCATTCAAGCAAAGTAAACTAACGTCCGTTATATAGAATACTCCTTTTTTCAATCGTTCGTTATTTAGAGGAAACTGCATTTAAAAAAGGCATTCGTTATTTGGAGCGTTCGTTATATACTAGGGCTGTGCGATTAATTGATTATTCAAAATTTTAATTAATCATAAAGTAAATAACTCAATTATTCGATTAATCGGAAATTATGATTACTCAAAAGTTCAGTTACTCGAGTAATCAAGATTTTGATTAACCAAAAACAAAAATATTTGAGTAATTTGCTTTATGATTAATCAACATTATGAATAAAATGAGTAATCAACATTTCAAAGTACTCTTTACATACATACATATAAAGCAGTTGAAGTTCCTTGATACTTTGAAAAAAACGTATCTGTTTTCAAAAATTAAAATGAAATACATACATACATACATATTTTTTTCATATACAGAATATAAAAAAGAAAATAAGCATTTTCCAAAGCAACCTCTTTTAACGAGCAAAATTAATTTTTTTTTGAGTAATCATATTTCAAGTAACTCGATTAATCATCGTTTTGAGTAATCAAAATCTTGATTACTCGAGTAATTGATTAACCGAATAACTGATTAACCAACTTGCTCGAGTAATCGAATAATCGCACAGCCCTATTATATACGCATTCGTTATACTGGACGACCACTGTTCATATTAACAAAAGCCAACAACCACATGACCAAGTTTAAATGCAATAGCTCCGCTTGTTGGTAGTTGGCTTCACAAATGTAAAAGTGGAAAAAAGCATGAATAATTTACAAGGCGAACTTGCACGGTGCGTAGGCAACTGACTGAGTCAGCTGGGGTCGTTGGATCGAATCCCACTGAAAGAAATATGATGAGGAAATGTGGTTATTTCCGAAATAGCTACCACTACTAGCCATGAACCAAAAATACAAGATCAATTAATCGGAGAAGCAAGAAAAAAGTATATTTTTGAGCGTTTTTGACATTTGTCAAACAGACAAACAAACGAAACAAACAAAGTAAACAAATGAAGTGCTGTGATTGAGTGCGATGATTATTGGTATTTATTATAAAATATACCAAGTAAAATTAGATGAAAATTAACAAAAAGTGTTCAAAAAGTATGGTTTTAATGACAGAAAGTGTTTCGCAAGGCTCGCAGCACCAGCACGGATCGATTTTTCAATGAGGAAAAATCAATGCCGTCGACTCTTATTATTTGTATTTATTATATAAGTAACAAGTAAAATTGGATGAAAATTAACAAAAAATGTTCAGAAAGCATGGTTTTAATGGTAGAAAGTGGTTTGCAAGCTCGGGCTGTTGCTGCGAGCTCGATTCTTCAATGCGGAAAAATCATTGCCGTCGACTCTAGCACCATCTCATCGAGCATTAACAGCACTGGCACCAATGATCCAAAATAAGGAATTGGCACGCAAACCTACACCTCAATATGTCTGTGCCGACATGTTTATTTACCATCATAGTGGATTCGCAGATGAGCATTTTATTAAGCTAGCGCGAATTATTTAAGCTGTGCGGTCGGATGCAATGACATTAAATATGGTGTGTGGGGTTTAGTACCGCTCACAACTATTTCGGGCTATTCCGTCCAAATGGGTGGCCCGATCCAAAAAAAAATTTCACACACTTGTAGTCAAGGGTCCACGCAATATTTTAACACTCACTTTTGTAAATTTTGGTTACTAATTTATTTACAAATTGGGTTTGAAATATGCCCTTTTTTGTAAAATTCGGAAATTAGCGTACATTTATCACTCTTATTCTGCTTAAATTAGCCACTTTACCAATATATTTTTGTATTCCCCTTCACTTTACACTTTACTTGATTTGTTATAACTTGCTTTACGACTTTAATATTAACCAATTCATCACAATTCATTAAATAAAAACACCTTCAAAATCACGCGTCTGACTTTGGTTGCATATGCAAATTAAATGGCGGAGTTCAGCTGTCAAACTCCAAAATATGCAAAAGAATGAGAGACAAAAGAAGATAGGATATAACCCAGTAAGCATTAAAAATATACAAAGGTGTTCTCTGCAAAATGTGTTCAGCTCCTTTTCTTCGCAAAACAGAAAGGAGAATTCTACTGCCTGAGGGTTATAATCCCTAAGTGCGGCCGAAGGCCGCCTACGCAGAAAGGTGTTCTCTGCAAAAGGTGTTCAGCCCCCCTTCTTTGGCAAAACAGAAAGGAGAATTCTACTGCCTGAGGGTTATAATCCCTAAGTGCGGCCGAAGGCCGCTTACGTAGAAAGGAATTCTACGCAAAAATACATTTGTTAAAAAGAACATTTTTTTTTATAAAAACTTTTTTTTTCTATTTTTAATTAACTTTTTATTCTTTATTCAAAATCCCCCCATATCTAATTTGGCATAATTTCTTTTATTAAAAAATCCCACGGTTTCTGTTAGTTGGGTCATATTCCACTTTAAACTGCTCAGTTTGCCTAAGAAAAATCCGTTTTTCCACCTTTTTCAAACGGTTCCCTAGGTGCCTGTGGCAGGAGTCCAAGGGAGGGGTTCCCCTTTTTAGAAAGCGGCCACTGTCTCCTTTCTATTGGGGGTGTTTTAGGGGCCCCGCCCCCTCCCCCTCCGCCCCCCACCCAAAAAACGGTGTGAGTGGTACTAAACATTTCCCAATATGGTGGATAAATGGGAAGGGAGCTCACATAAACTGTTTTAGTGCAATGTTTGGAACCAAAGAGTGATTCCATAGTTTTTTAATTATCTCGCATCGATGCCTCCTCATTTCTCAAGATCGTTGCTTTACAAATGTATCCATTGTTATAGCTGTACGCTCGTCTCACCTACGACATCGCCCTACCACATCATTCGCCTTCTGGAATTCTTCATCGAATCCGTTTAGCACATCTGATTGCCGAAACGATTGCTTTATTGGGCGCAAGTAAACACATCGCTCCTCCACGATACGTTCCAGCTGCAGAAAGAAACAAACTGCCAGAAATGTCATCTCGAAGAATTCGAACTCATCATAAGCCCACTGTAGTGCATCCAGCTCAGCTAATTAACTTTAATTGATATCTGCCAAATAAATTAAACTATTTTTTATGTTTGTATACTATGTACCTTGATCCGAAATTTGCCTATAAGAGTTGGAAAAAGAGTGATAACGCAATTTTCGTTGATTATTTTTTTTTATTTTAAAATGTTTACTCTTTATTTTCATTATTCATTAAATTCATTTTAAATGCAAGCTTCATGCTCTGTTCAATCTTGGTTTATTTCATTTTAACTATTTTTATTTTATTAAAAACTAATTTTAATTAATTAAATGACTGAATACATTTTGTTGTTGTAGTCACAACTCGCCTACAAGAATTGTGTGATGGAAACTAACACATTCTCATTTATCTTACTTCATGGTTTAAGTACAAATTCTACTAGATTTAACTGTACGTACCGTGTTTGGTGGTTTCCTTACCAATATGATATTACAATTGCTTCTAACTTAAATTGCTTCTCACTAAAACAGCTTTTTTCCTACATTGCTTCTAACTAAAATTGCTTCTTTCCTAAAATTGCTTCTGAAATGTTTTAAATGAGAGTGAGTTAGTTTGTAAATTCTTCCAACTTACTCTACGTTATTATTTTTCGGTATTTTCGTTTCCGAGATTTCGCGCTGTCAGAAAGAGCTTTGTTTAAAGTTCTTATCCTGAAGAACATACGTGCACGGAAGAATAATTTCTTAACTTTTGCATCGCACCCAATATGCTCGGACCTCTTCATGTGCTCTTCAAGGAAATTGGCCATTATATTCAACCCGTCACCGTTGATCTCGTCGAATACTCTCTGTAGTTGCTGCATATGCGCCATCATTTCACGCGTGGGTTTGGACAGACCGCCTTCAGTAAGGTGGTTTACCCAGGTGTAGCTGTCATCCACTTCCTCTACTCGAATACCTGGGACTGAATTATGCAGGCGATGGCATATATACCCTGCATGGTTTTCGAGGCCGTCTGTCTCAAGGCATTCCAACTCCTGCTGCTCTTCGTCGTCCAATTGGCTGCTGTCCATATCTGGCCTGAGCGCAATTTTATTTAAAATTATGCCTAAATAAGGAGTTATAATGCATCTATAAAACTAGACCATCTTATTCCTATGCAATTCTTTGCATTGAATCCAAATTATCTGTTAGAGAGTTTATTTGCATTGAATCCAAATTACCTGTTAGAGAGTTGCTTTCCAGTTCAAGGTCTGGAGTATCGTCTACGGAGGTGTTTGCGCTGTCTGATAACACGCCCTCGTTGAAACCAAGAATATAAGATCGCAGGCGATACTTAAACTGTTGACGATCAGGATGGTCGTTCAAGACTCCCTGTGAACGAACAACACCGAAAAAGTTTTCCAGTACGTCCTGGTTCAACCTATACGTTAAAATATATTTCAGGCCGAACCTACTCTTAATGTCCTCGTACAGCAGCTTTAACGCTAAATTTGACTGAACGATTCCTGTTAAGTAAATTCGGATTATATAAAAAACTACTTATATAAGTTGCTTGGTGTATGATTTTTAAATTACCTTTTTGAAAAGGTAACATACTCATTTTGTTTTTTACCCGCATTTCCTTCATCATTTCTGTCATTTGGTTGAGTATTCCGTCCTGAACCTCAAGAGCTAGTCCATAGGTTTGGACACGTTTCCTTGCGTCTGCATACGGAACTCTAACGTTCATAACGTCGACCCAATCGTTTGCCTGAAAAATTAGAATATTATTCCGTAAATATGTATGATAGTCGTTATCAAAACTTAATTACCAATTTAAATATGGTATGACACTCCTCCCAATTATGTCCACCGAGGTAGCCAAGGCTAGCAGCTCGTGTAATGGCTTGCGCAACGGTGTGGGAGAAAAGTTTCGTCACCATTTTTACTTTTTGCCTCTGAGGGCCAACGACAGTGAGGTGGGCCATACTTATTTTATGCGTTATAGCTAATTCAGCTGCAGTGCACGAGAGCAACTCAACGATAGTGTCTTTTTTAACTTCTTTACCTTTTATGAGTAAACCACTATCAATATAGTGGTAGCGCAGGAGTTTCATTAGATGAGGTGCATCTGCAAATACATATATGCGGACGTCATCGTAAATGAACCTAAAAATTTAGAATTTTTATTTACTAATATAAAGATGAAGGATTCCATTATTACTCACCACGGAGTGTCGATTTGTACACCAAGCTCATTAAATAGTGCCCTGTTTGATCCGCCTAGGTAGCTTACTACAGCCGCAATATGATATCCGCATGCTTTCACGGAGCTTATGATGCTGTGCAGTATGTCCACTGTCATTCTACTATCAAAATCGTAGAAGACCGGCTGCTTCCATTTATAAACCAAACCTATACAAAATTTTAGTTTTAGTACCATTTTCTTAAGTAGGTTTTAAAATTTATCTGCCATTTCAACACGTTTTGTTCTGAAAAAATGTGTTTAAGGGCAGGCAAATTTTAAAACCTACATAAGAAA
>NW_023458558.1:74147923-74151873 GCF_013731165.1 Rhagoletis pomonella
ATAATACTAATAAAATATAATTACTCAATTACCTGAAGCTTGAAGGAAATCTTTTGCTACACTGATGCGGTGAGCGTATAAGCATTATAATATCGATGAGTTCATCAAAACCGTGAAATCAACGAGAACCTTGATCAGCTGCAGTAATAACGCACCCACTACTAGACTTTGCACATTCAGATTATCGATGACATGGAATCCCACTTCAGACGTAGTGGTTTGTCAAAGATTGGACACGGGCGTTTTATATTGCGGATCACCTGGAAGTAGATATTTTAACATTAATAGAAAAGTTATGAATTTTCAACCGACTACAAATTTCATGGTTTAAGTACAAATTCTACTAGATTTAACTGTACGTACCGTGTTTGGTGGTTTCCTTACCAATATGATATTACAATTGCTTCTAACTAAAATTGCTTCTCACTAAAATTGCTTCTCACTAAAATTGCTTCTCACTAAAATTGCTTATTTCCTAAAATTGCTTCTGAAATGTTTTAAATGAGAGTGAGTTAGTTTGTAAATTCTTCCAACTTACTCTACGTTATTATTTTTCGGTATTTTCGTTTCCGAGATTTCGCGCTGTCAGAAAGAGCTTTGTTTAAAGTTCTTATCCTGAAGAACATACGTGCACGGAAGAATAATTTCTTAACTTTTGCATCGCACCCAATATGCTCGGACCTCTTCATGTGCTCTTCAAGGAAATTGGCCATTATATTCAACCCGTCACCGTTGATCTCGTCGAATACTCTCTGTAGTTGCTGCATATGCGCCATCATTTCACGCGTGGGTTTGGACAGACCGCCTTCAGTAAGGTGGTTTACCCAGGTGTAGCTGTAATCCACTTCCTCTACTCGAATACCTGGGACTGAATTATGCAGGCGATGGCATATATACCCTGCAAGGTTTTCGAGGCCGTCTGTCTCAAGGCATTCCAACTCCTGCTGCTCTTCGTCGTCCAATTGGCTGCTGTCCATATCTGGCCTGAGCGCAATTTTATTTAAAATTATGCCTAAATAAGGAGTTATAATGCATCTATAAAACTAGACCATCTTATTCCTATGCAATTCTTTGCATTGAATCCAAATTATCTATTACAGAGTTTATTTGCATTGAATCCAAATTACCTGTTAGAGAGTTGCTTTCCAGTTCAAGGTCTGGAGTATCGTCTACGGAGGTGTTTGCGCTGTCTGATAACACGCCCTCGTTGAAGCCAAGAATATAAGACCGCAGGCGATACTTAAACTGTTGACGATCAGGATGGTCGTTCAAGCCTCCCTTGGAACGAACAACACCGAAAAAGTTTTCCAGTACGTCCTGGTTCAACCTATACGTTAAAATATATTTCAGGCCGAACCTACTCTTAATGTCCTCGTACAGCAGCTTTAACGCTAAATTTGACTGAACTATTCCTGTTAAGTAAATTCCGATTATATAAAAAACTACTTATATAAGTTGCTTGGTGTATGATTTTTAAATTACCTTTTTGAAAAGGTAACATACTCATTTTGTTTTTTACCCGCATTTCCTTCATCATTGCTGTCATTTGGTTGAGTATTCCGTCCTGAACCTCAAGAGCTAGTCCATAGGCTTGGACACGTTTCCTTGCGTCTGCATACGGAGCTCTAACGTTCATAACGTCGAACCAATCGTTTGGCTGAAAAATTAGAATATTATTCCGTAAATATGTATGATAGTCGTTATCAAAACTTAATTACCAATTTAAATATGGTATGACACTCCTCCCAATTATGTCCACCGAGGTAGCCAAGGCTAGCAGCTCGTGTAATGGCTTGCGCAACGGTGTGGGAGAAAAGTTTCGTCGCCATTTTTACTTTTTGCCTCTGAGAGCCAACGACAGTGAGGTGGGCCATACTTATTTTATGCGTTATAGATAATTCAGCTGCAGTGCACGAGAGCAACTCAACGATAGTGTCTTTTTTAACTTCTTTACCTTTTATGAGTAAACCACTATCAATATAGTGGTTGCGCAGGAGTTTCATTAGATGAGGTGCATCTGCAAATACATATATGCGGACGTCATCATAAATGAACCTAAAAATTTAGAATTTTTATTTACTAATATAAAGATGAAGGATTCCATTATTACTCACCACGGAGTGTCGATTTGTACACCAAGCTCATTAAATAGTGCCCTGTTTGATCCGCCTAGGTCGCTTACTACAGCCGCAATAGGATATCCGCATGCTTTCACGGAGCTTATGATGTCGTGCAGTATTTCCACTGTCATTCTACAATCAAAATCGTAGAAGACCGGCTGCTTCCATTTAGAAACCAAACCTATACAAAATTTTAGTTTTAGTGCCATTTTATTAAGTAGGTTTTAAAATTTATCTGCCATTTCAACACGTTTTGTTCTGAAAAAATGTGTTTAAGGGCAGGTAAATTTTAAAACCTACATAAGAAAATGGCACTTAGAAGAATATTTTAATATGTTGCATAAATAAAAATATACCTCGCAGCATAGCTACTTGCACATAATCTACTGGAGCATACGTAGTGTCAGAACATTTATCATAACAATATGCTTTCCGAATCTTCATTTCGTCGAAGCTGAGTACGCATATTTTTTGCACGACATCCAGCTGAGATGCAGCCGATAAAATTTTCATTACAGGCCCGATGATACCTGTGGTTATGTCGAGCTTCTTCGCCCACCATTGCAGCGTGCTCACTGCAGGTAACGGAAAACCCTTCTTTTTTAACACTCTGTACATTTTTGCGCTCGTGGAGTAGAGGGTTATCGAGCGTGATATGTCTTCTTCGGCCCACTTGATACGCTTGCTACCACGTTTTATTTTTTTTATTTGGCTAGGAGTGAATATTGCAGAGAGTTTTTCGTCCATATTTTTTTGCTCAAACTCAGCACCTCGAATGCGCTCTTGTAGGGCAGATATGGTCTTTTGCAATTTTTTTTCATTCTCCCGTAAAACGACATTCTCGCGTGTTACTGACTCACTTCGGAAATGGAAATAAATTATTGAACGTATACTAATTTTACCTACATTCTCCTCACAGTTGCAGCTTCAATGCACTATTATCCTCCAACCTCTTTTTAGCGCAGTTTTGTAGCCGAACATTTTCACAGTCTATCGCTGACTGGGGACAAAAGAATTATTTTACTTGCGTTATCAATATCACTGCTTTATATATACTCACATTTTTTGCTCCAGCTTCCTTTGTGCCTCTTCTGCATCACGTTTAAGAGCGCTTCTAAAAATATATAATCGTTTTAAGTAATTATATATGTGCCAGGTTTAAAAGTACGTACATATTTACTTACATTTTTCGTTCCAATAGCGTTTTAGTGCTGCGACTTGCTCTGTTGTCGACTTCAACCAACGGCGCTCTTTCCGACACAAACGCATTTTCCTGGTCCTCAGTTGCTTCGATTCTTTTGGCAGCTTCCAGCAACAAGTTGAGTTTGTTGGAGCGGTTTCCGTTGTCGACAGCAACTTCAACCAACGGCACTCTTTCCAGCGCCACAACATTTCTCTGCTCCTCAGTTGCTTCGATTGTCTTTGCAGCTTCCACCAAGAGGTTTAATTTGTTGAAGCTGCCTTTGCGTAGGCTTGGCACAGCCCCCTTTTTAAGTATGAGGTGTTTCACTAGTCCTGAATTCAGCCCAGTTATTCGGACATCTTTTTAAACAAAGTGGTAACTTACCCATTGAACCTTTAAAAGGTTGACAAAATCTTCGGGGAGGAAGTGGTCGCTGCAAATTTTTGCATGTTGGCCAACGTTCTGACCACAAAAGTTTACCCACTTTTCACGCAGACTTACGTCTCTTGGGAGACTAAACAAACGCACGGACTTGTCCCTTTCGTATGAGTTGTTGCACCCAATCACAAAGCACTTCATTTTATTTCATAAATTTGTATCAAATTAAAATTAAATTGTTCACAAAACACGTCGAATCGCTAAAAAAA
>NW_023458558.1:74151973-74154619 GCF_013731165.1 Rhagoletis pomonella
CGTTGAAGCCAAGAATATAAGACCGCAGGCGATACTTAAACTGTTGACGATCAGGATGGTCGTTCAAGCCTCCCTTGGAACGAACAACACCGAAAAAGTTTTCCAGTACGTCCTGGTTCAACCTATACGTTAAAATATATTTCAGGCCGAACCTACTCTTAATGTCCTCGTACAGCAGCTTTAACGCTAAATTTGACTGAACTATTCCTGTTAAGTAAATTCGGATTATATAAAAAACTACTTATATAAGTTGCTTGGTGTATGATTTTTAAATTACCTTTTTGAAAAGGTAACATACTCATTTTGTTTTTTACCCGCATTTCCTTCATCATTTCTGTCATTTGGTTGAGTATTCCGTCCTGAACCTCAAGAGCTAGTCCATAGGCTTGGACACGCTTCCTTGCGTCTGCATACGGAACTCTAACGTTCATAACGTCGAACCAATCGTTTGCCTGAAAAATTAGAATATTATTCCGTAAATATGTATGATAGTCGTTATCAAAACTTAATTACCAATTTAAATATGGTATGACACTCCTCCCAATTATGTCCACCGAGGTAGCCAAGGCTAGCAGCTCGTGTAATGGCTTGCGCAACGGTGTGGGAGAAAAGTTTCGTCGCCATTTTTACTTTTTGCCTCTGAGGGCCAACGACAGTGAGGTGGGCCATACTTATTTTATGCGTTATAGATAATTCAGCTGCAGTGCACGAGAGCAACTCAACGATAGTGTCTTTTTTAACTTCTTTACCTTTTATGAGTAAACCACTATCAATATAGTGGTTGCGCAGGAGTTTCATTAGATGAGGTGCATCTGCAAATACATATATGCGGACGTCATCGTAAATGAATCTAAAAATTTAGAATTTTTATTTACTAATATATAGATGAAGGATTCCATTATTACTCACCACGGAGTGTCGATTTGTACACCAAGCTCATTAAATAGTGCCCTGTTTGATCCGCCTAGGTCGCTTACTACAGCCGCAATATGATATCCGCATGCTTTCACGGAGCTTATGATGCTGTGCAGTATTTCCACTGTCATTCTACAATCAAAATCGTAGAAGACCGGCTGCTTCCATTTAGAAACCAAACCTATACAAAATTTTAGTTTTAGTGCCATTTTCTTAAGTAGGTTTAATTTAATATGTTGCATAAATAAAAATATACCTCGCAGCATAGCTACTAGCACATAATCTACTGGAGCATACGTAGTGTCAGAACATTTATCATAACAATATGCTTTCCGAATCTTCATTTCGTCGAAGCTGAGTACGCATATTTTTTGCACGACATCCAGCTGAGATGCAGCCGACAAAATTTTCATTACAGGCCCGATGATACCTGTGGTTATGTCGAGCTTCTTTGCCCACCATTGCAGCGTGCTCACTGCAGGTAACGGAAAACCCTTCTTTTTTAACACTCTGTACATTTTTGCGCTCGTGGAGTAGAGGGTTATCGAGCGTGATATATCTTCTTCGGCCCACTTGATACGCTTGCTACCACGTTTTATTTTTTTATTTGGCCAGGAGTGAATATTGCAGAGAGTTTTTCGTCCATATTTTTTTGCTCAAACTCAGCACCTCGAATGCGCTCTTGTAGGGCAGATATGGTCTTTTGCAATTTTTTTTCATTCTCCCGTAAAACGACATTCTCGCGTGTTACTGACTCACTTCGGAAATGGAAATAAATTATTGAACGTATACTAATTTTACCTACATTCTCCTCACAGTTGCAGCTTCAATGCACTATTATCCTCCAACCTCTTTTTAGCGCAGGTTTGTAGCCGAACATTTTCACAGTCTATCGCTTGACTGGGGACAAAAGAATTATTTTACTTGCGTTATCAATATCACTGCTTTATATATACTCACATTTTTTGCTCCAGCTTCCTTTGTGCCTCTTCTGCATCACGTTTAAGAGCGCTTCTAAAAATATATAATCGTTTTAAGTAATTATATATGTGCCAGGTTTAAAAGTACGTACATATTTACTTACATTTTTCGTTCCAATAGCGTTTTAGTGCTGCGACTTGCTCTGTTGTCGACTTCAACCAACGGCGCTCTTTCCGACACAAACGCATTTTCCTGGTCCTGAGTTGCTTCGATTCTTTTGGCAGCTTCCAGCAACAAGTTGAGTTTGTTGGAGCGGTTTCCGTTGTCGACAGCAACTTCAACCAACGGCACTCTTTCCAGCGCAACCACATTTCTCTGCTCCTCAGTTGCTTCGATTGTCTTTGCAGCTTCCACCAAGAGGTTTAGTTTGTTGAAGCTGCCTTTGCGTAGGCTTGGCACAGCCCCCTTTTTAAGTATGAGGTGTTTCACTAGTCCTGAATTCAGCCCAGTTATTCGGACATCTTTTTAAACAAAGTGGTAACTTACCCATTTGAACCTTTAAAAGGTTGACAAAATCTTCGGGGAGGAAGTGGTCGCTGCAAATTTTTGCATGTTGGCCAACGTTCTGACCACAAAAGTTTACCCACTTTTCACGCAGACTTACGTCTCTTGGGAGACTAAACAAACGCACGGACTTGTCCCTTTCGTATGAGTTGTTGCACCCAATCACAAAGCACTTCATTTTATTTCATAAATTTGTATTAAATTAAAATTAAATTGTTCACAAAACACGTCGAATCGCTAAAAAAA
>NW_023458558.1:74154719-74156031 GCF_013731165.1 Rhagoletis pomonella
TAAGCTATTGTAAAAAGGGGTGTGGCATCTCCCATACAAACCGAATTTTTCATATTGCATATCTCTGGAAATTTTTTGGTAGAGTTCTGGAACTTTGTATGGAGATGTACGAAATATATCGCATACTCTTGGAGAAAAATTGGAACTATTGGAAAAGGGGGCGTGGCACCTTCCATACAAACCGAATTTTTCATACTGCCTATCTTTGGAAGTGTTCATGGTAGAGTTCTGGAACTTGGTATGGAGATATACGAAATCAATCGCATACTCATGAAGAAAGAGGGCAGCTGTTGGAAAGGGGGGCGTAGCACCTCCCATATAAATCGAATTTGTATACTGAATATCTCTGAAAGTATGCATGGTACAGTACTGGAACTTCATGTGGAGATATGTATGTAGTTGAAATCAAGCCCATACTCATGGAGAAAATTTGGGCTATTTGAAAAGGGGGTGTGAGGCCTACAAACGTACCGGCCTTTAGCTATCTTTGAATGTATTTTCAAATTCTTCTGTAGGTGTGTTTGTTAGTGAAATCCTCCTAAATGGTTGTACGGATTTTAACGAAACTTTTTGTGTGTTTGAGTGGGTCTCTGGATGGTTTAGTTTCACAATTTAATCCGACAGTTGGCGCTGTATTTGAGTTATTACTAAAAGTCTTATTTATGATCCGATTTGGCTAATGTTAAATATGTTAAATATGTTAAATATGTATGCAATACTATTGCAAAAACGTGCTGCCAAGTGGTGCTGAAGTCGAGCTATTACTAAAAATAGCCAAGTGAGAAAAGAGGCAGTGAAGGTCAGATTAAATCGACCTGTTGCACCATTGGGTATATCGAACGCTCCTGCGTTGCGATTGGCCTAATGGATGTGATTTTCAAATATTATTATGCGTTCAAACTTTTAAGGTATTTCGTCTGAAATAAGTATATGTATATTGCATTTCTGTAGAACAATGATTCGCACCCATTTTGAAATTGCCACCAACTATACTGTAAAGCTTCTAGGACATTCACTATAGAACCGGGTTGTTGCCGCCAGGGAGTGAAGAGGAAAAAATTTATTTCGCTTTGCGAATAACCGTGCTATAAAATGCCGCACAACTGGAGAATTTCAAGAACTTCTTCACGGATATAACACTTTCCTTAGGTTATTTAAAGCGGCAAATGACCACCAAACCATAATCTTAGCAGACGAATGTGCCTATGAAAATTGTAAACGTGAATTGTTGGTGAAAATCTTGGACCAAAAAGTTTCAATAAAATATATAAAAATTTTGGGCGGGACGAAGTTCGCCGGGTCTGCTAGTATA
>NW_023458558.1:74156041-74159251 GCF_013731165.1 Rhagoletis pomonella
GCGTGAGTACTAGGTACTCATGAAGTTTGATGTGTATACATATGCGAACGGCAAAGCATAAAAGTACGTTTACATATAAATATAATCTCAATCAAAACTCGTTAGCTGTCAAATTGGTTGTGCTTGTTATTCACACAACTCGAGGAAAAGTTCAACTTCTTCTCTGTGCCACCGTAGCCACTTTTTTTGCAATACATATTAGGCCATTTAAATATTTTTTTATAAATACCTTTACAAACCTATTTTCCTTACTAGCGTCAATTTTTGTTTACTTTAACATTAGACATTCCTCCTCTTCTTCGCAAATATAATCGATAAAACTGGGTTGGACACCAAAAAGTTATCGGTTTAATCTGAGATATTTTTAATTATAATTTTGCATGGCTAATCTCTTTTTCTAATAACAGATTTGGGAGTCAAGCTCGAAAATTAAGATAATATTTTTATATATAAAGGCGATTCAGTTACACACATACAAATGTAGGTTAGAGTAGAAATTAAACATTAATTTCACTTAATTTTATTCATTTTGCTGATTTAATTTTTTTATTCATTTTCATTTTTAATTCTTTTAATACATGACATTATCGGCATGATTGATAAAATATACTTGTACATATATACTTGTGACTCAAGGGCGTTAAAATATCTTGGAAACACCGCATATAGGTAAATTTTCAAGTTTTATGCGGCAAAAAATATTTTATTCCCTCTATCTACTCAAAATTGTTTATCAAATGTAAAATTGAAATTATTTGTATTACAGATAGGGTACATTAATAAAATATATATATTAGCCAATAATTTGCTATTTAAATATATTGACTACCTTTATTTATAAAATGTGTACACTATCATTGGTTAATTAGTTTTCGCTTTCAGAATCTTCGCTGGCCTCAAACTATTCCTTTGTCACATCTTTGACAACGGATTTAGAGGGTAACAGCAGCTTTATTGTGTCTGGGGAAAACGATTTGATATTTTTTCTTTTTTTGGTCAAGCGAACACAGGGTGCTTATAATGAAAATAAAAATTTTATGCTGAAGTACACATGCTAAGCCCTTCGAAATTTTGTGCGGGATATGCGTTACAGCTTCGCAAATTTTACCCCTACCGAAACCAAAGATGTATACACATCAAAAAAAAAATACGTTCTTCAGTTCTGGAGGGTGGCAGAAGGAAAAATCTGAAGTGTTGATTTTCCTACGTATTTTGGGACCACCCCAATGTACATGTATTCTATTTATGGTGGGCGGCAGCCGAAGCGAAGTGGTTAGGGTGTGCATAATATCACTCGTTGGACCCAGATTTAATGTGTGAACCAGGCAACATCCAACAAGTTTTTGAAGTGAAAACTTCTTTAGCGCCATTGATGGTTTGAAACACGATGAGTCGAGAACGTAGCCACATGTAAGAGTGGTGTATATGATTTAGTGCACGGACTGCCAAAAAATTAATAGTGGTAGATTTTACATACAAAAAGTAGTAGAAGTTGGTAGATATTTTTAAAAGAAACGTTTCGAGGAGGGTTGCCCCCTCTTTGAAAAATTTGATTTAATTAAATTGATGAATTAAATGAAATTCATATCTGTACTTATAATAAAATTGTAAAGAAAAATTAATATAGGGGGTCTTTATTAGAGCTACAGAGGCCAAATCAACAATTTTTAGAATTTTTGTCTGTCTGTATATTTGTACGCACATCACTCGAAAACTAATGCATGGAATCGAATTCAGTTTTCACCGATGTATCACTAGAGGTCCAACTTAAAATATAGAAGAAAAAATTTAGACAGTTGCCACCTGTTTGAAAATTTCAGTTAAATAAATTGATACAATAAAGTAAATATTGCAATGTGGCTGTCAAAAGAACTAGGTTTACAAATGCTTAATTTGAAAATATTTGTGTAGAAGGTTGCCATCTCTTTGAAAACTTTTATTTAATCTAATTGATAACATAAACTAAATATTGCAATATTGGCAGAAAACTAAAAGGTTGGAAAATTTTACTGCCGAAAATATTTTTAGGGGGGTTTCCTTCTTCTTCTTCTTTATTGGCGCTGTAACCGCCTAAGCGATTTTGGTCGAGTCCAAAACAGCCCGCCAGTCATTTCTCTTCTGTGCTAACTGACGCCAATTGGAAATGCCAAGTGAAGCCAAGTCCTTCTCCACCTGGTTTTTCCAACGCAGAGGAGGCCTTCCTCTTCCTCTATTACCAGCATCGCGGCCCGGGTTGAATATTTTCAGAGCAGGAGCGTTTGTGTCCATTTGAACGACATGACCAAGCCAGCGGAGCCGCTGAATTTTAATTCGCTGCACTATGTCTATATCGTTGTAAAGCTCATACAGCTCATCGTTAAATCATCTGCGATATTCGCCATCACCAACGCGTAAAGGTCCGTAAATCTTTCGCAGAATCTTTCTCTCGAAAACTCCAAGAGCCGCCTCATCAGATGCTTTCATTGTCCACGCCTCCGCGCCATACGCTAGCACAGGCATGATGAGTGACTTATAGAGTGTGATATTTGTACGACGAGAGAGGACTTTACTTCTCAGTTGCCTACTCAGCCCAAAGTAGCACTTGTTGGCAAGAGTGATTCTCCGTTGGATTTACAGGCTGACATTATTATTGGTATTAATGCTGGTTCCCAAATAAACGATAACTGTCAACAGTGACGTGGGTGCCAAGACGCGTATGCTCTGACTGTTTGTGTGATGGCAGGAGATACTTCGTTTTGTCCTCGTTCACCACGAGACTCATTCGCTTTGCTTCCCTTGTTTTTACCGATAATATCGATGTCGTCGGCACATGCCAGCAATTGTACGCTCTTGTAAAGTATTGTGCCTGAGCGGTTCAGTCCTGCGGCTCCTATTATCTTCTTCAACATCAGATTAAAGAATTCACATGAAAGGGAGTCCCCTTGTCTGAAACCTCGTTTGGTATCAAACGGCTCCCTATTCTGACGGAGCTGGTGGTATTGCTCAACGTCAATTTACACAGCCGTATTAGTTTCGCGGCGATACCAAATTCAGACATCGCGGCATAAAGGCAACTTCTCTTCGTGCTGTCGAAAGCGGCTTTGAAATCGACAAATAGATGGTGTTTGTCGATCCTATTCTCGCGGGTCTTTTCCAAGATTTGGCGTATTGTGAATACCTGATCTATGGTGGATTTTCCAGGCCTAAAGCCACACTGATAAGGTCCAATCA
>NW_023458558.1:74159351-74202571 GCF_013731165.1 Rhagoletis pomonella
AATTAAAGTTAATTTCCACTTAAATAGTTTGGTGAAACTGGCTGTTAAATAAATAGTTTATTGAAACTGAAAATTATTTAAATGATTATTAAATACAAAATTAAATTAAAGTTAATTTCCACTTAAATAGTTTGATGAAACTGGCTGTAAGGCCGTCATAAATAAATTGGTTTGATTCGTTATCATTTCCAGTTTCGAATGCAACAAGATTGAAATAATACTGAAGCGATGTCCATTTTAGTAATAGCCTGTTAACCACAGCCTAAAAAATTATTTTATAAATGGAAATTAATTATACATATTTTCAAATAGATGAAGTAAAAAGTACTTTTAAATTGTAACTTTGGAGTTTACCTCACGTGAAAGCCAACGAGTTGTACATAAACGTAGAATAACGTGAATCTCCTGTCCAAAATGTTCTTGCAAGTGAGCAAAATCAAATTTTCGGCCACCACTGTGACAAAAGTGATGATTAATTTTGTACATTAACTTGTCTATATTTCCAGGCATTACGGTGGCAGCGGCTTCAGATGCCAAGTTCAAATTATGGCACCATTAACAAATAAATTTGGGCAAACCTCTTTCAATTTCGCTTGGACGCTATTATTCTTACCCATCATAACATTGCAGTTGTCTGCAGTAAATGCCAACAATTTGTTTATGATACCTTTAAAGAGATTTACTAAAGCATCGTAAATTCCGGCCGCTGTAGAGTTGGTGACTGGAACCAGGTCTAAAACCGGTCTCGACATCTTTTGTCGTAAATTCTAACAGCAACCGCCAAAATTTTGGAAGTCGTTATATCGGTACTTTCATCAATAACAATGGAATAATACTGACGTTGGGTAATTTCCGATAAGTCTGTACAATTTGCAGCCCCCGTCACAGAGGTTATAATTTTTTGTCCTTTTAATTTATTCAATGATATCTGTGAAATAGGTTTTGAATCTTTGACTGTCTTTAGGCACTTTATGAGATGATCAAGGCATCTAAATGGCAAGTTGTGTTCAGCAATAAACAACGACAGACGAATTTCCAAATCTTTAACAGAGTTATTCGTCTTTTCATCTTCCGGATCAGGCCCGTAAATGCTAGAAATTTTCAGAGTGGATTTCGCCGTACTTTCATTTCTTTTATGCATGTCAGTGTTTCCATGCCTTACAATATGGTTCAAGTTACCATAAATCCCCACATTACAAACTATACATTTTTTGCCTTGCTTTATTGTGGAATCTTCCTCCAGCCAAGGAAACTCTTTTTTCCATTCACTTCGAAAACGAATATCGTAGTTTTCGCGCTTGGGACTTTAGAAATCGTTCAAATTGTCATCTTTACTTACAGCAGCAGGTGGAGAATGAACACAATTGCCGCCAGCAGCCGTATCACTTTTAGAGCGGTCCGAATTTTTTAACAACCACCTAATGAATGACTTATTAATTTCACAATGAACTGAATATAGTTAATAGTGTATTCTATAATAAAAAATACCTCTCCATTTTTCTGATGTGCTTCGCGCCAAACTATTGTTTTAACAAGTGGCATTTGAGACATGAAATGTCAACCAAATTAATGCAGCATTGCCACCTTTAATTTCTTAAATATACGGATCACTCAAGTAGCGTTTACACTGACATTGCGGACAGTAATCATCTCTAAGTAATCGTTTACAGAGGCGATTTTTAAAAGTAAAGATCTCAAAAATTACATAAATATAGATTAAATTACAACTTAAAAAGGAAATTATCCAATAAATGGACTACCCACTAGAACTTGAAGGGAGATCTCCCTATGTGAGGAATAAAAGAGTACTCACCTTAACCTGATTTCTGAGCAATAAGGGAGTAATGTCGGTTTTGTACTCCTTTATTACTCGTTTAGGAATCAAATAGGAGATCTCCTAAGCTAGCGACGAAATAATACTCCCTGAGGCATGATTTGGGACCAATAAACGAGATTTGTCGGTTTTGTCCTCCTGTATTGCTCGCTTAGGAGCGTAATGAGAGATCTCCTAAACGAGCAATTAAAGAATGCTCCCTGAGGCATGATTGGGGAGCAATAAGCGAGATTTGTCTGTTTTGTACTCCGTTATTACTCGTTTAGGATTAAAAAGTGATGTCTCCTAAGCGAGAAATCCAAGAGTATTCTTTTTGATTGATAGGAGAGCAATACGCACCTCGTTCAAAAGAAATTTTGTGTTTTCGGAAAAATGTATCATAGAAAAAAAACAACAGAAAATATTTCTTATAGATGCATAAGGAGGACACAATGATCTAATTTGGATAGCACACAGATTTTAATAAAAGTCCGTTGGTATGTACCTCAACTTTTGTTTAAATATATTAAGTATTGTCTTACTTATAAATATACCGTTAAATACTTTTCAGATTGCGCAAATTAGTGTTTGCATTTAAGTGTGACCCCCGGGTTTAAACATCGCATGGGTGACAAAGATGTCAGATAACAAAGTCACCTTCACAATTTCCCCGCTTAGTGGATTCCTGAACAGGCAAGCATCCTTGACACCCAGGAAATCATATACGAGTACATACTTATATGTGCATATAATTCAAATCTTATCTTACCGTTTTGTTATTATTATGTTTTGCAATATAATTCTAAAATTAAGCAATTATGTAAGACAAATCATTTATGTTTTATCTGATCTCGTACTTATATCTGTTAAGATCTTGTAAAATTGCACAAATGCACGTGATTAAAAAGTTAAATAAAAAATTTTATAAATAGCAAAATCTATTTGGCTAATTTAAAAAGTTCGTTATCATTGCTCTCTTATTACTCCTATAGGAGGCTTTCGGGATGCCTCTAATGGGAGCACTCCCTTATTGCTCGTTCGGGAGGAATATGGGATGTTTTCTATGTGCACTCCCTTGTTGTCTTTTTGGGAGGTTTCTGGGAGATAACTATGGGAGTACTCCCGTATTGCTCCATTAGAAGGTTTGTGGGATGATAATTCTGTGTGTGCTCCCCGATTGCTCGTTTAGGAGGTAAAAGGAATTACTCCCCCTCCTAGGACATCCAATGTTAAAGGGAGTATACCAAATTACATGCTTATACACAGTAGCATAGGCAGCAATGGGGAGTATTCGTTTACTCCCAAGGGAGTACTGACCAAGCAATCGTACGATGCTCCAGAGTTCTACTGGGTAGTAAGAAAAAGTACCTAATTTCAAACAAATGTACCTAATGTACCTTCTAAGTTAAAAAGGGCCGAAAAAGGTACAAATGTACCTACAAAATCAACACTGCTACAGACAGATGCGTTTTTAATGGAGTGATGGAGAAGTAGGAAAGTTAAATTATTACGAAGGGCACTAAATTAAGTAAATTTGTTAAGCAAACGGCAAATAACATCAATTCACCTCAGAAACCTCAAAGGAAGAAGGCATGCCAGAGACAGTATTTGTGGATTTTTATAAAATATCTGTAATTTTTCTATTTTGAACTATTTATGTACATATTTTTCAATGTTGAAAACAAAAGAAAGTTTACAGCTGAGTGGCTCACATTTTTTGCATGGCTTTCCAAAGATGGCTCCGGCTTTTGTGAGGAATGCAATAAAGTGAACTACAAAACTGCATACTCAAATTCTTTCTAAAGTTCTAAAAAATCGTATTAAACAATTTAAAATTTGTATGAGAATTTATTGAACTTTGTTGAGTTTTAAACAAAGTTTAATAATAATAATAACAGATTGGCGCTTACACATATGTTAGTGTTTGGCCGAACTTCTCCTCCGACTTGTGGCGTGCGCCGTGATGTTGTCACACAAAGCAGAGGGACCTACAGTTTTACGCCGACTCCGAACGGCGATTGTATTTTTATGAGAAGCTGTTTTCATGGCAGAAATACACTCGGAGGTTTGCCATTGCCTGCCGAGGGACGACCGCTGTTAAGAAAAAACTTTTTCCCTTATTTTTGGGGTGTTGCTTTGACCAGGGCTTGAACCCAGGTGCTGATGAGTCAAAGCGCGCACTGCTTACCACTACACCACAGCGGTCGACAAGAAGTTTAGAAATTATATTTTTATGTTTTTTGTTTAAGTATGAACTAAATATTCGGTAGGGGGAAAAATATGTGGGTGGCAGCACTGATACATATGAATATAAATTATTGATTAAAATGATTTCTTCAATTATATAAATTTATACTTACATAGTTAAACTTCAAATCGGGGTGCATGTAATCCACACCTATAAAAGATTTAAGAAACAATTAATACAAAGAGCCTAGATATGACTATTTTGCAGAGAGACAATTTATGAAGTTGGCCCTGGTTTTTTTCAATTTCACAAATTTCATATACGCATATGGTTTTAAAGTTGGTTTTAGTGCATGGTACAATAATTACAGGTATTGTCTTCCCAGAGAGTTTTACTTCACATCGAAATTCGTATTCCCTTATTTTCATTTTGACGCAGTACAATGTTGACTCTTTTACTTTTATTTGGCTTTGCTTTTTGTTTTCGCTCAATTTAATTTATATAATTTTTCAAACCAAAAGAAAAAACGTTTGAAATGAATTGAGCCATACAAATTTTGAATTTATCTACTAAGCAAATGTTTTTTCGGCTTTGGCAAATTAAACAAGTCCTCTGCAAGAAGCTTTGTTTAAAAAAAAATACGTGAACATATGTATATAGTATATGGGGTATGGAAATATCCCTTTTCCCTAGCAGTAAACCTTTCAGTGTGGGCAACAATGTTGTTTTTCAAAGAAGGGAGATCGGAATATGTGCTCTCTGGGAAGACAATACCTGTAATTATTGTACCATGGTTTTAGTGTAAGTAAAAGTTATCTATCAACAATTACTTTAACTCAAATTTATTGATACTTATCATTATACACGGCGGCAGACGTGGTCGAGTTGTTAGAGGTGCGCACTACGACTCGGTAGAACCAGGGTTCGTTCCCTGGTCCAAGCAACATCGAAAAAAGTATTTTCTAATAGCGGTCGTCCTTCGGAAGGCACTGGCAAACATTCGAACCTATTTCTGCCATGAAAAATCTGCTCAATAAAACCATTTGCCGTTCGGAGGCGGCGTATAACTGTAGGTGTTGTGTGACATCATCAAAGCGCACACCCCAGATTGAAGCAGAGGCTCAACTATTTATCATTTTATTCGAGCGCAATTGTGTAACAGATTAGCAGAAACGAGATAGTTATTGGTATACATCTGTATATACATAGATACCTAGGTACATATCGTCGTTTAAAGTACAAGACAGCGTATCGTCATTCTTCAAAACCGCTTAACTGACATTTGTTGCCAAAAATTGGGTTTGCTCACACAAGCCCTTGGCTAAAGCCTTATCCATTCGTCCTGAAATATATTAGCCAGAAATGCGATTGATTTATAAAATAGATAACTATTTTGAAATATGAGTATTTTTACTCTTTAGAAAATAATTTATGCAACCTCACATGCGCGGTTTTGCAATATCTTGATAAGCGGTTTTGCAGTTTGTTGATGAGCGGTTTTGTACTTTAAACGACAATATGTTTGTATAAAAAAGGTTCAATGATGAAGAGAAAAAGCGATCGAGTCATCTCCGTTTGCACGTGTGCCAATCCGTAAAAATGAATCTTCGTGTCTAGTTTGCTCTCGGTCCAACGAAGCTGAATATTGAAACGAGGCGAAGTCGGACAGAAATCATGCCTACCCTCTATATAAAGGGTGCTGAATTGCTCATTGCTTAAAATATAAAAACTACAATATTTCAGTAGTTACTTCAAACTTTTATCAAGAAACTGTATTCTGTAACCTGGATAACTCCATACCCGCTTCGCCAATATCAAACTCAGTACACGCATTGCGTTTGGCCTCCCTAAGTAATAGATTAGCCTTTTTTTGAATCGGATAAAAACCACTCACACCTCCCATATACATATGTATATTTATGTTTTATGACATATATGCATGGGCGTACGCAGGTCCGGGCTGGAGGGGTCGCAAGCCCCCGTAATTTCAAAGTTTCATTGTGCGCCCGCCTGTGTAAGCGTGACTGTCAGAAAAGCTCAAAAAGGGTACCTTTTATGGACTCATGCGCCGGGTATAAAAAGTTCGGTTTTACCATAACTTAAACTTATTTACTTGCTAATTCTTAAGATTTCATGAAAAATCAGGGGCTCACTTCACAAATTTTTACTCACTATTCTGATTTCGCTTACCATCGTCCATTATTGCAGTTGTGACATTCTTCCCGGTTATTCCTTGATCCCATGCTGCCTGAACATTTAGATCTAAACGCATTTTCCCGCCATTTTGTCCCGTATTTTTCAAATACCACTGCAAAGGAAAATACGGATCGGTTGGTTCAACGCCAATTGGTTGAACGCTGTAGGTGGCATCGAACTTAAGACCATGAATTGCAGGAATCGCAGGGCGCAGACCACGTTTTACCCGTTTGAATCCTGGCTGTTGAATCGCAGTGTGAACCTGAAGATTGATAAACAAACATACTTATTTAGGAATTTTGTTGTATCGTTTGTGTTATTGATAGTCTACGAACCAAATAATGCACAACCTTCACCCATCTGTTTAAATGATGAAATCTATTTTGTATGAAATTTAACGTGTTAGGAAATATTTCGCGGGTGGGTTGGCTTAAAAAATCCTGGCCAGGATATTTTTAATTAAATATTTCAAAAATTATTATATTTTGTTTAATTTTGCACTCGTTTGTTTAATGAACAAGTTACATACCAATCGAAAATATTAAGCCTATAGGATGTGAATATTGTCTATTTTTTTCCTGGCCTACCTATCGAGTTGGCAGGTATGAACAGGTAAGTAATACTAGTAATTTTCACTCGTCTGTTTAACACATTCTACAAGCTTTATGCTTTCGATTAGTATATACAGTATCGGTCATATCTATAGCGCACCATTTCAAAGTGAGATTGTGTGCCACTTATGTTTATTTATTTATTTTTAAGAATTTTCAATTAAAATATAGTTCATTCTCAGGCAAACTCCATATAAACCCAAATTAACAATTTGTAGAAAACAACAAAAAAGTGCAAAAAGTTTCACCTAAATTTCAAACTTTTTTCTCGGAAGTGTTAGAATTTTTTTGAGTACACAGTTTTTAGCCCCTTCAATTTTATAATTAGGCAAATTTCAAGTGGCTACGAATTACCGTTCATTTTTTAGAATTTTTTTTTGTCGCACTGGCTTCCATATAATGAATAAACTCAATTTATTTGTATATGGAAGAAATCCGCAACACCTTTGGAAAAAAAAAAATCTAAAAAATCAACGGTAGCTTTTAGCCACTTGAAACTTGCACATTATCAGACTAAAATCGATTGGGCTATAAAACTGTGTGTTCAAAAAAATTCTAACACTTCGGAGAATAAAGTTTGAAATTTGGGTGAACATTTTTTTCACTTTTTTGTAGTTTTCTACAAATTGTTAAACTTCGGTTTATATGGGTTTTGTTAGAGGTAGAACAGTATTTCAATTGAAAATTCTAAAAAATAAATAAATAAACATAAATGGAACACAATATCACTTTGTAACGGCGTGCTATTGATATGGCCGATACTGTATGTATGCATGTAAATTGTTCATTGAACAAATGAGAGCAAAATTACAAAATAAAAAAACAAGTAAGAATGTCTAAGTTCGGGCGGAGCCGAACATTAAATACCTGGCGCAAATATTAAATATATGTTTTTCACCTTTCCAAAATCTACCGCTACTTGGTAAGCCGGGATGTATCAATTTTGAGTAAATTAGCGTCCTTAAATTTCGAAATATTGAAGTTTCAAGCATTTCTGAAATTTACCGTAATATGAAAAGCGGCCATAATTTTAGTCGGATTTCAATAATTTTCAACGTTTTGCTTTTATGTGGCAAGCAAAATAACCATACCGAGTTTGGTACAAATTGGTAGAACGGTTACCGAGATACATATATGTGATAATAAGTGGGCGGGGCCACGCCAATTTTCCAAAACTTTATCATAACGTATTTCGTGGTAAAGAATTGTTGCAAGCATCAATTTTAAATAAAGTAGCTTTAATATTAACTGATTAATCGAAGATTTCGTATTTCTCTAAATTACCGTTATCGGCCATTTGGTATGCTGTACCAAGGCCAACAACTGTGCCAAGTTTGGAAGAAATTGGTGCAACGGTTACCACGATATACACATGTAACCATAAGTAGGCGTGGCTACGCCCATTTTCCAAAAATTTATAATATTCTTATTTTTCGTCTAAAAATTATTGTAAATATCAATTTTGAGTTAATAATCTTAAGTAGTTGCTAAAATAGCGCAGTATTTCTGAAAATTACCGTTATATGGGAGGTAGACGTGGTTATTGTCCGATTTTTACCATTTTCAATACCATCTGTCCTACGCCCGGAAGTTATCGTGTGCACAGACGCACGGACGGACAGACAGTCACCGCTTAATCGATTCACCTTTTCATTCTGATCATTTATGTATATGTACATTTGTCTATATCTATCTCGATTCGTTTTGCCTATTACAAGCAACCGTTATGTGTGCACAAGTGCGCTCGGATATAAAACTCATTTTTGAATATTTAATTAAAAATATCCTGGCCATGATTTTTTCAGCCAACCCACTCGTGAAATATTTCCAAACACGTTAAATTTCATAGAACATAGATTTCATCTATTAAACAGAAGGCTAAGGGTCGTGCACCAACAATTTTAATGTACTGGTGTACAAGCAAACATATATGTGTCACGTAAAGTTAAAAGGGACCTACGCTCAGAAAAAAAGATTTCGAGAAAAACGACTTTGAAGTTTACCAAGTTGATTTTGATGCTTCTGAACGTTTTAATGGATTGAAACTCGTTACTCGGGGGGTTTCGGAGTTGATGATTACGAATCCGATGTTCGTTTTTAAAAATTCAAAATGGCGGATCCATTATGGCGGAAAAAATTTAAAATTTGTTCGGTTCGTTGACACCGAATTTTGAAAAACTAACATCGGATTCGTAATCAGCGACCCCGAAAACCCCCGAGTAACGAGTTTCAAGCGAATTTAATTAATTTCATTATAGTTTGTCAGATTTGATTTTTTTTTGTACTTTTTTTTGTGAAAGTACCTAACTTTGAAGTGAAATTGTGAAAAAACTAATGTAGCTAGAAAGCTGTGGTTTTTTGCATTGGAAAGAGCGGCCCGTTTATTATAAGAGTCGATAAAAAAGTGAAAACCGATTTTTTTCTTACCGTAGGTCCCTTTTAACTTTACGTGTCACATATATGTACATGCAGGGTTGTCAGGTATCCGCTTATTGACCGGACAGTCCGGTTTATAATTAAAACAAATCCGGACTATGGAGTGTCCGGTTTTTTCTTTTTCGAAAAGCAAAAACTCCTAAAAAGTCTGGAAAGTCATCCGAAGTAGTCGCATATTTTAAAATTGATGGTGTAAATTTATGAAATAGTCGACGCAAATTTTTGCAATGGGCTGGTGGGAAGTAAGTATTGATGTGCTCAGTCCATACTTTTAAGTATTGATCTATACCGATTTAAAAAGATCGCACAACAGCCTAAAATATGGAAGGCAAGCAGCTCATGGGAGGCTCGCCTATCCAAAGCCGAATGTAGTTATGCTGATCAGCAAAAAAAATATATAAAAAAAATAAAAATTAAAATAAAAGAAAATTATGTATTTATGTATGTACATACATATATACATTTTCCGCATTGGTTTTATGACAGTTATACAATAAAAATCGAAATAGAGTTTTTCTAAAATTGCTTACAGAAGGCGGTCGTAGAGTTCATGCAAGTTTTTTATAAAACTCATTAGCTTTTGTTTAAAGCAATCAATCGCTCCATATTATTTGGATCTAAACGATCTCCTCGCTCGATTAATATACGCCGCGTTTTTCAAAACACGCGTTTGCTTGGAACGCAAAGGAACTCCTTTTTTATCGCACTGCACTGCAAATATAAGTTAAGTATTTGACCTTCATGCTTGGAAACTAAAGTTTGAGCTCAGTTTGGTTGAGGTTGTTTGAGGCCAGAGTATGTGTATGTGTAGGTACTAGATACCAGAGTACGAAAACAAACCGAATTCGAAAAGAAGTACGACAAGTTTGTGTTCCTTTTGTCATACTCGAGCACTAACAATACACGAAACGAATTCTTTGTTCTTTGGCTCACTTGCATGGTTTCGATTGTAGTAAAGATACTCATTCTGCAAAACTGAAACAAAACACGATAAACACAAGTAATTTTTAGCAAAAAAAAACCGACTTCAACTCTCATAAAAAAAATATATATATATATATATCTCATGATAAACTGATCGGATCTTAACCAGATTAGTATGGGACCACCTCTGAGACACTACCTTTCCGATGCAAAAAGAATTATCGAAATCGGTTGACGTGGTCCAAAGTTATGCGGTTACATACATACAAAAAAAATATTGCAACGAACTGATAACCTCCTCCTTTTTTGGAAGTCGGTTAAAAAGAATGAAATCATTCCTTTAGTGCTCAGTAAATGAATGTTGCCTATGAAGTTAGCAAAATGGCTCGACGCCACGTCCTAAAAATAACATATATATATTTTTTTTCTCGCAACCGGCCACAAAACTACGCGTGCAGAAAAAACTCAGACTAAATGCCGTCCATTTTATTGTTAACCGACTTCCAAAAAAGGAGGAGGTTATCAGTTCGTCGGAATATTTTTTTTTTTTTATGTATGTTACCGCATAACTTTGGACCACGTCAACCGATTTCGATAAGTCTTTTTGTGTCGGAAAGGTAGTGTCTCAGAGGTGGTCCCATACTAATCTGGTTGAGATCCGATGAGTGGATCATGAGATGTATATATATATATTTTTTTTTATATGGGAGTTGAAGTCGGTTTTTTTTTGCTAAAAATTACTTGTTTTCATGTCCCTTTTAATCTGAATGTTGTGTGTCAAAGAGCTCAGTTATTCGTCTCTCAACACATCGCGGCCAAATGTCTCATACTTAATTCTTGCAAAGTTGTCCGCAGTCCCGTCTGCTCAGTGAGAGCAAAAAACTATATAGACCTTCTGAGATTGAAGGCAACATGAGTTTTGCCCACCTGCAGCCCCTCTATTCCTCCCAGTCATTGCTGAGCGAAGTATTCACCCAGTTTCTGATGGTGGCTTCGATGGCCGAAGGTGGGAGTGCTATAACTGGTTGCGGACCGAGGAACAACTGGTCTGAGCCAGTTATGGCCAAATGGTCAGATGTCTCATTACCAGGTACTCCCGAGTGACCTGGCACCTCGTTATGCTTGCCGACATAATTTAGTCCTTACTTGTAGTAGTTAGAGGGCTGGCAATGCCTTATGTGCAGCTTGGCTGAAACTGCAGACACGTAAACTTCTTCCACTCCACCTATTATCCACCACGTAGTCCATGGCCTTGAGGATTGCAAATACCTCAGCCTGGAAGACCGAAGCATACTCCCCAAGAAAAAAGTGAATATTATCCCCATTAACTTCGATGAAGACCCCAAGGCCTGACCCAGAGTCGTTTTAGAGCCATCAGTGAAGATTCGACAATGTGTGAGTCCGGACTCAGTGCTGATACTAAACCAACATTTAGCCTCAGGGAATTCAACATTATAGAATCTCTTCAACAAAGGTAATGGTGGCGTACTTTCCTGTAGCATTGAAAATACACAAGTGCTCAGATCTCTACCCCCAGCAATTTCCGTCTCACCCCACTTAGTGTTATGCCAACGTCCGTTCCTTTTTAGTCTGCAGGTGGGCTCTAAGGCTTCCCACGTTTGAAGACACACAGTGACGTTACTGTGAAAACTATTTGGGACAAACAATACGAAAGAAATTATATGTAAAATTAATGTACCACGCTTTTGTAAATGGACTAAAATTAGAAAATAATATTTCTCATTCCCATAGAACTTGTTTTGATAACTCTTGATTTTGAAATTTTATCAGAAGTTATTATAAACAATTTATGAGATTGAAAACGAAAAACGTGGAAGCATGCAATACAAAGCATTAGATTTAATTGACAATATTCAAACTACATACATAACATGGACCTAAAATTTCTACAGCGAAAGTACAAATTTGAAATCGATTTTAAGCGGTCGTTATTAATATACCCATATACATACATATATTACTCTTCAATTTCTCAAATCAGGCCTATTACACGCGCCCCACGCTTTTCATTTTCAATCTCATAAATTCTTTATAATGACTTGCTAAAATTTCAAAATCAAAAGTTATCAAAACAAGTTCTATGGGACTGAGAAATATTATTTTCTAATTTTAGTCCATTTACAAAAGCGTGGCACATTAAAAAGTTTTTTTTTAATTTATTTTATACTTTTTAGTCTTGTCTGTATAAAGTTTTGCTAAAGATACTAAAATAATTCAACTTGCAGTGAAAAGAGAACAGAAGACTATGTAAGCAAAATGTTGTTTGCTCGCATTTAGTATATGCCTAAATATGTACATACATACATACGTATAGCAGCAATTAATTTCATTTAAAGAAATGGCGTGTCGTCCATTTCCGCTGTAGCGTATGTAGTGCATATTTTTAACTTCTTCTGGCGTGGCGACATCTATCTCTAGAGTTTTTCTAATTGTATGTCTTTGATATTATACCTACGACGAGGTCGATATCTAAACTAGGTTTGCTATAAATACCTTTGCTATATTTATAGTATGGTGGTCTGGACATACAACATTGCAAGTTGATAAAAGCGTTGTAAAATGGAAAATGTGGTAGCAAAAGGTTAGGAAAACATGCTGGAAGTTTCGAAAGGCATTTAAAAGTTCGTTTAGAACTGTACGAAAGCTATTTTCCGCTAAATTTCAGTTGCATATGATATGCACAATATTAGCGTTTGTATACTAGGGTAGGGATACACAGCAGAGGTGCACGCAGTCGACGTCGCGGGCAAACTGCGCGCATGCGAGCGTGCTTGGCGAGGTGAAGTGAGCTGTACGGAGATGGCATCGTATACATATTAAGCACTACAGACTTCTTTTCAAGTAAAAATGCGTGTATGTATGTGTACTTTTGCGACAACTGAGCCAGTGTGGCATGAGGCCACCAGAAAAAGCCAATTTTTCCAAAACAAAAGCGCCAAGTTTTTATTATCATGTTTAATAATTTTTTTGATTCAGTAAAAAGTGTATATACATATCCATTTCCTCACGTTTTTATTAATAAATTAATTTCAATACATTTATAACAACGCAAAACATATTTAATTTACCTATTCCTCACATTTTATTTAGTAAATGAATTCCATCTTAATGTAGAATATTAGTGTACATATGTACCTATGCATTCGGTGTGCTTAAATTAAAAAAGCATCACTAAATACCGCACCAAGCATTGAATTCCAATTATTTTGGCTTTTTGGTTTACCAAAAGCACTAAATTTAGTGCAAAATGCACGAACTTGGCAACAGTGAGCTGAGCACATCAGTGCTCAAACAGTGATGCCAGACCAAGTATTGAGTAAATGAGCTATGTATATTTTTCTTTTAAAGCAAAAGTTCTAATTGGCGAGGGGATTGAGTTTTGGTTCTTACATAGAACACTGATAAGATTCACAAACTTATCTTAGGACTTAATTAAAATAATCAACATTATTTGTAGACGAATATATTTGTGTTCGTATGAAATAGTAGCTTATGTCGGGAGGCTGGCTTTAGTAAAATGTACCATTTCCTATATTCTTTAAACCGCAAGGAATTTTTTATGAAACTTAATACGAATATTGACTTGCTAGCATCGCCATTAACATTACCGTCTTTTACGTTTATTTTCCAAGAGTTCTTCAACGACTCGGCGCCAGTGAGTCTTTCGCAATCGTATGCTGCGAATGGTTGATTATACTAAAGCCAGTCTTCCGACATAAGCTACTATTCTATACGAACACAGATATGTATACTTCCTAATAGGCTTGTAAAATGCCCAATACCCAAATCCCTCGCATGAGTTATTATCGGTAAAAATTGGGTACGCTCAAATCTGGCATCACTGCAGCAAGTACAGCGCCAGTGAAACAGTGTTGATATTTTAAGTAAAATTGTACTTTTTTCAGTACAATTAATTTTAAAATGTACAAAAGTACAATTTGCCGATTTTAAGTACAATTTCAACATCAAAAATACTTTTTGTACCAAACACTCAAATCTCTTCTAGTACTTTGATTCTTAATCCGTTTACATTTAAGAAAATGGATATACCTATATTTCATATTTGCTACAAAAGGAAATTATGAATTGAATTATGAATGATTGCGATCTCTTATCACCGGAGCGTGAAATATCCCTCATCGCTATTTATTTTGAAAAAATCTTTGGAAATGCAATTTACCTAATGGCGATCCTGCAGAAATAGAAGTAATTGAGCAATTCGGGGGTTGAAAGTAAAAAAATTTATGTAAATTCCATGCGTTGAAATTATAAATTTCCTTTGAGGATTTCCATTTTATCGATAGTGATCTCATTTTATGTTCATTAATATGAACTGACCTATATAGTGTATTAATGTTTTATCATCATTGTCTTCATCTTTGACAAAATTACACAGTCACCCGGTATTTATTTGTTTTTTTTTTTATAAAATTGTAGCTCATTATCAAACAAAAACCTTGCAAATAAATCGAAATTTGAAAGAATGAAAAAAATCAACAAAGTTTCATCAAATTTTCACAGTTTTTGTTCAGAATTTGTAGACATGTTTTGGGTTAACAATTTTGTAGCCCATTCATTCTAGTATAATAAGGTGCAAGTTCGAAGTGTCTAGAAAATACCATTGATTCTAGTATAATAAGGTGCAAGTTTGAAGTGTCTAGAAAATATCATTGATTTTTTGATTGTTTGATGTTTTGATTTGTTTGCGGTGTTGCGCACTTTCTTCCATATAACGAACGTTCGCATTTTATGTTAAATGGATGAATGTGCGTGTAGCGTTGTTGTTTTTTATGCCAATATTTTAAAGTAAGCTTTATTTTATAGATTTTCTTAGACAATGATAAATGATGTACACAAATTTCAGTATGGAAAAAAAGTGCAACACCTTCAACGAAAAAAGTTCTCAAAAATCTACGCGAATTGAATGTACTATCTCGATTATTTAAACATCTCGGACTCGCCCGCCACTAAAAATGATTATTTAAATCTAAAGTATATATTAAATGATATTTAATATTTGCTTTAGAGATGAAATTTCGACAAATTTGTTTAACCAAAAATGTTAAGCGCATATGCAGAATGTGGAAGCGAGATTCTTTTGCTTGCGTTTCTATGTTTATATCATTTATCAGTTTAAGCACATACGATTAAATGTAAAAAAAATATTTTTAATTGCGGATCCGAAAGAAATATTTATTAGTTGCCCGCGACACATATGTGCTGATTTGGGCATCCCTATACTAGGGGAATACTAAAGGAATGGTTTCATTTTGTGTTGTGAGCACTATATGTTTCGTTTGTTAGCGTTAGCTATCGCGAACGCTAGCAAAGTAAAGTTACCGTTCGCAAAATGTTTCCAAGTGATTTTAATCGGTTGTGTTTACCTAAAGGTATCGAAAATATCGTTGTTTTGCTTCGATGCATCGAAAATTTACCATTCGATGTATAAATAGTCGACGTATCGATGTATCGTTATTTTTTGAAAACTTACATCTCTAGTACATTGAACCGCCATTTCAGTTTTTCGATTGTGCAAAAAAGAGAAGGTCAATTATGGTAATTAATTTGAAGTTTTTTACAACTTTGATTACTGCATATTTTGCTGTAAAATAATATCTGAAGAATCCTATGCAAATCGAATCCAGGAAATACTGACATCCCTGGTTACTTTGTGTGAGCAAAACTAAACGATACCGACACGTTTGCTATTGTTCTTTTTTGAGTTCCTACCCAGAAACGGAAGAAAAGTGATATAAACATTAATAGTAATTCTTCTTTCCCACTACTGGGTCAGAAAACTCCCCTATTTAAAGTTCAGTGCCCCAAATATGTAACAATTAAAAGTGCAGTGCCGGAAAAGCCAATCAACAACTACAATATATTTCTTGTGTCAAAAGCACTCGAAAATATTTGTGCTGAACCGCCGCAACAAATCTCATTTACCCGTGACGGGAATTTGTTAGTGCTCACTAAAAACGACACACAAGCCAACAAATTTCTTAAAGCAAAAAACCTGGTTAGTGTCTGTCCGATAATATCAGAACTACATCCAACATTAAACACCGTAAAGGGTGTAATATTTGCACCTTCATTGAGATCCCTTTCCGATAAAGACATCGGTGAAGGCCTTAGAGACCAATCAGTAACAGACTGTCAAAAGATTAAAAAAGTGGTTAAGGGTGAGCTTGTTAACACCTCACTGCATATTTTATCTTTCAATAGGTATGAAATTCCCAAGGAAATAAAGATCGGTTTTCTTGTCTGTAAGGTCGACCCATATATACCAGCACCTATCCAATGTAAAAATTGCTTCAAATTAGGCCACACCAAAAAACATTGCAAGGAGAATATTGAAAAATGCGAAGTTTGCAGTGAAAATATTCACGATCCTACCATATGCAAACAGGTAAAATGCATTAATTGCAATCAGGCCCATAGAGCCAACAACAAAAATTGCCCAACCTTTCAAGAAAGAACAGAAATCATTAAAATAAAAACAATAACAAAATGCACATACAAAACAGCAAAAGAAAAAGTAAAATCACAAGCTAAAGTATACGACACTCCAACAGAAACACTTGAAAAAGCTATTGAACTGAGACAAAAACGTCTCTCTTCTCGATCAAATACAATTCTAAACAACCCGCCTACCATTGCACCAAACTCTAATAATGGGACAAATCACATTCTTCCCACACGCGAAAACCACGAAAAAGAAAATCCAATTTCAACAATAACACCAACACCAAGTGAAAACAACAACACTACCACTAATGACAATATTTATTCTTTATTAAATCAAACCGACTCACCAGTCATACAACAATACTTGCAATTTAGCACAACTCAGCTTCTCAATTTTGGCAACAGCTCTCCTGATTTGGATATGACGATGGAGTAAAAACTCGTTTGACGGGCTCAGGGCGGGAACGGCGGGCATTACTAGCATAATGCTAGTGATGATCGCCGTTTGCGCTCTGGGCCCGTCATCGGCCAGTCTCAAGTATATATTAAAAATATATACTTTCTGAGACTCCTCTCTCCCCCTTTTTTTTATGGTCCTTAAAATTCTGCAATGGAATCTAAAAGGTTACTATAATAATCTACACGAGCTTCAATTAATTATAAACAAATACTCTCCAGACATCATTTCACTCCAAGAAACACACCTTTCAACTTATTCTATTAGCCTAAATAATTATACACATTCTCTATGTAATACACCAACCCAAACATATGCAAAGGGTGGTACTGCCTTATTTATTAAGAAGTCTTTACAACACACATATTTACCACCAAACCCGAAGATGTGTGCCGTGACAGCAATAATAAAAGCCGAAATTACAGTTGCAATTTGTTCTATTTATATAACCATCACGTGATCTACAAACCCTTTGTGACAACAATCAGTGCGGTACACTGATTTTGGGTGATTTTAATGCCCATAACAAATTATGGGGATCGCCTCAAACTGATAGAAGAGGAACAGTCATCGAAAATTTCCTATTAAACTCTAATATGTGTACACTAAGCAATGGATCTCCTACTCATTTTTCGACAAGGGGAACATACACTCACATTGATCTTTCTCTCGTAACGACACATCTCCGACCTTTCTTTTCTTGGGAAACGGACCCACAACTCCATGGAAGTGATCACTTCCCGATATTAATCGAATTTTCTAAAATGAGAGATGAGTGTAACGCAAACGGAGGATTTAACAAACCCTCACGTTTTAATACTGATAAAGCTGACTGGCTGAAGTTTCAAACTAAGCTTGTGGATCTTAGCGAAAAATTTGTAGTATCTTCCAACATAAATAAAGTAGCCGCTGTATTCCACAGACTTATAACTGTAGCAGCAAATGAATCTATGCCACATGTTACCAAGCCATATAACAAAACCAATACATACTGGTGGAATGGGGATCTATCTAACCTGCGGAATCTGAAGACTTCAGCTTGGAAAGAGTTCAAAAAACATCCAACTGTAGCCAACAGAATAGAATATAAAAAAGCTAACGCAATTTTTAAGCGAGAATGTAAAATCTCAAAAAGGGACTCTTTCAATAAGTTTACAGAAACAATTAACCCACAAACATCAGTTAAGACCTTGTGGGACAAAGTTAACAAGCTATACGGGAAAGCAACGTGCCTCCATATACGTGCATTGGACACTGAAGAGGGGGGAACAGTTACAGACTCACAAACCATAGCCCAACATTTTGCCACAACATGGTCTGAGCAGGCGAAAGATTACAACTTTTCTAGCTCTTTCATTTCCCACAAATCCAATATAAACCTTTCCACAAATTCAGTAATAGATTCCACCGCTAGCTTTTTAGAAAATCCTATTACAAAGATAGAATTTGATTCTGCTCTTAACACTGCCAAAGGTAAATCCGCTGGATTTGATAAAATATCTTACGTAATGTTAAAAAACCTTCCATATAGCATAAAGCATCGATACATTGAACTTTATAACGCAGTATACCAGGCGGGAAATATCCCACAAGAGTGGAAAACAGCCACAGTTCTACCTATTCAAAAGCCTGGCAAATCCAAAACGGAGGTCAATGGGTACCGACCCATTTCTCTTCTATCATGCCCCGCTAAAATTCTTGAAAAGATTATAGCCAAAAGACTCACCTGGTTCCTCTCAAAGAAAAAGCTTATAAGCCCGCATCAGATGGCATTTAAATCAGGTAAAAGTACATTAGATGCACTACTGCACATAGACAACCAGATAGCAGAATCCATATCCAGGCGGCATCACATGTCAGTTATATCAGTCGACTTCGAAAAGGCATATGACCGTATTGGCAAACACGCAATTCTTGAGCAACTGACGGAATGGAAAGTGGGACCAAAATTACTTAGGTATATTCACTCCTTTTTATCCAACAGAAGATTCCGTATTAGGGTCAACGGTATACATACAAAATCGTATCCGCTTGACAATGGTATACCCCAAGGTTCGCCATTGTTAGTCATACTCTTTCAAATTGGTACAGAACATATCAACAAAATAATGCTTGGTTACCCCTGCTTTAGCTATTGTATTTATGCAGACGACTTTTACCTGCTAGCAAAAATAACGAGCGAGGAAGAATTCAGGAACAGACTAATGGCATTATTCCAAGAAATCTTGGACTGGTGCCATTACTCTGGATCAAACATATCATTCTCAAAAACAAAAATATTACATGTATGCAAAAAAACCAGCTGTAGGCTAAATGATGTTGTTATAGACAATAAGCGAATAGAAAATGTAAACTCACTTAAAATACTAGGTTTAGTTTTTAATAATAAATATACGTGGTCCGAGCACATAGAAACTGTAAAAATGTCATTAGTTAAGCGATTAAATTTAATCAAATGTTTGACGTCTTACCACAGCAGCGCACACCCTAATAGCGTCATCAATATAACAAAGGCTTTGATACTTTCCAAATTTGATTATGGTCTTACTATATACGGTAACACCTCGAAAAGGCAACTCAACAAAATTAAGGGTGTTTAAAACGCCGCTGCAAGAAACAGCATAGGAGCCTTTCGCACAACTCCTGTAAAGAATATATACACAGAGACTGGAATTCCTGATATTTACAGTAGATACGAAGAGATCACATCTAAACAAATCCCGATACTTATATTGTACACTGAGAAGCAAGTGGCTAAAAATATAAATCAAATCGTCAAAAGGAAGAGGGACTTACGATTCCCCTCAGCTATAAGCCGCATCATCACACATGGGTATAAGATTGGCATTGATATAAGGGCACACAAACTCTTCTTTCCTCCAAAACCTCCATGGCATTTCAACACAAACTCCATAGTTACAAACCTAATGCATCTACCAAAGTCAACAACAAATCCACAAACCTTTTTGGCAACATTCAACGAAGTAGTCTATAAATTCAAATCTCAAAGCTGGAATTTAATTTATACTGACGGTTCTAAAAGTAAATATGCAACCTCCTTTTCAGTTATCAGTAGCGACCTTCAACTTGAAAAACTATACCGTCTCGATGAAAACAGCTCTATTTTTACCGCTGAAACTGAAGCACTGCTAGAAGCCGTTAACACGTGTAAAACAATCCATGGAAGACATCTAATTTGCTCTGACTCATTATCCGCTATAAAGGCATTACTTAATATACAGCATGTAAATGAGAGCATCCAAAAGATAAGAAATGTATTAATCCAATACCCCACTAAGATAAAAATAATGTGGATTCCAAGCCATGTCGGCATCCGTGGAAATGAGTTAGCAGACGAAGCAGCTAAGTTTGCGACTAATGCGCCCATAATTTTTAAAACAACTAATAACAAAAGAGATATTATAAGAACAGTCAAACACCATCATTCACAAATAAAGAGAGGCCAATGGGAGAATTACACTAATTCATACAAAAATGTAAATGAAGAGGGAGTTGCCGTAAAATATCCATACAACATTTCTAGATATGATCTTAAAAAATATATACGCCTGAGGCTTTGTCACACACGATTAACGCACAAATTTATCTTTGAAAAAACTTCTCCGCCAACATGTCACCTTTGTTCAACCAGCACACTGACCTTCGACCATTTAGTGTACAACTGTAGCTATGTTAAGACTATGCAAATGTACTTATTTAACGAAATATGTTTCCCCAAATTGTTAAAAAATGTTACCTCAGAAAATATAACCAATACGATAATACTTTTAAAAAGATGTAAAATTTATTATTCAATTTAGATAATTTTAATAAATATATTATTTACTTCTATTACGCCGAGGACCACAGTTGTTAGTTGCCTAGTGTTACGGTTTATTTATATAATTTAATTATGTAAGTAAATTTACTAATAAATATATAAATAAATAAATAAATTGATATCTTGCTCAACATTAATTTTTGATATTTCACACAAATTATCCAGTAAATATATTCCAACACCAACGCGGGATTTGTTTTACAGCTAAAAATACAAATTTTCGAAAGCAATATGCGCTCTTTCAGACGTCTTTAATTTCAGATATTAATTCCCAATAAGTGTCAAAGAATACTTTCTGGGTGTTCGCACGGGAAAGTGAGATTTCACTTTCTCAATTTTACAACAAACAAGTAATTTTTAGCAAAAAAACCGACTTCAACTCTCATATAAATTTATATATATATATATATATATCTCATGATCCACTGCTCGGATCTTATTAGTATGGGACCACCTCAGAGACCCTACCTTTCCGAAGCAAAAAGAATTATCGAAATCGGTTGACGTGGTCCAAAGTTATGCGGTAACATTCATAAAAAAAATAAAATAAAAAAATAATAAAAATAAATTAAAAAATATTCCGACGACCTGATAACCTCCTCCTTTTTTGAAAGTCGGTTAAAAAGTACTTGCATTACCACTTTTGAATGCACTTTCAAGTTAGTAGCTCTCACTTACCAATGGATGGCTCTTCAGCAGCCGCGTATGTGTAATGCTACGCCTTGTGCGAGCGTGTGGCAAGGTCTTGTGCTTGAAGTGGTATTCGTTTCCATTTCCTCCAACTAACTGGAATTAAAAGAAAAGCAAGTTTGTGTGTATTTAAGTATATGTGGTTATAAAGCTTTCTCATATTCCTTTATTTTATATTTTTGTAATCTTTAGTTTGAAATACGCTTAATTAATAAAATTAAATAGAAAATTCTGATCATTAATTCCGAAACGATAACATCATTGGTCAAAAAGAAAATGAATTTCACGCTTCGTAAAATTAGTACACCGAGTTGGCCATTAATGAGATACAAAATGAATGTGTTCTCGACCATGCACGCAATTTCCTATAATTTGATTGAGTGTCCGCAAAAATATATGTACATATGTATGTACATTAGAGTGGTCCAGAAACAATCAAGTCGGAATTTTAATGCCGCCACCTCTAGAATTTCTCTGAATCGGAAAAAAATTTTCCCCTATTTTTTTTTGTTTTGAAATCAAAAATTTTTAGAGTGCGCTCACAGCGCTCAAAGTTTTCCATGTATTTTATATGGGGGAAAACAACCTTTCGTAGAAATGGTATAAAATTCTTGAAAATCAATATCTTTCGATCGGAAAACTGTGGTTCTCTTCAGGAGACTTACAGTATTAATGTCAAATTGTTTATTTAACAATTTTTTAATATTAAGGATTTTTTATTGGTCCCCCATTTGCATTTTCTTGGGGTTTTGGAGAACCTATAAAATATAGTTACCATGAAAAAATAGTTAAAGAAACCATTGGGTATTATTACTGGGAATCTCCTAAAGATAACCAAGGTTTTCCCATCGAAGAATATTGATTTTCAAGAATTATACACTATTTCTACGAAAAGTTGGTTTTTTCCCCATTATTAAATACATGAAAACCTTTGAGCGCTTTGAGCACTCCCTTAATTTTTTATTTCAAAATAAAAAATAGGGGTACATTTTTTCCGGTATAGAACAATCCGAGGTAGTGGTGGTTCACATACATTTTTGGACCACTTTAATGTACATACTAGGGATGTGGAATTTTAGACACCCGCGGATGCCAATGCAGATGCGGATGTCAAGTATTTTTGAAAAACAACTAAATTAAGTTAGTAAATTATGTTATTTAGGTAAATAAATAAATGGAAAAGTTTGTAATTTTTAATAAATTTAGTACTTAAATTTAAAAATTGGAACATTATCTATATACGTATTTTTGAAAGGTAGTACACTAGTAGTTTATTGCTCTGACGGTAAAGAGAGCTTTGCCGACATATTCTATTTAGTTTGTCCGTGAAATGTAGACTTAAGTTGTTCTGTCAAATGTCTATAGATATGTTCATATCTACTTTTATACTTATGGAGAAGCAGTACAGTGTCTTTTTGAGCTATCTCTGCGCGAATTCTGAACCAGTTCGATTTGCTACAGGGTAAAATATATGTGACCTGGTCTACGAAAAGGGAGCTTACGTGCGAAAACTAGTTTTCTGTGAAAAAGCTGTTAAAAGTAAGCAACTCGTTTCGTCAGTTTCTCATTATCTCGTTAATTGTTCTCCGCGCCGGACGTCCAGTAAGTGTTGTTGTTGGTCGGAATATTATTATAGTTTTATTATTATTATTATTAACATTATTATTATTATTATTAATATTATTATTATTTTTAGTCAGAGCTGGGTCGTAATGATTCCTTTAGGAATAAAATTACTCCCAATTACAGATTACAAGGAATTGTAATTAGGAATCAATTCCTTCAGTCCACAGCAAAGGAATCGATTACTTTTTCAATTCATTGAAGTAATTTCAAATGTAATTGGTTTTTTCTTTAATTCCATTACAAGGAATTCCATATTGTAATTGGAATAAATTACGTGCTAGTAATGTAATTTTGTTTCCAATTCCTTTGAAAGGAATTGAAAATGTAATTGATTTTTTTTTTCAATTCCATTACCTGGAATCGCAAGCGTACTTTAGTTTTTTCAATTACTCAAAGGAATTGTAAAAGTAATCGAGAAACTGAAAGTTCATTCACGAATGTTCAATCTGAAATTTTTGTTTTGGTCAAAGATTAAAATCGAAAGCACACATTGGACATCTTCTATGTATATCTATATATATAAAAATCTTGTGTTCGTATGTCACGGTCATCAAAACCCGAGAACGGCTGAACCGATTTGAATAATTTTTTTTCTATTATTCGGTATAATACCAGAACCAATGATATCGCAAAAATTTGGAGGGTTGCCACCTATTTTAAAATTTTTAAACCCAATTATATTGATAAAATTAATGAATTATTACAATATGGGTATCAACTTAAAGAGGTTAAAGAAAGAGAACTGCTGGAAGTATTTTTGACGAGGGCTGCCACCTATTTGAAAATTTAAGCTCGGTCAAATTGTTAAAAAAAAAAGAAATATGTATTGCCATGTGGGTGTCAAACTAAAGAGTTTTAAGAAGGCTTACTGCCGAAAATATGTTTGAGGAGGGTTGCCATCTGTTTGAAACTTTAACCAAATTACATTGATAAAATAAATAAAATATTACAATATGGGTATCAAATTAAAGAGGTTTAAAAAAGATAACTGTTGGAAAATTTTTGAGGGGGCTGACACCTATTCGGTTGGCATGTGGGAGTCAAACTAAAGGCTTCCAGAAATATGCAATATGAAAAGTTCGGTTTATATGGGAGGTGCCACGCCCCATTCTCCACCCATTTTCTCCATGAGTATGGAATTGGTCTTATATGTATATGTATATATCACCATACCCAGTTCTAGTCCTGTACCACAAATATATGCAGTTTGAAAAATTCGGTTTGTATGGGAGGTGCCACGCCCCCTTTCTATATCGAAACCTGTTTTTAGCCTATAACCATCCTTGGAAATTCTGCAGTACATTCCGAAATTTGAAAAAAAACGGCCTTTCTCGAGCTATGCGAACAGAAAAAAAACGCTTTTCAAAATATACATATATTAGTACAGACTAGCCAATATCTGCTTGTTTTGCGGCTTAAAACACTACTACCGATGAAAATCGATGGATAAATAAGCAAGTTTGCAAGGATTAGGTTGAAGTGGCTGCTAGGCTCAGAGGGCGCCAGCACACTTAGGCCCGATCAGGGCCCATTGTGATTTGCGAGGGTTAAGTGAAAGTGCAATAATTTTTTGTATGAAATACTAGCAGGAAATAATGTTACCCATACGCCATATCGTACATGACCGTATGACCATGTTAAAGTTTGAATTTTTTTCATTCGCAATGAAAACTTAAAATGAAAATAATTTGACTAAATGACCTTATCTAAAAAAACGGTATACAGATCCGTAACATACTCCTTAAAATTAATTTTACGTCTCTCGGCGTTTTTTGTGTAATTTTAGCGTCGTTACAGTGTTATCATCAAAATTTAGCCATAGCAATGAAATTTGTTTATAAAACTCTTAGGAGGTAGGATCTCCAGTCCCACAGGGCTCGTAATTCAAGCGGACTCTATCCTCATTTGTAACGCAGGATACCAGTAAGAGTACTTCAAAGGCCCCAGAAGGCACGCCATTTTGGGTAGAATTAAGGGTACCATAATATACACAATTAACTCAGTGCATTTTTATAGATACGCAGGGATTAGTCCAAGAGAACAGCAGTGCCCAAGGCAGCCACATTTATGGGTCTCATCTGCCGCGAAGCGCGTTCGCGGTAGGATCTGGAAAATTTAACCCTTACCCTATAAACTGAACAGCTACAGTTTAAGCTATTCAGTTTTCTTAAAGTCCAATTAGTAATACTACTTAGGTATAAGTTGTTTATTCAAGGCAGTTAGCAACCAAGAAATTTAACAAAGCTATTGCAATTCAAACGTAAACAATATTTTTTTTTATACATTTTTCGATTACTTTTTAAATTACTTTGAGGAATGGAATTGGAAAAAAATCAATTACATTTTCAATTCCTTTCAAAGGAATTGGAAAAAAATTACATTTTCAATTCCTTACAAAGGAATTGAAATAAAAGAAATTACATTACTAGCACGTAATTTATTCCAATTACAATATGGAATTCCTTGTAATGGAATTAAAGAAAAAAACAATTCCATTTGAAATTACTTCAACGAATTGAAAAAGTAATCGATTCCTTTGCTGTGAACTAAAGGAATTGAATCCTAATTACAATTACTGAGGAATGTAATTCTAATTGTAATGTAATTGCATTTACCCAGCTCTGTTTTTAGTACACTTCTAAGCAAGTTAGGATTTTCTGCTTTTCACCACGTGAAAAAGCATCTCATCTTCCATCCGAATCAACCAAAAAGTGAAAATTGATTTTTTGACACCTAAGCCCCCTTTCCGTAGACCAGGTCACATATGTAAATACCTAAATACACTTAGGTCCCTTTTTGTGCGATATATGCATTCCTCAGAAAGCCGCATAAAAAAGTTCTTTACTTTCATACAAAAGCAGTATTTTCAAGAACCGCTGATACTCCGAAAAAAAAAATTCTTAAAAACCGCATAAAAAAATCCAGCGAGGCAAGATTAAGCAAAAAAAACCATTTATTTCTTCACTTCAACACTTAGATAATATACCATGTAAAACTGAACATTAATGAAATAAATAAAATTTGATCTGTATTTTAACCAAAAAAACAAAATACCACAATAAATACATGAATTATGTAAAAACACCAAGACAAATTATTTATCAGAAGCATTGTCTCTTACACACTGAAAAAAAAGTCATAAAAACTTTCAAAAAAGCAAAATCGCTACAGCTAAAAAATGGTTTGAAAACCCGCATAAATTAAACTCCGCATAAAAAGAGACCTAAGTGTATATACATATGTGTTCCCATGTTTTTGTAAGCACATGCATATTTCTCCAAAAAATTCGATACTGCTTGGTGAATCTGCTTTCTTATTTCACTTTGGTGACGAAATAAATGATATTTAGTGTTTCACGCTTCATATTTTTTAAGTAACTCGAAGCTGTCTTTAGGGATTTTTATGTACATAAGTAGATAGCTTCAGATGTCTCCCCTAGATATTACTAGCACTGCGACAGCACGGCAAAGTAAATAAGTAACATACAACGCAATTTCGAATGTATTTATTAATTCCGCCTAAGAGTTGGAAAATTCTTTCGGCAAGTCAGAAGTGCGTGTGGGTGAAGACATGCAGTCCCTAATGCCAAACGTGCGGTGGCAAAGATATGAAATTAATTACATATATCAATAGCGTATACTACTTGTCAGGCAGCTGAAGTTAATTTCGGCGCGAAAGTCCACCGCAGGAAGTTGGAATATGAACCGCAGAAAATTTTAGCAAAGTGTCAAAATTAATTTAACCGCATAAACTCCTGAATGTTGTTTCAATATATATATATGTAGCTTATTTGTGTGGGGAAGGATGAAAATAAATAGTGAGCACATCAACAGCCAATTTTAATATATATAGTATACATATTTAGCACATAAAATAAATAAGAAAATCTAAGCATTATTTTGTATTGAATTATTATTTTTTTAGTAGCAAAAAGTCGAAGTCTTTGGCAGATAATTAAATTATAGAGGACTTATGAATACTTAATACTAGTGATGTGCTGAGTCGAAACTTTTAAGTATTAACCGATACACTGAGTATCGATCAAGATTTAAAAGTATCGACTCAGCACGTTTATAAATTATCCAATACTCTCGATCCTCGGTGCCGAAACACTCAGATTTCAAATAGTAAGAGCGCACAACAGCTAAAAAATGCTATCAAGTCTGGGAGAGGCCTCGCCTTTCAATAACTGACTACAATGGCTAATACAGCTGAACAAAATTATAAATGTAGATACATATGTATGTACATACATATATGGGCAAATCTAAAAAACCATCTACTTCATACATCTACATTCATTCATCTACATACTTCTAGAACAATTTTTTTAAGCATTTTAAAGGTATATATAACATTATAACAACTAGTAGTTAGAAAAAGATTTAGATCGTTTCGATGTATTTTCCAAATGTGCCTTCTATTAAGATATTTTTGTAATAAAAAGTACGCTCAAGGTCGCAGAATATATCATTTTTAAAAGTTGTTCGTAATTGTTTGCAGCATACAATACATACTTAAAAAGTTTTTAAAAGGAAATGCTTCAAAAACTATACGCGATAAACGGAAAAATTTTAAAATTGTGAAAAGTAGAGCTACACAGTTTTCGTTACTTGCCATTTAGTTATTTTTTAAAGCACACTTTAGTTACCAACTACATATGAAGTGTACACATAAGTACTACTTGTACATAGAATTTCAAACCAGCATCTGGTGTACTTCGAAAGTTATGGCATAATTAATTTTTCACCTCTTAAAAATTACATACAAAATTCACTTGTTTTTAATATTTATTTGAATTAAAACATCTATAACTCAAAAGTTATGCAACAAATTGATTTTTGAGGCTTCAAGTATACGTCTATGAATTATATCCAAAAGCAACCAGCTTGATATAGTTTACAACAATGCAAAAAAGCTAAATAGCACAAAAGTTACCTGTTTTTTAGATTTGCCCATATAAGCAAATCTTGCGAGTTGTGTTTTAAGTGCCCACCTTCTCTCGGCAGAAAAAAAACGCTACCTTGCATTTATTTCGCGACAGTTTTTATTTTTTAACATTAACCTTTGTGCCAATACGAATTTTCCAAACGTCTTTCCAACACAAAATATAACCGGGTATCTACACGTATGTAGGTTTTTACGTTTATTAAGGACTGAAATGTAAATTTTGAGGTTTTCATTGCTACTAGTTTATTTTTATTCAACGTTTTATACACATACATATGTATGTACATACGAATATTATCACTGGGATGCCCCCTCGGAGTCGTTCAAACAGAAATTGGTTTGCATTCTCTTTTATTACCAGGAAAAAGTTGTCGAATATACAGACTTTCAAAATAGCCAGCGAGCTCTGGCCTGACTATAACAGGACGAAGACACTAGACCAGTTTAACAAATAGATCGACGGCAGAAGTATTTTGAATTGTAGCAACCATCCCAGACCACTGTCCCATTGGCAAACGTGCAGAGAGAAGGTACTCCCATATAATAAAGCTTACCGCAGCTTTCAGCTGGAAAGAATAAAGTGTCCAGCATTTCCTTTGTGAGTGCCCAGTTCTAAGGCTATTATACAAGCATGGACCGAAAAAAACAGTTATTCTCCTTTTAGTCAAGAATCCTGGGTTCTTTTTATTCTTCGAACCTTTTAGGTAATATATATTTTTTTATAATTCAATAGAATTAAGTACAGCCCGGTGAGTTTAGTATTTAGACCTCTAACATTCTGGTAATAAATATTGAAGAAAAAATTACTATTAATTAAAGTTTTTGACGTAGAATACATCTTACGTTTCGATATGGAGGCTATGCTGAAATGTTGTAGTTGTAATTTTTAGAGCATCACAAAAACCCTTATTGCACGAGAACTAAGGAAGCGAGTTCAAAGAAGTGTGGCGTTTCAAAGATAAAATTCCAAACCTATCGACAGATTCATTTTTGTAAGTAACGAATTCGGTGTCTGTCTTAGAAACAACGGTAAACATTGGCTTATTTTGGGGTAGATTTTGAGCCTTTAAAGTTCTCCAGCAGCTTATGATTTGCAGATATAACATTCATTTACGGGTTATAGATTCCTTCAACAACAAATATTGAGCATTTTAAGACAAAAAATTATTGAAAAAATTTGAAAATTTTTTTTATTACCAAAATACTCGAAAATCGCTCGAATGATTTTGTTTTTGTTTTCTTTAATCAAAAACTCAAGAGTTTTCCTTTCGTTTGGTATATGGGAAGTACTGGTGGATATCTTCTAAGTATGTTTATTTTATTCAATGGGCATAAATGATTTCCCATACAAAATCACTTCGTCATCGTTTTGCAAACATGTGCATGCGTTGGAAGTGGGGGAAGGAGACAAAAAGTATGTATGTGTGCGTAAGTACATATTTCGGCTTTTGATAAACAGACGACGCAATATTTATAACCTAATCGCAGCTCCCATAATAATACATAATCTTATCTTATCTTACTAATATTATAAATGTGAAAGTTTGTATGTTTGGATGTTTGGGAAACCATCACGCGGAAACAACTGAACGGATTTGCATGAAATTTGGTACGCAGATAGCTTATGGGGCAGATTGGTTAATAGGCTATTTTTTTAAGAGTTGCCACCTGTTAAAAAAGTTTAGTATTTAATATGCGGGAACAACTGAATGGATTTGCATGAAAATTTGCACACAGGTAGCTTATGACCTAGTTTGGAATATAGGCTACTTTTCTTAAGAGTTGCCACCTGTTAAAAATGTTTCATTAAATTAATACGCGGAAACGACTGAATGGATTTGCATGAAATTTTGCAAGCAGATAGCTTATGGCCTACAGTGGAAAGTAGGCTAATACTTTGGAAGAGTTGCCACCTGTTAAAAAAGTTTAATTAAATTAATACGCGGAAACGACTAAACGGATTAGCATGAAATTTTGCTCACAGATAGCTCATGACCTAGGTTAGAAAGTAGGCTACTTTTTTTAAGAGTTGCCACCTGTTAGAAATGTTTAATTTAATTAATACGCGGAAATGAGTGATCTGATTTGCATGGAAGTTTTCACACGGAGAGCTTATGAGCTAGGTTGAAAAATAGGCTACCTTTTTTAAGAGTTACCACCTGCTAAAAAAGTTTAATTAAATTAATACGCGGAAAAGTTTTTTTTTTTGGGCAGGAACATAGCGACAGGGGATTTTTAAGAACGTTGGGAGAAAAAATTTCGATGAAAAAATATTTTTTTCTCGGGTTCAAAACTATCCTCTCTTTTAAGTTGGAACCAACAATACACACCCACAAAATTTCATTGAAATCGGTTAAGCGGTTTCGGAGATTAGCGTAAACGAACACAGTTACACGGGATTTTTATATATTAAGATTAGAATGGTTTGAAAAAACACTATTTTTGGAAATCCATAAACGCTTAATCAAAATATTGTTGTTTGTGAGAAAAAAAGAGTCACTTATTTTTTTATTTTGGAAAAAAAAATTTTGGAGGCTGTGGTAGTCGGTTTTTTATAAAAACGCCGATGTTTTCAATTTTCTTATTTTCGTAACATGTTATAGGGCAGTTAAAAGTGTTGTTTTTACATGTAATTACTCAGGTATTATTGGGGTATATTCCCTTAATTACATACCTGCCTTGAACAGTTAGAATGGGCCTAATGCCCGAAAATATGCTTTCGAAAAGAGACCGCTAAAATTAATACGTTGATACTGAACGTTTTAAGCACTGTCACGGGTTCAAACTAGTTACCAGCGGGTTTCTGGGGCGCTGATTGCGCATCTGATGTCAGTTTTTCAAAACTCTAAAATGGCGGTACCAATATGGCGATCTTTTTTTTTTCAATAAGTGGATTTATTCGAAACTCGGTTGGTTGGTTGGTTGGTTGGTTGAAGTGGCGAGTTTAACAACTCCAATTAGCACTTATGCGTGCCGTTTTAAAACCACTACTCGCAACTTAAACCTGAAAAGAAAGCCCGAAAAGAAAGCAGCAGAAGTCGGTTATATACCCCAGCCTGTGGAGTTCAAGAACTTAAGAAGTTGCAGTGGTTTAATATCACTTATGTCCGTTAAACCGCAGAAGCAGGGTTTGCCTAGAAGCCTGATTCTAGTCCTACATAGTGCTGGGCAATCGCAGAGCAGATGCTCCACCGTTTCTTCTGCATCTGGTGAATTGCAACTACGACAAGATATGTTGTGTTCCAGTCCTAGTCTTGCAGCATGGATTCCCACGGCCCAGTGGCCTGTGTAAACGGCAGTTAGTCGAGATAGATCCTTCCTGTTTAGTTTGATAAGAAAAGCAGTGCGTTTTGCGCTGTAGGTGGGCCACAGACTCCTGCAGACCCTACAGGATTGTAGGTTTTTCCACCCACTGCTAGCCACATTTTTCCAGTGCTGAGAGATGCGGCTCTTGATATAGCTCAGAGGCACAAGAACCTCCTTTGCCTCTGAGATATCCAGAGCCGACCCATTCCTGGCCAGCTCGTCAGCCATCTCGTTGCCATGAATTCTGCTGTGCCCCGGCACCCAGATCAGTGCAACGACGTGCCTGTCGGCTAAAACCATAACGTTCTCCCTGCACTGTTTTATTATGCTGGAGGTGATGCTTACAGAGCCAAGTGCCTTGATCGCTGCCTGACTATCTGAGAAAATAGCAATGCTGGTTCTCGCTAGCTTCGAGGCTAAAATTATTTTGCACGCCTCATTTATGGCAAAGACCTCTGCCTGAAAAACACTGGCCGAATTAGGTAATCAAATAGACTCTTCAATTTGGAGGTCGGTTGAAAAAATTCCCGCCCCTTCCCCACAATCCATTTTTGAACCGTCCGTAAAAATGGATACTTCGAAGCGTTCAGTAAAAATAGGATCCTTCCACCCCTTTCTTGATGGAAAAATCGTGCCGAAGTTTCTCTTGAAGAAAGCGAAGGGCAAATGTAGTCAGTTTTTTCGCGAATGCTTGGGTCGTTGAAAGAATACAGGATAAGTCCATGCCCGTACGTACGTTCTTTCCACAATCCAAGTTCCCTCAACCTGAGCGCACTCTGTGATAAAAAGATCAATCGGTGGCAGATGACAGATGACATTCAATGCTTACGTTGGACATGATCTGATCGCCCCAGTAGTCGCAATGCAGGCTGACCTTTGTACCCTGCCTAACATTGTGCGTATGTAGTTCATCTCTACGGCTTTCCACCAAACCAGCGAACCGTATGCAATAATTGGGCGAATCACCGCCTTGTACATCCATAGCATAAGATCAGGTCGTAGGCCCCACCTCTTACCCAGAATTTTCTTGCAGGAATACAGAGCACCATAGGCCTTTTTTACTCGGTGCTCTGTATTCATTTTCCAGTTTAATTTCGGTGTGAGAATGACTCCCAAATACTTAGCGTAAGGGGAAAGAGAGAGAGTAAGCCCGTTCAAGGAAGGTAGGTTAAAATAAGGAATCTTTTTTCTTATAGTGAATAATAGTAATTCGGTCTTCGAGGGATTAACGTTGAGCCCGCAGCCATTTGCCCAAGAACCCAATTCCCCCAGTGCTCTTTGAAGCATTTCGCTTATCACATTTATGCACAATCCGGATACCATAATCAATACATCGTCTGCATACGCAACAACTTTGACCCCTTCCCTGTTGAGTCTTAGAAGAATGTTGTTTAGTACGCAAAGCCACAGCAGCGGCGACAGTACCCCGCCTTGCGGAGTCCCCGCTTTGGATGACTGATGACTACGCTGGTGCCTAGCTTAGCGTTTACAATCCTTGTACGAAGCATGGTAGATATCCAGTTTACCAGGAAGTTCTCAATCCCCAGGTTTCTGAGTGATTGCTCTATCGCCTCCAGACTAACGTTGTTGAACGCCCCTTCTATGTCAAGGAAGGCCGCCAACGTATATTGTTTATTTTCCAGCGATGATTCTACCGTTTGTATGACCTCATGGAGCGCAGATTCTGTGGAGCGCCCTTTTAGGTAAGCATGCTGTGCAGTAGACAATTCTCCATTGCCTAGTTTCGAACGAATGTGCATGTCCAGTAGCCGCTCGAAAGTTTTCAGTACAAAAGACGAGAGACTGATGGGTCTGAAGTCCTTAGGCACCGTGTGTCCTCTCTTGCCTGCCTTGGGAATGAAAACTACTTTAACACTTTGCCAAGTAGACGGAACATGGTTGAGCATTATGCATGCTTTGAAAACGCTCTCCAGCCATGAAATAGCCCACGGCTGGGCTTCCTGTAGCATTGCTGGAAAGATCCCGTCCGGACCCGGGGATTTGTACGGAGAGAAGCTGTTAATTGCCCATGCAATCTTCTCCCGCGTGATAATTTCGTTAACGACATTAATGGATGGTGCCGCTACGTTGCTATCTACACCTGAGACCTGATTTAGGTCACAGCCTGGAAAATGGGTACGAAGAAGGAGTTCTAATGTCTCCTTAGAGCTATTGGTCCATCCTCCATCTTCCTTTTTTAGGAAGGAAGGATTGCTGTGTTCCTTGGATAGGATCCTCCCAATTCTGGCGGATTCTTTCGTTGATTCTCTAGAAGAGCAGAAATCCCTCCAGGATTCCTGTTTTGCTTTGCGAAATGCCTTTTTGTAAATTCTCAAGCTATCTCTATAGGTCTGCCGGTTGCCCATGGAATAGCTTAAGTTGAAGGCTTTGCGAGAAACTCGGTACTCGGTAGTTTTTGGGGTCGCTGATTACAAATCTAAAGTAAATTTTTTTAAATTCAAAATGGCGGATCCAATATGGCGATCAATTTCTTAAATATGACTAAAACTAAAACGTTGAAACTGATCATTTTAAGCATTATTATGGGTTAAAACTCGTTACCAGAGGGTATGGGGTCGGTGTTTACGAATCTGATGCCAGATTTTCAAAATTTAAAGTGACGGAACTAATATAGCGATCAGATAAAAAAAAATATTGGATTTGGATCCGACATTTTGAATGTTGAAAATCTGCAGACATCAGATTTGTACACAGAAACCCACTGGCAACAAGCCTCAACCCATGACAATGCTTAAAACTTTCAGTATCAGCGCTTTAATTTAAGTATTTTTTTAAGAATTTTATAGCAAAATGGGATCCGTCATTTTGAATTTTAAAAATTATTTCAGATTCGTAATCAGCGACCTTAAAAATTCCCGAGTTCCAAGTTTCGAAGCAATCCAGCATTTTTTTTTCATTGATCGCCATTTTGGATCCGCCAATTTTAATTTTGAAAAACTGATCTCAGGTGCGTAATCAGCGACGCCAGAAATCCCCTGGTAACGAGTTTGAACCCATCGTAATGCTTAAAACGTTCAGTATCGACGTTTTAATATAGCGGTCTCTTCTCGAAAGCATATTTTCGGGAACTAGGCCCGACTAACTAAAACTGACTAGCGCAACCTCCAAAAAAAAAAAATTCTTTTTTTTTTCAAAATAAAAAGTACCTTTCTTTTTTTATCCGGCCCAGTATCCTCCCTGAAGTCGAACCCATTAGAAGAATGGGAAGAGCTGAAAACTGCCTTTCCTTTGTTGTTCTGTTCCTTGCGAACGATTGTTCAACACGTCAAGAAATCGGTTGACTGGCAAACATTTGGAAAAACTTCTATTCTTAGGAAGTGCAACAGAAGAAGGATTTTTCCTTGAAATATTTTATTGATAAATGTTTTCTTAAATAAGATTAACTTGTAATATTTTCCAAACTATATATATCTGTGTAAATACCAGTCATCATTAAACATGTCGTCGGTGTTTTGTGCAAAACCGCCCATCGACCAATTGCAAAACCGCCTATATTACGGCACTAAAATTTTACAGGAGAGCGATAAAACGGATTTTCATTGAAGGTATTGCCTTGATAGGCGCTATTTTCTCTAGCTATTATTTTCCAAATTTATTGTTTTAATAACGATTTTTATGCATAAAACTTGATGCTGGAATTCATGGTTACCAAATCTCATTTTTGCCACAACGGCGATTTAGGCGGTTTTGCAACTGGTCGATGGGCGGTTTTGCAAAAACAGCAACGATATAGTTCTGCTATGTAACAGAGTTTTATTTATTTTCAGTTCCTACATTACTAAATTTTAGTATTCATTATTTGATTTCATAAAATAAGTTTAACTTAATACGAAATACACAATGAGTACCGATACGAGTAGGTATCAATACTTTAGGTCCGATATTTTTCAGGCATCGATACATTTTTCGATACTACTTCCAAGTAAAAGTATCGATAACTGCATGTTATCGTTTCAGCCATACCCATAATGCACTATACTACATATAATAATTATACTAACATCCTTTATTTGAGTTTATGCCATAACGGAAATTTTAAAAAATTTAAATATTGGAGGATTCTTATCTTACTATCTTACTAATCTTATCTTACTAATATTATAAATGTGAAAGTTTGTATGTTTGGATGTTTGGGAAATCATCACGCGGAAACGACTGAACGGATTTGCATGAAATTTGGTACGCAGATAGCTTATGGGGCAGATTGGTTAATAGGCTATTTTTTTAAGAGTTGCCACCTGTTAAAAAAGTTTAATTTATTTAATATGTGGGAACGACTGAATGGATTTGCATGAAAATTTGCACACAGGTAGCTTATGACCTAGGTTGGAAAATAGGCTACTTTTCTTAAGAGTTACCACCTGTTAAAAAAGTTTCATTAAATTAATACGCGGAAACGACTGAATGGATTTGCATGAAATTTTGCAAGCAGATAGCTTATGACCTACAGTGGAAAATAGGGTAATTTTTTGAAAGAGTTGCCACCTGTTAAAAAAGTTTTAATTAGATTAATACGCGGAAACGACTGAACAGATTTGCGTGGCATTTCGCACAGAGATAGCTTATCCAACATAGGTCATAAGGCAACTATTTTAAGAGTTATCACGTATTAGGAAAGTTTAATTAAATTAATACGCGGAAATGACTGAACTGATTTGCACGAAAGTTGGCACACAGATAGCTTATGACATAGACTGGAAAATAGGCTACTTTTTTAAGAATTGCCATCTGAAAATGAAGTTTTGCTCAAAGATGGTTTATGACCTGGACTGAAAAATAGGCTACTTCCTTAACCGGGTTTCCGATCAGAACGAAATTTAGTACACTTTCTACGGATTTCGGAAGGATGGTCTTAGACTGAAAGTAAGTCCGATAAATCAAGGCCCCTCCCATACAAATTGGAATTTTCATATTACATACGTATCTCTGGAAGTATTTGTGGGAGAGAACTGAAACTTGGTATAGTGATATGTATGTGAAATCAATGTTGCCATTAATCGATTGAAGTTTTAATCAGTTAATTAATTCGATTAAATTCAATCTGATTACAGTTAATCATGATTAATTTTAATCTGACTAAGCAGTTAATCGTAATCGCGATTAAAAAATTAATTTTTAATCAATAACTCTTAATTTGATCAAGTAGGTTTGGTGATTAATTAAGTTATGCTGGAATTTCCCTGTGCACACAAAGCAAGTTAATCCGGTATGGCTAAGTCGGGTTTCCTCATCAAACTAAGCAATTTGGTGTGCATTTTCATTAAGGTATATACCAACAAACGTTTTACAAACTAGGTTTGTAAAAGTTCCCAGTTTATGTATTACTAACAACAATAATTATATTTTTTTTATATTATGTGCTTTTTATAAGCGTAAAACACAAAATAATTACTATAACTGGTTTTTGGTTTCAGACCTTGACAAACTAGACAAATTAATCAGATTTTATTTTTAATTGGATTAACGATTAATGTTGTATATTATTTAAACGTAATCGCAGCCACCGATTAACGATTAAAAAAATGTTATCATTAATCGTACAGTTGATTACGACTAATTAATTTTAATCGTCAAATGCGATTAACATTTTAGTCGTTAACTTTTAATCGTTAATCAGATTAACAGTTTGCCAACACTGTGTGAAATCATGTTCATATTCACGGAGAAAAATGGACGTTTTTGGAAAAGAGGCGTAGCACCTCCCATACTGACTGAAAGTTTCATATTGTATATCTCTTCAAATGTTTGGGGTAAAGCACTCAAGCTGGGTATGGAAATACATATGTATCCATGTATGTATGTGAAACTAATACCATACTCATGGAGAAAAATGAGAGTTATTGGAAAATGTGGTGTGGCAACTCCCATGCAAATTGATTTTTCTATGCTGGATATCTCTGGAGGTGTTTATTGCATACATACTCATGGAGAAGAATTTGCGTTATTCGAAAAGGAGACATGGTTCCTGCCGTACAAATTTACTGTTTTATACTGCTTATCTCTAGAGGTGTTCATGGTAGAGTACTGGGACTTGGTACTGGGGTATGTAAAATCAATTCTAAATTCATGGAAGAAGATTAGGGTTATAAGAAAAAGGGGCGTGGCACTTCCAGTACAAATTTACTTTTTTTTGCCACATATCCCTGGAAGTGTTTGTGGGAGAATACTGGAACTTGGTATGGAGTTGTGTACACAAAATGTATCAATTGCTGATGGGAAAAATGTGAGTTATTAAAAAGGAGGCATGTCGCCTCCCATACATACTAAAAACTTCTTAATACATATCTCTGGAAGAATAAAAAATCTCTCGAAGTATTTTAAATTTGTTATGGAGATTAATTTATAGGTGCCGTACTGACAGAATAAATTTCATTAAATGGAAAAGGGAGAGCCGGGTTCGGCCTTATAATCTAAAGCTCTCTTGGGGCATTTGCTACAGTAATGAGAAGTGGTATTTTATCAAGGCCAGGTTACTAAATTTGAGTTGGAAATATTAGAACTCGCCGTGGCACCTCCAAGAAGGTTACGCGTTCACGCGTCGTATACCTGGAAACATTTTAAGGTAAACTTAGAGGGATTGCAAAATAACGAGCTATAACGAAATGGGCACAAAAATAAAATCTAACATCATTAAATTATTTCTCATATTTGTATAAAAACGCGGGGCGAAACCCGCGGGTATAAGCTATATTTATGCCTATTACGGTATCCGACTGATGCTGTCGCACGGATCTAATCAGATTCACACTGTCGGTATAAGCGAGAGCGAAGGATTAGATTCGTGCGAATGGTATCTGTCGGACCGGAATAGGTCTGTTTCCGAGGGACCCCCATTCTCTTGAATCTAATTCTTCTCACTCGCTTGTTATGACAGTGCGAATTCTATTAGATCCGTGCGGATGGCATCCGTCGGATACCGTAATAGGCATGAATACATACATACGCATACATAATACATATTTACATACGCAAAGATGTTGATGCAGTTATTGTAGATCTCTTTCTATTTTTTAGTAATCTATGTATGTCTATACATATTATATATGTACATACAAATATGTATGAACACATGTATGCATAATACGCGAAAACTTTTTAAAGTGAAACAACACTTAGAAAAAGACCAGTCGAAGAATAAAAGTATAGGTGAGTACGTACGTACACAGATAGAGAGAAGGATAAAGGCAAAGGTAAAAATAAAAACAAAAGCAAAGTTGCGTAAAGATAAAGGCAAAAATGAAGATCATGGTAAATTTAAACACTTTACTTATATAAGGGCAAAGGTGAAGGGGAATATGTATGTATTTGAAGAATATGATAAACATAAAAATAAAAACAAAGATAACTATAAAGAAAAACATGAGGATGAGTTAGGGTGGCCAGATATTATAGTGACATAATCAGTACAGTTGGGATAAAAAATCAGTACAAAGCGATAAAAATCAGCTAATTTGTAAGCGTATTTTTTATTATTAACAATATAAAAACCAAATAACAGCGCATTAATTTAACAAAAAATAACTAATAGACTTTTAAATACATATAGAATCATCAATATAAAAATTCATTACTTTAAAACAAATCAAAGGTATTACGTATGTATGTACAGCTGTGCTCAGGAAAATAGTAGTAAAATGCATTGACAGATTTTGAAAATTTTTTCTTTCCTTACTTAATTTGAATTTTTTATAAAAATATAGTTAATTCTATAACAAAAGACATGTGAGTTGAAGTCTTAAACTTTCTAGAAAATTTATAAAAATTGAGAAAATTAAAAAAAAATTGTAGCCCTTTCAGTTTCAGTAGAAGAGGAGCTCGAGTCAGAATCTGTTTGCATATTTTAAGCTACAAATTTAAAACATATTTAGTTGGTGTGCTTACTAAATACAACATTCACATTAAAATGTTGACTAAAAGGTATATTACCGAATTATCGCTAAACGAATTTTAGAGTACGAATGAAATTTAATAGTGTTAAATGTGTATGTGCAAGTAAAATTACAGGTGGTCGAACATCAAAAATCAAAGTAAAGCTACATATATCATATCCAAGAGTCGGTAGTTTGCATCTTTTCTAAATTTTTAGAACTTACATTGCACCGTAGCAGTAGTCATCTTAAGTTTGAAATACTGACAGCCGATTTCTCAGTGGATGTTCAATTATAATCTAGAGATTATCTCTTATTGTCATCTTCTCAGTGTACTTAATATATGATTAACTCACCACCACCTTTCATAAGATTTATTTATGGCAAAACCAGCTTTTCCTAAATCATGTAAAACCTGCAAATCGTGACTGCAAATCGGGTTGGGTTGAATCCAAACAATTTGTTATTTTGCGAAATCCTAGGAAGCGAAACAATTGCAACCTGACACCTTTTTAATAATTGTTCAAGTTTAATTAATGCTTTCAATCTCACACGTATGAGTCGTCAAAAACCATTGTTTTAAACATGTAACCTAATTTCCAAAAGTATTTATTAAATGTAAAAATCAGTACAAAATCAGTACAAATTAAAAAAATCAATAGATTTTGCGTACTGATTTCGGGCTCTTAAAAATCAGTACAATAGAAAAAAATCAGCACATGTACTGGTTAAATCAGCGCATCTGGCCACCCTAGGATGAGGATACCGATAAACGTATAGATGAAGATAGCGGAAGAAAGATTAAAATAAAGGAAAGGAAAAAGATATAGATAGAGGCACAGAGACTCAATCTGGGAACTATTTCGGGATTTTAGAGATTTTCGGGATTATCGGGAATTATCGATATAATAATCGATATTTTGTCGGTTTTGTGATCGATATTTTTATCGATTTTAATATCGAGCTTTTTATCGATGTTTTTATTGAATTTGCTATCGATATTTTCGGAACTCATCGATATAATGATCGATATTTTTATCGATTTTGTTACCGATATTTTTTATCGATTTTTTTTATCGACGTTTTTATTGATTTTGTTATTGATTTTGTAATCGACTTTGTTACCGATTTTACTATAGATTGTTTATCGATATTTTTTTTATCGATTTTGCTATCGATATTTTTATCAGTTTTGCTATCTACTGTGTTATCGATACTTTTATCGATTTTGTTAACGATTTTGTTATCGATATTTTTATAGATTTTTTGTCGATATTTTAATCGATTTTGCAACGGTATTTTTGTCGGTTTTGTTATCGATATTTTTAATGATTGGGTTAACGATAGCAAATATTGATATTATTATCGCTTTTTTATCGACGTTTTTATCGATTTTTTTATCGATATTCTTACAGGTTTTGCTATCGAAATTAATATCGATATTGCTATAGATTTTTTATCGATTTTGTCTTCAATATTTTTATTGGTTTTTTTACCGATATTTTTATCGATTTTGCTATCGATATTGTTATCGCTTTTGTTATCGATATTTTTATCGGTTTTATTATCGATATTTTTATCGATTGTGCTTTTGTTATCAATATTTTTATAGATTTTGTCATCGACTTTGTAATTGATTTTGTTATCCACTTTTTTATGGATTTTGCAATCGAATTTTTAATAGATTTTTTAATCGGTTTTATAATCTATTTAGTTATCGATTTTGTCATCCCTACCTTTAACCATTTCTTGTCGATATTTTTATCGATTTCGTTATTTATGTTGCTATCGATATTATTATCGATTTTGATATTGATATTTTCATCGATTTTTTATCGATGTTTTTATCGATTTTGCTATCGATATTATTATCGCTTCTGTAGACCAAGAGGAAGGCGCTGGACTGTTTCTTTTTGATCCCGTGGAGGGAATTTGAGCAATATTTTCATTCCGAGCTCGAGGTTTTAAGCATGGGTAACACTACGCTGCGCAGTGCAATTGTGTTAACACCGTAGCCGGAGTTGCTGCGCCAACACCAGTATATGGAAAGCGCCAGCGCCATTAACACCAAGCAACACATGAGGCACTTACACAATTCGTCTTAACTCTTTGAAAATTTACACGTACTTTGGTTTTGCTTTTGAGCGTTGAGAACGCAAATTTAAAGCTGTTACTCAAGAATGATGAGAATACCGTGGCATTTACTACATTCCTAGCAATTAAATTCGGTTGGCGGTACAAGCGTTGCTCAGCGCCGAAAATTATAGCAATAGTAGATATGACACCACTGTATGGTGTATTACACTGTGTAAGCTGAAGCACAACACCGGCGAACGGCAAATTTTTCGTCGCGAATGTTCGCCGAGATAATTAAAACACACTGATTTATATGAGAACGCGCACAACCAAAGCAAGCGACGAAGTTTGCTCGACGACTGTTCGCGACGATAGATTTATTTCTATCGCCGCGGTCAACGGCAACGACAAAAAAAGGCCATGATGACCATACTTCGTAATTTTTGTTTAAAAGTAAAATAATATACCTTATATTTTTCTATCAGAGATTAATCTAGTAAAACGTAAGTTTAGTAGTAGTTATATTTAAAGACTATTTCTATATTATAAACTTCTTCTTGCTGGTATTTTCCCTCTTCGTTGTAAAAGCTTCCTTCTTGAAACATGGTCACCTTATCAGCTGACAGCATTCGAACCGCTCGATACCTCTCTATTTGTGTTTCAGTAAGCTAATTAGCTGGGCGAAAGTTGGTCGTCGGCATCGCTCTGCTGGGCGAAATTTGCCGTTCGCCGGGTATTGTGTTTCAAGCATATGACGATGGGCACTGTGGTGACACTCAGATGGCGCCGTGTTCAATTCATTACACTGCGCTATTGCTCTGAGTTAGTGCGCTGACACCACAGGTGGCGCTGGCGTTATTGAGCTAGCGTCAAAAAAATTGCGCTATTACCCATGGCTACGAGGTTTAAACTCAAACTCTCGAACTAAAGCACCATTGGGCCAGAATGAACCATCAACAATGTTTTGAAAATGCTCGGCGGAAATATCAAGTTTGAAGGAAGATATGCTTCTTTAGTATGAAAAATTAAGTTTTCTGATAGCTATGTATGTACCGGGGGTTAAGCTTTGATGTTATATAAGACTTAACATCTTCTACCGAAGTTTCACTAGAAAAGCGCGAAACAAACACAGATTTATTCGCGGGAACTACGATTAATTTTTTGGGTACCGGAGAAGGTCCACTTTGAGATTTAAGTTCCGACGCAGCTGTCCTTTTTGCTGCAGCCCTTGTAGTGATACCTGAGGAAGATGCAGCTTGAGATAAGTCAACACACGGAGAATTAAAACTTATTAATTCATTATTTAAGCCGGGCGTAGGCAAAGAATCAATTGGCGAAGTGTCAATGTCCAAAGCATTGGGATTAGGAACAATGCTGTCGCGTCCATGCTTCCGCTTTTCTGAAGCTGTTTTATATCAATTAAATAACATTTTCAATTCAACTAGTTCTTAATAGGTGGCATTCCTCGTGTTATATTTCAGTTTGAAAGCAATTTTAGTCCTCTTTCATTTGATACCAAACGTGTTTAATTTGGATAAACGGTTTGTTTATTATTAGGAAAGGGCTATTGTTTCGGCCTTAACAAATAGTTGGCCAATATTAACTGCTACTACTGGACTAAAAAAATAAAAGTCAGAGTTGGCCGAGTATTTTATTTAAAATAAAATAAAAGTTCAAAAATAACTGTTTTCTAACTGACGTAAAGTAATCGGAAGACACATACAAACAAAA
>NW_023458558.1:74202581-74209871 GCF_013731165.1 Rhagoletis pomonella
ATCAAGATGGCGCAAAACGCGCTAATTTTATCATAGTATGTAAGTTGCTTTGAAGCCCTACAACCAACCAACCAACCATGTACATACGTGTTGTCGATAGGTTGAAAATTTAAAAAATCATTTCCCACGCCAACAGCAACAAATTAAGTTTTTTTTTGTTGCAATTTTTATCTATTTAATATGTATTCAGTTACCTGGAGGTTGAGTTCTTAAAAGTAATAGGAACAATTTATATGTGCTTTTGAAACCCAAAAAACCGTATTGACACAAACGTTAAACTTAGGCTTTTTTAAAGTTAGGTTTTTTATAATATTTTTCCGGCGTAATTTTGCAGAATTAATTTTTTCTTTTCAGGAACTCTAGAACTATTGAAAAGCAACTTAGAACAGCTTTGATTTTGAATTTTTTTCAAACATTAAACTTCTTCGGCATAACTTTTTTCCTTTCAGGGTCTCTAGAACTATTGAGAAGCTACTCAAAGCAGTTTGAAATTTTTTTTTTCGACCACTACTTTTTCTACTTAAAAAAAAATTATTTTTTTCGGCTGAATTTTGCAGCACTTTTTTATCCCTTACAGGTACTCTAGAACTATTGAAAAGCTACTCAGAGAAGTTGTAGATTTTATTTTTATCTAATATTAATCCTTTTCGACTTTTGAAAAAAAAAATCGGCGTAATTTTGTACAACAATTTTTCCTTTTCACCAACTCTAGAGCTATGAAAAAGCTACTGGAACAGTTTTAAATTGTCTTTTTTGTCTTTTTTAATTTTAATCTGATAAACAGTCTATACTTAGGAAAATGTAACATATTTAGAACAAAATATTCCTTGAAAATGTTTTATATAGTCGCAGCCCTTCAGGCTCTGCAGTATCTTATTTTATGTATAATTTGTTTCCGAACAAAGGACGGCCACTGTCCTTTCAAATAGCTGAAAATGTCCTTTAAAATAGTCATGGTTGCAACTTTTCAAGAGTTAATAACAACATGCTTGTAAATACGTTCTTATTGGGCAATTCGCCGCCGATGCATAAACGTGTCAACAGCGCGAGACTTTAAAAGCCACTCTACATATGAATTAGGATGCCCATTAAAAATGTTTTTTTTTGGAAATTTAACCCTACCTCCTAAATTTATTCGTTTTTATGAGAAATATTATTGCCTATTTTTGAAGATTTTTTTAAGGACATTTAGAGGCCGCGACCTGTCTATTTAGGCCGCAAATACGATTATGTAGATTTATGAGTTTTTAATGATTCTTTTTGATTCGATTTCAAAGATCGAATATGATCTGAGAAGAGAATATATAGGCCTTTAAAATGGTATATAATAATCTATTGTCGGGCATGGCTTGTTGCGATTTTTTATCGGGTAAAATAAAAATAGCCCATATTTCTCTAAATCTTTTAAACTTTGACCATCGATAATTTCAACAATTTCAAAATATGTAGTACTATCTAAAATTTAATCTATTTTTAAATAAACTGATAGCTCAATTATTGCAATCGCATAAAAATTTATGAATTAAGCGGCTTTTCTTAAATACGGCCTTGAATTTATATTACTAGAGTTCACTCTTTGAAGCGAAGCTGTGAGCGTTTGATGGCGTTTTTACAACAAATATATGGCACCGTTATGGCGTCGTTTCGCACAAACGCACAGCAAAGCAACAAGACAAACGCAATTTTTGGCCTTTCGCATTTTCGCGCCAAAGAGTGACCTGCCTTATTGTTTACTAGCCAATGCCCACTTGCTTCGCGGCGCCTAATAAGAACTTTGGCAATGGCCAATGCAAAACAGCGTTGAAAACCAAAAACAGTCTGTAAAGTCAAAATTTTTAGTTTAAGTTGAAACCGTATTAAGTTAAATTTATTTTTTTTTAAATCACAACTTAATCATCCTCTGGTAATCCTAAATTCCCTTATACTCGTCTTCCCTTATACTCGTAAAAGCCTCGTAAACCTTGTTAAGCTCGTAAATTTACGAGCCTCGTAAAAGAACTGTTAAAGTTGTATGGAGCTCTATTTACGTACCCCTCGTAATTTTGCGAGGCAAATTTGATGCGCAAACGACATCAGTGTGGCCGAGGGGCCGAAATTTTTATACTAAAATGTATGATAAAATAATGAAAATAAATGAGAAAAATTATAGGCGAATAAAATGAATGAAGTTGTTATGTCTCTTGGGCCAATTTTTCAATTTCCTATGGGGTATTTAAGGAGCTTTTCGGCCGGTTTAATAAAAAGCAAACAGTGTTCCTTTTTCCTTCTACGCGTTTCGATGTTTTTCACATCTTCCTCAGGGAGTCTGGTGTTTATTGAAAGCAAATCATAAAAAAGCAAACAATTAGGCGCACATGTATGTATGTACATATATAAAAATTATAACAATTACAATTCTTTGGTATAACAATTTTTTCTGCAAAACATAACTTACATTGAACAAAAAAAAATATATATATATAACAAAAAACACACACTAATATCAACTTCTTTATATTTAAGTGTACTTCTACTCGTCTGTTCTCCTATTGCACATTATTGCTGTCCTGTATGCGTAATTTATGCCTATTACGGTATCCGACGGATGCCAGTCGCACGAATCTAATACTTCACTCTCGCTTGTTATTACAATGAGAATCAGATTAGATCCCTGCGGATGGCATCCGTCGGATATCGTAATAGGCATGATTATCGACGTCTTCCTTAAAAATCATTGCATTCTGTATTGTTGTTGTCGAAACTCGTAGGAGGAAAAAGGAACATTGTTTGCTTTTTATTAAACCGGCTGAAAAGCTTCTTAAACTACCCCAAAATGAATGAATTTCTTCCACCAACTGTATTGACTTAGGTTTTCTGCGAATTTTCAAGACGTACACACGCATTTTAAAATCACATAAATTTAAAATAAAAAAATCTAATTGTTCAGAACTTTTGTTGTTTGATATTGAAAATAAGAATGTGTGTAAGTTTGAGATTTGAATTTTAAAAGTATATTAGTGGGATTCATGAAACATCGCAAAGTTGTTGCAAATGGCGCATTTGTTGCAAAATTTGCCACCTTGCGACATAGCTGAGTACTTTTGTATGGAAACTCTCCTGCTACAAAATTCCGACATTGCCATAATATTTGTGTTTAGGCGCGACTGCTAACACCGGGCGCCTAAATTCGTGCTATGTACTGCTGCATGTGCAAAAATTTCCTTTATGCAATTTATGAAATTTTTGCACATGCACTTCTCAGCTGCCATGTAATTGAACTTTCTTAAGTTTCAATTAGATGGCACTTCAAAGTATGCTCTGCCTAGTCGGATGCATCCTCCGGACACTGCTTGCGGAACATTTTTCGGACTCTGCATGGCTTACAACCGTGCAGAGGTGGTAAACGAACTTTACCATTTTCCACAGTGCCTACCCACCATTTTTGAACCAATAAATATTTTTTTTTATATAAATACATACATGCAAACATACTGGTCTCCCCTCCCACTGAGTTATTTAATTTAAACTGGCAATCATTGCAAACTCAAAGTCGCGAAACACATGATATATTATTGTTCTCGAACAGTGTGACCGCGTGTGAAAAATTGTATCAAAGTATCAATATGGAATAAAACCAATAATTTTATGAAAAACCATTTTCCAAAACAATTAAACATTTATTGCACGAGCAAGCTGAAATTATTCACCGAATGCGATTTGCGCAATTTCAGTTGCAGTTACACCTTGCAATTTTTATTGCCTACCAACTGTTGCGTGTGGGCACTTTGATGTATTGATATGTATAAGCATTTGCCGCATAACGCCGCCAGTCAACATTCTCTCAATTTCGGTGTTAAAAAATTATAGTTTAAAAAACTAAAACCTCGCTATTAAAATTTCCATTCGTAATGTTATCAGCAGGGAACGGATTTTTAGGACCTAAAAACCCATAAAAAAGGCAAAATAAAATAACGAAATAGGCCGGAAAAGGCAAAATAAAATAGCGATAAAGGCAGGAAAAGGCACTAGGTATTGCAAAAAAGGCAAAATAAGGCACTACAAAAAGAACAGAAAATATGAAGAACAATCAAAAAATACATTTATTTGAGAAATGTTTATATTACAAGTAAAAAGAGAAAAACTATGAACTAGTTTCATTATATGAAAAATTTGTACTTTGAATCTTTGACTATTTTATCCTTTCGAGTTTCTAACTCATAAAACTTTAATCTGAATAGTTGTAGTAACATTGAACCACAGATGCATTTTGAAGTTTTCTGGCAGCATTTTCATTCGATTTTCGCGAAGAAAAGCCTTGAATGTACTAAATGTGCGCTCGACGTAAATTGATACAAGTGAAGCCCAATTTAAATATGGAACGTTTGAAACGTTCATATTATCAGGAATAAGGGCATTTTCCTCGCCCTTTACAGTTTTATCCACACCCGCTATTGTCTCCAAGCCTACGTTAGCTGAGAAAACGACTTTGAATTTTTCCAACACTAATTTGGCAAGAGGTTCCTGCGCTTCTATAAGCCGCATGGGCATGTGTATATTTTTTAATCTAAAAAAAAATTATAAATGCTATAATCAGTTTTTTAAAGGTAGAAAAGGCAAAAAAAGGCAAATATCTTAAAAAGGCAAAAAAAAGGCAAATATCTTAAAAAAGGCAAAAAAGGCAACATCAAATGTGTATATATGGAATCAGGGAAAGCTAAATCGTGGACATTCTTAATCGAATATACTCTATCTCTTTAGCAGAAAAAAGGCAATTTACATAAAATCCGTTCCCCGGTTATCAGGTATGTAACTTGAGAATAGAAATCGCTACATCTTTTAGGCGCATCAATATTACATAGTTACATCCCGAGCTAATAAAAGGGATGTAATAATAAAACATTTAAATCTTAAGCAAACTTACTGAATAACTTCCTAAAACGTTGTCATAAATAATCCAATAGGGAACAGATTCTTATTTTGATTTAATATTAATATTTCGTCGATATAACCACCAACACGCTTTCTATCAAGTGAAAATATGGCTGTCAAACTATCAAATTGCCTACAATAGATGTCAAGCAATAAAGCGGTATCCATAGGAAATATATTTTGTGACATGGTTATCACGACATTGGTGTTTTCCTGTGGAAACAGAGCCTTACCGAGCACCGAATTACCGAGTACCAAGCCCTAATTTCTGTTATTGAACATAGCGAAAAAAATGCAGCGCTATGATACTGTTTGTTTACATTTTGACGTTTTTCGACATGGACCATGAATCACAATACATGAAAGGTTCGTTCAGAGAACGACAATGAACTTTTGGATGTACGTTCCCACAGATGCAGGACATGTTTTGTAATGCATAAAAATTTACAGATTTTTTTCATTTGTATTTGGAAAAGTATCAAAATTAAAAAAAAAAAGTATCTCTCCAAAATTCATCGAAAAATGTATAAGTTTTGATCCACTTGGATCAAAACGGTCACACTGTTCTCGAACACTTCAAGAAAAAGCACATCAGTTAAGACTGCTTCGAAATAGAATTGTAAAAACTTTTCTTTTTCACTTACGCGCGGCATTTCCCCAATAATACCTGAGTAAATACATGTTTAAACAACATTTTTAGCTGGCCTTAAAAACAAGTCACGAAGATAAAAAAAATTGAAAACATCAGCGTACCCCCATATCTTTTTTATAAAAAAAAATCGTGTATTTTTTTCTCACAAATAACAATATTTTGATGTAGCGTTTATGAATTTCTAAAAAGAGTGTTTTTTAAACCACTCTAATGCATGTATATATATATTTTCTACAGTCTAGATTCGCAGATAACGTTTAAATTTTCCGGCCTTGGGATACGTTTAATAGTTTAGTGTTTTCTAAGAATTTATTTTTATATTTTGAATCAACTCTTTTTTTATTTAGCTCACATTTAAAATTTTAACGAAATCGGTTAATAAATACAACTTTTATAAATACTAATAGAGTGTTTGCAGCGTAATTGGTTTTAGAGATATATTGGTTTTTTACGCTTTAGTCTGTATAAGAATTTTAGAAATATCCCGACCCCAGCGCCTACCGAGTAAATTTTTGGCTGGAATATTTATTTTCAAGATGCTACGGTATACGTTCCAAATATGAAGGAAATCGTTTAGTATTTTAGTGAAATACAATGTACAGAAAACTATATGAAATTGTAAAACCGCGCCGTCTCAGATGTCTTAATTTTTTGGCAGCAACAACAAACATGTTTGCCTTTTTTTAGCGAAAAAACTTTCACACAGTAGTTCCAAAAAAGTGCTTGGTTATATAAAGGCGAAATTTTGAAAACAGTCCGGTGCTAACTCTAAATATAAACAACGAAGCACTGGAAAAAGTTAATACATTCAAATACCTAGGGATAATGATCGATGATAAACTGAAAAAAGTGGATCCAATATTTTCAGTTAGACCGCTAGCAATATGTACATCGGTGAAAACTATATTTAATTCCATATATTAGTTTTTGCGTGATGCGCTTACAAACATACAGACAGACAGACCAAAATTCTAAATGTTGTTGACTTGGCTTCTGTTGATCTAATAAACTCCCTATTAATTTTTCTTTAATATCTATTATGTACAGATATCGGCCTGTTTCAATTTTATTATTCTCAAATACTTTCGTTTGATACCCATATGGCAACATTTAGCTTATCTTATCAATTTAACCAAGTTAAATTTTTTACATAGGTGGCAACCCGCTTCAAAAATATTTTCGAAAGTAAGCTTTCTCAGCCTCTTTAGTCAAAAGTTTTCCACTTCTGCGCACGGAACCATCCCAGGGGGGGTTTCCATCTGTTTGAAAAATTTAATTCATTTTAATTGGTAAAGTAAATGAAATATTACAATACGGATAATATCCGTGGATTGGGCAGAGCACACTTAAATTCCAGTCGTCGGGCATGCGTTCATCTGACCATATTCTGCATACGAGATGATGCATGCACCTCATCAGCTCCTCGCCGCCGCACTTGAATAGCTCGGCTGGCAGGCCGTCAGCTCCAGCAGCTTTGTTGTTTTTTTCAGCCGCGTAATCGCTATTCGTTCCTCGTTATATTCAGGTGGTGGGACAGCTACTCCATCATCCTCGACTGGGGACTCGGGCTCGTCTTCTTCCCTACTTTCAGCGCTGCTGCCATTCAGTAGGTTGTAAAAGTGTTCCCTCCACAATTTAAGTATATTCCGGACATCGGTCACTAGGTCGCCATTGTTGTTCTTACAGGAGTCCGCCCCGGTCTTGTAACCTTCCGTAAGTCGCCTAACCCT
>NW_023458558.1:74209971-74211001 GCF_013731165.1 Rhagoletis pomonella
AACTAGTTACCAGCGGGTTTCTGGGGCGCTGATTGCGCATCTGATGTTAGTTTTTCAAAACTCTAAAATGGCGGTACCAATATGGCGTTCATTTTTTTCAATAAGTGGATTTATTCGAAACTCGGTACTCGGTAGTTTTTGGGGTCGCTGATTACAAATCTAAAGTAAATTTTTTTAAATTCAAAATGGCGGATCCAATATGGCGATCAATTTCTTAAATACGACTAAAACTAAAACGTTGAAACTGATCATTTTAAGCATTATTATGGGTTAAAACTCGTTACCAGAGGGTATGGGGTCGGTGTTTACGAATCTGATGCCAGATTTTCAAAATTTGAAGTGACGGAACTAACATAGCGATCAGAGAAAAAAAAATATTGGATTTGGATCCAACATTTTGAATGTTGAAAATCTGCAGACATCAGTTTTGTACACAGAAACCCACTGGCAACAAGCCTCAACCCATGACAATGCTTAAAACTTTCAGTATCAGCGCTTTAATTTAAGTATTTTTTTAAGAATTTTATAGCCAAATTTACTTCAGATTCGTAATCAGCGACCCTAAAAATTCCCGAGTTCCAAGTTTCGAAGCAATCCAGCAATTTTTTTTTTAATTGATCGCCATTTTGGATCCGCCAATTTTAATTTTGAAAAACTGACCTCAGGTGCGTAATCAGCGACGCCAGAAATCCCCTGGTAACGAGTTTGAACCCATCGCAATGCTTAAAACGTTTAGTATCGACGTTTTAATATAGCGGTCTCTTCTCGAAAGCATATTTTCGGGAACTAGGCCCGACTAACTAAAACTGACTAGCGCAATCTCCAAAAAAAAAAAAATTTATTTTTTTTTTCAAAATAAAAAATACCTTTCTTTTTTTATCCGGCCCAGTATCCTCCCTGAAGTCGAACCCATTAGAAAAATGGGAAGAGCTGAAAACTGCGTTTCCTTTGTTGTTCTGTTCCTTGCGAACGATTGTTCAACTCGTCAAGAAATCGGTTGACTGGCAAACATTTGGAAAAACTTCTATTC
>NW_023458558.1:74211101-74212846 GCF_013731165.1 Rhagoletis pomonella
CAGGAGTCCGCCCCGGTCTTGTAACCTTCCGTAAGTCGCCTAACCCTCTGGTAGAATTTTCGGGCGTTCTTCCGGTCGGCCAGCATCTCGAGCTCTTCGCACTCACGTATTTCGGCTTCTCTCTTCTTATTGCGGCAAATACGTCTCGCTTCCTTCTTCAGATCCCTATAACGGTCCCACATGGCTCGCGTTGCGGCCGATCGCAGCGTGGCCCAATAGGCGGCGTCTTTTTTCTCTGCGGCTTCTAGACATTCCTCATCGTTCCAAAAGATCAGGCTCGCTGAAATCCAACTGCTTCTTCGGCGGCGGTATTTAATGATCGGGAAATGTGGTTCCACTGCTCGCGTATGTCGGATTGTTGAAGAGTGCTCTCAGAGAGCAGGTGTGTGAGTCCTGTGGCGAATAAATCGGCCGTCTGTTGTGATTGCAGCTTTTCGACGTTAAGCTTTCCTTGCATTGTTGGGCACACATTTTTTGCTGCACAGAGCCAGGTGCGTATCTTGGCTGCAACATGATAGTGGTCCGAGTCGATGTTTGGGACTCGGAGTGTGCGTACGTCTAAAACAATGGAAGCGTGCCTTCCGTCTATCACAACATGATCGATTTAGTTTCTCGTTTTTCGATCCGGAGACAGCCACGTAGCTTGATGGATCTTTTTATGCTGTCGGCCAGCACCTCCATCAAAGAAATGCGATGGACGGGGCAAGGAAAAGTAAGCGTGAAGCCTTGCGACGTCTACTACAGTTGCCACGTAAAGGAGCGCAAATTCGGTGTTGGATTCGTGGTAGGAGAGAGACTCCGTCGCCGAGTACTGGCGTTCACCCCGGTGGACAAACGTCTAGCCACAATCCGCATCAAAGCTAGATTCTTCAACATCTCGCTCATCTGCGCCCATACCCCGACGGAAGAGAAGGATGAGGCGTCCAAGGACATCTTCTATGAGCGCTCTGAACGTACATATGAGCGCTGCCCCCGACACGATGTCAAAATCGTGCTTGGCGATTTTAATGCCAAGGTGGGCAAGGAAGGGATCTTTGGCGCCACTGTCGGAAAATTCAGCCTCCACGACAAAACGCCCGATAACGGACTGAGGCTGATCGACTTCGCCGGGGCCCGAAACATGGTAATATGTAGTACCAGGTTGCAGCATAAAAAGATCCATCAAGCTACGTGGCTGTCTCCGGATCGAAAAACGAGAAACCAAATCAATCATGTTGTAATAGACGGAAGGCACGCTTTCAGCGTGTTAGACGTACGCACACTCCGAAGCCCAAACATCGACTCGGACCACTATCTTGTTGCAGCCAAGATACGCATCCGCCTCTGTGCAGCAAAGAATGTGCGCTCAAACATGCAAGGAAAGCTTAACGTCGAAAAGCTGCAATCACAACAGACAGTCAGCGCTTTCGCTACTCGACTCTCACACCTGCTCTCAGAGAGCACTCTTCAACAAACCGACATATGCGAGCCCGAAGGAACAACTGGAACGATGAGGAATGTCAAGAAGCCGCAGAGAAAAAAGACGCCGCCTATAGAGCCACGCTGCGATCGGCCGCAACGCGAGCCATGTGGGACCGTTATAAGGATCTGAAGAAGGAAGCGAGACGTATTTGCCGCAATAAGAGAGAGGCCGAAATACGTGAGTGCGAAGAGCTTAAGATGCTGGCCGACCGGAAGAACGCCCGAATATTCTACCATAGGGTTAGGCGACTTACGGAAGGTTACAAGACCGGGGCGGACTCCTG
>NW_023458558.1:74212946-74216530 GCF_013731165.1 Rhagoletis pomonella
TATATATATATATTAGGGCGGGTCAATTTGTATGGATCGATTTTTTTCGACATTGTTCCTAGCATATTCGGATTCTTCATTAAATTTTAAGATTTCGTATATCTCGAAATTACCGTTATATGGGATGTGGGCGTGGTTATTGTCCAATTTTAAAAATTTTCGGCCATTTGGTATGCTGTACCAGGGCCAACAACTGTGCCAAGTTTGGAATAAATTGATGCAGCGGTTACCAAGATATACACATGTAACCATAAGTGGGCGTGGCTACGCCCATTTTCAAAAAAATTTTAATATTCTTATTTTTTATCAACTTTGAGTGAATTATCTTCAGCAGTTACTAAAATATCGCAGTTTTTGTATTTCTGAAAATTACCGTTATATGGGAGGTAGGCGTGGTTATTGTCCGATTTTGCCCATTTTCAATACCAACCGTCCTACGCCCGAAAGAAGTACACGTACCAAGTTTCGTTAAGATATCTTAATTTTTACTCGAGTTATCGTGTGCACAGACGGACGGACAGACAGTCACCGCTTAATCGATTTCTCTTTTCATTCTGATCATTTATGTATACATTTGTTTATATCTATCTCGATTCGTTTTGCCTGTTACAAACAACCGTTATGTGAACAAAGTTATGATACCCTTGTGCACAAGTGCGCTCGGGTATAAAAACAAAACCGACTTCAATTCTCATATACAAATTTAAGAGTAACGTTATTTTCTTCATGGCCCAATTATCGGATCTACACTCAATTAGTAGGAGATTACCTCTGAGGAGCAACCTTTCCTTTAAACAAGTAAGAAAGTCTAAGTTCGGGCGGAGCCGAACATTAAATACCCGGCGAAATTATTAAATATGTATATGTTTTCCACCTTTCCGAAAGCTACCGCTACACGATAATCCGGGGTGTATAAATTTTAAGTAAATTAGCGTCCTTAAATTTCGAAATATTGCAGTTTCAAGCATTTCTGAAATTTACCGTTATATGAAAAGCGGTCGTAATTTTAGTCCGATTTCAATAATTTTCAACGCTTTGCTTTTATGTGGCAAGCACAATAACCATACCGAGTTTGGTTCAAATTGCTAGAACGGTTAGCGAGATACATATATGTGATCATAAGTGGGCGGTGCCACGCCCATTTTCCAAAATTGTTTCATAAACGTATTTCTTGGTAAAAAATTGTTGCAACCATCAATTTTGAATAAATTAGCTTTAATATTTACTGATTTATCGAGGATTTCGTATTTTTCTAAATTACCGTTATATGGGATGTGGGCGTGGTTTTTGTCCGATTTTAAAAATTTTCGGCCATGTTGGTATGTTGTAGCAGGACCAACAACTGTGCCAAGTTAGGAAGAAATTGGTGCAGCGGTTACCAAGATATACACATGTAACCATAAGTAGGCGTGGCTACGCCCATTTGCCAAAATTTTTTAATATTCTTATTTTCCGTCTAAAACTCATTGTAAATATCAATTTTGAGTGAATTAGCTTCAGTAGTTACTAAAATATCGCACTTTTCGTATTTCTGAAAATTACCGTTATATGGGAGGTAGGCGTGGTTATTGTCCGATTTCGCCCATTTTCAATACCATCCGTCCTATGCCCAAAAGAAGTCCACGTACTAAATTTCGTTAAGATATCTCAATTTTTACTCCAGTTATCGTGTGCACAGACGGACGGACGGACAGACAGACAGTCACCCCTTAATCGATTTCTCTTTTCATTCTGATCATTTATGTATACATTTGTCTGTATCTATCTCGATTCGTTTTGCCTGTTACAAACAACCGTTATGTGAACAAAGTTATAATACCCTTGTGCACAAGTGCGCTCGGGTATAAAAAGAATTATAGAAAACGGATAACGTAGTCCAAAGCTATGCGGTAACATACATAAAAAAATATACCGACGAATTGATAAAATATGCAGATTAATATTTAATAAAGTGTTGCGGATATATTTTTTCAATACAAACCTGTGCTTGGGAGTTTATTGATACGAAAAATTAATTTCTGATAACTATTTTTTATTTAAAAAACCGCAAGATTGCACTACAAAGCAAATTACATATTTTTTACTATTGTAACGGGAGAAGTTACTGTATATATGGTTTTATATGTACAGTGTTGAACAAAAGTTTTGGCACAGTATTTTTTTAAAAAACATAGTTCTTACTACACCAGAGCACATAAAAATCAAATGTGTAAACCTTGTGAAAAACTCAGGAAAATTCAATAAATCTGCATACTAATTTGCAATTTTATATTCAGGTTTTCAAGCAACTTTAAACTTGCACTTTGATAAACAAAAATTGAATGGATTATTAAACTGCATACTTGGAATTTTTCTAAATACTTTGCCTATATTGCGAAAAATTCTCTGTGCCAATACTTTTGCTCGTTACTGTAAGTAAATAAAACTTTAGCTTTAAAAAACAACAATTTACAATATTTCAAAATAATTTTTCGAATCATAAATTTTTTTATGATTAACAGTGTATTTATATTTTTTTTGGTTTTAGATCCTTTTTGCTTTCAACACGAGGTATCTTTTTTCTACTTTCTATTGTCAAAACCATAATTCCCTCTCTATTTTTATCAATCAATCAATCAATTTTATAATTTTTTTTTCCGGCATTTTTCTTAATTACAAGTAGAGCTTTATACAACTTTTATAACACCAAATGTGTATCAAGCTTAGGATTTTGTGTTATCGGGGCAGGCTTATTAATTTAACCAGAGAATATATTTCGTTTATTAAGTTTACCCAGTGGTTAAAACTTGTTGAATTTTTATTTAAAAAGGTACGGAATAAGCGAGTGGATGAAAAATATATAACGGTAAGAACAGCCCATATATATGTATATGAAAGAATACACACATGCGACGACTCTAGCCATTGTTTGCCACTCCTTTAAATTATAGTTATTTTTTTCTTATTGTATTAAAAAAATAACGTTCGTAACACTTTAGTAAATATTAATCCGTATATTAACTTAGTATATATTCAAGACTAGAAGATGACCCGGTGAACTTCATATCATCTATAATTTATTTGAATTTCACTTTGATCAATTATAACAAATCTTCAAAAAGCAATACAATGATATCATTAATACTGCCTGCTGTTATAGCTAATAAATGACTCCACACCTATGAGATGTGTCACGCCCCTTTTTACAAACTCATTTATATACATATATCTTTCCATAAGCACCTACCATAGGTATCTGTGCATTTCAAATTTCGAGTTCATGCGACTATAATTCCGAAGTCAGAGCTGTTTAAAAATTTTCACTATGGGAGGTATCCCCCATCCCCCACCCCCTTGGCGAGTTCCAATTTTTACCCTATTATAGGTCCAGGAGTCATGGCAATACTTTGGCAAAATTTTATTTGATTCTGTCCATCCGTTTAGGCGGCAACCTGTCACATACATACATACATACTCCCACATATATATAGGAGATATGCTTTGAAGCGCCATCTTGCGGTTCTTTAAATAAAAAATAGATATCAGAAATGAATTTTTCATATCATAAAACTATGGAGCACAACTCCTTATTACAAAAAAAAAAA
>NW_023458558.1:74216630-74219083 GCF_013731165.1 Rhagoletis pomonella
TTAACTGCCCTATAACATGTTACGAAAATAAGAAAATTGAAAACATCAGCGTTTTTATAAAAAACCGACTACCACGGCCTCCAAAATTTTTTTTTTCCAAAATAAAAAAATAAGTGACTCTTTTTTTCTCACAAACAACAATATTTTGATTAAGCGTTTATGGATTTCCAAAAATAGTGTTTTTTTCAAACCATTCTAATCTTAATATATAAAAATCCCGTGTAACTGTGTTCGTTTACGCTAATCTCCGAAACCGCTTAACCGATTTCAATGCAATTTTGTGGGTGTGTATTGTTGGTTCCAACTTAAAACAGAGGATAGTTTTGAACCCGAGGAAAAAAAATATTTTTTCATCGAAATATTTTCTCCCAACGTTCTTAAAAATCCCCTGTCGCTATGTTCCTTCCCATTTCCGAAGCGAGAGGTTTCCAATGTTATTCGCGGCTACGCGTCATATTTATATTTATGTTGGGGAGAAAAAGGTAGGATAGCAACAAAATAATGTAGTATGTATTCATACATATAGACATGCGCACATCAACTGCAACAAAAAATTTACAGTTTGGGCACCATCCAATGTTATCCATTCCCCTGGCTGATGTTTGAACCGTAACCAGAGATAGTTTTTTTTTCAAACGTAGTGAACAATAATAACAATATTTTGTAAATTTCGATATCAAATGAAACGTAAGAAACAACATGGGTCTTCACACCGAGCTCGGTATTCGGTAATTTTTTCTTATGTATTTTGTTTGTGTAAAATAGTGTAAAAAAATTACCGAACGCCGAGTTACCGAGTACCAAGCTTCGGTGTGAAGACCCATAATATCTACGATGCATGTAACCTGCCTATGTATGCAGGACAACGTCTGCCCGGGCTTACTAGTATATATACAGTCTAGATTCGAAGATAGCGTTTAAATTCCTGGCTTTGGGATACGTTTAATATTTTAGTGTTTTCTAAGAACTTTTTTATAATTTCCTTTTTGGTTGTTGTTGTTTCCGACAGGATGGGTGTATGATGTATTATGGGACGGATTTCCGTCATCCCTTGTCAAATTTGGTTTTGAGACAAACCGGTTTCGGCGTTGTGCCATCTTCAGTGTAATTTTTCGTTCTGCATAATTTTTGTTGGTTGCTCGTATTTATACTCCTTGTTAACTACCTCTTTCTTTTGTTAGGTACGTCTTTTTAGTTTTGCAGTGTTTGCGGTACTCAATAGGTAGATGAATTGTTTTGGCTCGTTTTTGACGGCAGGTAGAAGTCCGTGATTTTTACCCCCTTTATTTTTGCAGTTGGTGTATTCCCTTCCATATCTGTCCTTAATATTTTGTTGTTGTCATTCTTCTTCTTGTACAGTAGTTTTAGAGGTTCAAACAGTACGTCCGATGCAGTATTTATTTGCTCATTTATTATTTGTCACTGAAGATGGCACAACGCCGAAACCGGTTTGTCTACAAACCAAATTTGACAAGGGATGACGGAAATTCGTTCCATAATACATCACTTTTTTATAACTTGAATCAACTGTTTCTTTATTTCTTTTCTTCAATAACATAGCTGTTTGCCCCTACCTTTATTATTGCCCGGTAATGTTTAAAGCGCGAAGAATAATAGAGTTACTCAGTGACTTTTACATCGCGTTAAAACGTCTGTACCGAAATTCATCCACTTCACACTTCCACTGAAACAATTGGGCGTGTAAACGTTGCAAACCCTCGACTTTGGTAAATTGGATCTGTATACTTTGCATTATGTCGACTTTGGCGCCTTCTTGCGATTTTCGCTGGAAATTAAGTTGCCGAAAAGCACAGGGCGATTCATATTAGGCACAAACGTAAAGGAAAAAATTTCGGAACTAAATTTAACTTGGTATCGGGTTTCCATATGAGTACTTATTTCAATACCTACTCAGTACTTGGTTCAAAAGTATCGATGCCAAAATTACTTGGTATCGAACGAATAGTATCGAGTATGTACTTGCATTTACTCGTATCGTTTCATCCCTAATTATGGACGGCTGCTGTGGTATAGTGGTAAGCAGTGTAGGCTTCCACTTTTTCTTAACAGCGGTCGCCCCTCGGCAAGCAATGGCAAGGCTCCGAGCGTACTTCTGTCATGAAAAGCAGCTTCTCATAAAATCACCGCTCGGAGTCGGCATAAAACTGTAGGTCCGTCCTCTTTGTGTGACAACATCAAGGCGCACGCCACAATTCGGAAGACAATCTCGTCTAAATACTAACATATGTATGTGCAAGCTAGGGTTGCCAACCGTACTATAATATATAGTATTGTACTATTTTTTGGGTCTGCGTACTTAGGGTTGCCGGATTTTTTATGCGCGAAATCAGTACGTTAGACTTTTCCATGCTAAAAAAATCAGTACTTTTCAGTACATTTTTATTTAAAGCAAAATTATGAATGTAACAGAAAATACTTTAGTACAACTGAGT
>NW_023458558.1:74219183-74231431 GCF_013731165.1 Rhagoletis pomonella
ATTGATAACTACATGAGGATGGGGCTGATTTGGAAGCTTCAACAAGTCAATGCGTTCTAAATTTTGTGCGGCCATAGACAGTGAACGGCAAGAAAATGGAGACCAGCATCACAAGTATCACTAACACTACTCTACAACCTATATTAACGCGTTAACCTATATTTTCTTCAAGCATATTTTGGTTCGATGAACACGAAAACAGTACATAATTTTCTTTTCGAAGACATTTTGAGATTTATTCGAAAAACGTGTTTTTTGATACTTTTCGGACCTATCAATATCTCACAAAAAGATCTCCCAAACAACGTAAGCGATTTACAGTTCGAAAGGTATTGAAGTGCCTCTTACAAAAATGTATATCTTGTGGCGTCGGCAAGAAAAAATCATTAAAAATCAACACGAGTTTTTAGACACTTAAAACTGGCACTGGTTTTACTAAAACTACATAACTGATGTACCTGTAAACCCATAATTTTTCTAAAAATTCAGACTAAAAACCAATATAATATTTTTATACCATGTAAATTTACATATGCACCCGTATGAAGGTATAAATATATATTTTTTTTAATAGTCCTGCATTTTCAATTCATATTTATGGTCACCGTAGCTATAGCAGCCGTCAGCTGCTGTATTTTTTGGCATGTAACGATAACATCAACATCCAACTCGTGCATTCATTAGGTAGAATGGAAAGTTGTTTTACAAAAACAAAACAGTTAACAAAAGCTGACCACTTAAAAAGCGGCATTTTTAAACAATTCCAAGTGCTCTCTTTATTGCAAAAAAAAACAATCGCTGTCTGCAGTGGATTACCAAAAATAATGTAACGGGTTTTATAATAATGGTGTTGATACACACGAATTATCATTTTGATTGCATTTGTATAGATAAAACTTGTTTTTGTTTTGCATTCTTAAGATTATTTGCCTGATGTTACCATCCTTTTTTTTAACAATAAAAGCATGAGGTAAAGAAAGTTTCACACAACTTTAAGCCAGAAATACTTTTGAATCGTTAAAGTATAGGCGAAGGTAAGGTTAATTTTAGCTTTGATAACCCAGTAAGCAGCTATCGTCCCTACCAATTCTGTAGAAGTCATTGTATGAAATGAATGAAATGAAATGAAGGAAATACGGAAGGTATTTTAGCGTGGGTACTAATAGGCCAATCCCTAGTATGAATGGCGACCAGTCTTTCCGTGTCAGGCCTGGGTGAAGCTAATACATTGGTCGCTGCCTTAAGGATATACTCGAACCAATCCTGCGATGTTTTACATTACATTTTGTTTACTTGAGGACATTATCTGGCTAACTCTAGAGATGTTTCGAGGATTTAGGAAACAAGACTAGATTTACATGGCTTCATACTAGAATTGGTGAAACGCAACAAGGTCAGCGGAAATAACGTCAATTACCACCATTACTCATCGTGAGACAACTTAAGTGTCTAATAATTTTTGAAGCCATGCGTTGGTCAATCAACACATTTATACTGAGGGTTTGTGAAGAACTCGGACTGTACTGGACCTATTCAAACGGAACATGAAATTTCTTATAGTCATAGTTATGGGAAAATGGTATATTGGCCTCATGATTTGTCAGGTTCGGGCCGCCGCATACGGATAAAATGTAAAAAATGTAAAGACGAGGAAGAAGTATTTATAATCCGTTAATATCTTGTCTGCGCTACTAAAAATCCGCTTTAGATTTATGGAGACCATTTCTTCGAGGATCTGAACAGCTTAGGGTTATTTGAATTCGCAAAAATATAGCAATGGTTTAATAACTTATAAAGATGTATGGAAGAAAGTGCACAATACCGGCCAAAAAAGTTATTAAAAATTAACGCGATTTTCTTGTGTGTGTGACATTGACTTAATCAGCTGACCACAAGTGTGTGTCACAATGCACGCCATGGGAACGCTTTTACACTGCTTGTTTGCTCGTGAAAATTGCTGTGAATTTAGTAAATTTACTTTTCAAAATATCAATAATATTGTTGTTTTTTTTACGGGTTTAAAACCCCAAATCTGTTTTAATGTTCTTTTCTTTAATTCGACGAATAAAAAAAATCCCAAGAAATGGTCAAGAAAAATTTTTTGAGCCATTTTTTTTTAAGCAGTATCGTTTACTTAAAAGATCCGTGCTTAGCTTTATACATTGAAATAAGCAAAATAAGCATGATCGTAAGCAAAAGCTTAAACTTTCCGGCCCTGATGATGACCACAGTTGCCATTTCCAATTCATTTTTCGGTTAAAAAAATGGACCATTTTTATTACATCGGGAATGGTAAAAAATGGACCAATTTTTATTACATCGGGAAATTGAGTGGAGTTTATTCCCCTTTATCAAGAAAATATTCCAATTCAGTTTTTATAACGATTTTATTTTTTATATTGCATCCAAAGTGCATTACAATTATATATTATTAACATTGTATTATTTAAAGTTTCAAATTATAATTTGTTTCTTAATTTCGTTTTTATTAATGCTAAATCAAAAAATTTGCGCTCAGCTGCTGCGGAACTGTGAAACAGAATAAAAATGTTATGAACTAAATCACACAATTCTCCAAAAGCCGCTTCACCCAATCCATTTTTAATCAAATTTACTTGATCCCAAAAACGTTCTATATTGGTACAGTTTTTGAAGTTACCTTCACTCAGCATCAAATTTGCGAAATTGAAATTCAATTATGTCTGCATCATTTACCAATGCAGGAAATTGGTTGAGTAGCCGCAAAATTGATACATCAGTGTTAGAAAGAACTTTTTGTGGTATAATAATTTCAAGATGTTTAATATATTTTCGATTGAAATCGAATATTATTTTCATGTGCTAAATGCTATGATTTAACTTTTGCTACCTCTCCATATTTTTGCCAGCCACTTTAATATTGGTCGCCGAGTAATTGAAAAAAGCAAGAAACCGCGATATTTTTTGAAGCGTGCTTTGACAGATGATTAGCCATGCCATATTTAAAGATCAGGGGCAAGGCGTGTTCACACTTTTAGCAGGGGTTGCCAATCGGCCCTATGCTGAATATCGTCATCGTCATTGTCGACGATCGTCCGCGCATCAGTAACATGGCGGACGATGGCCGTATTGTCACTTTTACTGACGATGACGATATTCAACATAGGGCGGAATATTCATCAATTAAATAGAAACAAGTAAGAAAGTCTAAGTTCGGGCTGAGCCGAACATTAAATACCCGGCGCAAATATTAAATATATGTTTTTCACCTTTCTGAAAGCTACCGCTACATTGTAAACCGGGGTGTATCCATTTTGAGTAAATTAGCGTCCTTAAATTTCGAAATATTGAAGTTTCAAGCATTTCTGAAATTTACTGTTATATGAAAAGCGGCCGTAATTTTAGTCCGAATTCAATAATATTCAACGTTTTGCTTCTATGTGGCAAGCACAATAACCACACCGACTTTGGTACAAATTGGTAGAACGGTTACCGAGATACATATATGTGATCATAAGTAGGCGGTGACACGCCCATTTTTCAAAATTTTATCATAAACGTATTTCTAGGTAAGGAATTGTTGCAAGCATCAATTTTGAATAAATTAGCTTCAATAATTACTGATTTATCGAAGATTTTTCGTGGTTATTGTCGGATTTTAAAAATTTTCGGCCATTTCGTATGTTATACCAAGGTTAACAACTGTGCTAAGTTTGGAAGAAATTGGTGCAGCGGTTACCAAGATATACACATGTAACCATAAGTGGGCGTGGCTACGCCCATTTTCCAAAAATTTATAATATTCTTATTTTTCGTCTAAAACTTATTGTAAAGATCAATTTTGAGTGAATAATCTTCAGTAGTTACTAAAATATCGCAGTTTTCGTATTTCTGAAAATTACCGTTATATGGGAGGTAGGCGTGGTTATTGTCCGATTTTGCCCATTTTCAATACCATCCGTCCTACGTCCGAAAGAAGTGCACATACCAAGTTTCGTTAAGATATCTCAATTTTTACTCGAGTTATCGTGTGCACAGACGGACGGACGGACGGACGGACAGACAGTCACCGCTTAATCGATTTCTCTTTTCATCCTGACCATTTATGTATACATTTGTCTATATCTATCTCGATTCGTTTTGCCTGTTACAAACAACCGTTATGTGAACAAAGTTATAATACCCTTGTGCACAAGTGCGCTCGGGTATAAAATTTTAAAACGCGAAAGTATTGCATGAAGTGAAAGGGTGATAATAACCTTACCAAATGCTTGTGAAATGGACCATTTTAAAAAAGAATTAGACTAGAGGACCAAACGAAAAGAAATGGACCAAATTTCGTCCATTTGGACCAAAACGGCAACCGTGATGATGACCTTTAAACGGCTACAGTGCCAATAAAGAAGAAGAAGAAGAAATTAAATACATAGATTGTTGCTCTGAATCACTTAAAAGCCCTCTATTTTTACTCTATTGCGGCACTTAACAATTGTTTTAAATATTAAGGATGGAAGGAACTACACAATGGAGGGTCATTTTCCATTGCGTTGCCAACATTTTATTAAACGTAGATCTTTTATTTTCTAATTCCTAACAGGGTTGCTATGACTATTAATGTAAGAAATTTCAATATTTTTCGAAAATTAGTCACCCTGAAAAATTATTATACTTATGTAATTATTCCGATTGGGTATCAGTGGTAAACACACATTCTTTTTTGAAACACTGACTTTCAGTATACATAATAAAGAATATAAATAATTGACTTTGCTTTCTTCCAGTGGGAAAAAAATTTACATATCCTGAAACTAACTGAATTTATGTGTAAATAAACTAAAAATAAAAGGGGGCAACACATTTATTTGCAAATCAACATTTATATATATAAAATTTAATACGATATTGTGATGACGCAGATGTCCCAACCAAAATTTAGCGCTGAAAAACAATGAAGTACTTTTTAATTACTTGTGCAAATTAATAAATATCGTTTACTTACTGTAGTAAGGCACTAACTGATTTTCTTTCAAAATTCAGCTTTTTTGTAAAAGTCGAAATAGTACGCACTAAAAACACATATAGAATTAAACAACAACTATTACATCAACAAACTTGTTAAAGTATTCGCAAAGTAAAGCAAAGTCGCAAGGGGTAAATTAAGTTTTTGTAAAGTTTTTATTTTTATTTTAGTTTGGGTCTTAGTTATTTTAAGCTAAAGATATGTTAATAACAACCCCAGCCACAGTATTGATTATAATACTTACTAATTTATGTACTGTATATGGACTTATTCATCCTTCACCTGTTGCATATATGTATGTGCATACATCCCGGGTTTATTTACCAAGAATGCCGGGGTTTTTTTATTTTGCAATGGCGGCAATAATAGAAACGCCGTATGCTGACCAGTTTTTTCTATATTTTGTTTATTTAATATTTAATATATTTTTATAAATGTCTAGCTAATTATACATACATATAACACCGTGCGACAGGCTATATTACACAAAAAAAAATCTGAATATTCGGGAAGCCATGGGCCAAATATATGCAGTAAAATTGCTTTTTTAGTTTTTTTTCTGACGTCAGGATTTTTTAAATGGCTTTGAAAATTGAATAATACGAGTAATTCAGAAAATGGGTTAAAAAATTGTCTGCAATGTACTTAGGAAAACAATATGGGTATCAACATGAATGTAAAATTCTGTAGAAAAGAACATATTAAATTTTTTGGTGCATAAGGTATTGAAAATGTCCTTAAAATTTTTATCCTTAAATATCCTTAAAATTTTGCAATATTTATTTTGGAAAAATTATATATAATATAACATATATGTTAAGGACTAATATAAACTTGACATCGTCCTCGAACATAGTCCTTCTAATTTTATCAGCTCAAAATAATAAAGTTGATTAAAAGGGCATTTTTAATACCTATTCGTCCTTGCGAACCCAAAAAATTTTAATTTGTTTTAAATCCTACATCGCACTGAATTTTTTTAATAATTTGTAGAATTTACCATATCCTTTAAATTATAAAGTTCTAATACAACAATTCTAAAACTAAAAACGTAGTTTTACTATATTTGCTTAGAATTTTTTTTTGTTTCAACATTTTTCAATCCATTAAATTACAGGAGTATAAAGTGCAAGTTTCAAGTGACTAAAAGTAACTTTGATTTTTTATAAGGTTTTTTGCTGCCGGTGTCACGCATTTTCTTCCATACAAAGTGTGTACGACAATTTGTTTATATGGAAGAAAATGCCCAGCTTCGTTTAAAAAATTTCCGAAAATCAACGGTATTTTGTAACTGCATGAAACTTGCATTTTATCTTACTTTAACTTAATGGGCTATAGAACAGCGTACGTCAAATTTTTCTAAAAATGCTGAGTAAAAAGTTTGAAATTTAGCCAATTTTTCTTTGTATTCTTATAATTTTTGAAATGCGCATTTAAATGCAGTTAATTATATGTAAAATGAGATAGACTTTTATAAAAAAATTTAAATATTATATAAACAAAAGAAACATAGACTAACTGGTTAAAATAAGGCTTCTCAAACTTTATTGGTGCAATTTTTTCATGTTAAGTTGTTGGAAAATATCGAATATCTAAGTCCCGGGATTGTATAAACGATGTCCCGAAAATCACGGAATCGCAAAAATCTAAAAAATTAACATCCCTAACATGCATATCTGTATGTACCTACTGTGCAAGTATTTATTTGCATCCTCATAAATATTTATTGGCAGGAGGCAAATCAATACTCACCTGGCTGCTGGGTGTGTAATCAAATTCATCGCGACGGAAATCGGCAGACCGCCACCGGATTTTGCCAGTTTGACAGGTACGACGAGAAGATGACAGCTGGCGGTCGGCGTATGAATTAAGCGCGCCACAACTGCACGCTTGGTCGATGGGTCAATTAACGTCTGGTCGGCAATCGGCGAGTTATGACAACACAAATTCCCAAATCCCAAATTCCCAATGCCTGCCAATGGTCGCCAATATAGAAGCCTGCAGCAGCATATGCCGCTTATGACTGCAATATTTGCAAACATACATACATACATATATTAGTATCTGTGTTTACCGCGCCGCTTAAGCGCTCGATGATAATTTAACTTATTAACAACTCGGTGTTTTCTCAACTTTTTGTTTGATGTGATTTATTTTTATTTATTTATGTTTTTATTGATGTGGCTATTTGATGGGAAATACATACACGCTTCTGGCACTTATATTTTTGGCCGGTTGTCAATAATTGATTTACTTACAGTTATCGACGTCCCCCAGAAAACACCTTGGTGCTTAGCAAGAAAGGGCATAAGCTCCTAATACCAATTTCAAGATCACCGAAGAAATAGGCGCCAAGAGCTTTTACTATGCGAATGCCTTTCCTACTTGGGTTAAGTAGAGATTTAGTGCGTTGGGAATGTTTTGGACTGGCCAAAGTGTTATGCCAATACTTATGACAAGTTGATTGCTTTTTGACGCCGTTTGACTTATTTTGTGGGGTGAGGTGAAGGAGCGCAGCGAACACACAGAATGCAATTCTCAAATACCTCCTCGCTGAACTTAGTGAAGTGATAAGTCGCTGGCATTTCCAACCAAGGTCAACGCTAACCCAGCTTGGCTATCACACGGTGCTTTAAGCATCGCTCCCACTCCACTCCCGGAGTGATTTTTGATATAGTAGTAAGCTACGGCTTGCAAGCCACACAGAGGCTCTGCGTGAATGCATCCCTGAATAAATCCCAGCTCATTGCACAGCAGCCTACGGCAGCTTAAGCATAACTCCTCCAATGGAGTCCTCCAATTGATAAATGGTAAAAGGGTCACAGCTTGCGCGACCGCTTCATCAGCCTGCTCACATATCTCCCTCTCTCTTTCTCTACCTCGCATTGATGTGCACCTATAAACCATATGGGCTCATTGAGTTAGATGCATAAACTCTCGCAAAGGTAATCCCTACCTCCTCTACCCCTCTAACCCACAACTCCTAAACATGGTCTCCCGCTCTACCTCAGCTTAACAGAAGCCGACATGGTTAGGTTAGGTGAGGAGGATGTGTTTAGAAAGTTTCAGACTGTCACTGTGCGTCTCTTTTTTAAATGAATTCTAGTAGGAGGTACATTCCCATTAACGGGATTTCTTTACAAAGACAAAAGGAAGAATAATCAAGGCATTAACTGACTGAATTGAGGAGGTCAATGGCTGCGATATTGATTTTCAAGAATTATATACCATTTCTACGAAAAATTTCATTTTTCCCATATAAAAATACATGGAAAACTTTGAGCGCTTTGAACGACCTCTAAATATTTTTTGATTTCAATGAAAAAATAGGGGTATACTTATTTCGATATAGAACAATCCTAGGGGGTGAGAGCATTACAATTCCGACTTTACTGTTTTTGGACCACCCTAAGATACACACATCCGGTATGCTATCTTTTTTTCGAGCACGAAGCTTTTGGGACTACATAACAAATTTTGATTAAAAGTGATGTATTAAGTAAGATTTGTTTTCATTCATTCGTTTTGATTCATTTCACTTCCTTCATATTTTACAATTCGCGTATCGTCATTCTGCAAAACCGCATAACTGACATTTGCTGCCAAAAATTGGATTTACTCACACAAGCTCGTGGCTCAATCCTTATCCATTCGTCTTGAAATATACTAGCCAGAAATGCGCTTGCTTAATAAAAAAGAGAACCATTTTGAAATATGAGTGTTTTTACTCTCTAGAAAATAATTTATGCAACTTTACATACGCGGTTTTGCATTATCTTGATACGCGGTTTTGTACTTTAAACAACGATATGTATGTATGTAAGTATATAGCCACAAAGATGAGAAATATGTGAAAGGGACTAAATGAAATTTTTTCTTAACTTGTTTGGTAATAATAAAAAATTGCACAACGCTTCAGAATTTTTATTGGCATTCAGTACAATTTAGTTTATCTTAATGTCACTTGAAAATAATCATTTTTAGATTAGGTTATCTGTTTGTTTTAACGCAAAAGAAAATAAATAATCTGAACGTTTAAAATTAATTTAATCATCCATACTGAAATTATGCGTTCTATACATATGTATGTATATTCTTTTTATTTCTACAGAGTACAAAGAGCTTGTGCTCTCATACTCAATTATTTCAGTTCAACAAACTAGTGTATAGGAGCGTTCTCGTATTGAAAATTAAAAAAAAAATGTAGTAAACTTCGCAGTTTTTGTATTCTCGTACCCAAGAAATATGCAAAGTAGGGAAAATTGAGAGAGCATTTTCATTTTGAGAGGAAGCTGCAAATTTCTGCTGGAAAAATATTTACCTGCGAAAAGTTTTAAGTAAGGAAATCAGCTGATTACAAACATACCACACGTTTAATAATATCAGGGACTCAGAACAAAAGGTATGATCGAAACTAAAGGTCGTTCTCGTAGTTTTGTTCCCAAGAGCGTTTAAAAACCCAAACCGGTATGAGAACAAAACCTTTGGGAACGTTCTCAACGGGAATTATGCTTGCATAAGAACAAAATCCTATGGAACGTTTTCAAAGAGAACAAAATGCTAACAATACTGTCGGCAATATTTCTAAGAGAACAAAATGGAAACAAAAGTCTAAGAAACTTTCTCTCGAAGAACATTTTGGAAACTAAAGACTCAGAAAGATTCTGACAGAGAATGAAACGGGAACTAATCTTCTCTGAACTATTCGCAATTAATGTAGCGAGAACAAAATTTTTATATACCTTTCTATTAGTTTAAAATATTTGAATATTAAAATTAATCAAAAGAGAACTGAAAAATAATTATGCAAGTTCGGTCAAGGAAAGACTTACGACACGGAGTTTTCATGCATAAAAAATTAAATTTTTTTCCATAAATGGATAGTTCACCATAATGATAAACGATCTGGAAGTTGAAGTGACACAGCTTTTCCCTGGCTTAGAATTAACAAACATGGTTCTCACTGAAATGATTTTTCATCCCAGCGCGAATCGCTGCTCTCATTCTTAACCAAGGAATGAAACCGAAACCCAAACCGAAACCGTAACCGTTTAAAACCGTTTCGTTTTTCAAAACCGAAACCGAAACCGTAACCGTTATCTTGACCTGAAAAGGAACGATACCGAAACCATTTCAATCACAGGTTTCAATCGGTTTCCAGAAATTTACAAAAATAATAAATACAAATTTCTTTGAAATAAATGATATATTTAACCAAAATCAGCAACATTTTGCTAAAATTCTTGTTAAGTAGTAAATAAGTATGGCAAGGTAACTTTTTGCAAAAATCTGCTGATGACTTTGTTGTTGTGAATCGATAATCGATTCATTATATTTAAGTAGTTTCTTTCCCGTACGCAATGCGAGATCCCGCGTGTGCCCAAAATAGCCCAGAAATCATACCTGTACTCAACAAAATGGGTAATAGAGAGCGAAAATTCGAGCGTATTCGATCGTAAAGGCGCTGGCCCAATGCAGGCTTGCTTTGCTTGCTTAGCTTTGAAAACTGTCAAAAGTTATTTGGTATATACTAAAACGTATGAAGGGTGGCCAAACTGCTGCAGACTTTTATGTACAAAAATTGTCTTACGTAATTTAAAAAAATATATGTGTAATATTAGTAATTCAAAGTTTAATAAAAAGTAATCTATGTTTCCATATTTATATTTAACATGTCGCTGGCTTAAAGTGAAAAGTTGCTAAGGCCAATTTTACAAATTTTACAGGAACTTTGCGTGTTTAAAGCAAAGCAAAACTCCATACAAATCAGAAGGATTCGATCTCTGTTAAAAAATTTCCTCTTTTGGATTTATAAAATTTATCTTTCATTGAATATAAACGAGAAAAAATAAAACAAGCACCTTAGTCCTTAATTTCTCTTACTTTCTATGTCAAAATTTGAGGCTTCATAAAAAGTAGACTTATCAACTTTTCACAAAAAGCTAGCGATATTTATGATGTCAAGCTACTGATAAGTCGTCTCTTGAAAAATCGATTTTTTTTTAGTTTTTTGTTTCTAATAACTGTACATATAGTAATATATGTATGTATAATTATTATCATTCCTTTGAAATGCAAAAATTAATTCACTTTCATTTAAAAATAAATCTGAAAAGATTGTTTTGTATTTCTTTTTTTTAATTTTCTGGAATTTGATGGCAAAATTATTCTTAGTGTAAGGAAACAGACCTTGACTTTTTAACTACACAGCTGGTTGTTTTGACAGCGTTCCAAGCCGACATTTGGCCAAACCAGTTTTTGAAGTAAATTAAAGCAAATTAAAGTAAGCAAGGCGTGCAAAGCAAGCCTGCATTGGGCCAGCGCCTTAAGTGTATTCTTCTTCCTGTCCGAAACAGCCCGAAATTTTCTCCGAGTAAAAATGGATAAAGTGTCAAAGTGCATATCAGCTGTATTGTGTTTACATGTTGCCTGCATTTACTTGGTGCTTTTAAGGAAAAGTGAATGGCCTGTTGATGTATTTTCAATCTATGTACTTAAAATCAAATTTGTGAAACCAAAATTCAATTTCCAAGTGTTTGCATTTAATACCATGTTCTGACCGACAACCAAAACATTTTTCCTTCATTTTCTTTTCATTTACAACCTTTAACTTTCATTCTTATTTTGCTTTGGCCAGGCAATTAACAATAAATCCGAAATGGCGTATTAAAGATGATAAAATATGACTTCCACTTCGATAAATAATCGAAAAAAACTAGTGAAGACACCGATTGGAATGAGTGGAAAGTGAGTTTTCAAGTAGTTTTCAGCGGAAACTGGTTTTCGTTTAACAGATTTTATACGGACGAAAACACAAGTTTTAGGTCGAAAACCAGTTTTAGCAACGAAAACATGTTTCCGATGTCGGTCAGAACATGGTATAAGTGTAAAAAACAAGAACAACGTGAATCAGCTGTTTCTCGACTTGTGGGCACGAAATGTGGGTTTTTGCGTTTCCGTACTTCTGAACTTTGTTCCATTTTGAAAGAAAGTGTTTCTCTTATTCTCTAATTACCAAATCCGGTCCGGATTGTTAGGGAAAGAACCTAGTGTTGATATTATCAGTGAACTGTAATTTTCGATTTTCTTTCCTCAACGTTTAAGACATTGTGATTTAAATAATATCAACAAAATTTCTGTGAAAAACCGAAACCGGAACGAAACCGAAACCAAAACCGAAATAAATTTTGAAGAACGAAACCAAAACCGAAACCGAAACACTTGGCAAAACCGAAACCCAAACCGGAAC
>NW_023458558.1:74231531-74234794 GCF_013731165.1 Rhagoletis pomonella
AACAACCGTTATGTGAACAAAATTAATATACTCTTTTGCACAAGTGCGCTCGGGTATAAAAAGATCCATCTCCTGTCGATACAGAGTATGTTATAGAAAATGTCGTCAAAATCCGTTCAGTAGTTTTCGAGATTACTGCGTACAAAGAATCTCGACTTTCCTTTATACTATATACTAGCAGACCCGGCGAACTTCGTCTCGCCCAAAATTTTTATATATTTTATTGAATCTTTTTGGTCCAACATTTTCACCAACAATTCACGTTTACGATTTTCATTGGCACATTTGTCTCCTAAGATTAAGGTTTGGTGGTCATTTGCCGCTTTAAATAACCTAAGGAAAGTGTTATATCCGTTCTCCAGTTGTGCGGCATTTCATAGCACGGTTATTCGCAAAGCGATATAAATTTTTAACAATTGCAACGCAGGAGCGTTCGATATACCCAATGGTGCATAAGGTCGATTTAATCTGACCTTCACGGCCCCTTTTCTCACTTGGCTATTTTCAGTAATAGCTCGACTTCAGCACCACTTGGCAGCACGTTTTTGCAATAGTATATACATATTTAAAACATTCGCCAAATCGGATCATAAATAAGATTTTTAGTAATAACTCAACTACAGCGCCAACTGTCGGATTAAATTGTGAAACTAAACCATCCAGAGACCCACTCAAACACACAAAAAGTTTCGTTAAAATCCGTACAACCATTTAGGAGGATTTCACTAACAAACACACATACAGATAAATTAAAAAATACATTCAAAGATAGCTAAAGGTCGGTACGTTTGTAGGCCTCACACCCCTTTTCAAATAGCCCAAATTTTCTCCATGAGTATGGGCTTGATTTCAACTATATACATATCTCCATACGAAGTTCCAGTACTGTACCATGAATACTTTCAGAGATATGCAGTATAAAAATTCGATTTATATGGGAGGTGCCACGCCCCCCTTTCCAAGAGCTGCCCTCTTTCTTCATGAGTATGCGATTGATTTCGTATATCTCCATACCAAGTTCCAGAACTCTACCATGAACACTTCCAAAGATAGGCAGTATGAAAAATTTGGTTTGTATGGCAGATGCCACGCCCCCTTTTCCAATAGTTCCAATTTTTCTCCAAGAGTATGCGATTTATTTCGTACATCTCCATACAAAACTCTAGAACTCTACCAAAAAATTTCCAGAGATAAGCAGTATGAAAAATTCGGTTTGTATGGGAGATGTCAAACCCCTTTTTACAATAGCTAAAATTTTTCTCCACGGGTATGCGATTGATTTCGTATATCTCCATACCAATTTCCAAAACTCTACCACGTACACTTTCAGAGATATGTAGCATGAGAAATTCGGTTTGTATGGGAAGTGCCACGCCCCCTTTACATATAGATTTTTTTCAGCCTAAAACCATCCTTGGGACACGTGCGGCAGGTGGCAGTTTCAAAAAAATCGGTTCAGCCGCTCTCGAGCCTTGCGAAAACTAACAAACGGCTTTCTAAATATATATTAGTTGAGATGTATTATATATTATAATTATATTTTGACAGTATCCGTTGTTTCTGATTGGCGCAAAAAAATCTTGCCTAGTGACGAATTCGCCCCTTGATATGGTCGTTACTTAAAGCTATTTATATTCGAAATTGCATGAAAATTGGAAAACAGGAATCTATAAGCTTATCCAGGCAAAAAGCTACCTACGTACCGAATTTTAAGCAAATCGGACCATAAATACGATTTCTTCGAACAGATCGGTCCCTGGTCCACCTCTCGGACAAAATGGATCATATATGCTAATATATGCTAAAAAGCTACCTACATACCGAATTTTAAGCAAATCGGACCGTAAATACGATTTTTTCGAATAGATCAGTCCCTGGTCCACTTCTCGGAAAAAATGGACCATATATCAGAATATATGCTAAAAAACTACTTACGTACCGAATTTTAAGCAAATCGGACCATAAATGCGATTTTTTGGAATAGATCGGTCCCTGGACCACTTGGGACTTCTCTTTATATAATTAGTATAGATATATTAGAGTGGCTGAAAAAAGTGTTTTTTTGGAAATTCATAAACGCTACCTCAAATTATTGTTATTTGTGATAAAAAATGAGAAACGTGTCTTTTTATTTTGAAAAAAAAGTTTTCTTAGAGGTCGCGCTGGTCGGTTTTTTATAAAAACGCTGATGCTCTCAATTTTTTTATTTTCTTGACATGTTTTAAAAAGCAGCTAAAAATTTGTTTTTTACGTATAATTTCTCTCGTATTATTAGGGAACATTCCCTTAATTACATACCTGTCTTTTGCAGTTAGAACGGGGCTAGTGCCCGAAAATATGCTCTGGAAAAGAGACTAGTAAAATTAAAACGTTGATACTGAACGATTTACGCATTGTCATGGATTGGAACTTGTTACCAGGGGGTTTCTGGGGTTGCTAATTACGAATCGGAAGTCAGTTTTTCGAAATTCAAAATGGCGGATCCAAAATGGCGGTCCATTTTTTTTAATGATTGGATTTGTTCGAAGCCCGGCACTCGAGAGTTTTTGGGGTCGCCGATTACGGATCTGAAGTCAATTTTTTTAAATTCAAAATGGCGGATCTAATATGGCGATCAAAGTAAAAAAAAGTACTGAAATTAAAACGTTGATACTGAACATTTTAAACATTGTCAAGGGTTAAAACACGTTTCCAGTGGATTTCTGGGACTGCTGATTACGAATCTGATGTCAGATTTTCAAAATTCAGCTGCATGTTAACATGTCAAAAAAATATAAAAATTGAGAACATCAGCGTTTTTATAAAAACCCGACTAGCGCGACCTCTAAGAAAACTTTTTTTTCAAACTGAAAAAATACATGTCTCTTTTTTTATCACAAATAACAATATTCAGATGTAGCGTTTATGAATTTCCAAAAAGAGTGTTTTTATGAACCACTCTATATATATATATACACAGTCAATCAATAAAGTTTAGGTACAGCGATGTTTTTGAAATACGGACAACTGTTTTTTAATAATTTTATTTTTCGAAAATTTTTTATAAAAATATGGTTAACTCTACAACATATACCCTAAAAATCAGAGCTTCAAGCCTTATGCAAAATTAAAGAAAATTCTGCAAATTTTCATTAAAATATTGCACTTTTTAATTACACTCTTTTGAAAAAAGGTCAGTATGCTAAAAAACCAAATTTTTGTACAAAAATTGCGAAAAATAAAATAATAATAATAATAGATTGGCGCTTACACATATGTTAGTG
>NW_023458558.1:74234894-74275316 GCF_013731165.1 Rhagoletis pomonella
ATGAAGATGAAGATGAAGATGAAGATGAAGATGAAGATGAAGATGAATATGAACATGAACATGAACATGAACATGAACCTGAACATGAACAACATGAACAATGAAACATACACCGATTTATTTAATAGTTTAAGTAATAGTGAACAATAAAAATGTGTAAACATAGACCTACCATAAAATAGATAGACTAATTACAATTTAAAAAATGCATCCTGAGATTTAGTTTAGATTTAAAACACTCACGAGAATTTGAGAATACATCTAAATTTTTACAAACATGGTTAGTCTGCCTCAGACAACGTGTAAGCGGCTCATTAAGCATGAAGTTGGTCTTGCAATAAGGTAAATAGAACATGTCGCTGAATCTGAGATCCCGAGCAGGACAATTGAAATGAATAAGCTCAAGCAAGAAGTGGCAATTAATGTGACTCGTGACTATGTCCCTAATAAACATTATCGAGGAAACTTGTCTACGCATTTGTAATGTCGGCAATGCCAGCATAAGGCACCTACTCGTATAATTAGGCATACTACAATTCCAATTCAGAGTGAATGGCATATCTAGTAAAGCGTTTCTGGACCTTCTCAATCCTTAAGGATGAACCCGAATAGAAAGGATCCCAAATGATGCTGCAATACTCAAGATTGGATCTTACAAATGCAAAATACAGGCTCTTGAGAGTGAAAAGGTCCCGGAATTCATTTGATTAAGAAGCCGAGCATAGACCTGGACTTGGTTATCATCAAATCTATATGTTTAGAAAAGGACATTTTCGACGAAAAGATGACCCCCAGATCTTTCTTTTCATAAATTTTAGTGAGAGTGGCAGAGCCCAACCTATAATGATAGTCAATTGTCACTTTACGTCTACTGAAGGACATATACTGGCATTTACCAATGTTGAGAGGTAAGCAGTTAGCATCACACCATACTTGCAATCTGAGTAAGTCATCTTGAAGTTTAATGCAGTCGGACGTGTTTTCAATGCGACTGTATATCTTCAAGTCATCTGCGTACATTAGACAACGAGATGTTAAGAAAACGTCGTCATTGACAAAGATCAAGAAAAGTAACGGTCCCAGGTGGCTGCCTTGTGGTACACCAGAAGTGGCTTTAATCGCATCTGATTTAGTGTTATTTATACGGACGAATTGGGTCCTATCAGCAAGATAAGATGCAAGCCACTTAAGCGTGCTAGCATGAAGTCCAATTGATTCCAGCTTTCCTATGACTCACCTTATCAAAGGCTTTCGAGAAGTCGGTGAAAATGACATCGCATTGTTGACCGATCTCGAATTGTTTTAAAATAAAATTTGAAAATAAGGCCAAGTTTGAAGAAGTGTTTCTACCCTTAATGAATCCGTGCTGATAAGGCGATATGAGCCCAGAAATCTGGACAACAATCCTATCATGGACAAGTTTGTCGAAAAGTTTTGGTATACTTGAAATTTTACAGATTGGACGATAATTTTGTATGTCCGACTTGCTCCCAGACTTATGAATAGGTATAATGAAGGACTTTTTCCAATTATGTAGTAATTCCCCTAATGATTGGGATTTGTTAAAGATAATTGATAGAGGCAGAGCTAACGCTGAAGCGCAGTTCTTTAATAAAGTAGGAGGGAAACCGTCTTCTCCAGGATTTGGGTCATTTGACAAATCGAAAAGGCCAGCTAGAACTTCTTCAGCTGAAAGCTGTAAGCCTTCAGGCACAAGTGTGCTGCTACGTAAGTTATTGACTGTTGCGGTTTCAGACTGAGGAACATAAACAGAGCGGAAGAAGGAGGCAAACAGGTTACAAATAGTTTGAACGTCCGTCGAGGATTCACCAAAATAATGCATCAGATCAGGAATTCCGGTGTTTTTCTTTTTGCTCAATTTTCAGAATATAGCTCTGGTATAAACATTTATTCAGAGCGTCACACTCTTTTTGTAAACTACTGTAGGCTTCAAAAAGTTCAAAATTGTCTTTCGATTTGCGATACAGCTTGTACGCCTTAGTTTTCTTGTTTTTATATTAATAAGCCTAGAGTTATACCAGGCTGGTTTGGACAAATTTTTTACTGGCTTCATAGGTACGAACTTTACAATTGCCGCTTCCAGGTTGTCCCGAAATACGTCGTAGGCCTGTGACAATAGAGCTTTGTCTAAGGCAGATTCCCAATCAACAGAATTCAGGGAGCGTGATATCCCAATGAATTTGGCTGTAATGAAATTATAGTTCTTACAATTATAAATAACTGATTTTAAATAATTTATAAATTCAAAGCGTATACATAGTGCTTTGTGATGCATAGAGTTTGAAAGAGGGGGTGAAGAGAGGGATTCGACGTCGGATTTAAGATCATTAGATATTAGTAAACACTAAATCAAGAATACGATTTATGTCATTATGAACTCAATTAATTTGAGAGAGGTTAAACTCAGCAAAGGTGTCGAGTACCTCACATTCACTCTCGCTTGTTACATCATATGGCAAAAATTGCTTAACGTCATCATCAAACCACCATTTAACGTTTGGCAAATTGAAGTCACCCAATATTATAATGTTTTGATTATCATTTAGACTATTCAATATCGAGCAACAATTACTTGTATGTATTTTATACAATTCAATTGGACTTAATGGCGGTATGTAACTTACTGCAATGAATAATTCATGCAATTTATCTATAACGATTTTAACAATAATTTGATCAATATCGAAACGGCTCTGGTCTGAACTCATTTCTGAAGACAGGGTTATTTGCCTACTGGGTAGACTCGAACGAACGGCAACAAGTACACCGCTACCTTAACAGGCTAACCTAATATTCGCGGCTTGCGTTTTGGTACGCATGCCGTCGAACTTGTTTTTTTGCGTCACCCGAAATTGACTTGCATGCGTTTGCATTTGATTTCATTGAGCGAAACGTCAAATCAAAATGTCACGCAGAACAAAAATTGGAAATTGAGTTAGCTTCATACGCACGCCGTTCAATTTCGGTTGATCTCATACAAGTTGCATGTGCATGAGACATTTTGACAATAAATTGGCGGCGTGCGTGAATATTAGGTTAGCCTGTTAGAGAGACAAGTTGTGCGGGGACATCTGGCTTTGCGATATACGTTATACACTTGGCAATCGAACATTTCTGCAGTATGATGGCATTCAGAAAGCGAAGTTTCAGTTAAGACCAGCCATGGGCACTTTTGCCCGTATGGGCAAGCGAGACCATTTCGCAGGCTAGATCAGTGGAAAATCATGGGCAAACGGGAAGGGGGCAACAAATCTTACTAATGCACGTATAGCAATGAGAGCCACTGCACACGCATTCTGGAGTAAAAAGGCTCACTCTCCCAAACGTACGCCACATACACTCCTCGTCATTTGAACAGCTCAACTTTTTAATCTTTAGTATTTACACTTTTAATTTTTTTTATTTAATATTCATTACATCCGATTTTAAAACTTCATACAGAGTTAAAAAAATGTCAACAAAGGGGTACAATAAAGTGCAAGTTTCAAGGTCTGTAAAATAGCGGTGATTTTTGACAATTTTTTTGGTGATAGTGCTGCGCGTTTTCTCTCATACAAAGTATGATCGACAAAACTTTTATATGGAATAAAATGCGCAGCACTGTCAATAAAAAATAAATGAATTTGAAAAATCGGGGCTGTTTTAGAGTCACTTCAAACTTGCACTTAATTACACTATAATTGAATGGGCTACAAAACTGCATATCAGAAATTTTTCTAAAAATATTCTTAACTTATTCACTGCAGGTCATTAGGATCCTATGTTGACCTTTTTTAAGAACTGTTCCCAGCTCTCGAGAACAACGAAAAAATCATATAAAATGCTGCCCAAGAAATGGAAAATAAACTTTCTTTTAAGTTTTAGTTTGTAAAAAATTTTAAAACTGCATTTACCCGTAGAATATGCTATATCGTCACTAGACAGGAATAAAGGCGCGAGCTCAAAAGTTGACGGCGAAAAAAGACGCATAAAAAAAATTTCAGCATCAAATACTCTTAATATACATACTTCGCCAAAGTTTTTTATAAGCATCTTTTTCGCAAAATTTTTTTAAACGCTTTTTTTCACCGTCAAAACACTAGCGCGCCTTTATTCGTATGTAGTCACGATATTTTTACAAAAAATTTATATTAAATAAACAAACGGAAAACTGTAAATACTAAGAATTGAAAGGGTGTGCAATTCAAATGACGAGGAGGTTATATGAGCAGATGTGATCACACCCCAAGTAAACGCGAGCTGAAAGCGTGATTGTGTTAGTGTGCCAATTAGGTTGAATGAATTTGCGTTCGCTTTGTTACGCTCTCGCATGTATTTGCATGTGATGCCTACGCTCTTTAAGCAGGCGCTAACTCCTCTGTCCATGCTTGTGTATGAGCAAATTTGACATCGATATAACTGTTGCCAACTTTCTGCCTTTCGCAAGAAATTAAGTGCGTTTAGGGAATTAAAAGGCGAAAATTGTTTAGTTTAGCGCTTGTTTTGTTCTTTGGTGCCCTTTTCAAGGCAATTTTATAATAAAAACGTGATTCTATGGTGACATTGTATTTGACTTACACATATGTTAGTGTTTGGCCGAGCTTCTCCTCTGGATAATATGCTCCTAGGTAATCCAAACGTAATATTTTCACACAGTCTCTATCACGGAGTCCATAGGATATTCTGCTAGTTACCTGGGTGTGCGCATTTGTACAAAAGTAAGAAATTGCATGAAAATAAAGCCTCTAGAAAAACCAAGTTTTGGAAATTGTTTTACGAATAAAAAAACATTTTGCAAATTAAATTTATTAAATTGATTAACTGCGCATAGTTGGAAATATTTACAAGTTTCATTGTGTGATTACTTAAAATATTTGAACATACAGCTTTATATGCGAAAATCCCATTAAACACAGCAACACAAAATTTGTGTTTTTTTTTTTTGGGAAAATTGCGCTATTTCCAGTATTTTGGTGCTTTTTTAAACAAAAAACTTGGCGATCAGGGCTGCCAACTTGGCTCAAACCGTGCCATTTTTGGCACTATTTTACTAGAAATGGCACTGAATTTTTCAATTTTGCACAAAGTGCCAAAATGGTACTTTTGAAAAAAAGCCAAATTTAAATACATTTTTGTGAAATCCTTTGCGCGTACTTCTTTTTCTCAACTAAAATTTTCTAATTTCTATAGTGTATACAACTGGTTTATCTTACTTTGACATTGGGCTTTTGTTTTAATTTGTCTAATTTTAATGCTAATGGGAAGAACTAAAGAGAATGACACCGTTTTTGGCACTTTTAATTTCAGCGTCAAATACTCTTAATATATATACTTCGCCAAAGTTTTTTATAAGCATCGTTTTTCGCAAAATTTTTTTAAACGCTTTTTTTCACCGTCAAAACACTAGCGCGCCTTTATTCGTATGTAGTCACGATATTTTTACAAAAAATTTATATTAAATAAACAAACGGAAAACTGTAAATACTAAGAATTGAAAGGGTGTGCAATTCAAATGACGAGGAGTGTATATGAGCAGATGTGATCACTACCCCAAGTAAACGCGAGCTGAAAGCGTGATTGTGTTAGTGTGCCAATTACGTTTGAAGCTCGGAACACTTTGACGACTCCAACTTCACGACGTAACGACAGCGACATCATTTTGTCGACAAATGTCGCCTTGAAGCCAGCTTCTTAAACATTTTGAAGACCTCAGCGACATAGCAAACAGCTGATTTTAAAGTTTGATATTTTGGTATATTTATTTCACAAATTGTGTATTTTTATTTAAGTAAATAAGAAAAACATGAACAATCAAGAATATGTGATTAATTTTGCGACAATTTAATTTTGCAGCACTACATCTGCTCATTGTCGCCGGCAAAATTAGAAATAGATTTAATTTGGCGACGTCGACAATTGCAGTCCTGCAGCCAAGATGTCGTGCTGTCGTCAAAATAATTGTGTCCGTAAGAACGTGTGTATTTAAAATTTGACAGATGCTGCTTGTCGCTTGCTGTCGTCAAAATGTTCCGAGCTTGAATAAATTTGCGTTCGCTTTGTTACGCTCTCGCATGTATTTGCATGTGATGCTTACGCTCTTTAAGCAGGCGCTAACTCTCTGTCCATGCTTGTGTATGAGCAAATTTGACATCGATATAACTGTTGCTAACTTTCTGCCTTTCGCAAGAAATTAAGTGCGTTTAGGGAATTAAAAGGCGAAAATTGTTTAGTTTAGCGCTTGTTTTGTTCTTTGGGGCCCTTTTCAAGGCAATTTTATAATAAAAACGTGATTCTATGGTGTCATTGTATTTGACTTACACATATGTTAGTGTTTGGCCGAGCTTTTCCTCTGGATAATATGCTCCTAGATAATCCAAACGCAATATTTTCACACAGTCTCTATCACGGAATCCAAAGGATATTCTGCTAGTTACCTGGGTGTGCGCATTTGTACAAAAGTAAGAAATTGCATGAAAATAAAGCCTCTAGAAAAACCAAGTTTTGGAAATTGTTTTACGAATAAAAAAACATTTTGCAAATTAAATTTATTAAATTGATAAACTGCGCATAGTTGGAAATATTTACAAGTTTCATTGTGTGATTACTTAACCTTTAACTGACGAGGTGAAATTTTGGGACATAGTTTATGACGTGGTGGTAAATTTTACCCCTCTTCATTTTACTAAAAAAAATTTAGTAAAGAATATTTTTTGATAATTATTTGTTTTTTAAAAATAAGCTACTATATTTTTAATTACAAAAAATAAAGAAAACAAAATTTTTTTTATTCGTTTGAACAAAACAGGTACTTTATTTCACAAACCTTTTTTTTATATAAAAAAAACGACATATAAATAACTTATAAAAAAAATATGAATTAAAAAAAAAAAACTTAAAGCGCATTTATTCACAGCCAAATGTATACATTTAAAGATATAAAAGAGATCATAAAAAAAATTGTCAGGTGTAAAAACTGCAGGTCCACCTTTTAGGTGGTTTTTTACTCATCAAAATCTGTGTTCGCACAGTGTAAGCATATACGTTTGCTGCATCCCATACACATTGGCTTACTACATTGCACACAAAAGTGTGTAGTTTTTCGCTTTAGCCTAGTCGGGCATATGTGGCATAACTTACGAGCAACGTGGACCGGTTCTACTGGAGGCGGAGCTACAGAGTCCGGACCCAAAATGTTACCAATTGTGTCTCGTAATACCCGAGGGAGCTTTTGGTTGTGTTGACGTCTTTGAAGATGTGGTAAAATCATTTGTGTCGCAAGCTTTTTCAAAAAGTCTCCTCTTGAGCTGTTATCATAATCCTTTAAAGATTGAAAAATAATGAAAGAGTTGACACCACAAATATCCACAATTCTAAAAAATATGGCTAATGGCCAGCGGCGTGTACGTCGACCGGATGAATAAATCGAGCATTTCTTATCGAGCTCATCCACTCCACCTTTTGTATTGTTATAATCAGCTATCATTGCAGGTTTTAAAGTGAGTGGGTCATCTTCTTTTTTGTGATGCATGGAGGACAATAATACAACAGCACGATTTTGACGAGGCACGTAGGATAAAATAGTGGCATCTTTGGTAAAACCATCTATGCAGGATCCCAACGGTTTATTTTTTTGGGCAAAAATTCTGGTGGAATCTCTCTTTTGTTCTTTTTCAGCGTACCTAAATAAGTTAGTTCTCCTTTTTTAAGTTCTTCAACCAGCTGGAGTGATGAAAACCAATTGTCAGCAGTTATATTTCTTCGACTTCCTTCTATTATTTCAGACAGCCTTACTACTGATTGTGTTGGTACTGCAAGTCGTTTTTCTTCATTTGTTAGACCAACTACATCCGAGTTTTTTCCAAAGTATATATATGCATTTGCAAGATATTGTGTGCGTGCATCAGTCAATGACATTATCTTAATGCCATATTTTGCGGGTTTCTTTGGCATGTAAATTTTGAACTTGCATTTTCCACGAAATGGTACCAACATTTCATCTATGCAGGCATGAGTACCAATTGAATAACTTTTTCGGCAGTTTTCTATAAATTTGTTGAATATACCAGAAACTGCTGCTAATGGGTCGTTCAATAATCGTTGTTGTCTGTCACAGGAGTTATCAAATCTTAAGCAATTTAGAATACAAAGAAACCGGTTCTTAGACATTGTAGCTCTAAAAACTTCTCTGCCCGTTCCATCAGTTGCAAAAATAAATTGAGCGGCCTCGTGGTTAGACTTGAATACGGATGTGTAAATCAAGATACCGAAAAATGCACGCAATTCTATTTTATCAAGCATTTTCGCTTCAGTTTGTGCTGTTAGATCAAATTTTGCTTTCAATTTTGTATTTGTATGTTCTAAAATCATGTTCTCCATATCGCTATCAAAAATTCGCGACCAATATCCATATAAATCCTTTTCCGATTGCGGTTGTGTAGCAACTGGTAACCGCACAATATTATGAAGAGGAGTTTTTACGCAGCGTGTTGGTTCCAATGCTGACCACTTGAACCCGTTTTTTCCATAAAAATAGTTTACAGCAGATTCACATACATTTCCATCAACAACTACTTCTTCATCATTGCCAACAATTTCCTCAACAATCATTGTATCCGCTTCATCGTATTCACTGCATGCATCATCTTCTATACGTATTTCATCCTCCATGTCACTTTCTTCAATGCAGAAATCCGGATCAACAATTTCGTCGTCGACTTCGCTAACATCGTCATCGTCCTCAAAACATTCCTCAAGAAATTGAGATATGACTGAATCACTGAGTTTTTTTGAGTTCGACATGATCTGTTAACATGAATATCATATCACGTAATTTAAAAAATTTGTAATATAACGTTTTTGAAATAAATAATTTTTTACCAAGAAGAAAACAGACGAGTGGTAAAAATAATTCCACGAAAATATTACGTTAATTTCGATGTGGGGTAAATTTGATTCTACTAAATACTTACGCTAACGCTGACGTGGTGGTAAAATATTTTCAAAGAAAAATTTACGTAAATGCCGAGGAGTGGTAATTTTTACACCAGCATGTGAGTAACTCCGCTCGTGCTATGTCTAGCTCAGCCAAAACACAACTGAATAACAACGATCACAATATATGAAGATACCAAGAGAATTAAATTGATTGAGCGCAATGGAAGAGAGAATTTAAAAAAAATGTAAAGAGAGGGTAAAATTTACCACCACCTCGTTAGTTAAAGGTTACAATATTTGAACATACAGCTTTATATGCGAAAATCCCATTAAACACAGCAACACAAAATTGGTGTTTTTTTTTTTGGGAAAATTGCGCTATTTCCAGTACTTTGGTGCTTTTTTAAACAAAAAACTTGGCGATCAGGGCTGCCAACTTGGCTCAAACCGTGCCATTTTTGGCACTGTTTTACTAGAAATGGCACTGAATTTTTCAATTTTGCACAAAGTGCCAAAATGGCACTTTTGAAAAAAAGTCAAATTTGAATACATTTTTGTGAAATCCTTTGCGCGTACTTCTTTTTCTCAACTAAAATTTTCTAATTTCTATAGTGTATACAACTGGTTTATCTTACTTTGACATTGGGCTTTTGTTTTAATTTGTCTAATTTTAATGCTAATGGGAAGAACTAAAGAGAATGACACCGTTTTTGGCACTTTTAATTTTCTATTTGGCACGTTTTAGCACTTTTTTTCACCGAGCGCTCTTTGCTGGGTTCGGACAACAAAAATGGAAGTAAATATCAAGTATTCGTAGTAGATGTGCATTTCTTATTTTTATAAAAAACAATTCATTTCTCCTCGTATCCTTGTACAAATAAGGAGCTAAAGCGGCCTTATAAGGATCGATATCTATAGACTGGAAAATCGACCAGCTGGTGGTTGAGATGTCATTTACACGGGCCGATTTTGGTTGAACGACAAAAATCTACTAGAAAACCGACCCTTAATCCAGTGAGCAATTATCATTAAAGTTAAAATGCCTTGGTTAAAATTAATAAAAAGTTATTTCATTCTTTCTTTACCGGGACAATTGTTACATCGGTGGGCAACGACGCAATTACAGAACTTTAGACAGAGCAATATTTTTCGATCGGGTTCAAATCGGGCGATTGTGAGGGCCTATTCACGAATTCAAGTGTATTTGCAAAGTTTCTGTAGCTGACCAATGTAACAATCGTGTCGATAAAAAGGTAAAATATAACTTTTAGTTTGCTATTAAACACCCCACCTCCTTTCTAATTGAAGAGGAAATTTGTTGATGCAACAAAACGGAGTAGATTTTCAGTTGAGCGAAGTAGAGGACTAGGTTTGAAATTTTTTCGACAAAACGGAACAAATGTACTCCTATCGGAGCGTAGTCCGAACGATGGCTTATTGTTTATATGTGTATTGTGTGTTTGGTACACAAAGTCAGTATTACCGCAGCCGTACTGCGATGAACATGATGTCGGTGGTGTATAAATAATTTTTTCGCAACTTTTCATACCCTTCCTCCCGTAAACTGTTTTTCCATTTCTCCTGCCCGCGCTCGCACTTTCACTACTCCGCGGGCAAAAAAGTTCCCATGTCTGGTTAAGACTAAGGCTCGGAACACTTTGACGACTGCAACTTCACGACGTAACGACAGCGACATCATTTTGTCAACAAATGTCGCCTTGAAGCCAGCTTCTTAAACATTTTGAAGACCTCAGCGATATAGCAAACAGCTGATTTTAAAGTTTGACATTTTGGTATATTTATTTCACAAATTGTGTATTTTTATTTAAGTAAATAAGAAAAACATGAACAATCAAGAATATGTGATTAATTTTGCGACAATTTAATTTTGCAGCACTACATCTACTCATTGTCGCCGGCAAAATTAGAAATAGATTTATTTTGGCGACGTCGACAATTGCAGTCCTGCAGCCAAGATGTCGTGCTGTCGTCAAAATAATTGTGTCCGTAAGAACGTGTGTATTTAAAATTTGACAGAGGCTGCTTGTCGCTTGCTGTCGTCAAAGTGTTCCGAGCTTATGATATCATAGAGAGCCGACGATGAAAACAACAACAACGGCAGCATTTTGGTTCTTATACCACCAGCATTTTGATAATAGAAAAGGAATTCTGCAGCATCCGATGAATTACTAACAGCGTTGGCGTTCGCTAGGCTTGCTGCGGTTTCTCTTCTTCTCTTAGAAAATTTAAGAACGGCCGTACTCTTATGTTCTCTTGCCAAAACGATGGGTCGAAAAGTTTATCGTAATATTTGTTTGCTACACCAAGTTTGAACGATACTCTCTTCAGTCCTTCAATTTCGGCATCTTTCTTTACTAAGGCATAGCATCTCAGATCGCTCTTATCAATAGCAGCGTGATCATGTACATAGCTCATAATGTTTTGAGCGGTTACAGTGGTATTGAAATATGACAAATGTACCCACTTTAAATTGACAATTACATCCAATACGCGACTTTCATAGCGTCCAACAACAGTGTTATTCGCATTCCGTTTTGCTCTTCTATTCCTAGCGCCAACAGGTATGAAATTTAAAGGATGTAACTTCCTCTTATCCAGAAATGTTAATCCCGATATATAGGGGGCGTGGCATCTGACATATAGACTAAAATGTGAAAACCACTATATCTCTAAAACGAATTATGCTGGGGAACTGAAACTTAGCACAGATGCATAGATTGTAAATACCTTACTTACGGTGAAAAATGGTAGGTACTGGGAAAGTGGGCCTGGCACCTTCTATACAAACTGAAATTCTCTTATCGGTCATATTTGTAACAGCTTATGCTAACGTCCTGAAATTTGACACAGCAACATATGTTGCCAATACCGTACTTACGGCGAAGAGTGGTAGTTTTTGCAAAAGGGGGCATGGCACCACCCATACAAACTGAAATTTGACACAGCAACATATGTTGTCAATACCGTACTTACGGTGGAAGATGGCCGATTTTGGAAAAGGGGGCGTGGCACCACCCATACAAAGTGAAATTCTCATTTTCTCTGGAACCACTTATGCTAACGTCCTGAAATTTGATACAGCTATTTAATTATGATCAATAACGTACTTATGGCGAAAAGTGGTAGATAATGGGAAAGGAAGCGTGGCACCGCTCATACAAACTGAAATTCTCATCGCTTATATCTGGAACCGCTTATGCTAACATCCCGAAATTTGACACTGCAACATATGTTGTAAATACCGTACTTATGGCGAAGAGTGGTAGATTTTGGAAAAGGGGGCATGGCACCTCCCATACAAATGAAATTCTCATATCGGTTATCTCTGGAACCACTTAATATAAGGTAATGGAATTTTATACACCTACATTTATACACATATAGAATCAAAAGTTTTTAGAAGGATCAGTGTGTTTGTCTTCCGATAGGTGGCGCAGGAATTGAGAGCTATCCTCAAAAATCATATTTATGATCAGATTTGTTTCAGTTTTAGAACACATATTAGTAACATAAAATTTGGTGTAACTTCGTAGCCCAGTCGCGTAATGAAAAAATATTGGCTTTTGGCCCAGTCTTGACAAAACCCGCGTGAAACCGCCGTTAAAGAAGAAAATATTATCTTTTGTTGTAAACGTTTAAGATAATTTCTCAACCGTTAACGATTCTAATGAAAAAGGGAAAGAGTTTATGTAGATGTGGGCAATTTAGTTTTTAACCCCCAAGAGGCTCTCAGTCAAATATAATCGAAAAACTTATTTACAGTCTGAATTTGTATATGTTTGACATATAAGTCAGTGATGAACATCTCATCTATACATACAAATACATATGCATATTTTTTATAAATGAAAATCGAGGTTCCTTTTTCAAAAGCTACTGAAGATATTCGGAGGAGACTTGGTACGATTACCATTAATCAATCCGGTTTTAACGTTCATAATTTGATTTTAGGTTTTTCGGTAAATTCGCTATAAATTATTCTGGTGGACTTAAAAATAGTAATTCGCATAAAAGAGTTAGCATTGGTGACAGGTAAAATTCAAAAGTGTATGAAAAAATATGTCGAATTTCGACAACTGGGCGATACTAGTTATTATAATTATAAAAGGTTATGACTATGCATAATGCTTTGGCACTTAAATTTGAGATTTTCCAAAGTGTGGAGTTAATCGATTTGGCAAATGGGGCATTCATATACATATGCACATATGCATGTATGTAGATAAGAGCTAGTTTTTGTATTTGTCGCGTTACAAATCATGCTAGTCACGCGCCTTAAACGACATCTGTATGATTATCGTGGCATAGAATTTAGTCACTTTCACTTACTCATTTTACATTTGTCCTTTTAGCCTTTAGCATTCTTCAGCCATTAAAATTCTTCGGTATTGACAGTAAAATCAGACAAAATGTGCAACACTTTCTGAGCGACAGAGGCCATCATATTTGGCGTGCGTGTCGTGTAAGCTACTCTGGTTGGTTCGTATTTATTTTCCATAAGTACTTACTTGCTGTCAACTATTTTGGAAGAATTTATCTTGTAGCATCTGCGAAAGCAATTGGGAATGCAGGTATATTTGCATGTAAGTATAATAGCCTGGGTTGCAATAAAAGGTTTGTACATACGCTTACTTATCGGGGATTTTGACGTCATAAAAACATTTCGAACGAGCCACACCGACAACAACGAGCCATTTGTATGCTAAAATATCTATTCCCTATTCACATTTTCGAGACTGTAGATGAGTCCGCCGAAAAATCGCATTTCTTTTAGTTTCTAGATGTTAAGCAATCTATGTATGAGTTTTTAATGAAATATTTTTAAATAAAGGGGTTTAAAAAGCTTTCTTTTGACAATTTTTAGTAAGTTTATATTCATACGCTTATAAAAAACTTTTTTTTGAACCTTTATTATAAGTTTACACTTTTACGCTTATAAAAAGCTTTCTTTTGAACATTTATTACAAGTTTATATTTCTACGCTTATAACCAATGTTCCTTTTCGATTATATTACGCCTACTTTCAAGCGTTTTATAAACAAAAAAGCTTAATGTTTATGATCGAAAACTTAAAAAAAAAACTTTCTTTAAGGCGCTGGCCCAATGCAGGCTTGCTTTGCTTGCTTAGCTTTGAAAACTGTCAAAAGTTATTTGGTATATACTAAAACGTATGAAGGGTGGCCAAATGGCAGCTTTGCTTCACTTGCTTTAAGCGCCTCAAAGTTTCAAATAGGCAAATGTTTTATTTGAAAGCGTTTCGTAGGCTTTTGACAAAAAGACATGTTCCCGTTCTAAATCAATTCAAACAAACTGCTGCAGACTTTTATGTATAAAAATTGTCTTACATAATTTAAAATATATATGTATAATATTAGTAATTCAAAGTTTAATAAAAAGTAATCTATGTTTCCATATTTATATTTAACATGCTGGCTTAAAGTGAAAAGTTGCTAAGGCCAATTTTACAAATTTTACAGGAACTTTGAATACAAATTTTGCGTGTTTAAAGCAAAGCAAAACTCCATACAAATCAGAAGGATTCGATTTCTGTTAAAAAATTTCATCTTTTGGATTTATAAAATTTATCTTTCATTGAATATAAACGAGAAAAAATAAAACAAGCACCTTAGTCCTTAATTTATCTTACTTTCTATGTCAAAATTTGAGGCTTCATAAAAAGTAGACTTATCAACTTTTCACACAAAGCTACCGATATTTATGATGTCAAGCTACTGATAAGTCGTCTCTTGAAAAATCGATTTTTTTTTAGTTTTTTGTTTCTAATAACTGTACATATAGTTATATATGTATGTATAATTATTATCATTCCTTTGAAATGCAAAAATTAATTCACATTCATTTAAAAATAAATCTGAAAAGATTGTTTTGTATTTCTTTTTTTTTAATTTTCTGGAATTTGATGGCAAAATTATTCTTAGTGTAAGGAAACAGACCTTCACTTTTTAACTACACAGCTGGTTGTTTTGACAGCGTTCCAAGCCGACATTTGGCCAAACCAGTTTTTGAAGTAAATTAAAGCAAATTAAAGTAAGCAAGGCGTGCAAAGCAAGCCTGCATTGGGCCAGCGCCTTTAAGTTTATTTTGCTTGTTGGGTATGTAAATAAATACATAAATGTAAGCAATTGTGTGTAATGAATTTCTGCCCACATGCTAAGGCGAAGATTTTGGCATACATACAAATTTGTTTAGCCTTAAAGCCACTGCACTTTTGCTAAGAACTATCTTGGGTCAATTGGTGTGGCAAAAAATGAGCCTAGCGCATATAGGCACTTGGGGAAAATCCGCTGCCTTAACACCACAAACCTCGATCAATTTTTGCGTACATACGGTAATGGCGAGAACTTAAAGAACTTGATACTGCTTTGCTTGCAGAGAAAAACGGTATTTGCGTAGCCTCTAAAGCAGCATCATCATCATTTTCCTTCTACATATAAATTTTTAAGTTCTTCCCACATTTGAATAAATAAATTTTCAAATCAGAAATTTTCATTTGTTTATTTTGAATTTATTCGACATTTGAATTATTTCGAGTAAACTAAAAATGCTAGCAAACGTAAAAAAAGACCCAATGGCGGACGAATTGAGCGAGCGGTTTTACCTTTAAAAATTTTTATCATGGAATTAGGTTATTTATTTTTAACATTTTTTATTACTTTTGAAAGTTGAGCGCAGTTCGATTTTTTCCGAATTTCGAACATAGCCCAACCATTCGATTATTCGATTCGAAATTTGGTGGTGCAAATTCGATTTAATTCGAATTTTTTCAAATTTTCCATTTTTTTTTCTTTTATTTCAACTTCTTAGTCGAGTTCGGAGATGTTTGTATTAAATATTTAACACCAAGTCATAAAATCTGTATCGTTCGTTCAATTTAAAAAAAATGAGGTGTCAAATTCAAATAATCGCTTCCGCAGATGTTTACATTAAATATTTAACACCAAGTCATAAAATCTGTATCGTTCGTTCGATTTTCAAAAAGGAGGTAGGTGTCAAATGAAAGGGCTTGCCCTGTACATGTGTAATATGGTTCTAGTTGTGTGCCATATGTATGTAAGAAAATCAAAATCAAATTATTTAATAAGTTTAATAAATTACCCCAATATGGGTATCAATCGAAATGGTTTTGAATAAACCTTATTTTTTAATTATATTTAGGAGGGGTGCCACCTGTTTGAAAAGTCGAATATAGTTAAAAAATGTTGTGCTTAAAATACTAAGCAACAATTAAAATATTTTTGAGGTGCTTGAAGAGAGTGGCCACCTGTCTAAAAAGTTAAACTCAAATTACACTATGGGACAGCAGAAACCGGACCGAACTTTGTTAACATTCTCTGAAAGTATACCCATCCAGTAATAAAACACTCGGTGGATTTGCAAAAGTTAGCTCGTAGTTTTATTTCATGGCCTACTAAAGTTTTCATGTCTCGGCCTAAGTAGTTTTAAAAAAGTCGAAAAAATAGTTAAAACAAATGTCTCAGCGAAATCAAAGTTTAATACATACATAGAAGATAATTTAGGTAGGCCTTCTTAAGTGAAGCCATTCTAAGAGGCCTACCCAAGAAGGGCTGAAAAAAGTGCTTCCTTGCATGCTTTCTAGAAGGGCTTATCCATTTACAATTTACGCGAATGCATTCATTTATATTATTTACCATTACAAATAAATTTCAATAAACATTTTAAGTTGCAATGACATATTTGATATAAATCTTAAGCAAATCCTTCAAAGATATATGATTTTTATAAATTATAGAGGCAACTTTAAAAGAACTCCTCCAAAAGGCCTTCTGAAGTACGTCCAGAGCCGAGTTATTCCAATTTCCGTAAATGCCTGTGAGTGCCTGTTTTGGTTTCACCATCTACTATCTATATATTAATACGCTAACGAAATCACATACAAATCTTTTCCTCCCTACTGCTCCTATGTTTCTCAACCAATTTTAATAATTCTTCTTTTGTTCGAAAGGTATTATTTTCCGGTAGGTGCCTGATTTGGTTGCACCATCTATGAATTTTTAAATTATTTAACAGAATGTATATTACCCCACCAAACAATAGACGATTAACAGGTGCTGATGGACCTAAATCACTTCCCAGGCAAAATGAAAAAGTGTGTGAAAAAAATGAAGTGGTCGAATTTCGACAACGCGGCGATACTAGTTATTATTAAAAGGCTTATTTTGACCCTTACTTCAAGAGGATTGATATATTCTAGAAAATTATTCTCCTGGAAATTTTACTAAGGGTCTTCTCAGGTGAAAGCTTCATGCCACCAACGTAAAAGCCTCTACACATTCTCGGTTCTCAGACTTAAATTTAGGAGTACCATTCATGATGCAATGATCGGATCTAAACCAAATTACGGAACGACCCTGAGGTACTATCTTTCCGATAAAAAAAAAAAAGAATTATTGAAATCGGTTCACGTGGTTCAAAGTTATGCGGGAGCATACATAAAAAAAGAAAAAAATTTCCCGACGAATTGATAACCTCCCGCTTTTTTTTGAAGTCGGTTAAAAATGTTTAAGTTCTTCGTTAATTTTATGTAAAGTGCAATTAATGAAACTTTAAAAAGTTCAGGTTCAGTTCATGGGTACTTACATACAACGTGCATAAATGTATTTTAAAGATATCTGAAGCGAATTTCGAGTATTTTTTGGTGATAGGCATATCTTTAGAAGTATAAAGATATAAATTGTTTTGTAGTTCATTTGTACGTACATATGTATGTGTGTGTGTATGTAGGGATTAAACGATACCAAGGAAGTATCGATACCTGTACTTGGAAGTAGCATCGAAAGAAAGTATCGATACCTACTTAATCGATATTTGTATATATAAGAATTGTTTATAAAAAAACGCTATCACATATCTATGAATTTTTGTCAAAATAACTTATGTGACGATCATTTTTGATTTAAGAAGAATGGTACTTAATCTTTTTAAGAAAAGCTTTAAATTTAAAAACATGTTTTACTAGGATGGCCTCCCAAAAAACAAGAAAAGGGTGCAAAGTCTGATAAGTTGTTTTGTAAAAACCCCACAGAATTTTGTTAACAGATTTTTTTTCTACGCATTTTATTTGTTATACATAATTATTTATTTTGTACAAAGAGAAAGCGATTGAGTTATGTTATAATTTATTTCATCCAAATTAACTAATTAATGAAAGTTATCTCTATTATAACACTGGTCAACAGCATTTTTGCTGAGTAAACATGGCCTATTTCTGAAAGAAGTAGTAAATAATCTTGATAATTTTTGGAGGACAAAGTTATAGTGTAGTTCAGGCCATGATAAATACAAACAAGTAATTTTTAGCAAAAAAAAAAACCGACTTAAAAAAAATATATATATGTCTATATATTTCATGATCCGATGATCGGATCTAAACCAAATTAGTATGGGACCACCTCTGAGGCACTACCTTTCGGTTGCAAAAAGAATTATTCAAATCGGTTGACGTGGTGCAAAGTTATCCGGTAACATACATAAAAAAAAAAAAAAAAATATTCCGACGAACTGATAACCTCCTCCTTTTTTGGAAGTCGGTTAAAAAGAAGGTAGTTTCATTACTACCATTTTTTGATTATAATGCAGATTTTTGACATTTCTCCAGATGTAAACATTAAGAATAGCTTTGCCACATTGAACTTTTTTGAGAGGGGAGATTTTCTTTTAAATATTTGGGATTTAATAAAAGAGTAAAATTTGCATAAAAAAATTGCAAGTTGATGTGTTCGATAATCGAATTTGAACGCTTTTCTCAAGCGTTTAAAAGATCCTTTGAATAATATCGATGTGCAGAGATGAAGAAATAAAATAAAATCCAGTTTTGAAACATTTATTTATTAAAACACTTTTTTCATTTTATTCTAAACAAAATAAAATTATTTACATAAAAAAACTCTTTTTTTTAATAGTCCGAAAAAGACGCATTGTTAGCTATTTCGTCATTAAAGCATAGTCCGAAACTAGGCTTCGGAGAAGGTTGAATGGTCTCATTTCCCTCACAATTAAAGAGCAAAATTCAGAATTCTCCCGAAGTGAAGTATCTAGAAGTAATTCTGTATACAAAACTATTGTGGAAATCTAACGTGGAACACAAAAACTCTAAAGAATTGGCAGCATTTTGGCAATATAAACAGGTATGGTAGAGCAGATTCTGAATCAAAAGCGTGGGAAGTCTGCTTGCAAAACTTCAAAGAACTACTGCCGTGTGCTGTACGGAAGCTTTCTCTACAACACGTGGCGCTGCTCTGGATGCACTGCTGCACTTACCGTCACTTTGTTTCTTCATACGTAGGGAAGCCTTAAAGGCCACCTGCAGACTAGAAAGAAACGGATGCCGGTATAACACCGAGTGGGGCGAGGTGGAGGGGAATGAGTTTACATGTCTGCGGTGACAGACAAGGTGCACTTAGGGCATTGGGCTGCCCTCTAACTACTTATGTACCTCCTATTGTCCATAACCATATTATCTTTCATATCATGAAGCACCGAAATTAAAGCCTTATTAAGGCTAACGATTGCAAAGCACATCAAAATCCTTTTCGGTGATTGGCTTTAGAATAAACGAATTTAATAATAAATAATTTTTGCGGTGGACAACATATTTAGCGGTCTTTTGTTTCAAAGAAAAAGTTGGTTGGTGGTTTTTCAAATATGGCGATGTATGAATTTCCATTTTCGTTATTGCTCAGATCGAATACAAATTTCCTTTTAATTTTGTAATGACTAGGTATGGCAGCACGAAATGTCACAATCTGCTTAATTGTCAGGTAGTTAATATGGCGTTCGAAAAGTGACAATGAAGCTACCTTCTTTTTTGTATCATGGTTCAGGCATTCATATGCCCCTTGCTTAGAGTGAAAAGTTGCTAAGTTCATTTGTAGAAATTTTACAGTAGAGAAAAACAACCTTTCAAAACATTTCCTTCAAGAATTTTGCAAAAGGTTCCGTTGCAAATTAAAACATTTAGGATTTTTTGTGAGCTTATCGAATTTTCTGTGCCTCTTTTGGACTTAGTAAATTTGCCTTAAATTCAATATAAACGGGAAGAAATAAAACAAGCACGTTCGTTAATACTTTTGGAGACGTTGCGTTTTTAATTTACCTTGCTTCCTATAGCTGATTATGAGTTTTCATAAAAAGTGGACTTATTTAGGTTAGATGATAATGGGTTTTCCTTTGTAGGACTTACTTTTCGTTGGCAACTAAACCGCCAAAAATTTTTAACAATTCACAATTGGATTTTAAAATAAAAGTCCGGGAATAAAATTGTCACTGCATCGGGTTTCGATACAAGTACTTTCTTCCAATACCTACTCAGTACTCGGTTCAAAAGTATCGATACCAAAATTGCTTGCTAAAAGTATCGAGTATGTACTTGTATTTACTAGTATCGTTTTGTCCCTATGTGTATGTAGTTAATTATAAATTTGACCTTAACGTTAATATAGCCTTCTTCATTTCTATGACAGTATATTCACAACATTGTTCTTCTATTACAGAATGCCGAGGCTAGTTATGACTTCAGCAGCAATGATCCATTTCCCTACCCGCGTTACACAGACGATTGGTTCAATAGGTGAGTTAATCTCTTCTTAAGCACAAATAAACACAACGGCAGTATTGTGCACGCGCGCAGTTACATACAAATGTGCACAGCCAATAACACTAAAGGCTGGTTTTCACTATGTCAAATTCAGTGGCATTTGCTATCAAATAACTGAAAACACATTGTGGTTGTTCACGCTTGCCTAAAAGGATCAGCCCAGCGCCTTCGTCTTGACCTGCAGGCTGTGTCAGAATCACAGCCGCTAAACTTAAAAGTAGAATACGTAATATTATTAAGATCTCTTTTAAGGTAAAAACGGTACATGATATATTCGTTTTGATTGAATTTAATAAATCAGTATGAATTGCAAAATATTAATACTAAGCAATAAGAAGCAGATCCACATGAACTTCAATCATATTTACCATCAGCTTATTAATATATATATGCCAGGACGTGTATCATTATTTCGATTCATTTTTGAATCGACAACTGAGTTAGGGCTTTTTTGAACTGAATTCTGAGATAGGGCGTTCTTGAAAAGTTTACTGAAATAAGGCCTTTTCGAACTGACTGCCGAGATAGGTCGATCTTCCACTCAGGTATCGATTTCCTGTTAATATTCCTTTATGTATTTGCATGAAAACAGGTAAAAAAAATGTAAGTTTTGTACTCCACTCTACTTACTAAACTAAATTTATATTTGGCTATTAGTTAAGATTGTCTTTTCAAATGGAACCATTTAGTTTACACATTAATAAGGATTAATCAATCAACTACATTAAAATTTTGATATAAAATTTTCTAGGAATTCTTTATGTGTAGCGAGTAACGTTAACGGCATCTCTCCCGCTCGTTTGGATTCTGCTGTGACAATCGCTACAGCTGTCAATACACTTGTAACTAACGATAGCACATACACCTCTGTTACTGCGTCTACATCGCTGCCACCTGTTGCTCTTCAATCTACACCTGCTGCCTCTCTTAGCACTGCGTCTACTAGGCCATCTTGCTCGTCGTTCGCTAATGCTGTTTTGTTGTCTAATACTAATACTAATACTAATATTAATACTAATACTAGTTCGCATGGTTCTAATACTGTGCGTCAAGTTGGTGGCCTAATGTAGAGATGCACAGCAGAGGTTCACGCAGTCGACGAGCGTGCTAGGCCAGGAGAAGTGAGCTGTACGGAGATGGCATCGTATACATATTAACATAGTTGCCAACTAAGTCTTTAAGCACTAGATTTAGTGCTTTTTGAAAATTAAAACGCCAAAAATAATGGTTTAGTGCCTAGTGCCCTTTTTAGTGCTTTTTTCTGAACTAAAATTTCTGAATTTACAAGAATCTACAAATTTAAATGCACTAAAATGTAAACCATGATTGATAAAAAGATGAAGTTGCAAACCCACGTTCTTGCGTTTTTGTTAAATTGTATTCGCGTTGAAAATGCTAGCACGCAGATAAGTTAAGTATAAATTTTTTTATTTTCTTGATTATTGATTGATTACACAGTTCGAAAAATTTTAAATTTGTTTGCCACCTGAGTGGAACCGTTTTGTGTAGATTTTTCGGTGCTAAATCCAAATCTAGCTGCAGTTTCGCAAGCATGAATGTATATTTATTTATACATGTAAATATTGTTTATTTTTTTACTTTTGTTTACCACAAACTGTTATGAAAAAGAGTATCCTTTGATAAAAAAAAAATTTAGTGCTTTTAGTGCGGTAAAACGCTCTTTTTTCCAAGGTTTGGTGCTTTTTGAAACTGAAAAGTTGGCAACACTGCATATTAACCACTCCACACTTATTTTCAAGTAAAAATGCGTGTATGTACGTGTCCTTTTGCGGCAACTGAGCCAGTGTGGCCACCACCAGAAAAAGCCAAATTTTCCAAAACAAAAGCGCCAAATTTTTATTATCATCTTTAATAATTTTTTTGATTCAGTAAAAAGTGTATATACATATCTATTTCCTCACGTTTTTATTAATAACATATTTAATTTACCTATTCCTCACAATCGTGGTTCATGGGCGTAATAATAATACAGATCTCGAGGTGGTCATTAAGAAGAAATGGTTGCACATTTCCTCCTTTAAACCGTCTGTATCTGAGGAAAACCTTATTGCGTATGTATCTAAACATGCAAAGATCGATAGTACACACCTTACGTACTACAAATTAGTAAAAAAAGGAACTCCACTTGAGAGTCTTCGGAGCGTGAACTTTAAGATTGGTGTGATATCTTCCCTCTACAACAACATCTTAAATCCAAATGTGTGGCCGTCTAATATCATTGTGCGACCCTTTCGATTTTTTCAACCAGAAGCTGACCAAGGAAGTTCCAAATAGTGTTATACAGTCTAATGCCGAATATACATGCCAAAATCTGAATATATACTTCCAGAATATGGGTGGAATGCGCACAAAAGCTAAAGAAGTTGTTTCTTCACGTATGGATTATGACATATATATCTTTGTGGAAACTTGGATTAATAGTAATTTCTTCAGTCAAGAATACTTTGATCCCAAAATTTTCCAGACTTATAGGAAAGACCGTGATGCTGAGAAAACTGGCCACTTCAAAGGGGGTGGTGTACTAATTGCTATAAGGCGTAGCTTCAAGTCGTCATTTTTTGAAATGCTCAACCACCATACTTTAATTGACCAATTATGTGTGCGCGTTGTTGGCTCGTTCGGCTCTTTGTTTATCTGTGTATCATATGTCCCACCTAACAGTTCAGATGAGTTATATAACTATCACATAGAGAATATCACACACATCTATGAAAGTAATGGAAATTGTAATCTTTGCATTCTTGGCGACTTCAATCTCCCTGGCATTAACTGGGCATGCTTTCAAAACTCTGGGCGCCTTACCCCAACCAACGTTACTCGTTCGCATGAAATAAACTTTATTGATAGTCTTTTTATACGCGAGCGAGGGTATATTAATTTTGTTCACTTAATGGTTGTTTGTAACAGCCAAAACGAATCGAGATAGGTATAGACAAATGTATACATAAATGCTTAGAATGAATAGAGAAGTCGATTAAGCCATGTCTGTCTGTCCGTCTGTCCGCCCGTCCGTGTACACGATAACTCGAGCAAAAATTGAGAACGAAACGAAATTTGGTATGTAGCTTTCCAATAATCCAAGGTAGGTTGGTATTGAAAATGGGCGAAATCGGACAATAACTAAGCCCACTTCCCATATAACGGTAATTTCCAGAAATACGAAAACTGCGATATTTTAATAAGTACTGAAGATAATTCACTCAAAATTGATATGTACAATAATTTTCAGACGAAAAATAAGATTATAAATTTTTGGAAAATGGGCGTAGCCACTCCCACTTATGACATGTGTATATCTTGGTAACCGCTGCACCAATTTCTTCCAAATTTAGCACAGTTGTTGGTTGGCCTTGGTACAGCATACCAAATGGCCGAAAATTTTTAAAATCGGACAATAACCACACCCACATCCCATATATATATATATTTAGGGAAATACAAAATCTTCGATAAATCAGTAAATACTATAGCTAATTTATTCAAAATTGATGCTTGCAAAAATTCTTTACCAAGAAATACATTTATGGAAAAATTTTTTAAAATGGGCGTGGCACCGCCCACTTATATCACATACATGTATATCGGTAACCGTTCTACCGATTTGTATCAAACTCGGTATTTTTATTGTGCTTGCCACATAAAAGCAAAAAGTGGAAAATTATTGAAATCGGACTAAAATTACGGCCGCTTTTCATATAACGGTAAATTTCAGAAATGCTTGAAACTTCAATATTTCGAAATTTAAGGACGCTAATTTACTCAAAATTGATACACCCCGGCTCACCATATAGCGGTAGCTTTCGGAAAGGTGAAAACCCATATATTTAATACTTGCGCCGGGTATTTAATGTTCGGCTCCGCCCGAACTTAGACTTTCTTACTGGTTAGCCTTAATCTTACGCAAATTAATTGCATATTAAATAAGTTATCTAAATTATTAGATCTAGTGTATGTAGACGAAAATTTGATATCTAATCTCTCTGAATGTAAGACTCCGATCTGTTATTCTGATATGCATCGTAATCCCCTTATTGTTTCTTTAGAGTTTTTTGATAAGCTTCCCTTAAGGCAAAATAATAGGATTTCCTACAATTTTCGTGATGCAAATTACGACGTCATAAGCCTGGCTATAAATAACGTAAATTGGTGTGATATCTTCAATTCAAAAGATGCTAACGCCTCTTATGAAATCTTTCTTTGCATTATGTCTGAAGTCTTCTCTGAGCAATAAGAGAAATAAATGCTACAAGCGCCATATGGCAAATATTCACAATACTCACCTTAAAGAGCAATACCTTAACTATGCGAAACAGTTTAATGTTCTTCATAAATTTCTTTATAACCAGTACATTAGGAGACTTGAATCTGAACTTAAAGACAACCCTCAAGCTTTTGGAATTTCGTACGCTTTAAGCGGGGCAGTTCTAATATTCCGACTTGCATGTACTTTAACGGTCAATCTTCGAAATCTCTACCAGATACTGTGGAACTTTTTGCAAAATTTTTCAGCTGGAATTTCGCCTGTGAGAGTGATTCTATAAATCTACCACGAAATTACTGGCCGACCCAACGCCTAGATCTTGGCTCGTTGATTATCTCGACATCTGACATTACTTACGTCTACCCTAACTCCGACATTGAAATGTGATTCTGATGGTTTTTGTGCCCCTTCGTTAAACGATGTAGTCTGTCATTATGTATTCACCTCACTTTCGACTGGATTATTTATTAACAGATGGAAAGTTGCCTATATAACCTCAGTCTTTAAATCTGGAAATAGAAATTATATCACAAATTATAGGCCTATTTCGAAACTGTCTGTCTGCTCAAAGCTATTCGAAAAAGTGATACATTTTAAGCTCTCTTTTCTTGCCAAAAGAATTATTGAGCCCCACCAACATGGTTTAGTAGCTTGTCGTTCAACGGTCACTAATTTAGCTTCTTTTTCAGAATTTTGTGTTTCATCCTTCAAAGAGGGCTCGCAGGTACGCACCATTTATACGGACTTTTCTAAAGCCTTCGATAAGGTACCCCACCTATTATTGCTACATAAGTTGGAGTGCATTGGTGCTCCCTCTAATTTCCTAGCTTGGTTAAAGTCTTACCTTGCAAATAGGTCTCTGTCTGTATATATCGATGATTGTAAATCTAATCCCTTTGTTGTAACATCAGGTGTACCCCAGGGTAGCATTCTTGGCCCCATATTGTTTGTCCTGCTTATAAACGAAATTAGCTTCTGTTTCAAACACGCCAGTTTTTTGTATGCCGATGATTTAAAACTCTTTCGTAGAATAACCTCCTCATCTGATGTTCTCTTTCTTCAGGAAGATTTAGATCGTATTTTAAATTTGTGTGAATATAATAAACTGTCTTTGAATGTAAAAAAGTGCTCTAAGATGACCTTACCTAAATCTCAAAATACCCTTACTTCAAATTACTACCCCGTAAACCATCAGGTTACTTCTTTTAGTAAATTTGTTGATCTTGGTGTTGTGTTTGACTCGAATTTTTCATTTATAAATCATGTTTGCCATTTACTCCCAAAAGTTTATAGTAATTTTATTCGTAGATATGCCAAGGATTTTAGAGACCCTTACACTCGGAAAGCATTATTTAATTCCTTAGTGCGATCTAAACTTGAGTATGCCTCTATTATTAGGGGCCCTATTTATAGTTGTCACGCCTCTAGGATTGAGCGAGTTCAAAAGGTGTTTATTCGCTTTGCCCTCGCTTCTCTTAACTTCTCAGATCCGATTCCCTCATATTACTCCCGGTGTAAACTAATAAATTTGCTATCATTGAAAAATATAAGGCGTACCCAATTACTCTTATTCGTCTTCGAACTTATCTCTGGCTTCATTGACTGCCCATCTCTTCTTGAGCAAGTTACCTTTAATGTACCTCTCAGAACTCTTCGCTCTCACATCCCCTTTTACGTTCCTGCCGTTAAGACTAACTACCCATCTTTTGCGCCTATTTTTCGAGGCCTTGTGGAATTTTGCAATATCTCAAAGAGCTTAGATATCGACTTTTCGTTTCCAAGAACTCTTTTTAAATCATCTCTTGAAACCTATTTTGCTAATTGTACAGGTACTAGTCACCGTTAATACTTTTTAGCCTACTTCTTGTCTGTAAGATTGTAAATCATACACTGAATAAAGATGAATATGAATACGAATATAATTAACCGGAGCGCTTTCGACAGAAGCAGTATTTTGATACGAAACAAAATGGTTTTGAAAGCTAAAGTAAATCCCTTTCAATTGTGGCCATTGAGCCACAATTACCCCTTGACCTTAAAAAAATTGGTCAAAAGTAGTGTTCTTCGAAAAGAAACATGCAAAATACATGGGATTTATTCCAAAACAAAAAATTAATGTATTTTTTATTACACTAGTATTATAGATTTTGAGACGAGCAACACGATTCCACTGTTCAAAATTCGAACAAAAATTTGAACACCTTAATTTAAAAAATTATTATTTATTGCATTTTTTTTTTCTTTTTGCATGCAGCTGTTCATCCTTCACTCAATTTTATATCCCTCGAACAATAAGTGCAATTCAAGGCCTTTAATTTGAGCCAAGGTTGAAGCGTCTAGGCCCTCTGTGAGCCAAGTTATAACAATTTTAAACCAAACTTCGAAACGCTTTACTCCGAAAATGTCGAATGAAACTTCGAAGTTTAACTTTAGAATCGTAATAATTTAGCTCTCAAAGGGCCTATAGACTTGTACCTTGGCTAAAATTAAAGGTCTCGAATAGCACTAAAACTGACTTGTTGTTCGAGGGATAAAAATTGTGTGAAGTATGCACAGCTGTATGCAAATAAAAAAATGCAATATATAATGGATTTTTCAAATTGAGGAGTTGAAAGTTGGAAAGTGGAATCGTGTTTCTCGTTTCAAAATCTATAATATTAGTATAGTTTTTTTTTCAAAGAACACTATTTTTGATCAAGATCTTAAGACCAAGGAATGAATGTGGCTCAATGGCAATATTTTTCCTTGAAAGGCGATTAAATTAGCTTTCAAAGCCATTTTGCTTCATATGAAAATATTGCTTCTTGCTTATTTTCCATTTTTATATGCATTTGTAAGTTATTGGAATAGTTTTTCTGTGTTGGCAACAACTTGTCTGCAGTAAAAAAAACATATAATTTGTGTTTCGAAAGTATGTGAAAATCAATCAATCAACTAACATGATCTTACATAAATAATCAACAATTGTTTATACTAGCATATTGGCACTGATTTGAATCTGACATCTAATAAATATTGTCGTTCTCCTTAGCTGCTTTTAAATGATGTCACAAATTGTTGGCAGCGACATGAATATAGTGTAAGAAAATTGCTTTTCTTTAACTGTTTCCTTATACAAAAGGTTTCTTTTCCACCTAAGACATTCCGAATTCGTTCAAAATATGCTAATTTAAAAGCAATTCTTTCAGGGCTCCTCCGGGGTTTTGGACATTGCGGCGATCCACTGTTTCTTCAATTTAATAGTGTACGTTTTATTTTTGGAAACGAAACATGTTTGGGAAGTTCTTGATCATTTCTACGTTCTTTCTTCAAATATTTCTCGTATTCCAGCTCTATTTGCGTTTGGTTTTTCGCATCGTGTGTTTATTATATTCGTAATTTTAAATTTTTTAATAAAATCAATGTTGATTACTATGTAGCACTGATGATTTGGCAATAACCTCTTTCCTCTATGGAAACAACACTCACGGGGCAATGTTTATTGTAACAACATTCATATCTCACGTACGATGCAACACGTACGTGAACAACATTTTTTCATTGAATCGACATACTTTAAGTATTGTTGACGCTATTTCCATTTGAAAGAGGAAATGGAATCATTTACTTTATTTCCAAATTTTTGTTGACTTTATTTTGCTTTTGAAACGGTGTCAATTATGTCAATTCACTTTATTTCGCACCAGTATGGGATTAATAAGGTATGTCAATTGACCTTATTTCCGTTGATCTTGTTACCTGTCACCGGTGTTGCATTTCACTGATACGCGGTTTTGTACTTTAAACGACGATATGTATGTATGTATTTATATCCTTAACCAAATACCATAATATGCCTCCATCATGAAGGTTACTTCGTCCTGGGTATTAATCTTTACTTTTGGTATTTCTTCCTTTCATTGCAGTCATGGAACTCGATGTGCCGGCGAAGTGGCTGCCGCCAGAGATAATGGAATATGCGGCGTTGGCGTAGCTTATGACAGTAAAATTGCAGGTGAGTCTACTCTCTTTGGCTTACTAATACACTATATTACGCAAAAGCATTCATACTATGTACATACATATGTTTGTATGTATTTATATGTGAACATTTTTATCAATTTAAACGCCACCGCACTTGAAAGAAACGAACGTGGAATCGAAATAATTTTGTAAGCGGTTCCCCTTTCGCTTACCAGCTTTTCTTTGGATTCTAAATTAATTTCTAACTGTCTTTCGTTTCCTTAACACCTTACAGGAAACCCAAATTCGTCTGCAAGCCATTACTGCCAATGATATGCCCATGTTAAAGTAATGTCTTCTAATGCTATTGTGGCAAGGAAAAATATTTGCCTTTTGAAAAACGAATTAGAAGAAATACCATATCGCACACCTTTATCAAAAGAGGCACGACTCAAGATTTGGCATTTTTGAAGTTATGCGCTAAAACTGTACAGCGAGCTTTTATTTACCTTTCAGCAAAAGCTGGAGCAAATTTTTGTTATAATTTGTTAAAAAACCCAAAAGGGTCCAAGATACCAGCATGCTGGTTCTCGATTGGCCGTGTATGTTCTTGTGGGTTGATTGTACCAGCATGCTGGTATCGTGAATGGTGAAATTAGCTAAATTAACCTATTATTATTATTAACCTATAATTAAAAAAAATAGAAATCCAAAAGCATTAAATACACCGTGCGACAGTAAATTTTACTCAAAGAAATGAATATATTTGCGAAACCATGGGTAAATGATAGTAAAACTGCATACATAGTTTTTCTCTCTGACGCCAGGATTTTTTTAAGGGACTTTGAAATTTAGAAAATATAATTATTTAAAAAAATTATTTTAAAAAGTTCGGTGCAATGTAGGACAACAATATGGGTATCATATTAAATACAAAATTCGGTAGAAATAACAAAATAAATTTTTTTGTGCATGAAGAATGAATGAGTATAGAAAATGTCCTTTCGAAATTTTGTGCTTAAAGAGCCTTGAAAACTTGCAATTTTATTTATTTTTTTTCTTATTGTTTGGGGACAAATATACGCATGACCTCATCATCGAATTTCGTCCTGCAAACTTTATTAACTTAAAAAGATAAAATTTATTAAAAGCGCATTTTCAATACCTATTCGTCCTTGTAAACCAAAAAACTTTATCGCTTTTAATATCTCTCTCGTTAGTACCCAAATTGTAATTCTACATTGCGGTCGGGAGGTAATGGAAGAGGGTCGTGCGTGGTTAAGAAACGTGTATTAGGGTCCATGCACAATTCCTTCGTGCCGACACCTCTGTTAAATACTATGTACCTACGCACTATCACGATTTCATATGTAAATATATTCCTACTTATGTGTATATTTATACTTTCCCCAATGAATGGTATGGTAAGCAATGTTGCCGCGAGCTTGAAAAAAGTAACAGTTGCCAAGCAGAAAAAGTATCAAAGAGTATCGAAAGCAAACACAACTGTTATTTTTAAGCTTTTATTTGAAAAACAAATAATAAAAAAAAATTTTATAATTGATTCCATAGTTTAAACAAATTAATATTACTTGCTTTAACAAAAACAGAGAATCTGTATGCTTACTTGCACAACGAAAAACAAACTTATAGGGCCCCTAAACTACACAAAATCATTGCGCAACCCGAGACTTGTACAAGTCAATATTGCGGAAATTACTACACAATAAAAATGCGCAAACCTTATTTTGGAGGAATGTGAATTCGCGTTGTATATTTTGATAGCTTCAGCATTAAACGCAAGAAAATAATATTAAAAAAAAATTATTTTTTTTCTACGCTCTTATCCATTTGCAGCACGATCTGCACACCAAAATGTCAAAACTAGACTAAAAATTGCGCAGTTTTCGTCATGCGCATCACAAATTATTGTACAATACACAAGCATGAGTAAAATATCAAAATGATTTTGATTTTAGCGCAATAACTGTGAAATTTAGTACAAACAATGCGTAATGTTTTTATGTGGCTAGGGCCAAACAAAAAATTATTTGCCTTTAATCTAGTAATATTATTCATAGTTTTCAAAAATTCATTCCTGCCAGCCAAAAGTATCAAAATGGGGCATTTGTGAACAAAAAAGTATCAAGGTATCAAATCTTAAAATTGAAAAAAAAGTTGATACAATTGTATCAAAACGGCAACGCTGATTGTAAGTTTATTCACATGAGTATTTATACGCCTTTTATTCCAACCTATCTCCATCGTTCTCGCTCCGGTCAATTTCCTTTTATTTACTGTGCCTACATGCCTACGAACAGAGAAGAATCATAGAATACCAAGTCAATATAACCGGATTACAGAGCGTAATAACCAAGGAACGGATTTTTAGGACCTCAAAACCTATAAAAAAGGCAAAATAATTTAACGAAATAGGCTAGAAAAGGCAAAATAAAATAGCGAAATATGCAGGAAAAGTCACTAGAAATCGGAAAAAGGCAAAAGGAGGCACCAAAATAGGAAAAAAACTAAAAATAATTAAAATATACATAGATAAATTTATGTTAGAAATGTTTATTTTACAAGTAAAAAGAGAAAAACTATGAAGTAGTTTCATTATATGAAAAATTTGTTCTACTTTGATCTTTGACTACAGTCTAAAAAATAGTTGTTTAAATTTGCGCATATTAAGATAGGTAACTCGTTTCCTCTCTTAATGAATGCAAATTTACACACTGCTTGCTTACTTTTACTTATAATATGTGTGGCGTAGAACAAATTTCAAATTGGTTTTTTTTTGAGTTTTAAACATTTATTGTTCACATTTTCATAGTTTACACATAAAATGTTTAAAATCCTCTAAAAAATTTTCGTTTCAATTTACGCATATAAAGAGAGGTAACCAGTTTCCTCTCCTAGTGTGTGCAAAATTAAGCACTGTATGTTTACTTTTAAATATCAAATTTGTCACGTAGCGTACACAAGGGGTGGGTTTTGGGGTTAAATTTATTAAAATTAAAAATTTCTTTTCCAATTCTTGTGTGCCATTTTGTAAGAATTTTTTCTTTTTTCTTGAGAGCTCTTTAAAGTTTAACTGCGAATGAAAACATTGTCCTAAAAATATGCAATGCATGCTCACTTACAGTTGCTTTTTACACTTTACAGCCTAAAAAAGTTTACCACTGATATGTACTTAACAAGCATTCGAAGATTTAATTTGCTAACTTGGAATTCGTTCCACCAAAATGAGCTACATTATAAAAATACAAGTTCAGCTAAATTTTCGTTATTCGAAGTATTAAAAAATGAGAAACTAGAAATCGACGGAAATTAATAAAAAAGTGTAAAAATTTCGTGAAATTATTTAATTTGTTTATATTAAAATAAATTTTTAAAATTTTGTATTACTTTTGAAAGTTGAGTGCATCTTTAACCGTTAATTTTTTCATGATTTAATGATCGGATCTAAACCAAATTACGGGACGACCTTTAAGGTATTATCTTTCCGGTAAAAAAATCAGTTCACGCAGTGCAAAGTTATGCGGTGGAATAAATAAAAGAAGTAAAAATACTCCGAAGAATTGATAACCTCCCCTTTTTTGAAGCCGGTTGAAAATGTCTGAGTTCTTTGTAAATTTTATGTAAATAAAATGCAATTTATGAAACTTTAAAAAGTTTATTTTTTATTTCATTCTGTACATAAAACGTGCATAAATGTATTTTAAAGAGCGAATTTCCAGTATTTTCTGATGATATATATTTAGAAGTATAAAGTCTTTCCCCCTAAAAATATATTCCTGCGTGCGCCCCTTAGTATTTATTTTTTGTAAAACATATATTTTTACTTTCAAAATGTTTGTAACTTTAAACATTTCATGTGTATATTTATGTGTATATTTTAAACAATTCATGTTCAAAACCAAATCTTGAACATCTTGTGCGTATACTTGAACAGATTCTGGTTGAAAAATAAACACTTTTCAGTAGTAGTTTTACATGCACTTTTTAGAGTGTATTTTATCTTTTCTAGTTTTCAACTCACAAAACTTTAATCTCTATAGTTGTAGTAACATTGAACTACAAGATGCATTTTGAAGTTTTCTGGCAGTATTTTGATTAGAGGTTCGCGAAGAAAAGCTTTGAATGTACTAAATGTTCGCTTACGTGAGTTGATACAGTGGTCCCCAATTTAAATATGGAACGTTTAAAACTTTCATATTATCAGGAATGGGGTATTTTTCCTTGCCCTTACAATTGAAAGTTAAGCCCAAAATACAATAGCGCAGTGGCAGTGGCAGTGACAGTTTTTAAAATCAGTTTTTCCTGTTTTTTCTCAACTCCGCTAAGGTTCACCCGTGGAAAAGTCGTGACATGTAAAAAACACGCACTTTGCTTATTTCCACTTCACACCTACAAAACTGCAAGGTATGCTCTTCTGGAAGTACCATGACAAATCAAAAGGTTCTTCAGAAGGGCAAGAAAATATATCGTCAAGTTAACAGCCGCGAATCAGAAAGTGATTTGGGGATGCCAAACAAAGCATGACAGCCAACGGTGCGGAAAAATCGCACTTAATCTGCGACCTTCAAATAAAATACATACAGTCAAATTGTCATTTAATGAATTGTATACCTTTGATATAATTCTATTTTTTGCTTTAATAAGCAACAAGCGTATCCAGATAATATGATTATTTTGTTAACATTGTTAAATAAACATAAAACTAAAAAATATCGTTTGCATACATATAATAAATACTTTGTTCAGTGACTACGCCCAACTGATTGAAATACTGAGCTAATGACAGTAATAAAACTAAGTTTACACGTTCCATTTAATTGTTTATGCAGATTATCAGGAAATCACCACGCCATGCATTATGTATTATCAGCACCGCAATTATCGACAATTGTGATTGTGTACGCACATACATATATGCAAATGCATAATTATGTATGAAATGCTCCCTTAGCAGTCTGTTTTATGAATTTAGAAAGTTGTAAGCTTTTTATGTGACAGCAAAAATTGTAGTTTTATAATACCAATAAATTAGTTGTTGAGCTTTACTTTCTGTCCTCTCTGAAGTTTGCTGATTGCTCTGGTGCTCTAAAAGGTAATGTTGGTTTCCTGTCTACGACAATTATTATTTTTTAACGAGATGCCAAAATTTCAAAAGCTTCTTTTGATAAGTTAAGATCACTTGCTAAATCATTTAGTTCCTTTTGATTAAATCGTTGAAGTTTTGGTTGGCTGCATACATAGTCTGGATCAGAGTATTGTGTTCGGATTAATCGAGTTTAGGCTCATTAGTGGATTTAGATATGCTGGCTCCGATTACCGGGATAAATTCCGTTTATTTTCACATCGCAGAAGTAGCAATCGTTGCGATGATTGATGTAGATGAAGAAAAGAATGAAGATATAGATCTAGATAAAAGTCAACGAAATGATAAATATAAAAATGAAAAGATAAAAAACCGGCAACGACAAAGATAGAGAAAAAATTAGAGATAAAGGTAGAGACAAAAAATAGAAAAAGATCAAATGGAAGAATGACATGTTATGTTGTGTTGTATTGTATTGTCTTGTGTTATAATGTGTTGTGGGGTTTTTTTTTCGAGGCGGAAACATAGAAAGCCTAACACCGTCAGTGTGAGACTTTAACCCAAACTAAACCTCCTACCGTCATTTACCGTTCTAATCGCGGTACCACCGTCACATATTTGGTCGGGAGATGGGTTGAAGCACGAAGCTCTACGTTCGTTGCAGTCCGTTTGAAAGTTGCATCAACTTGGAGCCGTCCTTTGTCTTCCAAGAAAGCACCCGCCCTTGTCGGGTCATGCGTCCCTGCTCGCCATGGCAAATCCGGCTATTTCGCAACGCCTCTTACCTTTTGCATATTCTTCTTGCCTCAGTAGCTAGCAGCTCGCGCTTGGTGGTAGATATTTCATCTGGGCGTAGTTATGGGTCGTCCATTTCGACGCTGCTCATCTCTTCTTAGTTGAGCTAAACCGTGCGTGATTACATTGGGCGCGTTCATAAGTCGTAGCTGTTGGGTAACCGTTGGCTGTTTGTCTTAGAAACGCACAGTTGAGTAGTTACGCTCAGCCCAACAGTTGGCAACTTTCCGCCATTTTTTCCAGCGTTATAATAACTATGAAAATTCTCAAACAAAATTTGCAGTTATTTCATTGGCGTGGCACACCATACCTTCAAAGGGTATAAATGATAAGTGACGAACACTTTTGTCCATATGTGTATATCCGCCACAAATATAACTAAAAAAATCTGAAATATGCAAACAATCTGTTTTTTACGAATTCATATTTAAAACAATAAAACATAATTTTTTGGTGTCCAAGACATATAAAAAAGGATCACATTCAGGGTAAATACTGCACATAAAATATTCCTTTTGATTTTATTGGATTGAATTTTAAACCCATTGCAAGTGCTACCAAGTTTTTAATGATTCCTTTAACCTATTAAATAAATCGAGTTTAACTTTTTAAACAGGTGGAAGCCCTCTGTATGTTCAAGTTAAATAAAGTGCGTTTGACGCCCATATTTTAATATTTCATGCAGTAACTTGTGTATAACTTTAATAAATCCGGCTTTTTAAACAGGTGGAAACACGGTTAAAAATATTTTCAAACTAAAACCTTGTTAGACCTTTTTCGTGTGACACCCAAATATACAATATACATATTTAAATTATCAAATTCCCTTAATTAAAGCTGCATTTAGAATTTTAAACGGGTGGCAACCCTCCTACATGTGTTTTGGGATACAGTTTCTTCAAAGCCATTTGATTGATATCTATATTTAAATAATTAATTTGCATCGAATTTAACTTTATAAACAGGTGGCAGCCCTCTTAAAAATATTTTAAAACCACAACCTCTTTCGTGTTGCACCCATATCAGGATACGTATTCAAATTTTCTTATTGCCTTAATTTAATTGCCTTGATTTATTAAACGGCAACGTTCCTACATGGACTTTAGAAACTAAGGTCTTTTAATGCCATTTTGATTGACATCCTTATTGTATCAAATTATTTGACCTATTATATACATTCAGTTTAGCTTTTTAAACAGGTGGTAACACTGAATATTTTCAAATTAAAAACTTTTTAAACCTTTTTTATCCGACACCCGTATTGTGATAAATATTTAAATTATCTAATTCTTTTAATTCAAGTTAAATTTAATTTTTAAAACACTCCTGCACGTAGTTTGGAACTAAAATTTTTTCAAAGCAATTTTGATTAATATCCCTATTAAAGTAATTTATTTAACCTATTGCATATACTTACCTCCTAAATATAATTAAGAAATAAAATCTTTTCAAAACCATTTCGATCGATACCCATATTCTAATTCAACTTATAAATCGTTTGAAATAAATTTTTTATCAGGTGGCCACTCTTTTTGAAAACTTAATATGTTATTCCATATCTCCACGCCCTTTAATTTGGCACCTCATTTTGTGAAATCGAATGAACGGTACAGTTCTGATCATATCACTCACCTAGATCTAAAGCGCAATCAACTCAAAAAAAAATTAGGGCGATTCTTTGCATAAATCAATTCATAGCACTTACATCCAATTACTGAAAATATTTTTTCTTCATTATTATATGTATACATAAACTAAAAAACTACTGTTAAACCTATTTTTGTATTAATTGAGTTGAATCTGTACGATCCACAAGCTGTTAAATTTCCCTCTATGAATTTTGAGTTAGCTTACTTTAGATCTAGGTGTGCGATATGGCAAAATGCATCCATATCGAAACGTAAGACTTATTCTACGTCAAAATATATCTGTGTTCATTTGGAATAGTAGCTTATGTCGAAAAGCTGGCTTTAGTATAATGCGGCATTCGCAGAATACGATTGCGAATGACTCACTGGCGCCGAGCCGTTGAAGAACTTTTGGCAAATAAACGTGCAAGAAATAGTTCACACATATAGTAGCAATAGCAGTAGTAGTAGTAGTACCAGTATAGTAGCACACTGATAAGGCCCAATCAGTTCATTGACGGTGGGCATTAGTCTTTCACACAATACGCTCGATAAGACCTTGTAACCTATGCTTAGAAGGCTGATCCCGCGGTAGTTGGCGCGGTCACCTTTCTTGTGGATTGGGCAGAGCACACTTAAATTCCAGTCGCCGGGCACTCGTTCATCTGACCATATTCTGCACATGAGTTGATGCATGCACGTTATCAACTACTCGCCGCCGTACTTGAATAGCTCAGCTGGCAGGCTGTCAGCTCCAGCAGCTTTGTTGTTTTTCAGCCGCGTTATTGCTATTCATACCTCATCATAGTCAGGCGGTGAAACGTCCACTCCGACATCATCGACTGCGGGCTCGGGTTCTTCTTCTCCACAACTTTCCATGCTGCTGCCATTGTTGTTCTTACAGGAGTACGCCCTGGCCTTGAAACCTTCCGTAAGTTGCTTTACTCTCTGGTAAAATTTTCGGGCATTATTCCTGTCGGCCAGCAGTTCAAGCTCTTCCCACTCACGTATTTCGGCCTCTCTCTTCTTATTGCGGCAAATACGTCTCGCTTCCCTCTTCAGATCCCTATAGCAGTCCCACATAGCGCGCGTTGCGCCCGATCGCAGCGTGGCCCTGTAGGCGACATCTTTTTTCTCTGCAGCTTCCTGACATTCCTTATCGTACCAGTTGTTCTTACGGGTTCCCTGAAATCCGACTACTTCTTCGGCGGCGGTACTTAATGAGCGGGTGGTTCCACTGCTCGCATATCTCGGTTTGCTGAAGAGTGCTTTCTGAGAGCAGGTGTGAGAGTCGAATAGCGAAAACACCCACTGCCTGTTGTGATTGCAGCTTTTCGACGTTAAGCTTTCCTTGCATATTTAGGCGCACATTTTTTGCTGCACAGAGACGACAGTACTCGGCGACGGAGTCTCTATTCTTTACATGGGAGCTGTAGTAGACGTCGCAAGGCCCCAAACATTGTTTGCCTTGCCCCGTCCAACGCATTTCTTGGATGGCGGTGATTTCAGCTTTTGTCGTTACGAGGACATCAACCAGCCGGGCAGAGGAACCTTCCCCATTAAGGGTCCGGATATTCCAGGTACATGCCCTCAAATCGTAGTCCGTTAAACGTTTGCCGTGGTCGTCATCATAAGGGGGGTCTCATCCAAGGCTTCTTCACTGGAAGTGGTTTTTACGTGGCGGATCCCAAACCCAACCCACAACCCATTGCTGGGACGGGGGTGGTTTCGCAATCAAATACACGTTTATATAACGAGCCGCTTGCTCCTAGCAGACACCCGATTGCAGCCGCACCTACTGGTGAACAGACGCTGCAGAATTCAGTGAGCCCTTAAACCGAATAAGTCGGAGTGGCCCCACCGAAGCTCCGTCTCTTTCTGCCGTGGCCCAAGGCTCCACTCGGATTGGTTACCGCATCTTGAACATCGGTTGCTCACGTTGCCCAGAGTGCGCGAACGAGGACGCAAGAGTCGGGATTGAGTATAGCCATGCAACTGTAACTGCATACCCAGCTCAACGACTATACCCCATTGCACTCCAATCATCATCAAATATTCCTTGTGCAAAGTTCAACTATCTGGAGATGTAACTCTTTCACAAACGGCATTGGTAGTGATTTTTGAACTTTTATTCAAATTTCTGCAGTTAAAATCTGGACACTTGAACGAATCCCGAGACATTTTAAGGTTGGACCGGGACACCGGGACAAATAGTCAAACACCGAGACATGTCCGGGAAAACCGGGACGTCTGGCAGCCCTAAGATAGTAGCAAGTCACTATTCTTATTAGATCTCATCAAAAAGTTCCTTGTAGTTTAAAGAATAAAGGCAATGCCGCATTATACTAAAGCCAGCTTCCCCACATAAGCTACTATTCCATATATGCGGGTAGTTAGCTGTAACTTAAAAATCAAAGCTGCTAAAAACGCTGTTGCCATATTTCGAAAGTACACACCCAACTGAGTTGGAAACAGGGCTGCCAACTTGGCTCAAGCTGTGCCATTTTTGGCCCTATTTTACTTCAAATGGCACTTAATTTTTTAATTTGGCACAAAGTGCCGAAATGGCACTTTTGAAAAACAATAATATTTCGATACATTTCTGTGAAAACGTTTGCGTGAACTTCTTTTCCTCAACTAAAATTTTTTATTTTCTGTGGTGTATACAACTGGTTTATCTTACTTTGGCATTGGACTTTTGTTTAAGGAATGTGTTTCTAATTTTAATGCTAAACCGGAAGAATTAATATGAATGGCACCCTTTTGACACTTTTATATTGCTATTTGGCACATTTTGGCACTTTTTTATCTTCAATATGGCACCAGTGTTGCCGCGCCGTCTCAAGAAAATGTATCCCTTACCAAGCCAAAAATGTATCCAAATGTATCCAATTTTCTTTTTTTACATATACATCTCATAATTTGTAAGAAAACCAAACATTCTCATGAAAAAGACATAATTTAACCCATCTTAAGGACTTGGAATACATGTGCATAAAATGAAACATTTGTAATTTCAATTTATAAAGTACATTTTTTGTGCATAAGTATTTTGCAAAGTAAATATAATAAATATCAAGTACACTCTAAAAAGAGCATGTAAAACTACTACTGAAAAATATCTATTTTTCAACAAGAATCTGTACAAATATACGTACAAGATGTTCAGTATTTGATTTTGAACTTGAGATCTTTAAAATATACACATACACATATATAGAATGTTTAAAATTGCAAAATTTTTCAAACTACAAATACATTTGAGTAGTCTACTTGCAAAGTGCGCTATGTAAAATTTTTTCGATTCTTAGTTTTTGGCGGATTACGTACCAGTATTTAAAGTAGTGCATGTCCACTAACAACAGAGTGCAAAATCTTTTTATATTCTGAAAAAATAGCATCAAATGTTAAGTCTTCTTCCAAAAGTCGCTATCATACTTATTTATGAACTTTCAAAAGTATCAATCTTCTGATGAACTTAGAAAGCTGCTTTAGGTCGTATAGACTGTTAATGTTATCTTATGACATGTTATGTTATGTTACAATTTTATAAGGCTCCTATTTATCCAAATTTTCAGGTAATAATAAAAAATATTCAATTTAAATGTTACTTGTTGTCGTAGTCGCTTTTTCAAATTTATGACTTTCTATTATAAAATCACATAACGTTGTTTGCAAGTGGACTACTCATTTCCTACTAATAATAAACATTACTTTATTTTAAACATGTTATGTGTAATTTTGCTCTTGCGACAAATTTGGTATGTAAGAGTAAACAGGCAATGATTAATTTTAGTACACGGCGTGCGAATTTGCACACATTAAAAGAGGAAACTGGTTATCTCTCTTAATATGCGCAAATAAACAAAAACTTTTTAGTGTGTATTTAAAGTCTTTTCAGTAAAATTCATAAAAGTCTCCTTAAATAAATCAAAGTTAGTTTTTTAAACTACATTGAAATCTTCTTTCTTTTTAAATTAACAAATGAGAATATGTGATATGAAAGAGATTACTACAGAAAGAGTATAATTTACTTTATATACATATGTATATCGTCGTTTAAAGTACAAAACCGCGTATC
>NW_023458558.1:74280316-74331875 GCF_013731165.1 Rhagoletis pomonella
GAACTTGGTATGGAGATATACGAAATCAATCGCATACTCATGAAGAAAGAGGGCAGCTCTTGGAAAGGGGGGCGTGGCACCTCCCATATAAATCGAATTTTTATACTGCATATCTCTGAAAGTATTCATGGTACAGTACTGGAACTTCGTATGGAGATATGTATATAGTTGAAATCAAGCCCATACTCATGGAGAAAATTTGGGCTATTTGAAAAGGGGTGTGAGGCCTACAAACGTACCGACCTTTAGCTATCTTTGAATGTATTTTTTAATTTATCTGTATGTGTGTTTGTTAGTGAAATCCTCCTAAATGGTTGTACGGATTTTAACGAAACTTTTTGTGTGTTTGAGTGGGTCTCTGGATGGTTTAGTTTCACAATTTAATCCGACAGTTGGCGCTGTAGTTGAGTTATTACTAAAAATCTTATTTATGATCCGATTTGGCGAATGTTTTAAATATGTATATACTATTGCAAAAACGTGCTGCCAAGTGGTGCTGAAGTCGAGCTATTACTGAAAATAGCCAAGTGAGAAAAGGGGCCGTGAAGGTCAGATTAAATCGACCTTATGCACCATTGGGTATATCGAACGCTCCTGCGTTGCAATTGTTAAAAATTTATATCGCTTTGCGAATAACCGTGCTATGAAATGCCGCACAACTGGAGAACGGATATAACACTTTCCTTAGGTTATTTAAAGCGGCAAATGACCACCAAACCTTAATCTTAGGAGACAAATGTGCCAATGAAAATCGTAAACGTGAATTGTTGGTGAAAATGTTGGACCAAAAAGATTCAATAAAATATATAAAAATTTTGGGCGAGACGAAGTTCGCCGGGTCTGCTAGTATATAGTATAAAGGAAAGTCGAGATTCTTTGTACGCAGTAATCTCGAAAACTACTGAACGGATTTTGACGACATTTTCTATAACATACTCTGTATCGACAGGAGATGGATCTTTTTATACCCGAGCGCACTTGTGCAAAAGAGTATATTAATTTTGTTCACATAACGGTTGTTTGTAACAGCCAAAACGAATCGAGATAGATATAGACAAATGTATACATAAATGCTCAGAATGAAAAGAGAAATCGATTAAGCCATGTCTGTCTGTCCGTGTACACGATAACTCGAGCAAAAATTGAGATATCTCAACAAAATTTGGTATGTAGGTTTTTGATAATCCAAGGTAGGTTGGTATTGAAAATTGGCGAAATCGGACTGTAACCACGCCCACTTCCCATATAACGGTAATTTCCAGAAATACGAAAACTGCGATATTTTAGTAACTACTGAAGATAATTCACTCAAAATTGATATTTACAATAATTTTCAGACGAAAAATAAGAATATTATAAATTTTTGCTGCACCAATTTCTTCCAAACTTGGCACAGTTGTTGGCCTTCGCAAAACATACTAAATGGCCGACAATTTTTAAAATCGGACGATAACCACGCCTACATCCCATATAACGGTAATTTACAGAAATAAGAAAACTGCGATATTTTAGTAACTACTGGAGATTATTCACTCAAAATTGATATTTACAATAAGTTTTAGACGAAAAATAAGAACATTATAAATTTTCGGAAAATGGGCGTAGCCACGCCCACTTATGGTTACATGTGTATATCTTGGTAACCGCTGCACCAATTTCTTCCAAACTTGGCACAGTTTTTGGCCTTCGCACAACATACTAAATGGCCGATAATTTTTAAAATCGGACAATAACCACGCCTACAACCCATATAACGGTAATTTAGAGAAATACAAAATCTTCGATAAATCAGTAACTGTTAAAGCTAATTTATTCAAAATTGATGGTTGCAACAATTCTTTACCAGGAGATACGTTTATGATAAAATTTTTCGAAATGGGCGTGGCACCGCCCACTTATGATCACATATATGTATCTCGGTAACCGTCCCTGCAGTGAAAAATTATCAATTGTTAAAACTAACCAACTTATAGTTAGCTTTTTGGCGAGATTTCGATTAATACCTCAATTTTAATTAGCTATGACAAAACCAACTTAAAGTGAATTGTAAAGTCGTGCAGGAGTCATGCAGACGCAATCGGGAGTTGGTTTTCTTTACAAGTTTCTATTAAATATCCCCATACAAAAATTACTTTCAATACACTTTTTTTCTGAACTTCGCAGCTTCTTTTTCATATTCAGGACAAATAAAAGGAAGATCGAAATTTTATACTATCATTTTGAAGTTATGTCTGACGGTGTTCGAATATGGGGCCACCCAGAGCAGAATATGTAAACAAATATGAAATGTAATAAAATAAATTAAATAAATAAGTAAATAAAAAAGTAAAAAAACAAAAAAATATTTTGTTTTTCTCATTGATATTTTATGTCCAAAAGTAGTTAGTTACAAGTTAGTTGACATGTAATGCAGAGATATCCAGGTCTGACTTTTTTGCGGCCATCGCCCCACAAAAATAGTTAGCTTTTTTCGAACAAAATACACAGTTAATAGTTAGCACTAGTGTTAGCGTAAACAGACTAAAGTTATGTATAAGCTAACGTCACTCCCTGCAGGGGTTATACCAATTTGTACCAAACTCGGTATGGTTATTGTGCTTGCCACATTAAAGCAAAACGTTGAAAATTATTGAAAGCGGACTAAAATTGAGGCCGCTTTTCATATAACGGTAAATTTCAGAACTGCTTGAAACTTCAAAATTTCGAAATCTAAGGACTCTAATTTACTCAAAATTGATACGCCCCGGCTTACCATGTAGCGGTAGCTTTCGGTAAGGTGAAAAACATATATTTAATACGTGCGCCGGGTATTTAGTGTTCGGTTCCGCCCGAACTTAGACTTTCTTACTTGTTTTACTTTCTTTTAATAGGGTGGCCACCTGTCTAACAAACTATAACATCTGCACCGTTCGTTGGATTACAAAAGATGAGGTGTGAAATGAAAGGGATTGGCCTCTAGAAAAGTACTAATATTTTTTTTAATAGGGTTGCCACCTGTTAATAAAATTATTAAATTCAATCATAATAAGCGTGTGCATTATGTATCGTCACTGTCAAACGAGAAGACTTAGCCTCTTAATGTGTTATAAATTATTATTTTTCTGAGCAGGGTTGCCACCTGTTTAAAAACTATAAGCTCTTCGCCATTCATTGGATAAAAAAATAAGATACTAAATGGAAGTTGATGGCCTTCGCACATACAAAAACTTTAAGTTTTTTGAGTAGGGTTACCACCTATTTAAAATTACTATCTTCTATACATGGTATAAAGGAAAGACGAGATATTTTAACCGCGCTACTGAACGGATTTAGAAAAGATTTTTTATGTATATAATAAACGAAATACATGATGAAATATGATTTCTTTCCCCAAATACGTAAATGTACATACAATCAGTCGAAGCCTCGCGCATCCGTGGCCGGCTAGTATTCTGTATATATAAAATAATGGCCGTTTTCGCTGTTCCGAGTTAACTCAAAAACTACTGCATAGATTTCAGTCAAATTTTCAGAGGTTATACCTTGCATATATTGTCCTATTATAGCCTACCAGAAAACTCGCTACGTAACGCTGGGGTGGGGTCGAGTTATTTATAAGTCGTTCAAATTTAAAACGTGTGCTACTTCCATAATGAGAAATACGTATGCGAAAAATACACCCGCTAGGTGGCGCTGCAGTCGAGTTATTTATAAAAATCGTATTTTTGAACCGATCTCTTTTAAATTTAAAATGTAATCTACCACCCAGCAAAAAACACGATTACCACAGAAACGAAAGTGGAAACGAGCTAGGCGATGGGAATCGCTTACCATTTCGCTTCAAGAAGGCCTTATTTTAACATGGGCATGTCATTGGAGGTAAGCCCTTACCCGCAGCATTACCCTAAAACGAAGGGAGAACGCATGGATAAACAGAATCCAGAGAAGCGAACAAAGAATGCCTTTCGGAGAAACTAATGTAGAATGCCTAGATAAGTACATAATTATTTATATTAAATTGAAATCAGAAAATGTCTTAAAAGATTAAAATTAATTAAAATATTTATAAATCAACTTTTATACATACATACAGTGGCGTAGCTAGGGGGGGCTTTGGGGGGATAGATCCCCCCCTTCGTCAGTGAAATGAAAATGTTTATACCCGAGCGCACTTGTGCACAAGGGTATTATAACTTTGTTCACATAACGGTTGTTTGTAACAGGCAAAACGAATCGAGATAGATATAGACAAATGTATACATAAATGATCAGGATGAAAAGAGAAATCGATTAAGCGGTGACTGTCTGTCCGTCCGTCTGTGCACACGATAACTCGAGTAAAAATTAAGATATCTTAACGAAACTTGGTACATGTACTTCTTTCGGGCGAAGGACGGACGGTATTGAAAGTGGGCAAAATCGGACAATAACCACGCCTACCTCCCATATAACGGTAATTTCCACAAATACAAAAACTGCGATATTTTAATAACTACTGAAGATAATTCACTCAAAAGTGATATTTACAATAATTTTCGGACGAAAAATAAGAATATTATAAATTTTTGGAAAATGGGCGTAGCCACGCCCACTTATGGTTACATGTGTATATCTTGGTAACCGCTGCACCAATTTCTTCCAAACTTGGCACAGTTGTTGGCCTTCGCAAAACATATTAAATGGCCGAAAACTTTTAAAATCGGACAATAACCACGCCTACATCCCATATAACGGTAATTTAGAGAAATACAAAATCTGCGATAAATCAGTAAATATTAAAGCTAATTTATTCAAAATTGGTGCTTACAAGTTTTCGTATTTGTGGAAATTACCGTTATATGGGAGGTAGGCGTGGTTATTGTCCGATTTTGCCCATTTTCAATACCATCCGTCCTACGCCCGAAAGAAGTACATGTACCAAGTTTTGTTAAGATATCTTAGTTTTTACTCCAGTTATCGTGTGCACAGACGGACGGACGGACGGACAGTCACCGCTTAATCGATTTCTCTTTTCATCCTGATCATTTATGTATACATTTATCTATATCTATCTCGATTCGTTTTGCCTGTTACAAACAACCGTTATGTGAACAAAGTTATAATACCCTTGTGCACAAGTGCGCTCGGGTATAAAAATATTGTAGGACATTCTACTTTGCATTCCTTGAAATGAAGCAAAGATTCGAAACAAATAAAGTATTGTAGGACATTCTGCTTTGCATTCCCGGAAATGAAGCAAAGAAACGAATTAAAAAAGAAATATTATAGGACATTTGTACTTTGCATTTCCCGAAATGAAATAAAGAAGCGAAATAAATAAAATATTGTAGGACATTCTTCTTTGCATTACCGGCAATGCCTAAAAGAAGCGAAAAAATTCGAAGGCATTATAACGCTATGCCTTCCAGAACACGTTACCACTAAAAGCGATTACCGATTTTTTGCTGGGTAGCATGATGGAAAATACGTTTACCAAAAATAGGACCTCTAGGTGGCGTTATGAACCGGTTTCGTTCAAATTCAAATTATAAGCTACCTGCATGATGAAAAATGCATTTGCGAAAAACGAACCCGTAAAAGCCCTATTTATGAACCGATTTTGTTAATGCAAATTCGAAACGTTTTTTAGTTTCATGATGATTTTTTTCATTCGAAACATATATGTATATACATTAAAGTGGTCCAATTTTTGTATAGGGAAAAAAGTTTCAGTCTAGAAAACAGTGAAAATAATAATAATAATATCGCTACAGTATAGATACGTTTTTTTCCTCTCGTGTAAAATTTGTAAAAATGTATTTAGTAACTTTTCACTCTAAGCCGGGGATATGTGTAATTGTAGTATGTACATACCTATGCATATGTACATATATCAAGATCAGTAATATAGCAAACTAATGTTGATAATATGTGGATGCTTACAATTATTATTTGCAAAGGTATAATTAAGTTAGATTTTTGTTTGGACTATGATGTTTTTCCGACAACCGCGCGGTATGTCGGTAAACATACATATATGTACATATATAGTACATATGTATATACCTAGTATGTATGTATTTTTAGTACATTACAACCCTTCATACATATGTATGTTATTGCATACATTTACAAAAGCGTTCATGCATTATTAACATAAACCCACATGTTTAAATATATACCCTAGACTAACTTTTACTTACATGTATTCCTTCCATAGGCATTCGCATGTTGGACCAACCTTACATGACCGATTTAATCGAGGCCAACTCGATGGGGCATGAACCGCACAAAATACACATTTACAGCGCATCTTGGGGACCGACCGACGATGGTAAAACAGTGGATGGACCACGTAATGCCACTATGCGTGCTATAGTACAAGGCGTAAATGAGGTAAGCCAAATACATACTGCAGTGGAGGCGTAGATACCAGCGTTAGAACTTCACTACGATCGTATTAGATTTGCTACGGTTTTTGACGAAAATTAGAATTTTACTACGCTACTCCGCTTTACCCATGATCTACTTCGGATTTCTTTCCCAAATACTAAACAGCACTTATTGCAGTATCTTAACTCAAAATATTGTCTTAGGGCCGTTTTTTCAAGTAGCTTTTAAAATTTACGTGGCCTTCAAAAACACTTTTCACTAAAAAAAACTACACTTTTTTTTTAAAATAAAAGAGGTCAAAGAGTTATTGGCTTCCAATTACATTCTACGTATGTAATTTTTTAACTTGTGAAATTTTCTAAAAATGAGTTTTATAAGGCCATGAAATAGTATTTAAATGTTGATAGAACGCATTCTCAGTTTTGTTCTATCCCGCCTTGGCCTACTAAGTTTTTGATTTTTATTGACTTAGAAGGTATGTTTATCTTTGTCTTCAAACACATGTTGTTTTTAATTTTTGTTGCTTCATTTGTTCAATAACTCCCTGAAATTATCCGAGCAATAATTTGTTTTAACCCCTTTAGGAGGCCTATTAAAAAAAAATTTAACTAACGTTCACCAAAAAAACAGGAGCTTAGGATATATACATATAATAAATATGGAAACTTTTTACGTTGCTATCATTTTATAGATGACAAGTAGTATATGACACGATTAAAGGCTATTGTTATACATTATTTTATTTTTTTTTAGGTAAAAAAAATGCAAATTATGACGAGCCAATATACATAAAAGATATCTACTACGGATTTTCATTTTCTGCTACGCTTTTTCACTTCATTTAGTCCGACTTAGCTTTGTCGAAGTTCTAACCCTGGTAGATACGCTTCGAAGTCGCTAGCGAATATTTACGCAAAGTTCGAAATATAGAGAAAGTAAAGCTTTTTTTTTATTTTATTTTTGTTATTGAAACATAAAGTACAGAGGATAGGGTTATGCATGGAGTAGCACTTCGGTAAAATGGCCTCCTCGGCTTTGCTGGCAATACACACTTTTTTGCACCGAGAACCAGTAACAGTAATTGCTTGACCAGCCTCATTTTTAAAAAGAATGCTCATCAGACGTCTCTACCCCTAAATCGGCAACACTAATGACACCTTGTGAATGCGAATAGCGATTAACGAAGTCATAAAGATGAAAATCATGCAGCCAAGGTTTCATTATTTTTGAAATAGAAATTACACTAAATTCATTCCGTTTCTGCGTTAACCTCGTATCTGCGATAGAGTTATTCTTCGCCTAGAATACAATAAACGCATTTTTCACTTAATTTTTCTGTGAGCACACACACTAAGTCTTTGTTTTATTTTCAAATAGCTTGACGCTTAAACTAGTTTTATAAGCAGTAATACTAGTTTTCCCAAAAAATTTAGATATGTGGTTAAGGCAGAAACCAATTATTGCGGAAATTTTTGATACACCCTATAATCGATTTATATATGTACGTATATGGTTTAATGTGTCTAGTAATGTACGTACATATAGACGTACATATTTATGTAGATGGTTGAAAGTTGACTAGTACATTCATATGACATCCAGCTAACTTCATTACCATCGACATAATATCATTTGTTCTCCCGCAGGGTCGCAATGGTTTAGGCAATATCTACGTATGGGCATCAGGAGATGGTGGGGAGGAGGACGACTGCAATTGCGATGGCTATGCAGCCTCCATGTGGACGATTTCCATTAACAGCGCCATTAACGATGGACAAAATGCACACTACGATGAGAGCTGTAGTTCAACGCTGGCCAGCACATTTAGCAACGGTGCCAAAGATCCTAACACTGGTGTGGCCACGACTGATTTGTATGGGAAATGTACAACTACACATTCAGGAACAAGTGCTGCAGCCCCAGAAGCAGCCGGGGTCTTTGCGCTGGCACTTGAAGCAAAGTAAGTCAATTGTGTAAACGTAAAATCTTATAAGAATGCATTAGAATGTCCCGAGAAAAGAAGTTGGTTAATTCTATGACTTCCAGATAAGTATTTTTTCAATTTATGTAGTCTAATAAGTGAGCTATATGGTGTCGAATACAGCTGTAGAAACAGCGTTTTTACAAAAAAGATGTATGCTTGGAAACCGGTTTTATAGCAAATAACAATATTTAGATGAAAAACCAACTTCTCATAAAAATTCAATCGCCTCTCGGAGTCATCGCAAATCTGGGACCTACATTGGCAACATCAAGGCACACACCACAAATTGAAGGAGAAGCTCGGCGAAACACTAACGTTTTGTGTAAGCGCCAACCTATTATTATTATTAACGATAGATGATAGAATAACTGGTTTTTTTTCACACCCGTATGGTTATCGGTTATTCTGTTTATGTGGTTATATTTTGATTCACTTTCCAACAATAAAATACACTTGAGAAGGGTAATTTTTAAACAGGTAAATTACTAAGCAATGGGATATAGTCGTTCTCCTAGGCAGTTATAGTTGTACCGCTATACTCGATCCGAAACGGTAAATCAATGTACGAGATGCGGTAACCAATTCAAGTGGAGCCTTTTACCACGAAAGAAAGAGAAGGCAGCTTCGTTGGGGCGACACCAACTTATTCGGTTTAAGAGCTCACTGAAGTCAGTGAAGATTGTTCGCCAGTAGCTGCGGCTGAAAGTGGGCATCTGTATGGATCAACCGGCTCAATACATAACTAACCTAGCAATGAGTTTCGTACTGTCATCAAATGCCGCGAATAACTCGTAAAATCCATTTCACAAATTGGTCGATGAACTCGGCCAAACTCTTAGCACAAATTATTATTATTATTGGTTTTCAAAAACTCTTTGCAACTACAATTTATGCAAATATACTATAGATATAAATACTACACTGAGAGAAATAATGCATGGTAAAAATGAATACTTTATATTTGATTATCGTTTAAAAATGTTCGCATTTAAAAATAATATTTTCATACAAAATTTATTACGCACGTATTTGACTGTTCACATCTGAGTATATGTATGTACGTGTATATACGCACGCCAAGCATGCAGAGCGCCGCTCTCAGAGCGGTGACAACACACACATGCATACATAGTACACACATGTTTATCCGTACAAATCGCGTGCTGTGGTGTCGATGGATATTCAACATTTGAAAACAGATTTATATAGCTGGGTGTAGCTGAGTGCGCAAATATGCTTGCCACAAGCTGTTGATATCGGAGATGGACGGGTTCGAATTCCACTGCAGGCAGCATGTAAATTAAATTTTTTTTTTAAGTTTTTGTCTTGATTATTCACTTCACGGATGCTTTTTCAGTACGAACGCGGTCATTTTAATATGCGCGTAATTGAATTGAATATTTACCAATATACAGTACTTTCGTTGACGTTTATAGTAAGATCAATTACGTTTCTATTTGATTTTAATATTTTTTCCCCTCAGTGTATATACATATGTCTAGGAAAACATGGCGAAACAATTTCATGTAAAGTTCTAAATGATAAAAGCAAATTTTACGCCGTCGATAAGTATGGTTCCAATGCATAAAAAATGAGCTCTTAATTGCGTCTTGACTCGTCTGCAACACAGCATGTTACTTATCCAATTTCCGAAATCAAAGCGAGATAGTGTAGTACGGTTTTTGTGTACGTATTGTGTACGTGAGTGCCGTTTTTGTGTATGTGTTGTGCACATGCCCGTAGTCAAATGTACTAGTTGTAAACTACCTCACAACTAGTATGAACCTCATGCCCAACTAGTCAGCCAACTATCTTTTTTCCATGCAATTAACTGGTATTTTTAACATGGGGATGTCCTACGAGATGTCAATTGTCAGATTTCGGTCAAAAATATACCAGTCTCATACTAGTTTAAAATAGACAGAAAAATTTCTAGACCAATTATGGACCAAAACTACTACTTTGGGAGTCAAAAAATAAAATGAATTCATGAATTTACAATGAAAAACTTTTGATTAAGTAGACTTTAATATATTACACTTTCTTTTTAGCAACCTTAGATATGCCATTAATTAGTGTTAATTTTTTGAGTATTATTTAAAAGTAAAAATAAATACATAAATATCTCAAACTTTCGAACATAAATTTAAATGCGTTTTTCATAAAGTGCTATTAAAAGTGAAAGGTTTAAGGTTTTATCTTTTTTAATGATATTGAATATGCAAAAGAAAACATTTTAGTTAAAAATAACTTGAGTACTTTAGTTCATTTTTGAGTGAAATAAAATAAAATAAAATTGTTCATTAAAATAAATTAAATTCATTAACTTTGCACATTTCAGTCTTTTCTTTTTAAAATTTTATAAAAGTAATAATTAATTTTTAAAATTTGAGATTTCGATAAGAATACAATACATAAATAATTCAAGCAGTTATCAAATATTCTTAATATTTGTCTATAATTTGCCTTGGTGATTAATAATAGAAATTAATCAAATAATTATAATAATATAATAATAAAAATAATTGAAAATGATCAAAAATAACAAAATAATGATGTAATTAAAATTAATGAATTAATTAACATTTTTTAAGTAATTAATTGGTGATCCTTAAAGAGTTAGTAATATCGGTATTTAGTCATTAAACGGTTAATTAATAATCGTTATGAAGATTAACCATTATTTCACAAGTCTGGTATAATTGAATACGTACGCTTTAATCGTAATACAGTACACCCAAACAAAAGTTATAATATTGTGTGTACTTTATTCTATTAAACTATCGAAGTCAAATAAAACAGGGCATGAATAAATCGTTTTGTACTTGGTACAAGTCTGGGCATTTTCGAACTAGTTTGGTTTCAGTCAGGAAATTCTAGTTGTAAACTAGTATTTTTCCTGACTAGTTTGGGGTTTCACTGCAGGGTGTTTATTTATAAACGAATCCCAGCAAAACTTTTCATTTTTTGGGAAGCACTGATTTTTGTATCAATAGAGTAACGCAATACAAGTCGTCTCAAGAAAATTTTCGCTTATCCATTGCATTACATGTAATGCAAAGGCAAGAAATTTTACATTTATTCGATTACCTCCATTAACATGCACTTGGTAAAATAATGCATTCTGTAAACGAAAAGGTATGCGGTTACCTCAAATTGGGGAATCACTTTTAGAGAGTATTGGGTTTCGATACGAGTATTTGTATTTCGCCGCCTCCGAACGGCTAATGGATATTTTAAGAAACGTTTTCATGGCAGAAATACACTCAGAGGTTTGACATTGCCTGCCCAGAGGCGACCGCTGCACAGTGGGACAGAATAACCTAAAAGTTGGCATCAATTTAACGGCTAAAACTAGAGAGCTAAAATTTTGTACACTGATTCTTGAAAATTTCATAAAAGTGTCATGCATATAACCGAAGTTATCAAACCTAATCAAATTTACTTTAACCAGTCACACAATCAAAGCGGCATCTATTACTCACATTGCTATTTTAAGAAAATAAAAGATAACAGGTATAGCCAAAAATTTGTTTGTTATTTTTTGGTATTTGAATAGTTTTTTTTTAACAAGTTGAAAGAAATATAATTTAAATAAAACATAAAAAGATTTACATATCATCCTCGCCCTCATCATCTGGAATAATTTCACTTTGATCGCTGTCATCGTTATCAATACCATTATCTTTCTCATCCTTATTATAAACAACAGGGAATTTTAATAACTCTAGTACCTCTGTTGGTAACATTTTATAAATTTTCTTTGGAATCTTTCTCTTTGAACTGATTAGAGGATGGGATCTTAGCATGAATGAATTATATATATCAATATTAGTGCTCACACGACTACATTGCCTTGCATGGTGTTCTTAATACCTTTTAAATTCGTTATGGCTAGCTTCCGGCGCTTCTTCTAAAAGCTGCCCAATTGGTAACAAAGCAGTCGAAACTATTTCAGGTCCATGAATAAAATATTTACGCAGTGTTGGAGGCATGTTATACCAAGGATATTTGGCGACAAAGTACCTAGCAGTATTATGCGAATACACGCTAAACTTTTCGACGTTAATTTCGTGACCACTTGCCACTGTTGTCAATATATTATGCATTCTTTCAATCAAATGTACATCTGATTTGGTGATTTCAGATCATACTTCTGACTCACTGAAAAATCGTCTCGCGGTATTACCGTCATTTGAATTTCCTGATCCCTGGCTTAGGCACGTCAACAATTAGTCCGCAACGAGTTTTAAATTCGTCCTGTATCCGCTTTTTATATTCAGCTACAATCGTTTTTTTTCAATTCATTACGGACTTGCCATTTTTGTATTGGAAGTTTATAAGACAAATGCAAAAGACATTCGAAGAGCCGAATCCAACCATGCAATATCGACAAACCGAAGTTGAAATGACCGGTTTGTATTTCGCGGGTGATAATTTCTTCAACATCGTTGAACTCCTTAGATGTTGCACACAAATATCTCTTTTGAGTTGATGTTGTATGCGTAATCGCATTACAAAGCTTTCCGTCAATCATCGTAAAAATTAAAGTGTGCTCTACTTCAATAGGTTTTCCATTATATATCATCTCAGATTTTTCTATGTTCTAAATTTCTTTGCTAACTTTGTCTTTCTCCTTTATAGAAACGTCTGTTGATTCCTTAATAAATTCGGTTTTCAAATAGCGCGTTGAAGACGGAGCAGGGTTTTGCCAAATAACTTTTTCGCCCGACACAATGCGAATTGGTATGATACTCGTTATGAAAACAGCGGAGTCAGAAGCTGGAATGCCATGAAATGCTTGTTTATAAGAACTGCCAACGCATCCTCCCCTGACAACCGAGTACTCCCAGTAGCGACTGGTGATTTGCAAGTTTTTAAAAATGTATTTTCTTCAGAAGGGGTGCCAGAAGAGACTTCCTTTAAAAATGTTGATTCCTCCACCGTACCAGAATCCCTTAGGTTTATTTCAGTAGCATAAGTCAATATATTAACTGCAGTAGAATCTCTCAAATCTTTAGTTTTCATTCGCTTTGCCCGCTCAGAGCTTTCTTCGAAAGATGTCTCTGGTCGACCACATTTACGATTCGAGGTTTTTACAAATCCAATTGAACTATCTAGCCAGATTTTGTATTCTTGATAAAATCTATCTATTTTTCGCTGCGACTTATTCCATCGAATTTTAAATTCCGACTCCAAGCGGGTCAATATTTTATTTATTTCACTTTCGGTTACTTCTTTACAAATTTTCCGATTTTTTAATTCATTTTTTAAATATATAAATTTTTCATCAATGCCGTTTTTCTCGTAAGATATAAGTATTTGAATTAGTTGCCTGCGATCAATAAAAATAGTTTTTAAACCAGCTCCTGAAATAAAAAGTTAAATCATGCTCGTAACATATATAATTATTAAACTCCAAATTTTAGTAATGAGCAACCCTGGTTTACTAATTCATATATAGACAAAAATACAATAAAAAAAGGCAAAATAGTTTGTTTTGTCGTTTTACATTCGCCGAAGATAACATCAAAACAAAGTAAAAATGGTCCGTTATTGCCAACCAAACTACTGCAAATTCATCATACACATGTACGAAAAGCACGAATAAAGTTGTTTTGCGCAAAAAACGCGGAAGGTTCTTTTGATAATAGGACCTTAATATACATATTTTAATTTAACAAAAAAAGGGCGATATAGCAGGATTCACTAACTTTTTTGCCTTTGTTTTCAAACATTTTAGAAACAATCACATGCTAAGGTAACATTACAAAGAAAAATCGACCAAAATTTGAAAATTAGATCTACACACAAACTAATTGAACAAATATCACTATAAATACCGGATGTTGATGGTTCCATTGCAAACATTGTATTTGTTTACTTTGCGTCTTTAAAATACTCACTCAATTCCGGACAAAACACGCGGAAAATTCACCTTGCACTTCTAGCGAAAAAAAACTGTAGAGTTTGAAGGGGGGTGAAAGAAGGGGGCAAGGATTTCTGTCAAAATTAGTTTGTTTATTGTTGCTGGAATATTTAAGAAACCATAAAAATAAGCAAAAAGTGTTAAAAACCGGTTTGAAATTTTTACTTTTTGCCAGCTTTTGCCGTTCGCTGCCCCATAGTGCGCTGTTAGAAAAAACTTTTTCTTATTTATATGTTGTCCGGATCAGGGATCGAACACAGATCCTTCGGATTGGTAGCATATACTTTTAACCACTCAGCCAATGTATGTATATGCTCATTAGTTTGAAATACAAAAAATTATAACCGCCCAATTCTGTTTCGCTTTTTTGAAGATTCTCATGCAAATATGTACATATTGCCAATTAAGAATTTTTTGTCAAAAAAAATTAACAATGTTTTACAGTTTAGAGACCAAATAATTTGAAAAAAAAAATCAAATATCTACTGCTACTAAATGGTTTTTGTGGCATGCAACACAATTTCAGAAAGCTAAAAAATATTTTTTTAAGACTTCATTTGGAACAAATGGCTGTATCATGATACAAAAATTTAACCATTCTTTGATAACCTACGTCTGCGTGACGTATGCTTTTTAAACTTTTCGCTCTCTCTTTCGAAATCGGTGGTATTTCCGTTTAAAATGAAGAATATTTCTAAATAAAACGTATTTAAATAATAAATAAATATTTTAATTTTCATAAGGCAGACAAACCATGATACGTCTCTCAGACGTATGGTTATCTTCTCAGCAACTTTGAGTAGGGTTATCAAAGGAAGGTTAAAGGTAAAACCGCTGAGAGCTTGGCTGAGAGGTAGCATTTTCGAAGTTTGCTAACATAACATATTTTCAAATTGAATATTTATTTTACTTTTATTTGGCATTTGAGTTGCTCTGAGTATTTAAATTTTTGAAAGTAGACAAACTTCAAAAAATAAATGAGTTGAGCTTACGGCTGGCTTTACCTTTAAATACTTGTACATTGGACTGCATCACCAAAAAAAAGTTGCGGGTTTTCCTCCGGGATTATAAAATATATTGTATTTGAAGACGTCCACCAAAATATTTCCGAAAAATTACAAGATTTACGTGAGCTGGACCGATTTGAAAATACCTCCAAAAATGGAGTTTTTTTATGAATAAAAATAGTGTTGAATATAAAATTAGTTTCTTAAATAACTTTTTGAAAAAACTCCCCTCAGTTGACAAAACAGATTAAGCTTAAAAAATCTGCATAAAAATAATTAGAATTTTTTTCAATCGTAATCGTAATAATGAGATTTTCGATGCTGTTTTTGAACTCTTTTCAAAGATTTATTTACGAAAACTTGAATAACTAGGCCAAAACCATTCCGATTTAGACTTATGGGGTATTAGTGGAAATATATTATCCCACTCTTTTTATTTCTATGCAAAAAAAAACCATTTACATCCCGATTTTTTTTTTTTGAAATACGATGTGTTATCTAAATTCAACTTGGAATGACACTCATTCATCCTACCGTTCTCTTTCATCCTTTGAATGAGTTTATTAGCAAAGGAATAAAAAGGGTGATACCTTTCCAATGATACCTTACAAGTCTTAATCGGAATAGTTGAGGTTCAGTTAGTCAAGTTTTTCTTATACCAATGTTTTTAAAAAATTTAAATACAGCATCAAAAATCTCATTATTACGATTCCCTTGAAAATTTTTTAAATTAAAAAAAAAATATATATTTTTCTGCAAATTTTTTAAGCTTTAACTGTTTTGTCATTTGGAGGAAGTTTTTCCAAAAAAAATTTTAAGAAACTATTTTTAATCATACAAAACTCCATTTTTGGACGTATCTTCAAATCGGTGGAGCTCACGTAAATCATAATATTTTTCCGAAATATTTTGGTGGAAGCCTTAAAATATAAGATTTTATAATTGCAATGGAAACAAATTACAGATTTTTTTTTGTATGGGGAGTGATGCAGTCTGTTGTATATATCATGTTTCGTCTTAAACTCTCATGCTCCAAGTATTTAGGAGATGTAACGAAGTAAACGAGGAGTGATAGGCGCAATTATAAACAATTCAAGGCTAAGTTTAACACCCAATACATGCAAAGTTATTAAACTTAAATTACTTGCTATATAAAACGATAATTTTTGATTTACCTTTAACTTTTGTAGCCCTCTGCTTTCTTGGCGCGACATTCAGCATTTAACTGTGCTAACCTCAAAGCGCAACTCTCTCTTCGACGCTAAAAATCGATTTCACTGGACCATGAACGGTGTAGGTTTGGAGTTTAATCACTTATTTGGCTTTGGCGTTTTGGATGCGGGCGCAATGGTAACACTAGCCAAAGAATGGCGTTCAGTCCCTGCGCGGTATCACTGCGAAGCTGGCGATATACTAGAACCACAGTGAGTATAAATTCCCATTTTTTATAGAGATTATACCGCTTATTTGCTGCAAGAATGTCATAATTTATAAAATGAAAAACTCAAGGGAAACGGATTTAAAGTTTACAGCTTACATACGCTCCCATAGTAAAAATAAAGACCCATTTTCTTCTACTACTACTGGTAATCAATACATCTAAGAAATTCTCATACATAAAAGCAGATGTGGCGGTCATTGAAATTCGACTACTTCTTCGGTGGCAGTAATGAGCAGGAAATGTGGTTCCACTGCACCCATATGTGGGTTGGTAGAATAGTGCTCTCTAAGAGCAGGTGTAAGAATTGAGTGGCGAATGCATTGCCTGTCTGCTGTAATTGGATTTATTTCGATGTTTAATCTTAGCACAACAATTTAACAAATTATTTTATAGTGCTAGTCACAGTACTATACACAATTAAATTTTAAAACTAAAGCACACGCTGTTTTGCAAAATAAGGTTCTATGAAAGGTAATATCTATGTATGTACACACACATTGGAAAAATATTATGGTTTATATATATCAACTACATTAAAAACTAGTATTTTTTTTTTTGCAATGCAGTGTATTATTTAGTAGCCTCAGTCTAATAGGAAGTGGGTTCCAAAGACAAATAGAATTAATAAAAAATTAACGTTCAGATGTTAGAGTTCTATGTTTAGTTCTGTGATTGCGGCTTTGCGACGTTGAGCTCTCCTTGCGTTGTTGGAGGGACATTTTTTGCTGCATGCAACCACCTCGCGTGTTTTAAGTGCAACAAGACGAACGTTTCTTCATAAAGGCTGAATTTTCCAACGGTGGAAGCGCTCGTATGTTCACTCCTAGCTCCGTCGGGGCATCGACGCAGATGAGCGGGATGTTGAAGAACCTGGGCGTGATGCGAATTGTGGTTAGACGTTCGGGTACAACGCTAGTACTCGGCGAATTAGTTTCTCTCCCGCTACAAATTTAACACCGAAACTGCGCTCCTTTACATGGCAACAGTGGTAGACGTCGCAAGGCCACCTTTACCATCAGTGTTGCCATTTTAGCCGTTTTCCGGCTAGATTTAGCCGGTTGCGATAGCAAACAGCCGGAGAAATTTCGATTTAGCCGGCAGCCGATTTGTTAGCCGCTTTGCAGAAAAAAATTAGCCGTTTTTAGCCGATTTTGCTATTTGCCTTGTTAAATCTCTTAAATTTCAAATATATATATATGTTTCCATTTTTGACTAAGCGACCTAAAATCTGTTAGAAATGGCTACTAGCCTTATCGTGGAGAAAATTTTCATGTCAGGCAGGATTGTATGAAATTGGGCCTATTTCGCTTATTTTTATTTTAAACGAAGAAGGGATTTTCTTCATAAAATGTTTCTTATAAATGCCTTAATTTTAAGTGTGAAGTTTTATTCGCAAACTTAGAAAATAAGAAATTGTTTCACTGTTAAGACTCTTAAGATGTGTTTGTGTTTGGTTATAGTGCCAACAAACAGAATAAATATTACATGTAGATATTGTCTTCCAAGATAGCACCGATAGTGCCTAAAATAAAAAATATAATTTTTGCCCACTCCCAAAGGTTTAGGGTAATGGAAAAATTGATATTTTCAAGCACTATGTACACATATGTATTTTTTTAAACAAACGTTTTTGCTGAGAACTTATTCAAATTCCAAAAACCGAATGCCATCTTGAATTAAAGGAACCAACACTGAAGTGAGTCAAAATGAAAATAAAAGAGCACAAATTTTTATGTAAAGCAAAACTCGCTGGGAATCCTACGAGACATCTTCCGGCCATATGGCCGGCCATCTAAATGGGAGATCTGCAGTCTTTTAGCATCATATTTTACATCAGAATTGAAGGGATTTCGGAAAAATCTGACCAGTTCTTTTGTGTAACTGTGATTTTGCATCCCTTGTACACATATGGCCTCGGTTGATGTTAACTTAAGGTCGTTGTTTTACTGCCTTAAAATTGAAGGAAAATTTTTACAGCGTTTTTTATGTGTATTGGTTTCTATTTGAGTGTATTGAGAATCGGTCAGTCTGAAAAGGCCTTGTAGGGAAGATAATAGGTTTGTTCGTCGAAAATCCAGCGAGAATTATCACTCAAAATATCAGATAGTAATAGTAATAAATATTTTTTTTCCGAGTACCTTTCAAATCATTGGAATTAAGTAAATTAATTAAGTAAACAAGTATTAACTAACATTTTTCATTTTAAAATCGCTCCAGTTTGTAAATTTTTAAATTGAACGAACTTGTTTATTCAAATTATCGTCGACAAAAAATCCAACCATATGCCACAATCATATCTTTTTCCTAATTGCAAATTCTTGCTGGCAAAATTTTTTCCGGCTCGAATTTGTAACTTCTCTCCAATAAATAGTCTTTTTACTCGTGATTTATTTAAATAAAACATGTGAAATTTAGTTGAAATATTTTAGCCGGTTTTATTTGCCAACACTGTTTACCAAGCCTTGCCCCGTCCATAGCATTTCTTAGATGGAGGTGATGCCAGGCTTTATATACTCGAGGACAACAATCAGCCGGGCAGAAGACCTTTCCTAGATACTAGGTTTGGGTCCCGATATTGCAGGTACATACCCTCAAATCATAGTCATTTATACGTTTGCCGTGGTTGTCATCAAAAGAAGGGGGTCTTATCTCAGGCATGTTTTTGCTTTTCATTGGGTGGGGCTTTAACGTGGAGACTCAAACCTAGCGCACGTGAGGTTTTACAACTACTCACTTTAGCTCGCTCTCAAACGGGTGTTTGGTCGCTACCCAAAGGACACGATATAAATATCTGGACGCAGTGACCTGCGAGTTGAGCCACTCGCAGGTGAATGACAGTCAAAAGTATTTCCCACTTACGTGGACTTCTCCGCACGAAACCATCCCCCTTTAAATATATATACCTAAAAATATGAACATATTCTCGAAAATATGGGAAAGTATAGTAAAACTGTGACTTCGAAATTTAAAAAATATAGTTCAAAAATTAAGTTCAATGTGGAATAACAAAGTGGGTGTCAAATAAAAGAGAAAGTTCTTCAGAGTTAAAAAAAAAAATTAGATTTATTGATGCATAAGGAGAAATGGGTATGGTAAATCTCTGCTCATCAGACTTCTTTTTTCTAGATGTGATGATCTCCGAAATAGCTGCTATAACTTCTACCGCTAAGACTTTGTTGTTTTTTCATTTTTCCTATCAAACAAGTCGTGGTACAAAACTCATTAACACTGTTGGAATAAACAAAAGCTTTACTATTTTTTAAATCTACAGAAGTTTCTCTTTCATTTGATACCCATTTGATTGTCATTCCATTTATGTGAGTATATTAATAATTTCATGTGTTTTTGTTTTTTTTTTGTTTTTGTCACTCGGTGTATAACAATTATATATATGTATGTACATATGTACTTATAAGTAAATACAATAAATACATATGTGCAGCAGCTTAGTGTCGGAACTAAAAAATGTTGTAGTAGAACTTTCAAAATAAGATGAAAGAAATTGCGAGATATGTACATATATTTTACGCACACATCACTATTTCTAAATTGTTACTTACAACAAACTTTCAAGGTGTTTTAGGCGTTTTTTTTTATTTAAACCTCAAAGTAATCAATAAATGGGATTATTTGAATTAAGATTTCATAACGAAAACTTATTTCGTTTTTATTTAACTTATTTCAGCGCTATTTATACCGGTCGATCACTGTTTTTGGAAATAAAAACAGACTCTTGCAAAGGAACAGACACGGAAGTAAATTATTTGGAGCACGTGCAGGCAGTAATCTCAGCTAATGCCACACGACGAGGAGACCTGGAATTGTTTCTAACTTCACCGATGGGCACTAGGTAAGTTTAATTAACATTTAAAGAATGAGCTATTATATTTCTCCTAAGTTTTAAGATTTTGTAATTTTTTGTGTTTTTAATATATCAATGGGACTATCTTTCAGATCGATGATATTATCACGACGTGCCAATGATGATGATCATCGTGACGGATTTACAAAATGGCCTTTTATGACTACACACTCATGGGGCGAATACCCACATGGTACATGGAAATTGGAGGTATGCATCAAAAAATATAAAACTTTTCTAGTAGTAATAATTTTATTTAAATTTATTCGTGAAGGCGCGTTTCAACTCGCCGCAACCACGTTCTGGCTGGCTAATCGAATGGTCGCTTGTTTTACACGGCACCAAAGATGCGCCTTATCGTACACTCTCACCCGCTTCACCACATTCCAAATTGGCTATAGTGAAAAAAGCGCACGAGGATCGAAAAATGAAGTAGACATGTCATGAGCAAAACCAACTTCCAAACCATAGAACACATGAAGAAGGCGAAGCGAAATAAACAAAACAACACATCACAGAATTAAAAAGCCAAAGTATAAGCAGGTGGTACATCCAGAAATCAGAGTTTCAATAGAAAAGCAAGCACAGTTTTCCATAATCAAAACAAGTTCTAAGCAAACATTAAATAGAATACAAATGCAACAAATTCAATAGGCAGTTGAAAAAGTATTGATTATTTTTTTACGTATTAATCCAATTTAAAGAGGGATTGCTTGTGGAAAAGACTTCAGCGAGCATGATTATTTCACACCATTCAACTATTCGAGGTAGTAGCGCACCTACGACGCACATGGGACTTAAAACATCTTTATATACTTGGTTTCTTATCATCAAAGCAAGCACACTTTTGTTTTTTTACCAACCAAAATCGTACTTTCGTTATACGTATGCATTTGTAACACTAGTTTTCACGCCATTACTTTGAATAAAAAGTGCATGCACAACATTGAGGGAGATTGCGAATCATACACATTCCAAAAATTTATATATATGCGGACACCCATTTGAGTTTCTCCATATACATATATGTATGTATGTATATTCATATACATACTTAAACTAGATTGACGGTATTTATTGATATAACTCATTAACTTATTACAAAGCAAACATAACTTTTTTCAGACATCTCCATACTTAAAATATGTGTGCCCTAATCAGAAGCAGTGTTGCCGCTGCCTTATATGTAAGTGCCGTTTCACTCGCCCCGGTTACCCGGCAGCATTTAGAGCTTTCACAAAAGCCGGTTTCCGGTTACTTACTCTATTTTGTGCCGACCAACCGACCGACTGCTGAGTAACCGGTACGTGTGCAACAGCAATAACTCTTATATCAAACATTGTTGGCAAAACGGCGTGCGGCTGAGCGGCTTAAAATTAAAACATATGAAATAGCATTGAAGTGGCCACGCACTGAGCGGCATTTCTGAGCGGCTGAGCGGCATTTTTGTATGGCGCCGCTCATTGCGTGGCCTCGACCTTAGGCGTCGTAATATGTATCTTAAGCCTTAAAATTGTTCTATGTAAATAAACGATTAAAATGGTTTTAGAGGATTCACTGTGTATGATAAAAGCTAATTATATATTTAAATTAATCAGTGCAAAAACATTTCCGTAGTTGGAAATCCTCCAAAGCCATTTTTGCATTGGACAATTTTGAGACTTACGATATTACGATGCTTAACACCTTGTATATAATCCTTTAAAGCCATTTTTGCATTGGACAATTATTGAATTACAGGAAACGTAAGATTTTTGTAACGTGGTCAGTGCTTATTTCAAGCTTATAACTTTTAGACCAAAAGATCTGTAAAACAAATTTTTAAAAAGAAACGCTGACTTACTTTAGTTGTAGCATAAAACTTTGGTCTTAAAAAAATTTTAATTTCCCTTAGTGATTTTTAGTATATAGACTACACGTTAGAACCGATCAAGCCCCAGATGAACGAAGAAAGTTTGAATTGTACAAGAAAAATAAATAAAACTATAAAACCTCCAATTTGGATGTTTTTAGAGCATGTCAAGGACGACAATTTTAGGGCGCCAAAATCCTGTACAAGAAATCTTAAAAACTTTTCCCGGGGCCAGTCTAGTATGTAAATATGTACATGCTTATGATTTTAAAAGTCGTATATATTTAGTAGGAAAAGAAACCCGACCCTTATCAAGATGTGTGAGATCCATTCTTTTGTGCCAAATTGCACAAAGCCTTTAGTTTGAACTAACAGAAAAATAGGCTTATGGCCTTATTCATAAAAAATAAAGTATGTTTAAAAAGCGTTACAAATTGACGTTTTCATACATTTTTCAATTTATAAACCTTTTATAAAGCTACTTTATTTTTTATTAATAAGGCCATTAGTTTATTACATATTTCTACTGAATTGTAAAATACCTTTTCAAAATAAGTAATTTCTAAGCAAAAAATGTAACCGACTTCAATGCTCATACAAAAATTCGTGCTTGTCTTAAACTCTTCATGATCCATTGATCATACCGAATTAGTATGGGACCAACCTTGAGATACTCCGTTAAAGAGAAAGCGGTTTACGTGGTCCAAAGTGAATGGATAACCTCCCTCCTTTTTTGAGGTCGGTTAATAAAAGTTTGTTCATTTTATCCCTAAAATTTTCACATTCTCCATATACAAAAATGTTGGTAATGTTTTTCTATCGGTAATATATGTATGTACATACATATGTAAAATTTATTATATTTTAAGATTTCCGCTAAAGTATTTTGGAAAAAATATTAGCATTTACGTGAGCTGGACCCATTTGAAAATACCTCCAACTTTTTTATTTTTTTTTTATAAATAAAATTGGTTTTTAAAAACATTTTTTCTCGAAAATTCCCCTAAGTTAATTGTGAGTTTAAGCTTAAAAGGTCTGCAAAACAGTTAACCGATAACAAAAATAATTAGATTTTTGGGGGTATTTTCAAAACGTCTAGCTCACGTAAATCTTAATGCTTTTCCAAAATATTTTCGCGGATGTCTTAAAATAGGTCCGGTGGAAACCCGCAACTTTTGTTAGTGATGCATCCTAATGTACATCCCTTTCGTTCTATTCTCTACTTAAACAGATACTTAAAGTTTGAGGGTCAAGCAAGTAACGTTTAAAACGGCAACACTGATATACACATTTTTACCCATCGATACATATGAATGCTATGTAGATAAATATGTATTCTGAACTAATTACAATCAAAAGGGTCATTCTAATATACTTAAAAATTACAACATTTAGAAAGCACATAATCACACAAAAAATTTAAGTCTAAATTCGCAGAAAAATAAAAATAAAGAATTCGTTTTTTTTCCATATATACATACATATTTGCTTACGCTCTTATAAATTCAGTTATCTTCGTAATGTAAGATATATTGAGTCCATTTAGGATATCATACCTGCAACTATATAAATACATATATGCATATTAAGTTTCTAACTGAGGGCTTATACATATATGTACATATGTATACATACTTAGATAAATAATCTGTAAACAAATGCATACATTAATTGTGTAGAAAAAACTTATTTAAAACATCCCTGCAAAAATTTGAGGACCAGGTGGTCGTGGTTTTAATGTATGTGCAAAGGGCCAGGCTTCATATTAGTAACTTGTTATGCTGACCTGAACCTCTTTAATCGTAAAAAACTGATATATGTGTTGAGCACCCCCTCTTCGTAGCACATGTGCCATGGTCCAAAAGGAGTAGTTGTCTAGGTGGGCCCATGTTATGCAGCGGAGGAGCATAATTGGTCCCATGTTATGCAGCGTTGGACCAGAGGTGGTCAGGTCCAATGACATCGCAATGTTAATGTAACCACGTTTTCTCCATATATTTGGACCATTTTGGTTACTAGGGTAGTTTACAAGGTTTCGTGGTCCTGTACCAGTGTTTAACCTAGTCCCACTTTTTGCAGGGATAATGTTGTACTTACATTCATAAATGTACAGAAATACATACATATAATAATAATAATACACAGAAGCATATATAAAAAAGTGTGAGTGAAAAATTTCAGTTGTTTAAGTGTGTATAGCTACTAGCCTGTTGAAAAAGCACACACACAAACTAAAATTTAAAATTTATTTTTAAGTTTTACTTACCATTTTAAGAAATTGTCACTGCTTTTGTATTTTTTTTTGTTTGGTAAAGATTTGACTCTCATTTTTATTAAGTTTCTTTAGGGGGCCAAAGAAAAAATTATTCATTAAAAATTATGTTTTAAAGTTGTTCTTTAGTAACAGTACAGAACAGTATGGTGAAAAAAAGTCAATGTTAATTGTTAAAGTTTGTGGATTGCAAGGCATACTATATGTACGTGCATACATGTATACAAATAAATAACTGTGTACTATTAAACAAATATAAAAAATACGTATAAAAACACAATTAAATGCAACATATTTTAATGTGTCATGAAAGGATATATGTAAGTGAATTGTTAGGTGGAAAAATGTATAGAACTATTTAAGGTTATAAAGTATACTTAACTACAAACCATAATACATACATACGTATAATGACATTTGGAGGGTAAGAATAATAATAATATACATAACTATACATACATATAAAATGAAAATGAATATAATCATTTGATGTTGTAGATACTACATTAGTTACAAAAATACAAAGATATATTTATTTGCAAGCATACCGATACGTACATATTGTTTTTTTATTCCCCCCTCCCCCCTCCAGGCACACGTACACATGCATACATACGTATGCATTTGCATATATGTATGGACTAGAGATGGGCGTGGGAGACTGAGACCCGTGGGATCCACGATTTTAAAATGGTCGGGATGGACGGTATCTGGGAGATCGTTAAAATTTGCCGGCGGGACGGGAAAAAAATCATTTCCCGTCCGTCCCGATAAAACCATCAACTTCCAGAAATTTAGAAAAGCTTCATAGAAGACGTAATATGAAAATAACAGTATTTAATGTTATATTGAGACAAATATAAACGGCAAGCAAAAAAGAATAACCAGAATATGGTAGATGTTTCAATATGATGAAAGTATACATATTATTTAAAATTTATCTAAAAAACGACAGTATGGGCGGGGTCGGGACATAAAAATTGAATGTTGGGATGGGCGGGATCGGGATTGAATATATAGTCCCTCGTCCATTTCTAGTACACACACTGCGTTAAGAAATGCTTGCGGCTTGGTGGACGAAAAATGTAAACAATTTTTGAGAGCACATTTGTCAGTAAATATCCTATAAAGATTGGTACAGTCTATGACATAATATTTCGGTCAGTATTTTTAGTAATACCATCATTTATTAACACCAAGACAATTGGCTCTATTATGGCTGTCGATGTAATTTTTTCATCAAAAATAGCCCTCGGTATACAAACAAACTCCAGCTGGAGTTGGACTTACGAGGACTATTTTTTTTATGCAAAAATGATATTGACGTCGACGTCGACAAAGCATGATAGAGCCGAATTTGAAGTTTTATTCAAAAGTACATTACTCTCAGATAAAAACTTGATGTCTAAACTTTCTATGTAATTTAGATATTTACATTCAATGATAGCTCCCAATAGCTCATTAAAGATACTGGCCTAATGTAGTTGTGCTTCGCTTTGACAACTGTTAACAATTAATTAAAATATGGATACCAAAATGTATCCAAGGTTGGCAAAACGGAGCGTTGCTTCAATCGCATAAAATAAAAAACAGGCAAATTTTTAAATCAAAAAGTATTGAAGAGTATGTATTTTATATGGGAAAAAACTTTTCGTAGAAATGGTATAAAATTCTTGAAGATCAATATTTTTCTGTTTCTCTTCAGGAGATTCCCAATTATACGGAAAGTTGTTTCTTCCCCATATAAAAACTTTGAGCGCTTTGAGCACTCTAAATATTTTTTTGATTCCAGAATAAAAAAATAGGGGTATATTTTTTCGGTATAGAACAATCCTAGGGATGGCGGCATTTGAATTCCGACTTTACTTTTTCCCGTGCATTTTTGGACTACCCTGATATACATACATACATATTTATGTGATACTAGATGTCTTATTTAAAAAAAAGTTTCGATAAATAAGTAAGGAAGTAATTCGAAATTAAATAAAAATGAATCTTCTGCTTCCACATATATAATAAGCATATGTATTTATGTATAATATATCGCTCAGAAAAACTCCATGAAAAACTATTCGCCAACTGTCTCTTGAAGTGTTCTTTTGTAGTAAACGAGCAATACGTACGTTATACGTAAATACAAAAATAATCCACATTATTTTTAAATAAATTTGAAAATATTGAAGGCCTAAAATTTTTCTTTATTTCTTTCCTTTTTATTTAATTTTCTTGAAATTTTTGGAAAAATAATTCTTAATTCAAAGGGAAGATACTTAGGCTTTTCAACCACACAGCTGGTTACTTTGACAGCGACCCAAGCCCCTATTTGGCCAAACAAGTGTTTAAAGTGAATCAAAGCAAACTAATGTAAGGAAGCCTGCATTAGCTCTTAAGTCGTACGTAAGTTTTCTCAAAAAAGTTAATGCTGCTAACAAAAATATCTTAACGCTCTGGGAAAACATACATAAAAACATCAGACACATACCACGAAATCTCTTTAAAATTAAAAAAAAAAATTACATTGGAGTACGTGTACTCGAAGTTTATTATATAGTTTTAATATTTGGTTTTATTTGAAATACATATATATTTACTAGGATTTGTAAATAAATAAAATGTTCTCTTTACTATAGTCATCTTACTTAAGTTGTTTAATTATATAATATGTATTATTGCGCTTACACTTTTGCTAAGTATTTGACCGAGGTTTTCCTCCAATTTGTGGTGTACGTCCTTATGTTAACAAACAAGCATGAGGGCACATAATTTTACGACACCTCAAATGGTTTTATGAGAAGCTTTTTCAAGACCAGAGGTGGGCACTACTATAAACAATCGTGAGCTAAAAGTGAGAATGTGTTTAATTCATTTTGCATCCCAGTCGGACCGTTCAAAATGTGGTTCCGAAAATAATGCCTTTTTGGATACTAATTTCTTCATGAGAAATTTGAAGTACATTTAATTTCTATATGAAAAGTTAGCAAATATCTGCGTGGAAAAGCAATCGCATCCTTTTTCATCATAATAGAAGGCTATAAATCTGTAGATCGTGAAAACTTCACTGCTAAAATTAGAATTTGCAGAGACATAGCTATTATAAGAGAAGAGAATAAAAGTCAATCAATCATATTATATTTAATCAAGTCAATTATCATATTAAGATAAATATAACAAAAGTCCTTCCATAATAATTATCGGAGAGATAAATATTTTTAAGACTTCAAAGACTTTTATTTTAAGACTTATATTATAAAAGTTTTTCATGATAATTATTATTGAGATACATGTTTTTAAGTCTTCTAAAACTTTTATATTAAGACTTATATTTATTATAAAAGTTTTTCATAAAATTATCGTTGAGATACAAATTTTTAAGTCTTCAATAGCTGTTATTTTAAGACTTATATTATTAAAGTCTCTTCATAATAATTATAAGTGAACAAATTTTTAAGTCTTAAAAGACGGGGCTCAGGACCATTTCTGGATTAGTTATGGACCAGTACGAGGCTAGGTGGGGACCAGTTCGGGTCTAGTTGGGGGGTAGTTTGAGCCCAGCTGGGGCTTAGTTTGGGTCCAGTTCGGAACTATATACATATTAACTAGTCCCGAACTAATCCCGGAATGGGCCTGAACAAGCCCCGTCCTTTAGGACTTAAAAAGTTTTTTCGCACTCATAATTATTATCAAAAGACTTTTATAATATAAATCTCAAAATAAAAGTCTTTGACGACTTAAAAATATTAATCTCAAAGATTATTATTATGACAAGACTTTTATAATATAAGTCTTAAAATAAAAGACTTTCGCGTTCTCCTCGTTACACTCTCGCTTGTATACGTACATGCGATGCTTACGCTCTTTTCGCACCTGCTAACAGAGTGTCCAGATTGGGCGACTTATTTTTGGATATTTGCGCTTAAAAATTTAGGAAATCGCATTTGACGATTTTTTCCGTTCACTTAATTTTTTAGTGCGCTATCACGTAAATGCGTCGAAACACGTGATAAGTAGGTTATGGAGTTAAACGATGATTCCACGACTCGTAATTCGCTCTCTAAGTAGTTCGCTAAGTAATTCGTGAATTACCCTGTTTCCACGGCACATTCGTAATTCGTTTGGCAGCTCTACTTCTTGTTCTTGTTGTTCGCTATTTATTATTATTTTTGTGTACCACAAATATCGAAGATGGAGAAAAAATGTAAGTCATCATCAAATATTTTAATTTATTTAGGCAATATTTAATTAGCAACTTTTCCAGCATCTAGAAAAAGTGCCAGCAAATGGGACCAGGCCAGTGAAAGGGCGGTGATAGAGCTATGGGGAGAGAAAATGCAGGAGTTGCGTGGCTGTAGGGAAAACGGCCACATCCTTCTGGAAATGGTACAGGAATTGGAGAAGCACGGGTATAAGTACCCGGTGAAGGAACTGAAGAGGAAAATGCATAACTTGAGTGCACGGTACCGGTAAGAAATTATTATTTGCACAAAATAAGGTTACGGTTTAGTTATTTATACAATGCTTTGGGTTGTTTTTTCCAAACTCCTAACCCGAATCCGAAAACTTTAACACACACTTATGGTAAAAGGATTGAACTTTAATTAATATTTCCAAGCACTAGTTTATTAATAAATTCGGTTTTAAATATAGATTTTTTTTAAATATCGGTATGGGTTGTGCGCAAAAATACTGTGGAAGGCGTAGCCGGAGTTGGCCTTATGAGTTTATTTTTTCTAAACGCAGCCTGAGGCCGCTAATGTGGAAGGTATCTCAAAGTTTGGGCTGTGCTCTTTCTAATGGGTGGGGTTTTAGGTGCCAAGTAACCTCGACCTCCGCTCTACACCACAAAATAATTGTACAAATAACTAAACATTTTCCCTAAACTAATACTAACGCACATCTCTTCATTTGAAATGCAAAGCGCCAGGTTATGGTGTACTTTTTATAGCACTATTTATTGCAACTCCTTTTATTCACCAAACAACGTTATAATGTAACATAGGTTTAAACAACTGTCTTTAATAATTTCCACACATTGTCTTCAACAGAAAGGAGAAACAAGAGATTGGACCCTCGGGTGGCTCACCCTCGACTTGGGATCTTTATACAGACATGCACGCCTTATTGGCTCCTTATAAGAGTTTCAACCCGGATGGTATAGTGTTCGAAAGTATAGATCGTAAGTATATGAATTGTTTAATTAACGATTTGCTAAAAATATTCATTTTCCTCGTGGAGCCCAAATTAGTCCAGTCAAGTTACGGTATTCAAGGTTGCAGTAATTTGCATAAAGCTGAAAATCGGTATGTGGTTTCCGCGGTATATCTTGCCACATTTATAGTAATCAAAGAATACATCAGAGGATTTAATGTTGTGCGTGAGAAATATTCGATTATTTGTACAATGATGTTTTGGTGGGGAGCGGAGGGAGAAGTGTGTCACCTAAAACTACACTCATTAAAAAGAGCATAGTATAAAATTTAAGAAAAGCCATCCTTCTCCCTGCCTCTTCCACAGGCACTCGAGGGGCCATTGCAAAATGGGGTGAAATTAGCATTTTCGCAAAGAAAAATTAAACTCGTTTTAGGCCATGAGCAGTATTTTTGAACAAAACTCCTTTCCGCTTTTATGGCCTTCGGTCGCGCTAGAAAAAATAACCTTATCAGTCCAACTCCGGTTACTCAATCCAAAGTATTTTTGCGCGAAATTCACCTCCAAATTTCAGTGCATATTTCAAACCGAAATCTTTGTTTTAAATTAAAGCTTAATCCTTTGGTAAGAACTTTTTTATGGGGCTTTCTGAGGAACGCATGTACCGCATAAAAAAAGACCTAAGTGTACATAGTTCCGTGCTTATATTTATGTATATTTATTTTCAACTGAGATAGGGAATTTTTGACCCGAATTCTGAGAAAGGGCGTTCATCAATAAAATTCTGAATAATACAAATATTTATTTTTTAAGACATGAATTCGAACATTGTATCGCAACCATAATCAATCACGACTTCACCGCTGCCAACACCGTCAATGTCTATAGCTTCACCGCTGCCGTCACCGTATACACCTGTCACTTCACCGCTGCCATCACCGTCTATGTCTATGGCATCACCAATGCCACCACAATCGTTCGTCGCTACTCCAGGAATTGCAGAAGAATTGTCATCACCGGCACCGTCGTCGTCCGCTGCAGTAAGTAGGGTTCGAACGATACTATCGATATTGAGTAAGTATCGATACTTAGGGTATAAAAATGAGTACTTTAATACTCGATACCTTATTTGGTGATTTAACTCGATACTTTGCAAAGTACTCGTAGTATCGAATACTTTTTAAAAAACACACTTTTTAAATTTTTTCTTCCAGTGCTTTCTTTGCTTATATGGATTACTATCATTCAATTTTGTCCATCACTTAAAATAAACTGAAATTGCGTGTAGTCTGTTGCATATCATAAGCCAAATAAGTTAAAGTTTAATGGCCATATTCATAAAAAATATAGTAGGTTTAAAGAGCTTAATAAAATGACATTTTCATACATTTTACAGTTTATAAAACTTTTTTATTTTTTATGAATAAGGCCATAAAACTTTGCGCAAAGTTCGCGAAAATGCAGAATTTTTAGAAACTTTTTGGGTATGCAGTTTTGTAACCTATTCAAATTTACGTGTAGCCAAATTATTACGTGTAGCCTACTACCGTTGGCTTTTAATTCAAACTTGCACAATATTATACTAAAATTGAAAATGCATACCCAAAAAGTTTAAAAAAATGTCTTAATAAAAATTGAAATTCGTGAAAGTATATATATGTATATATTTGTATGTATGTATGTACATTTAAAATTAAAATTACTTCTAACGTGAAAGTAAGTTCTGCAATGAAATAAAAATCAAATATTTTACATTTATATTGTTTTATTTTCAGGAAATAACTAGATATACGATTGAAGAATAAAATATTTTAAGTATCCAAAAAAAAACGTATTTTAATGAGTCCGATACTGAATAGTATCGATACTTTTTCCCTGATACTTTTAGGGTATCGATACCATGAGCTCGATGCCAGAATGAGTACTCAGTATCGATACCAAAGTCTGAAATTTCGAACCCTAGCAGTAAGAAAGAAAGAGGGATTAGGTAATTTTAAAAGATTCGAAAAAAACAATTGAGATAATCCAAGACGACATTAAAAGTACTTCGGAAAGATTTATATCCATTGGAGAAGAAAAAAAATTTTTGAAATCATATGTAGAAAAAGAAGCCGACGTGCAAAGTCCTTTAAGAAAACCGTCTAATTAAGGACATGTATTTGCAGTGGCTTAAGCCAAATACTACATCCCAAAAAATTTCCAATATGTACATTTATATGAAAAATTATAGGGACCCGACATTATGACCATTTTTGACTCAATCAAGAGAAAAATAGTCAAAAGTGATGAAAATGTCGTGTCCCTATTATTTTTCATATAACAATATTTTGTGTTTGATCTCAATGAATTATTTACTAGATAGTTTATGGAATATTTTTTTTGTTTATGTGCACATTTGTCTGTACTGTTTTTGGTTTTTTTAAATGTATACGAATTTTTTTTTATAAATAAATGTTTTGATAATAAAACTTAACCTTCTGGGTTATTGCTTAGCTCCGTTAGTGACGCAAGGTGCTGAGGGTATATGCGGTTTGCTTCTACAGTTTGTAAAGCTTGCATCCAATTTTCATTTATCACGTCATTATTTTCATTTAGGAAATTTTGAAGAACGCAGCACGACAAAATTATAGCGCTAGCATTTTTTAATGAATTGTCAATGCCTTTTCCAATGCGCCTGAAGCGTGCTTTGAGGTGCCCAAATGCATTTTCCACTACTCTACGGGACTTGGATAGTGCATAGTTGAAGTGCTTTTGTTGGCGGCTTTGCGAAAGGATATGGCTTCATAAGTTTGTCATTTAAACGAAATGCACATTCACTAATAATAAATACTGGCACATCCGCACCTGAAATGTTTTTCTTTAAATCGCTCAGAAGATCCATTGATTCAAGTATTGGCTTAAAGAAGGGGATTGGAAAATTCGCGAATCGTTGCAAAGTCCTGGGTTACCGGAGCTCACATAAATAAAACGACATCTGGAAATAACTATGAAATTTAAAACTTAACCATTAACATCCAGGGTTGGCACTTAACGAAACCGACTGCGTAACAAAAGACCAGAAAAATCGTGTTAAAAAATAAAAAATCGTAGCAAAAGATAAAAATTGATTATTTATTTAAATGCATATGCATATTTAATGTTTTTGCTACGATCGTAGCAAAGTGCCTACGCTGTTACCATCTTAGAGTGCCACTACCTGGCGTCCACTAATGCTAACAGCACGATTGAGGATTGTAATTGAAATAAAGCTCAAACAGTCAACGACGTAACGTAAACGTAGGTTGTCGCAGACACGATCTACCCTTATGGGATTCGCGTGTTAACGAAAACGCACCACCGCATGGCGGTGACGTTGCCGTTGCTTCTCTCTCTCTCTATCAACAGTAAATTTCCCTGTAGTGAAATGAACTAGTTGTAAACTACCTCACAACTAGTATGAACCGCATGCCCAACTAGTCAGCCAACTATCTTTTTTCCATGCAATCAACTGGTATTTTTAACATGGGGATGTCATACGAGATGGCAATTGTCAGATTTCGGTCAGAAATATACCAGTCTCATACTAGTTCAAAATAGACAGAAAAATACTAGTCAAATTATGGACCAAAACCACTACTTTGGGAGTCAAAAAATTAAATGAATTCATGAATATACAATAAAAACTTTTTATTGAGTACACTTTAATATATTACACATTTTTATTGAGCAGCCGTAGATTTGCCAATAAATAGTGCTACATAAATACTCCAAACTTTCGAACACAAATTTAAATGAATTTTTCATTAAATTTATTAAAAGTAAAATGTTTCAGGTTAAGGTTTTAGTTAAAAATAAAATGAATACTTTAGTTCATTTTTGAGTGAACTAAAATAAAAATATAATTAAATTCATTAACTATGGACATTTCAGTATTTTATTTTTAAAAATTTATAAAAGTAACAAACAATGTTTAAAATTTGAGATTTTGATAAGAATAAAGTAAAGAAATAATTGAAGCAGTTATTAAATATTCTTAATTTTTGTCTATAGTTTGGCTTGTTGTTGATAATAGAAATTAATCAAATAATTATATTTATCGTAATTTAATCATTAAACGGTTATCGAAAAAACATGCTTTAGTTAATAACCATTATGAATATTAATCATTATATAACAGGTCTTGTATAATTGAGTACGTACTCGATTTAATGGTTTACAATATACCAAAATAAAAGTTATATTATTTTGTGTACTTTATTGTATTAAACTGTCGACGTCAAATAAAACAGTGCATGAATAAATCGTTTTGTACTTAGTACAAGTCTGGTCATTTTCGAACTTGTTCGGTTTCTGTCAGGAAATTCTAGTTGTAAACTAGTATTTTTCCTGACTAGTTTGGGATTTCACTGCAGGGTTGATATGCTGCTACGTACGTCAACTTACGTTTACGCTACGTCGTTGACTAACTGCGCTTATAGATTGTAGCATCTTCCGTATGTGGGTGGATTTCAATGTGACAACCATCTGTAAAAATGAAGCTCAATGTTTTTGCAGGCAATATAATGATAGCAGCAGTTTAAGTATAGCTTTGTCTATGTAGGCTACTAACATAACATAATAAAAACAGTAAACAGTAAAGTTGTAATAACAACAACAAAAATTAAAATACTTGCCAAGGGCTCCCATGTAATGGGGAAGTCGAAGTGCTTCGAACTCTTGCACTAAACCTTCAATTTTTTGTGCAGTCAATGGGAAGTTATTTAAATAAATTGGCGCCATAACTCTCCAAACTTCAGAAGAAAAGCTCAACAAGATTTTACAAATGGTTGCTTTTCCCACGCCGAACATGTTTGCATTTGTTCTATACTCTGCTGATGACCCAATCGCATATAGGGCTATGGCAATCCGTTTCTCCAAAGGTATGGCTTCACGCATGTTTGTAACCTTTTTTCGTAGGTCTGGTAGAAGCTCACATAATTTATAGAAGAGACTTTGACTCATCCTAAATTTCTTCTTAAAAAACGTTTCATCTCCCCTCTGACAGTCTATTTCAGAGAAAGATTGCGTTCGCTCCTAAAAAATTTATAAATTAATTAATTAATCCCAACGGCTTTTTACCCTCCATTCCCACCCAACTGACACAAGGGGCGCAGTCCGCATGACGTACGGAAACTTTTTTTTTAGTTTTTTGGTGCCGAGTAGTGGAAACAGGAGTTTGTTAAGTGTCGAGATCTAAAACTATTCAGCTACAGAATCAAATTCATCAGCTGATTGGATATGCTAAAGATAGTATTTCAATTATTGATAGTGGAAATAATAGTTTTCTTTATAGTAAAAATCGAGTCCGATACGTCAAACGTACTGGAATGACAGTTAAAATCTTGACATAAACCACGGAATGATTCGTTTAGTTCTAAATTAGTTTTGCATGGCTTTAAAAATAGAGGTCGAAAGTGTCTTGACACACGAGAAGGAACATTAAAATTTACCTCAGCCAGGAGGGCCGGGCTATTAATCAAGCCTGTCATTAATTTTACGATAAATATTATACCTAGCATTTCTCTACGACTTGCGAGTGTAGGCAAATTTATGAGCTTGAGACGACTTGTGTAAGGGGGGAGATTGTAATCTGAATCCAAGTTAAAATTACGCAATGCAAAAAGCAAGAATTGTTTTTGAATTGATTCAATCCTTTCTGAATGAACTTGGTAGCGGGGATTCCAAACAATAGATCCGTATTCTAGTATAGGTCTAACTAAACTGGTAAAAAGAGCTTTTGTAACATAAGGATATTTGAACTCTTTTGACCATCGCCTTACAAATGCAAAAACGCCTTTGGCTTTATTGACTGTAACATTAATATGATGGTTGAAATTGAGTTTGGAATCCATTGTGATACCAAGATCGACAAAATTGGATACCTGCTCCAGATTCTAATTTGATATTGAATAAACAGCTGGTTGAACAGCCCTCCGAGAGAAACACATAACTTTACATTTTTGAAGGTTTAGTGGCATATAGTTTGCATTACACCAACTAACCACGTTGTTCAGATCCGCTTGTAACAAAGACCTTTCTTCGATAGAGGACAATGTTTTAAAAAGTTTCACATCATCGGCATACATAAAAATTTTTGAATGTTTTATTATAGAAGAAATATCATTAATGAATATCAGGAACAGAATCGGACCAAGGTGGCTTCCCTGAGGAACTCCTGAAGAATCTTTAATGATGTTGGAAGAACAATTATTAACAATAACTCTTTGTGTTCTATCAGAGAGGTAAGATGAGATCCATTGAAGAAGACTGGGCTGAAAGCCGATTAGGTCGAGTTTACGGATGAGTAACGAGTGACATACTTTGTCAAAAGCTTTACTGAAATCGGTGTATATTACGTCGGTATGAGCATTTTAATATGTACATACACACATACATATGCATACTCATAAAAACTTTCGGAATTACAGTGAACCAAATATAAACTAGGACCTATGGAAGTTTGCGGAATGAACTAAGAAACATGGAATCTTTAAACAACATCACAATCGCAAATAACAATCTCAAAACTTTGGAGGGTTATTTACATAGCGCTTGGCATTGTGGTTGTTGTAACAGCATACAAATTCCCCAAAGAGTTCTTAAGGAGTGTTTCTGGGGTGACAGTCCTTGGGAAGATATAAATCTGGGTCGTTCCGGTTACATAGACCGGCGTCCTTTTGTTCGGATTGGGTAGAATCGGCCCTTTCTAGTTAATGTGAACATCATGGTGTGATTTATAATGGTGACAAGAGGAACACGTTCTTTACTCTATATTGATGGAAACTTTACAACACATCTAGTACATATAACTCAGGCTACGCCGTCCAAAGTATTTTTGCGTATAACCTGCATCGAAATTTACAAAAAGTGCATATTTCAATCCGAATTTGTTAATAAGCTAGTGCTCGGAAATTAAAGCTGAATCCTTTGGCTAAATCATTGTAAAACTTCTATAGACCCAGATACGTTTGGTTCACTGTACATTTAATTATCGCCAACTTTACTTTTTTCCAACAACTGAGTCTTCTTTCGGTTGCAAGTGAATGCATCATTGCATTTGAAAGATGCAGTGCCTTCAAAAGAACCAAATGCTTTTTCTTGAGATGCAGCATTACTGCAGAGGATATATTAGGGCTATTCGCGATTCGGTGCATAAGAGCTGACAAATTTATGCAATTGCAGAAATATGCCATAGATTGTGAGAGACCTTTATTAAACTGGCATGGTAAAGCTTTTGCAAAACAATTTTTGTGCATCAGCTTTGGTTTTGTTGATGAATGCAATGAATAGCATTTTTATGGTATGGATTTTCGGTATTGCAAATTTGCTTAAGCCCTGTATGCAGCTCTCAAGAAAACGGTCAAGAAAAAATTGCCATTATTTCGCGTGTGTGTCCAAGGAATTTTGACATTTTTGATACCTTATAGCCTGTTGCCTCACTCTTTCCTCAAGAAATAATGGAACGGGCATATATTTCTGTTGCAAACCTGGGTTGCCTTGTGCTCTTTTTTCACAAAAAACTTTAGAAAACCGTAGTAGAAAGCGTAGTAAATTTCTTAAGAACTGCGTACTGCCTTAAGGAAATTTGCTCAAGAAAATTTCTTAGCCATTTCTTGTACGTCATTTTATATGGAGTTTTTGCTTTTCTTGAGAGCTGCATCTCAAGTAGCACACTGGTGTATAACTTGGTGTAAATTTACGAATTTTGGTATAAATCTGACTAATTGTACCAAAATTCACAAATTTATACCAAGTTATACACCAGTGTGCTACTTGAGATACAGGCCTTAAGCCATGACAAATGCAAATGCGTGTATTTTGTTTGTGTATTGCAAATAATTTCCAATGTAATGATGCTAGGCCATTTGCACCGGATCGCGAATAGCCCTATTTCTCCACTTATTCTTGTTGTAGCCAACAACCTCCTCGACCACTTTTTTCACAATTTCACTTTTTACTTTTCACTTTGTAATTATTAATTGTTCGCGTTTTTTCCCGGTAAAAATTCGACTTTCTTTATTTTGTTTTGACCAGTTTTGGCTGTCAAATTTCGATACATTTTCGATAAATATTAGAGAAGGCACCGATTCGTTCGTCATTCACAAGGTAATTCGATCTGAATTACCTACAAATGAGGTAATTCGCTCTCAAAATTTTGTATGGCGAATTACGTAATTGGGAAGGTAATTGGCAAGGCTAATGACGAATGGGAGAGCGAATTACGAATAAGAGAGCGAATTACGAAGCGTGGAAACATCGCATTAGAGATTTAGTTTTCATCTTGCAGCACTTTTTATTGTTATGGATTTTGTTGTAGCATAACGAACATTTGCCAATATTAAACTACCATTTGTGACAACTCCCGCTGAATGTTAAATTTGCACTTTCATTTGTGGAAATAGCTGATCTCGATTTATTATAGCTTTCACAAATCTAAACAAATCAGAGGTATGGAAGATATACCTTATATAACACCAATCTAAGTGATTTTCAGTGACCGGTATGTAAACCGGTAACACAATTTAATGGGTTTAGCTTACTACATAAAAGAGATATATCGCAAAAACTGGTATCTGAACAATCAGTGGTATAAGAGATAAAGCTTATACAGCATATATTTTGACGATGTTCTCAGTAGACTTTGTATTATTATTTATAAAATAGCTTACAAAATTTATCGGTTTTAGTTGTCGAAATAAAGGAGATTTTCAGTAAAACCCGATATCTGAATTATCAGTTGTATGGACGCAATAAAAAGATTATAGTGACCCGATATCTGTTAATATTGCTGTAAACTTTCTGTTGATAATGAGTGAAAATTGTGCGAAATTTCATGTTCCTGGCTACTTAAATGGACGAAAGATCGTATATCTGAACAATCAGTTGTATGGGAGCTAAAAGTTATAGTAACTCGATCTTTGTAATTTTCACTACAAGTTTTCTGTTTATAATGGGCGCAAATACTGCCAAATTTCATGTTCCTAGCTGCATAAATGGGGAAGTTATAACGAAAAATCTCATATCTGAACAATCAGTTGTATGGGAGCTATATGTTATAGTGGTCCGATTCTTCCGGTTCCGACAAATGATTAATAATATATATATATAAAAATACACCCACCTACCAAATTTCATCCGGATATCTCGAAAACTGATAGACTAGATTGCATACAAACCGACGCACAGACGGATATGGCTAAATCGACTCAACTCGACGTTCTGATCATTTAAGTGTACATGTTAATGGGTTATTTCTTCTTATTCTGGTACTTACAAACATCGAAACAAAGTTATAATACCATTTCATGCTCATGACAGGTATAATAAATTTATGAATTGCGCAGTCCTATTGGAAAATGTGTTAATACAAATATTTTTTAAAAGTATGAATATTTAAAAAAAAAATTGTTTGTAGATCACAATCATATAAGCGATTTGTGTTATTTATTATTATTACCGTGAAAGCATTATATTCGTTTTTGGTTTTAAAAACTATGTTATAACAAGATGTCATTTTTGAAATAAAAGATTTTTTCAGTCGATTTAATGAATTTTATAAAACAAATAAACTTTGGCAATTTTTTTTTTCAGAAACGGCTCTTTTCTTTTTAAACAAACAATTTTAAACACCCTGCCTGCTAAGCAGTTTTGCCAACAATACAATTTGGTTTTAATTGTTTATTATACCTTTCATGAGCATGAAATGGTATTAAAACTTTTGTCCGATGTTTGTAAGTACCGAAATAAAAAGAGATAGGACCCATTAAAATTTATTCTTATATGATCAGAATGTCGAGCTGAGTCGATTTAGCCATGTTCGCCTGTCCGTCTGTTTGTATGCAATCTAGTCTCAGTTTTCGAGATATCCGGGTGAAATTTGGTAGGTGTGTGTTTTTACAACGCTTTTATCAACTTGCAATGTTGTATGTCCAGACTGCTTTGAATGTTGTATGTCCAGACCACCATTTATACTAGCAGCATTTTTTTGTAAGCGAGCGACAAAAGAACGCTCAACTCGGGTAAGATTTGCTTTTAGCTACTTAAGCAGCCCTGTTGGTAGCTGGGAAGAAAATGCGATTAGTTTAACGGGATTTAGATACAAAAACATATTTAAATGAGTAATTATGCGAGATATTTGCGTAATATATATACTCTTTTAAAATATAAGTCACGTATAAAAGGAAGCAAAAATTTCCCTCTCCACTTTCCCATTAACAATTCACAATAGAGCAGTTTTTTCACTTACCATCTAGCCTTCAGGTCGCGGACTTTCTAACCGACCTGGCTGAGCTCGGATAAATAGCCGAGTTTGTGTTGTTGCTTTGCGTGTATTTGGCCATTTAAGCGAGTGTTCTTTTGTAGCTCGGTTGCAAAAGAATGCACCTACTATAAATGTAGCAAAGCTATTTATGGCAAATTCTAGACATCAACCTATTCTAGATATCAACCTCGTTTAGGCATCATATTAAGGAGATACAATTAGAAGACTCTAGATGTCGCCCCACCAGAACAAGTTAAATATTGCTCCTAAATATATGCACTATTTATATACGTCACTGCGGAAATGGGCGACACGCCATTTCTTTAAATGAAGTAAACTGCTGCTATATGTATGCATGTACATATGTATGTTTATACTAAATGTGAGCAAACAACATTGTGCTTGCATAGTCCTCTGTTCTCTTTCACTGCAAGTTGAATTATTTCAATATCTATTGCAAAATTTTGCACAGACAAGACTAAAAAGTAGAAAATAAATATAATAAAAAAACCTTTTAATATACAACGCTTTTATAAATTTACTAAAAAGTAGAAAATAATATTTCTCAGTCCCTCAGAATTTGTTTTGATAACTTTTGATTTTGAAATTTTAGCAAAAGCCATTATAAACGATTAATGGCATTGAAAACGAAAAACGTGGAGCGCATGCAGTACAAAGCATTCGATTTCATTGACAATAGTCAAAATACATAACATTCCACAGCGAAAGTACAAATTTGAGATCGATTTTAAGCGGTCGTTATTCATATGCCCACATACATACATATGTTACTTTTCATATCAATTCAAGTGTATTACATGCGTCCCACGCTTTTCATTTTCAATGTCATTTATTGTTTATAGTGACTTTTGCTAAAATTTCAAAATCAAAAGTTATCAAAACAGTTTCTGTGGGACTGAAAGAGAACAGAAGACTATGTAAGTAAAATGTTGTTTGCTCACATTTAGTATATGCCTACATATGTACATACAAACATATAGCAGCAATTAATTTCATCTGGAGAAATGGCGTGTCGTCCATTTCCGCTGTAGCGTATGTAGTGCATATTTAAACTTCTCCCGGCGAGGCGACATCTATCTCTAGAGTTTTTCTAATTGTAAGTCTTTGATATGATACCTACGACGAGGTTGATATCTAGACTAGGTTTGCCATTAATACCTTTGCTATACTTATAGTCATGATAAAAACATTACAAGGTAAATTCATTCTCTCATTTCGTCGGCCATAATTTTTTTCTGACGTTTGCCAACATTTTAAAATCATATAAAATTGAAAATAAAAAAAATTAATTGTTCACAATTGTTGTTGTTTGAGATTGAAAATGAGAATGTGTGTGTGAGTTTGAGTTTTGATTTTAAAATTATATTGTTGGCAAACGTCAGACTGCCTCTCAATGGTTTTACCTTGTTATGTTTTTATCATGTTTATAGTATAAAATGTTGGTCTGGACATACAACATTGCAAGTTGATAAAAGCGTTGTAATAACAAAAACCGGGTCACTATAACATATATCTCCCATACAACCGATTGTTCAGTTATGAGAATTTTCGTTATAACTCCTCCATTTATGCAGCTAGGAACATTAAATTTTGCAATACTTCCACCCATTAGCAACAGAATACTTACAGTGAAACTAACAAAGGTCGGGGCACTTTTACATATAGCTCCCATACAAGTGATTGTTCAGATATGCAATTTTTTGTTATAACTCCTCCACCTATGCAGCTAGGAACATGAAACTTCGCAAAATTTCTACCCATTATCAAAAGAATACTTACAGTGAAAATCGCGAAGATGGGGTCGCTATAACCTATAGTGTCCATACAACTGATTGTTCAGATATGGGGTTTACTGTAAAACTCCTTTATTATGACAGCTGAAACCGATTAAGCTTTATAAATAATAATACAGAGTCTACCGGGAAAATCCTCAAAATCTATGCGGTTTACATACCGGTCACACAGCAGTGAAAATCCCTTAGATTGGTGCTATATAACAAGTTCTATGGCACTGAGAAATATTATTTTCTAATTTTAGTCCATTTATAAAAGCGTGGTACATTAAAATTTTTTATTAAAATTTATTTTATACTTTTTAGTCTTGTCTGTATAAAATTTTGCAATAGATACTAAAATAATTCAACTTGCAGTGAAAAGAGAACAGAAGACTATGCAAGCAAAATGTTGTTTGCTCAAATTTAGTATATGCGTACATATGTACATACATACATATGCAGCAATTAATTTCATTTAAAGAAATTGCGTGTCGTCCATTTCCGCTGTAGCGTATGTAGTGCATATTTTTAACTTCTCTGGCGAGGCCACATCTATCTATAGAGTTTTTCTAATTGTATGTCTTTGATATGATACCTCCGACGAGGTTGATATCTAGACTAGGTTTGCCATAAATACCTTTGCTATATTTATAGTATAAAATGGTGGTCTGGAATACAAAACAACATTGCGAGTTGATAAAAGCGTTGTAATAATAAAAAGGGAGAGTGTATGCAAATTGAATCAAATGTAGACATTTTTTGTATTGTAATGCATAAAATGTCTGCTTTTGTTTTTGCACACACAAAAAAAATTTTTGATATGATTTGAATCAATATTTACATATTTTACAAAAGTTTTTTATACAATACGTTAATTCCTTTAGTAAAAGGCACGAATTTCTTTTGTTTAATCTTAAAGATTGGTGTGAATGGTTAACCCATACTGTAAACAATATTATGTGGAGTTTTAGTTTTTACTGCTAATTTGTGTAGCTAAAAACCCCGAAAACTCGGGAAATCTCGTTTTAATGATGAACAAATTTTGGTAGCTTGGAAACCGATTTGGTAGGCGTTTTGGTACCTAAAACTATTTCAGGTGGCAACACTGATTGCTATGTTCGTGTGCTTGTAGGCAGCGGTACAGCGGAAGATCTGCAAAGAAAATGTTCCCTTTGGCTCTGTACATACAGTGACGAGCAAAACTGTAACATGGTGTGACACTTTTTATTTCAGCCACCGCTATCTTTCCAAGTTCTAACGACATTCATACTTTTGTTGTATATTCTTATTGGTACACCTGTACTTCATCTCTCATAACCAATTGAAGTCAATCCTACAACAATAATAAAACCAGCAGACAAAAATGTAAATTAATGCATATGTTATGTAGTTTTGCACTTATATATTTTTAATAACTTTTTGACAATTTTCACGAAAAAAAAGAGTTGTTAACACAATGTTCAGCATACTTTGGCCTTTTTTAGTTCCTGGATGCAATTTGGCATACCTTATTTGTATTTGTGTAGGTATAGCCTCCCATATATCCTTGATTTGCTTTCATAGCTCATGTACACCATTGGACGGAGTTGGATTCTTACTAAGCTGCGCTTTTAGTTGATTTCGCAAATTTTCGCGGATTGTGGTCCTATCAAAATAGCAAATTATTGCTTTTGCATCCAGTCTTTGCGAACATATGCAGTATGTTTTGGGTGATTTTTCAGCAGAAGCTCTCATTTTTCGACTACATCTTGTAAATTTTGTTGAAATATGAACAGATACTGTTCCTTACGCGTAATGCGTACTAACGGACCAACAATATTATTGAAATAGAACCCCAAACTATTACTGACCGACCACTATGATTCACAGTTTGCCCTACATGATGCACTTAGGCTTAATTTGGGTCTTTGATCCAATACCATGCCCGGCCATCTGATTGAAAGCGATTAATTTAGTCTTGTCAGACGAACTAACCTTCAACTGAATCTTAAAAATTTGTTTTTTTATTGCATTCTGTAAGGCTTAACATATCCCAATAGGCATTGGTCCGGTTTTCGTGCGATCCGGCAAAGTGCTACCACTCTCGCACATGTATTTTGATCAAAATGGGTTTTTCTTCTTTTATTATGCCTTTGCGGTTAATTTGACAATTCTTCGCCTCACTGTCTACTGATTTGCATTCAATTTTAATACTTTAAGCGCTTCTGTAATAGTGGCTTCAGCGCTACTTGCTACTAAGTTCACAAGATATCGGACCGTAATATTTTTTGGCAGACTTCCTTTGTCCTTAATAACATTTTAGGCTATATGTTTTCTCAGTCTTAATATTTTCTTACGGCGAACTCCACAATTTTTTGCCACTTTTCCTACGGTTCCGCGTTTCCGCAGTAAATATATTATTTACATTTATGTTTCCTGATTAACCATATTATTTACTGGTAATCACTTCTTGAATAAATTACAATACAGAAAAAAGTCATCTGACTTCCAACTAATGAAAAGATAACTGTAAAATGCAAAACTGAGGGTGAGAGCAAAACTGTAACATTTGCTTAATTTACATTTTTGCCTGCTGGTTTCAAGAATGATAGAATACAAGATTGCGCATTCCTGCGGCTGATGACGTCAAGATAGCAACGAATAGGAAAGAGCAATTGGAGATGGAGGAGAGAAAGAGTGTCAACCGTCAAACCATGGAGGTCGCCATATTTACATGCATATAAACATCTCTGCATACATACAAACAGTTTGCTAAAATGACGTCACACGAACAACTGTTTCTGTCAAATTCGCCAAGAACAAAGTAGCGGTACTGCTGATTGCGCCACCTCTGTCTCCCTACATCGTGTGCTGGTTTTATTATTGTTGTTGGATTGACTTCAAATTTTTGTGAGAGAGGATATACACCAATCGTATGAAAGTCGTTAGAACTTGGAAAGATAGCGGTGGCTGATATAAAAAGTGTCACACCATGTTATAGTTTTGCTCGTCACTGTATGTACATACACAACCACGGTGGAGAGTACAGAAGGTGGCCCCCACGGCAATACCGCTAATCGGCTCAGTGAATTTGACAGAATCAGCTGTTTTGCTGACGTCACAGTCGAGATGACAGCAGTAGTGATGTGCTGAGTCAATACTTTTAAGTATCCAATACTCTCGATACTCGGTACCGAAACATTTAGGTTTCGAATAAAAGAGCACATAGGCCAAAAATATTGAAAAAACGGTTCAGGGGAGACTCGCCTATCAAAACCCGAATGTAGAAGCCAATAGAGCTTTTAATGCTGATTCAAATGAAAGATGTATATATATCGGTTCGAGGCCATAGTGCAGAGAATCTCTTACTTGTTTGAAGCATTTTTGTTCCAGCGAAATCGGACAATATCATTTTTGTAGGCAGATTCTGTAACCAGTTAGCGACAGATTCGGTAACTAGTAAGCGGCAAATTTCGAATCGGTATCGGTTTTGTTAATGTATGATATGAAATATTTTGACGTCAACAATGGCGAAGGTTTAATTTAAAGAATCAGTATCGGGTACCGATAAGGAAGTGTTGGGTACCGAAACCTTTTTTAAGTATTGGGTACCGACAATTCAGCACATCACTAGACAGCAGTTTTATTTGCCGCTCTCAGTTGTCAACTCTACGGTGACGTCACTCCAAAATTACTCTTACGAATCCTGCTGCAATCGGCGCAATCTTGTATTCTATTGTTACCATTATCCTAGAATCCTCGTCCGGATTTCCCAAATCACTCGGTTCATATCGCTGGATTGTTAAATAATTTACAATATTCGCTAATACAGTAAAAACACTTTACAATACTTGTTAAAGCAATAACAACGCTTTACTAAACTTGTTAACATAATTAAACTTATAGCTTGCAACTCACTTCTCTGCTCACTTTACTTGTAGCTTGCTGACTTGTAACTAACTCACTTCGCTGTGGCGGCGCCCTTATATACCTGCGCTCGCACTTATGGCAACTCTAGAACTTTCTGAAGTTTATTCCCTTTCTTCCGCTGTTCGCAGTGGTCATCAGTGTTGCCATTCTAGCCGTATTCCGGCTAGATTTAGCCGGTTGCGATAGCAAACAGCCGGAGAAATTTCGATTTAGCCGGCAGCCGATTTGTTAGCCGTTTTGCAGAAAAAAATTAGCCTTTTTTTAGTAGATTTTGCTATTTGCTTTGTTTTCTTAAATTTCAAATATGTATATCGTTTCCATTTTTGACTAAGCGACCCAAAATCTGTTAGAAATGGCTACTAGCCTTATCGTAGAGAAAATTTTCATGTCAGGCAGGGTTGTATGAAATTGGGCCGATTTCGCTTATTTTTATTTTAAACGAAGAGGGGATTTTCGTCATAAAATGTTTGTTATATGTCTAAATTTTAAGTATGAAGTTCTATTCGCAAACTTATAAAATAAGAAATTGTTTCACTGTTAAGACACTTAGGATGCGTTTGTGTTTGGATATAGTGCCAACAAACAAAATAAATGTTACATGTAGATATTGTCTTCCCAGATAGTGCATATTCAATTCTGCCTAAATTACAAAACATCATTTTTGCCCACTCCCAAAGGTTTAAGGTAAGGGAAAAATTTATATTTTCAAGCACTATGTACACATATGTATTTTTTTAAACAAACTTTTTTGCTGAGAACTTATTTAAATTCCAAAAAACCGAATGCCAACTTGAATTAAATGAACCAACACTGAAGTGAGTCAAAATCAAAATAAAAGAGCACAAATTTCTATGTAAAGCAAAACTCTCTGGGAATCCTACGAGACATCTGCCGGTCATATGACCGGTCATCTAAATGGGAGGTCTGCAGTCTTTTTTTTGCATCATATTTTACATCAGAATTGAAGGGATTTCTGAAAAATCTGACCAGTTCTTTTATATTTATTTTTATAGCGTTTTTTATGTGTATTGGTTTCTATTTGAGTGTATTGAGAATCGGTCAGTCTGAAAAGGCCTTGTAGGGAAGACAAAAGGTTTGTTCGTCGAAAATCCAGCGAGAATTATCACTCAAAATATCAGATAGTAAGAAAAATGCTCCCAAATTCTCTCATGTAGAGAAACTTGCAATTTTCTGTACGAACGCAAATTTGCAGGTTTTTCTGCCAGCTAGTGTCCACGGTTGCATTTCAACCAAAGAAATTTGTATAGAATTTTTAAAATTCTTTCAGAGAGGCAAAAAACAGGATCTACGTGTATATATCTTGTCAGTCCGACTTTCTTCAACATAAGTTTCAATTTCTTTGTCGGGTTTACTATATCGAATCTGGCTGAGATTGCATTCCGATTAAGAATACAGTTTTTTTTTGCCGAGTACCTTTCAAATCATTGGAATTAACTAAATTAATTAAGTAAACAAGTATTAACTTACATTTTTCATTTTAAAATCGCTCCAGTTTGTAAATTTTTAAATTTAACAAACATGTTTATTCAATTTATCGTTGACAAAAAATCCATCCATGTGCCACAATCATGTTTTTCCTAATTGCAAATTCTTGCTGGCAAAATTTTTTCCGGCTCGAATTTGTAACTTCTCTCCAAGAAACAGTCTTTTTACTCGTGATTTATTTAAGTAAAACACGTGAAATTTAGTTGAAACATTTTAGCCGGTTTTATTTGCCAATTTAGCCGGTTCGTCCAAAAAGTTCTGGCAACACTGGTGGTCATCCAACTTGACGTTTCTCTTTGTGGAACATTCTACGTCCTCCCTCGAACATTCTGCTTATTTCTCGTTGTTCGCTTTGTGTTGCCGCAGTATTCGCCACACTATCATTCTTGATACACAACGTTGTTGCATATCCATACATTCATACACAGCATCAACAACATCGCTGCAGCCAGCGTTAACGTTTTTAACGTCATTTGGACGTTTTTTGTATCCTGTTGACGTTTGGACGTTTTTTTGTTTGAAAAATTACGTTTTTTAACTTTCCAGTAATTTTTCTCTATGCACAATATATGCAATGTATAGCGTACTATTTGCTTGTAGAGTAAGTACTTACGCTCACACTTTCGGCAAATTTGTCACTAAAGCTTGTAAGTGGAACTGATTTTGAATTATTTTCTTAATAAATCTTTACAAGCTTTGTTTTTTGCAGCACCTGGATTTTTATTTTATTTTAAATTTTGTATAGTTTTAAAATGCTGGAAAACTTAAAAAAAGCGAGGTGGGCCAACTGAGGGAACGGTAAAGTATTTTAAACTCTCGATAAATTTGCGTTTCAGAGAATCTGGCTATTTCAGTTTTCTCTTGCGGGTTACAGAAGGGCGAGAACTCTCCCCAAACTCAAAAATTAAGATTAGTGCCGCAAGAGATAATTTTGCGAGATTTAACCGATTGGGTATTTGAACCTCCGCCTAGTGTAATTAATCAAAGCCACTTGAAGGATCGATAAATTTCGCGGCCACAAAATAAGCACTGTACGACAGTTAGTAAAGAAATGGTTAATATGTTGCCCGGAGTAGAAATGGCGTCGATGTCTACTTCCGTTTCTGAATATGCACAGAAGCAAATAGAAGTAGGGGAGCTGCACCTCATGACTTGATACTAAAGGCGGGTTCACCGTTCGTGTCCGGACAAGCCGGAGAGGGTGTTGAAGTACGGTTCACCGTTCAGTTCGGCACATTTGATTTTGTTCTGAAGCAAACAGCTGATGATATTGTTGCCTACATACGATTTTGAGGGCAAATAATACATGCAATTCGCTGCAAACGCATACAAAGGAGAACGCGACAACCCGCATCATCAAGTCGTTCGGATAGAAAATAAAAATCAATTTGATCCGAACAAAGAGTTTTCAGCACATTTTTGTCGCGCTCTCAGTGAGACAGAGTGGGAAAGGAACGCGTAAAGTTACTAACAAAAAGTGTTCGGACACGAACGGTGAATCCGCCTTAAAAGTTAGAGCAGTTGTGATGCTAATCCACAACTTAAATATGTACATATGAAGGGTTAGTTAATGCTCTTGCCTAATAGTTAAAGATTTGTTTGGATGCAATACAAATATGTACATAGTTAATGGACTTTTAACATTTGATTCGAATTATACTACCCCATATAAATTAACAGCCCAGCGATTCAACACTTGCTTTTTATTTAACTGTCGCCAATTCAGAATGATTGTAGCGTTCGCAATAGCAATAAATAAGCCTAAAGCTCAGACCCTAGCAAGAGGATTGCCTAACGCATGGCGTATTGAGTAGAGTACGATCTTGCCCAAATACCAAGTTAAACTTAACTACCAAAAGCAATGTGGGTTTTATAATAAAGAAATATTAAGATTTTCGGGGATTATTACTAGTTTTCAGAAATACAAAAACTGCGATAATTTAGTAACTACTGAAGATTATTCTCTCAAAATTGATATTTACAATAATTTTTAGACATAAGATAAGAATATTAAAATTTTTTGGAAAATGGGCGTAGCCACGACCACGTAAGGTTACATGTGGTTTCTTTATAACTATTTTCGTTATTACTTGCCTCAAGCAAATGCCTCATAAGCTTTTGGATGCCATGGCGTATGAGTTACCCATTAGACCTAGTCCGCGTTTCATCCACTTTTCTTCCCGTTTTAGGATTAATTTTCGGATTTTTTGCTGGTTGGGCTCAAGGCGAATTTATACAAGGAGGTGTTGATGGCAAATTTAGATTTTCGCCGCGGTACTTTTTAATGTCAAAATAAAGTGTTTGTTGTAAACAAGGCGAATTCATATTACAACAAACACACTATTTTGACTAAGTACCGCGGCGAAAATCTCAATTCGCCATCAACACCACCTTGTATAAATTCGCCTTGGTTGGGCTGTTCTCGTAACAAGCGCAGCAGCTTCACGTACGTGTATATGTTTCTTATTCTTTGAAACCTCACAATCGCGATGAGAAAGAGCGAATCAATACGATTTAAAGGTAGTCGAGAACAAACTCATAAAAAGTTTGAAAACATGTGCATTTTTTGTTTGCAACTTGACGAAAGTACCGACGTAGTGGAATTTAATATCTATTCTTTTCGTATTAGTGAGGTATCCATTCCCAATGCAAATCGAAGAAGAACTTTTGATGAGCGAAGTACTTGAGACTTACATCACTAGCGACGAAATGTTTGCGGATATTTTCAGTGGATGGAAAAACGAAAGGAGCGATGTCTAGGATGAAGAGACAGAAAACGTCACGAGACATTCCCTGGCGACTAGGAAGATGCTGCCACTAGATTTGAAACCCGTATTGGGTCACGCTGCGAAGATAACAGAGGCCTGCGAAATTAAGGCACCTATTATGGTTCACAACTCAACTTAGTTGAACAGATCAACTTAGTTTAGGTGTGACTGAGATAACTTAACTTATAGACAACTCAACTATTTATTTGTATGGTCGTTTACAACTGTTTTGAGTTGAGTGTAGCCAACTAGGTTATTTAAAAAAGTCGGCAATTCGAAAAAAATTTTGGCAGCTCTGAGGTAAGGTAACCAAATTTGTGTTTCATTTTAATAACTCAAAGCAAAAAATGGAAATCAGTTACGAATTATTTTTTACCGATGATCCCGAGGATACTCGTGTCAATATTTCACGTATCAGAAAAAATATTCGGGACTATTCTAACCCATTAGAACTACCGGAAGAAAAGAAAGTTTTTAGTTAAGGAGGCCTTTCTCTGTGGGATTGAAATGTTTTTGAAAGCTCCAATTGGCACCTCAGCAGTTCCACCAATTCTGAAACTTTGCACCGTATCCAGATTTTTGGCTGAAGGTAGCTATCAAAAGTGCAGTGGAAACGACTTTAATGTTGGTTTGGCCCAACCAACTACACTCTAAAAAAATCTTTTTAAAAATGCTACTATAATTCGAGTAAATTTTTTTTTTTTAATTTTTTGGTAAATTTACACAATGAACATGATTCAATAATACAAGGTTCGATAAACTGACAGTTGTCTCTCTCGCACCGCTCCCTTAGCAGTGGCACCGTGTTGCTTCCTTGCAAATTTACATGGAAACAGTGTAGCTTTGGTTGAAATAAAAGTATAAGCTTTTGTGCAATATGTTTATTTGTATATGCATATGAAGCATATTTATCTGATGAAAACATAAGCATTGGATGTTTACATCAATCTCATAGTAGTCTTATTTTAATTTTGAGTAATTTTGCAGTTTTTATACGGCTAAATAGCATATAAACTATGTAATTCACGTAGATATATCAATATTACGTTCAACATTTCGTTTAAAATGCCAGATTTCCTGCAAATACATTAGAATTTACGAAAGGAACTTCACTACTAATTGCCTACTTGGCGTACTTTTCTACTACCATTTTCGAAACAAGGGATTGCATTCTTGCCCTTTCTCTGTCCTTCGTAAATGCAACCTTTTGTAAGGGAGTGTCAAACCGCAGCTGTCAATAATTATCTAACCTTGTGTTTAGGCGGTAGGCCTTTTCGGGTGAGATGACCCAACGGCGGGGGGTGAGCTGACCCTCAGATGGGGGTGCTGGCGAACCGGGAGGCTAGTGGTGGCGGCGATGTGGTCAATGGTGGCAGGCGGCGATGTGGTAGATGGTGGCAGGCGGCGATGCAAACGCTGGCGGCAGGCGATGATGCGGGAGCTGTTGACGAACGGCGA
>NW_023458558.1:74331885-74335608 GCF_013731165.1 Rhagoletis pomonella
TACAGAATTTTGGGTGTCTGACTGGTTAAGCAGTCCTCGCTTAGCCACCTTGTATATTGAATCATGCACAATGAATATGTATTTATCTCGTTTACACATTTTCGTGTGTAAAAATCCTTTTTGTTAGCGGCTTTACACAATTCTACGGGTGAAATCAAACAGCAGGTGTGTATTTTGTAGCTTGTACAAACTTTCATAGTAAATTTACGCACACCACAGCAGCTATATTACACTCTAAAAAGTCCGAAATTTAAACAAACTATTCGTTGTATAATCGAGCATGTAATTTCGCGAATAATAAGGTAGGAAATCAGTAACCTATCGTTTAGCTAGGAATTCTACACAATTTTTTTTAGAGTGTATGTCAATAATTTTATAAGAAGTTTTGAAAGTCATGGAGCATAGATTGTCCGATAAGTGGATGAAAGCTCAATTGACAGAGTATGAAAAAAATTCTGCAAATAGGCACTTTTTTGAAGGATTCCGTTTTCCCGTTTGATAGAAAAGGATACTATAGTCTTAATGTTATGATTGTAAGTAAAAAAAACTTCGCAACTTTATGAATATATTTTGTGTAAATACATACGTAAATAATTTATGTCATAGGTGTGCGATTACAAGACTTACATTAGGCTGGGTCGATTATGTATGGGGAAAATTAAAGGCATTTGACCGTATTGTAATAGTAATATTATGATGTCTTAGGTCTTATAGCCCGAACACAATGAAAACGACGAGCTACAAACCACAGCTGTCAAATTATTTTAACGCGTACTCTTATGTAGATAATTATTTTGGCGACGACCGGGCTACGCGACAGTTGTGGTTGTGGCCAGATTAGATCTATTTCTATTTTTCTGGCGACAGATAAGGTTCTTGCTCTTCTTTTATGTCAAACTCATACAAATTCATGATGTCGCTGCCGCGTTCAAAGAAATCATGTCGCCATCGACAAAGAAGAATGAAGATAACAAATTCGAAGCTGTGGTCCGTAGCTCGTCGTTTTCAATGTGTTCAGAACTTTAGCCAATTGTTATTGGCCACGAAAGATTAATTTAAAACTTATCTTTGTCCCGCGCAATTGAATCAAAATGCACAAATGAAACTTTGGCTGGTAATATCTATCTAATGCGTTAATTGATATAAACAGGACGATATATTAAATTAAGGGTTATTAAGTCTAGTACTTCACGTTCATGTATCATTTTCCAATAAATCGTAATGTTTTTAAGATAAAACTTACAAAAACTATAATTTTCCCTTATGAATTTTCAATTGTTCATTACTTAGCAACGCAGTGAAAAATACAAAAATGTAAGGCGAGATTTATTTGCAAACGTTTTAATGATTTCGGATGTTTATATGATATTAAAAGGACCATGGACTTGGTCACGCCGATTTGGTCAGTTTTCAAGATCCTGGTGAATGAAATCAAACATGTATTGTCAAAGATAAGGAGTCCTTTGATAAGTTAAGAGTAGTTTCAATTCTTCATATATATATAACTAGCGGTACACCGGTTTGCTTCTCTACACAAAATATTGAACAAAAAATATTGAAAAATCCTGGAATTTTTCTATATGAAATTTTTTTTACAATATTGCAGCCGTGTTTATACTGGACTTAATTTATCCGAAGAAAAAATAAGCACAGCACATCATAGCAACCATTTTTCACTATGTTTTCGATTTTTCATATATCTGCTGTTGTACCATATACAGACATAAACTGTCATATATCATGAACCGCTTGACCGAATTCGGGCACACTTCACATAACCCATCTTCATGATAGTCCGAATATACCGTTTAAATTTTGTAGAATTCGTGCACTTCTTTTTTTATTTAAGATGGGTGGTGCCACGCCCCCTTTTCCAATACCGCACATTTTTTCTCCATGAGTATGGAATTATTTCGTATGTCTCCATACCAATTTTCAGTAATCTACCATAAATATTTCAAGAGATATACCAGATGAAAATTTTTGTTTATGGGTGGTGCCACGCCCCCTTTTCCGAATTCCGGGAAACTTAACACAAACCATCTGCATAATAGCCCGACTATGCCGTATAAATTTGGTTGAAATCTTGCACTTATTTTTTATATACATATAAGATGGGAGGTGCCACACCCTCTTTTCGAATACCGCCCATTTTTCTCCATGAGTATGGAATTATTTGATATACCTCTATACCAATTTCCAGTACTCTACCACAAATATTTCAAGAGATATACAACATAAAAATTTTAGTTAGTATGAGAGGTGCCACACCCCCTTTTACGAATTAGGGCAAACTTCACATAAACCATCTGCATGATAGCCTGAATATGCCGTATAAATTTGGTTGAATTCGGTGGAGCTGTTCTCAAGTTATAAGCTCACACCAAAAACGTGTACTTATTTTTGTACATAAGATACATATGCCACGCCCCCTTTTCCAAATTTGGGCAAACTCCACATAAAATATCTGCATGGCCCGAATATGCTATATAAATGTGGTTGAATTCGGTGAAGCCGTTCTCAAGTTATAAGCTAACTCACAAATTTGTTTATATAAAATAGAGGCGCCACGCCGCCTTTTCCGAATTCACGCAAACTTCGCATAAACCATCTGCATGATAGATTGAATATGCCACATATGTAAATTTGGTTGAATTCGGTGGAGCCGTTCTCAAGTTATGAGGTCACACCAAAAACGTGCACTTATTTTTATATATAAGATAATATGTATATAATAATAATATGAGATTGACGCTTACACATATGTTAGTGTTTGGCCGAGCTTCTCCTCCAACTTGTGGCGTGCGCCTTGATGTTGTCACACAAAAGCGGAGGGACCTACAGTTTTACGCCAAACTCCGAACGGCGATTGTATTTTTATGAGAAGCTGTTTTTCATGGCAGAGATTGGCCATTGCCTGCCGAGGGATGACCGCTGTTAAAAAAAAAGTTTTTTCTAAATTTTTTTGCGATGTTGCTTTGACCAGGGCTTGAACCCAGGTGCTGCGGACTGCTTACCACTACACCACAGCGGCTGACATTCATGCAGTCTTGAAAATTGGTGCGGAATAGTTTTATTACTCATGGAAGAAGAACATTTTTCGCGGTTTCTAAATTTGCCGTTATATGAAAGTAAGAGACGTGCAATAAGTGTTTAGATATACGTAAATATTTTAGTTAAATGCATTATGTGAAAAAGTCTTTAACATTTCCTGGGAAATCCTTTTGAGGACTCTCCAATTGGACGATAGTGCTTTGCATTCAGCTTGAACGAAAAATAGTCTCTCCCTGGCACACTTTTCTGTAATCCGGCTCTTTTATCTAAAAGTTTTTTATACAATTGAAGATATATTTTTTTAGAAAAAACTGGAGATCCACTTAAGTTTTTCGATATAACTCGGTATGTAGTAATTACCAAATTGAAGGCGAGACCTACTGTTTCTGATTTATGATAATAATATGATGAAAATCGTTCAGATCAAAAGCAAATTATTTTAAATAAAAAAAATGTTGAACAAATTTTTTTGTAATTATCCTATATTTGCAATTTTGATATTGTATGCACAAACATAAGGGGTATTCTTTGAGTCTTGCAAAGCCCTTCCATGGTGCACAGATTGCACGGATTGCACGGTAAAAACCGGTTTTCGTATGGGACAGCTTTCCAAACCGTGCAATCCGTGCACCGTGCAAGGGCTTTGCAAGACTCAGAGAATACCCCTAT
>NW_023458558.1:74335708-74343554 GCF_013731165.1 Rhagoletis pomonella
TGAAGCGCGTATGTTGCTGTTTGCGGGTTCGTTGCTAGCCCGGTTCGGAAACCGCTTCTCATTGGGCGGTGGAATGCGTTCGACTCCACTCTCCCATGTTGTCGCGGACGGTTTCGCCGACGTCGGGATTGTGTTCCCTGCCAAGTGGGAGGAGGTCGGTATTCTGCAACTTCCCAACCCGGCCGTTGGAGCTCGTGTTGTAGTAGCGGTCGGAAACGCCGAGGTTCCGATCCGCTTGCGTTATCCGGATGGAAAGCATACGTTTCCATTCCGGCCGAAGTATCTGGCGGAAAGCATCGGTCTCCGCTCCAGTTTGCACTACCTCCTCCTCCTCGACTTCTGAGGCTTCGATCGATATTACATCGCTGTCTTTGTTGTTATCGCTGTCGTCATCATCGTTGGCAGCGCTCCGAGTGGGGCGACGACTCGTGCGCTTTTCGGCTGCGTCGTCGATATGTAGTAGTGTGTGGTGAGACTCCTGGCAGCGTCGACATCTACCCTCATTTGTACAGTGGGCGGCTCGATGGGTCCCGGCTCGGCAGTTGGAGCAATACCGATGCAATAAGACATCGCGTAACCGGTCTTCAGGTGCCTTAGCCCGAAATACAGGACAAAGCCTGATTGGGTGCTTATTGCCGCAGAACCTGCACGTTAGGGAGTATCTCACCGCCTCTGTACGTTTGCGCATTGCCGAGTAACGAGTCATTTTTCCTGCAAATAATGTTATTCCGATCAGGTTAGGAATATGGCGCAAGACAAGAACATTTTGTGTTGACGAGCAATATAAATGGGTATTAAGTACGTTTTCAATCTCAAACTTCTAATATTTTATCATTCTTGCATAGTTTTGATCTTGCTGACGTAAACATTCGATAGTGTTATGACCCCTTAATGATTGACGAGTGCACTGATCGTGTGCAGCTCGCTTTACGTTTGGATCATAAGTGTCGACAGGGTTGCATGGCCGAATTGTTGGTTGCTCACCTAAGGGTTAATATTGCCAGAAGATTCACCTATTACAGCATGCAATTTATGGTATTTTTGGAAATATATTTTTTATGCTCAAAAAAAAAATTAGACTAGTAATGTTAACTTACAGGCCCGCGATATTGTAATGTGAGGAGTTTATTTGATCTATTTAAGTATAATTTTCGGATTACATGCAATTTTCTGAACCAGTTTTAGCGAAAGTTTGCGCAAACTTGATCGATTAAAATTGCTAGTGTGCTACGGCATAAAGCTGGAGAGAAGGTAACCGTGCTTCTTGTGGGACGTATGTGGATTTTTTGTGGGCTACGTTTCCTATTTCCGTGAATGGCCGCTGTCATTCACAAAACACGGGGAAGCAAAGCAATATCGGTTTCGGTTGTGTGCGCGTAATTATACCTATTAATAAAGATCAATTGATCTACATACTTAAGTGGCAATATAAGTATTGTTCAACTAGTTACGTTGATAAAGTATTTCCAGTGCCCGCAAATGCATAACTTAAAAACAAAAAATAGGCAATGGGCAACTGAGCCACGAGAAAAATACGTACTAGGGTATCATTCCCTTTTGAAAAAGAAAAAATGCTTATTGCGGCACCCCAAAAATGATGAAGGCGAAGCCAACTATCTAGGAAATGCCGCAGATACGCTCAAGATTCCTGAGTTTACAACCGATATAAAAGCGCGATATTCGAGCGTTCTAGCGAGAACAAAACCGCCAACATATACCTAACTCAAATGGCGACTACTAATGGTGTACTCATTATTAAGTGAAAAATAGATTGTTAATTCCAAGCAACAAAGTTAAAATACACACGAACGTCTTAAATTGTACTTCTAATATTATTGCTAACATTTTATTTTCTTTTTTGTAATGTGTACTACATAATTTACCTTATTGAAAATATATTGTGAAAAGTGCATTTAAAAATAAAAATTGCAGCCTCTAGCTACATTTTACAGTAAATATTTATAGTTCATACAGTGTTGTTCTCATTTTAAAGGCTATGTCAGGGTATTAGCTGTAGAATATTTCACTAACAATTAATTTGGCTTTAAAACACTCTCGTTAAATCAGAATTGATTTTACTATTTACTTGTTTTTTCTTGGTTAACGTGGAAGCTAATATAAAAAATGTTGTGCGTACATACACATACACCTATATTCGTGAAGATCATAAGTATGGCTGATAATATAAAAACGAAAACCAGGATTCTATTCGTTTACTCAACTGCTGTTTATATTTGGTAAACACGATTTGCAGGAATTTCCGCACGTATATTACCATTATGACAAATGCTGGATCTTAATTATTTTTAAATATTAATTATTAAATGCTGTTGAAGCAGTCCCAGATAAATCCATGCGTTATAGTGTTTACGTGCAACAGGGGGTGATCAGCAAAGAAAATCCGTGTAGCGATTTGAACTGCACGGTGAACGAGAATTTGTAATCAGGGTGATTAAGTTTAATTTCTAGACAGTGGTGTGCCTAAACAACTAAGTTAACTACAGAACAAGGTTAAGCAAAGAGTGTTAAACGAAAATCGAAAAAAAAATCTGATGACAATTGAATGCTATAATGTTGGTAGCCTGCCGCTGAGTATGCGGGTGATCAACTGGCCAACCAAGTATTCGAAATGGATGAGCTCCCGAAACTGAAGTGAATTGATTCCTCACTCGAAGCTGACAACAAAGACTCCAGGAGCTCAGTGGGAGTTGCGGTAAGTTGTCTCCTGATTATGCATAAGTATGTATACTGTTGTTTGTCCCTGATGCAGCTATACCAGGTGAAGTAGTAAGAATGTTTGGCAGTGATTGTTTAAAATTTTGAATTTCATTTGCACATTTGCGTTGTTGTGAAAAGATTATTCTGCGAAAAATAAACTCTCTTACTAATTCATCTGGGATCATATTGTTTAACAAATTGGCAATCTCCGCTTATTTGCTGCTATTGAGATTTTATGTTTTTTTTTTTTAATGTGAGCATACTAATGAGGTGGGATATGATAGGAGTAGCAGAAGTGGAATTCAGTAAATTTTGATAATTTTTTTATTTTTAAGAACCCTAAAGGTTTACACTTGACATTGATTACGTAGAAGCTGTTGGTTCATTAGTTTTCACCATGTTGCGTGGTAATAGTACCAGTTTCACCAGTGGTCTTGTCACTCCCCCCTTTTCGGTCATAAGATCAACTACGCGCACTCGGTTGTCGGAACCTGGGTGCAACTTTACCACTCTTCCCAGTCTCCACTCGTTAAGCCGTAGGTTGTCCTCCTTTATAACGACTAGATCTTCAAGTTCTACGTTGGATTGAGGACGCTTCCATTTTAAGCGTTTCTGTAGTTCTGTGAGATATTCGGTCTTCCATCTTCTGCAGAAGTGCTGGTGTAATGCTTTTAGCTTTTGCCACCGGTTAACTATCGATACAGGGTTTTCGTTTACATCGATTTCTGGTGGCGCTAAAATGTGTCCACCGATTAAGAAGTGGCCTGGAGTGAGGGGCTCCAGATCAGTTGGCTCGTTTGAGGCTGGGCTCAGAGGTCGGGAGTTGAGACACGCCTCAATTCTACATAAGAGCGTACTGAGTTCTTCGAAAGTATATTTATGTACATCCTGAGGCTATCTTTTTAAAGTGAGTTTTAAAATTTTTTACTCCTGACTCCCACAGACCACCGATGTGCGGCGCCGCAGGCGGTATAAAATGCCAAGACAGTGCTTGATGGGCAAACCTTGATAGAGCGTTGGTGCGAGCATCAGCTATGAAGGCTTTGAGTTCGGTTTTAAGTGCTCGTGACGCTCCAACAAAGTTTGTCCCGTTGTCTGAATAGACGTTTTTTGGGCACCCTCGTCTGGCAACGAATCTGTTAAAAGCTGCTAGAAAGGAAGCTGTACTTAAGTCGCTTGTGGCCTCTAATGGATGGCTTTGGTAGAAAAGCAAACAAACAGGCAAACACAACCTTTTGAAATACGGCAACCGCGGCCGCGGTAACTTTTTATATCAAAAGGCCCAGTGAAATCCACTCCTGTGTTGGTAAATGGCCGTGAATAGGTTGATCGTTCCTATGGAAGAATACCCATCAGCTGATTTTGCGAGCGTTTCTTAAAGATCGTGCAGACCTTACAGTTGTAGATGATGGACCTTATCATAGTTTTGACCTTCAGAATCCAATACTGCGTTCGGATGAGACGCAGCATTAGTTGGTTTTCACCGTGGAGTGAGACATCATGGACGAATTGGACAGTCAGACGTGATAACCTGCAATTATACGGAAGGATGATTGGGTAAGGTTCGTTGTATGCCAGATCGAGAGATGCGCCAAGACGACCGCCTGTTCTCAATACACCGTTCTTGTCGATGAAAGGATTTAAGGGCAATATTTCGCTTTTCGCATCGATCGGTCCTCCAGATTTTAATTTCGCGATTTCCAGTCCGTAGTGTTGCTTCTGAGAGATTGTTATTAAGCGGGTTGTCGTTGCCTTAATTTCATCGGCTGAAATTAAGTAAGATTCCGGCTGAATTGAAGCTTTTGTTTTCGGATGAGTTCTTTGAGAGAATCTTAACACGTAAGATATTACTCTCAAAGCTCTTGGTAAACTAGAAAATCGGCCAAGAATATCATTTGTGTTGTCATTCGTTGTTGTTGTATGAACGTTCACCCGTTTATCTTCAATGTTTGTGGTAAAGTCTGTGTCTTGTGTTGGCCATTTTTCTTTATCTTCTTGCAGCCAAGAAGGTCCCTGCCACCACAACGAATTGTTGACCAATTCTTGCGCTAGTATGCCTCGGCTCGCCAAGTCTGCGGGATTTGTTGCTGAGTCCACGTGGTGCCAATTCAAGTTTCCCACTTTGTCGATTATCTTGATAATACGATGGGCTACAAATGTAGACCAAGAACATGGGAGTTTGTGGATCCAGGCCAAAACAATAGTGGAATCAGTCCAAAGGTGTATCTGCAAGTGGCCTAAGTCGAGATTATTGATGACCGATTCGATGATTTCTGCCAGTAATACCGCCCCGCAAAGTTCTAATCGGGGTAAGGAAATTGTTTTTACTGGTGCAACTCTAGTTTTTGCCAACAGCAAATTGACAAAAGTGCGTTTGTCTCGTTCCACACGCAAGTAGACTGCAGTCGCGTATGCCTTTTCGGATGCATCACCAAATCCATGAATTTCGACTTTCTCCGTTGGCGAGAATTCTACCCATCGAGGAATACGTATGTTGTTGATTTCGTTGTAGTTTTTCGTGAAAGTCTGCCATCTGTCTAATGTTGTTCGAGATAAACTCTCATTCCAGTCAGTACCCTCTAACCAGATGTTTTGCATTAGTATCTTCGCAACGACAATTATCGGTGCTAGCCATCCAAGTGGATCAAAGAGTTTGGCGATATCTGAGAGTATCGATCTCTTTGTAAGATTCTCGTGGTTTTCGATAGACTTGGCTATAAAATAGAACTGATCAGAGTGAGCGTTCCATCTTATACCAAGCGCTTTCATACTGCTAGTGTCCTCGAACTCCAAAAAGTCTTCACTCAACAGATGTGATTTTGAAATGCCTTGTAGTATTTGGCTGCAGTTCGAAGTCCATTTTCGCAGAGGAAAACCGGCTGTTTGTAAAACAGTGATGACTTTATCTCGAGCTCTTAACGCAGAGTCGATGGTGTGTCTGCCAGCGAGCACATCATCGACATACATGTATTTGCGCAAAATCTTCGAGGCTATCGGATAAGAGCTCTCAGAATCATGAGATAATTGCAGCAATGTCCTTATTGCAAGATAAGGAGCACAGTTCACGCCGAAAGTCACAGTCTTTAGTTCATAAAGGCTGATGGGATCGTTCGGGCAAGGCCGGAAAACTATCCGTTGGTATTTGGTCTGATTGGAATCTAACAGAATTTGTCTATACATCTTCTCAATATCGCTATTGAAGACGTATTTGAAAAGTCTCCAGCGAAGAATTAATATTGTCAGGTCAGACTGAAGCACGGGTCCTGGCAAAAGAACATCGTTCAGACTGACACCATTCGCTGTTGGAGAAGACGCATTGAAAACTACACGCACCTTTGTTGACGTGCTCTCTGCTTTTATCACAGAATGATGAGGTAGATAATAGTTGTCTACGGAATCTGCTGACTGAATTGAATTTACTTTCGACATGTGGCCCATGGATTCATACTCCATGATTACTCTATTATACTCCTTTTGCAACTCAGGATTTTTCTCTAACCGTTTTTCGTTTTTGTAGAACTGGGAAAATGCTATTTTCAGTGAAGGCCCTAATGTGACTTTGGATTTGTCTTTAAATGGAAGAGACACGATGTATCTTCCATCTTGATTCCGCCTTGTCGTTCGTTTGTAGAGCTCCTCGCATTGCTTTTCCTCCGCTGTCATTATCCTGTCTCTCGGGATGTCTTCTAACTCCCAGAAAGTGCTGAGTTGTTTATCCAGGGCCACTTCATTGAAGAAAGATACGCGATTAGTAGTTGGATTGTCTGAGTCTGCCCGACCCGTCAGTATCCAACCGAATACTGTCTCTTGAGCTAATAGCGTACTTAGAACATTCTTTCGGATACCGCCTAAAATAATTTGGGGATAGATGTCTCCACCTAGAACAAGATCGACTTGCTCGTTTATGAAGAACCTTTTATCCGCCAAGACAAGATCTGGAAAAGCTTGCTGCGTGAGTGCGCTGATGTGGCATATTGGCAGATTTCCAGTAAGTCTGGGTAAAACTAACATCATCACTTCTATCGAAATCAGTGGATCAATGGGTGAATTAAGTTGAACTGAGCATGATTCTTTCACCTGCGCAGAAACCGTATTGTTGATGCCCGAAACTTGGGCATGCATTTTCTTGGTCGGCAGGTTGATTCTGCGTCTGAGCCTTTCCGTAATGAAAGAACACTCAGAGCCCGAATCAACTAGTGCTCTCGCTGCGAAATTCGTGCCATTAAAATGAATGCCTACACGAGCTGTACCCAAAAATACACCTTTGCTTGTGTTAGCGTGATGTGTTTTTACCTTATTAACAGTTTTGCCTTTGCCTTTTGTAGATTCGCGTCGCATTTGAGCCTGTCTGGATGTGGACGCTGAAGTGTCCAAAGGTTCAGAAATGTCATTCCTATATGTTGCCTTTGGAGGTGCTGTTTGAACGTGTAGGAGAGAGTGATGTCGAGAATGGCAAGTGGCGCAATTGAACGAACTAGTGCATTTCGATACCAAGTGTCCAAAGGCGAGACAGTTAAAACAACAATTATTGGTTTTTACGAAAGCAACCCTGTCGTCTACGGATAATTTGCGAAAACTTGGACACAGATGAATCTTATGTTCGTTACTCTGGCACATTTTGCACATATATTTAGCGACACTTGTTTGAAATGCGCCAAGTCTCTTATGCGAAGGTTCAGAGGAATGCTTATAGTTCGGAACCTTTGGTGGTTTTGAAGCCATGATTCCTCTTAAACCTGTGACTGATTCTAGCGTTTGGAACCTATTTGAAAGGAATCGATCCATATCTGTCCACTTGGAAATGTCAGTTTTATTCTCTACCGATTGTTCCCACAGCGAAAGTGTCACCTCAGGCAGTTGTGTAGAACATAAGTACGTTATTATTGGGTCCCAATTTGAAATATCGATCTGATGGCTTTCTAAGGCAGATATGCAATTGTTGATATCCCTTTGCAACCTTTTGATCGATGTTCCACATTCAGTTTCGACCGCCTTCAAATTGAAAAGAATCTTCAATTGCGTATTGACCAAGATTCTCTTGTTTTCGTACCTATCACAGAGATGCTTCCAGGCTGTGTTAAAGCCTTCATTAGTTAAGGGACACTTGCTAACAATCTCCTTGGCCTCA
>NW_023458558.1:74343654-74365779 GCF_013731165.1 Rhagoletis pomonella
ACACTATTATTTTAGTTATACTAATACCAAGATTTTAATTTCTTTTCTTAAATTAATCATCGGTGCGAACGTGCATCCAAATATTGCTCAAGCGTTGCGCCGATGAATAACATATAAAAATTCGTACGTGTAATACCCTAGACAAACGTTGTCCCACCCGTGACAGAGGAATTTCGGATTTTTTGTATAATAAAGCCATAACTGTTTGTAGTTTTTGCTTTTTTTGTGTTCTTGGTTCTTTGTTTTATTATAAGACATCAAGTGCACGCAGAAAAGTTAAATAAATTCGCAGTTTCCGTAAAATATATATGCTCCAAAAGGCAGGTTCTTTTTTTGTCCCACCCGTGAAAGAAGAAATAAATCAGATTTTTTCCATATAAAAGTAGGCTAGAATTTTTTTCGTGTTTGGTAATAACTCATATAATAGTCAATGAGAACTTTATACTTAAATTAAACAATAAAGAAAATTCTTTCTGTACAAGTGTCCAACCCGTGATGGTGGAATTGCCCTCCTTCTTTTTGTCAGAATATTTCGAGCGTGGTATCAAAGCAAATTTTTCCACAAAGGTTCTGATAGTTGCTCTTACTTAATTGGAGCCTTCTAAATTCAATGGCGTCCTCAGTTTTGCCCCATTGGTTCCACTTTTCGAGATAGCGGTACTTGAAACTTTGCTTAAATTTTTAATATTTTATAAAAACACTCCCTCAGTTTTGAAGATATTTTACTAAAATTTTGACATAACTATTTTTTAATATTACCTTAAATACTCCATAAAATCATCGAAATCGGTTCACTATATAGCTCGGGAGGGGTTTAGTAGCGCTCCCAACTATTTCGGGCTATTCCGTCCAAAGGGGTGGCCCGATCAAAAGAAAACTATACACACTTGTAGTCAAAGGTGTACGCATTATTTTAACACCCACTTTTGTAATTTTTGGTCACTATTTATTTACAAATTTGGTTTGAAATACGCCCTTTTTTGTAAAATTCGGAAATTAGCGTATATTTATAACTCCTAGTCTCCTTAAAGCAGCCACTTCTACACCTTTGTTTTTGTATTCCTCTTCACTTTACTCTTTACTCGATTAGTTATAACTTTCTTTACGACTTTAATATCAACCAGTTAATCACAATTCATTAAATAAAAACACCTTCAAAATCACGCGTCTGACTTTGGTTGCATATGCAAATTAAATGGCGGAGTTCAGCTGTCAAACTCCAAAATGTGCAAAAGAATGAGAGACAAAAGAAGATAGGATATAACCCAGTCAGCATTAAAAATATACAAAGGTGTTCTCTGCAAAAGGTGTTCAGCCCCTTTTCTTCGCAAAACAGAAAGAAGAATTCTACTGCCTGAGGATTATAATCCCTAAGTGCGGCCGAAGGCCGCCTACGCAGAAAGGTGTTCTCTGCAAAAGTGTTCAGCCCCCCTCCTTTGGCAACATAGAAACGAGAATTCTACTGCCTGAGGGTTATAATTCCTAAGTGCGGCCGAAGGCCGCCTACGCAGAAAGTTGTTCTCTGCAAAAAGTGTTCAGCCCCCCTTCTTTGGCAACACAGAAAGAGAATTCTACTTTGTGAGGGTTATAATCCCTAAGTGCGGCCGAAGGCCGCCTACGTAGAAAGGAATTCTACGCAAAAATACATTTGTTAAAAGAACATTTTTTTACAAAGACTTGTTATACCCGAGCTCACTTGTGCACAAGGGTATATTAATTTTGTTCACATAACGGTTGTTTGTAACAGCCAAAACGAATCGAGATAGATATAGACAAAGGTATACATAAATGATCAGGATGAAAAAAGAAATCGATTAAGCCATGTCTGTCCGCCCGTCCGTCTGTCCGTCTGTCCGTCCGTCCGTGTACACGATAACTCGAGCAAAAATTGAGATATCTCAATGAAATTTGGTATGTAGGTTTCCGGTAGGTTGGTATTGAAAATGGGCGAAATCGGACTGTAACCACGCCCACTTCCCATATAACGGTAATTTCCAGAAATACGAAAACTGCGATATTTTAGTAACTACTGAAGATTATTTACTCAAAATTGATATTTGCAACAATTTTTAGACGAAAAATAATATTATAAATTTTTTGAAAATGGGCGTAGCCCACTTATGGTTACATGTGTATATCTTGGCAACCGCTGCACCGATTTCATCCAAACTTGGCACGGTTGTTGGGCTTGGTACAGCATACGAAATGGCCGAAAATTTTTGAAATCGGACAATAACCACGCCCACAGTCCATATAAGGGTAGTTTAGCGAAATACGGAATCTTCGATAAATCAGTAAATATTAAAGCTAATTTATTCAAAATTGACGCTTGCAACAATTTTTTACCAAGAAATACGTTTATCTTAAAATTTTGGAAAATGGGCGTGGCACCGCCCACTTATGATCACATATATGTATCTCGGTAACCGTTCCACCAATTTGTACCAAACTCGGTATGGTTATAGTGCTTGCCACATAAAAGTAAAACGTTGAAAATTATTTAAATCGGACTAAAATTGAGGCCGCTTTTCATATAACGGTAAATTTCAGAACTGCTTGAAACTTCAAAATTTCGAAATTTAAGAACTCTAATTGACTTAAAATTGATACGCCCCAGCTTAGCATGTAGCGGTAGCTTTCGGAAAGGTGGAAAACATATATTTAATACTTGCGCCGGGTGTTTAATGTTCGGCTCCGCCCGAACTTAGACTTTCTTACTTGTTAATTAACATTTTTATTCTTTATTCAAAATCCCCCGATATCTAATTTGGCATAATTTCTTTTATTAAAAAATCCCACGGTTTCTGTTAGTTGGGTCACTTCCTCTGCTCAGTTTGCCTAGAAAATTCCGTTTTTCCTCCTTTTTCAAACGGTGCCCTAGGGGTCTGTGGGTGGAGCCGAAGGGGGGGTACGCCTTTTTAGAAAGCGGGGACTGTCCCCTTTCTAGTGGGCGGGGTCTGTGGGAGTTATGTAAACAATAGTTAAAATTTAATCGAGTTCCGTTATTTCGAAAACCGGAGCCAATCTGGTAAAACGGGGGATGCCATTGAATTTAGAACGTCCCAATTAATTGGTTCTAACAAAGAACGTAAATGTCTGCAAATAAACAAAAAGAGCTGCGGCCATGTTTTTTTCATTTCATTTTATTATTTCTATCATCGATCATTTTTTCTCAACGTTTTTTATCGCCGCGAAACCATATGTGCGGCGAATTCATTTACGAAAATGGATGTCAAAACGGACGCGAACTCCTCATCTCAACCTTGCAGACCTCGCTCGCTGACTTTAGCGAGTTGTCGCTTCTTATACATTTACGTTCTTTGGCTCAAATTTCAAAATCTTTGCTCAAAATTTACAACTTGTACAGTGTAATGTGAGCATAAACTATTTTTTGGTTTTCTATTTCAGCGATCTAAATGGTTATTCCTCGCCTAACTTGATGAAAATGAATTACACTTGTATTTATGGATTTGTTAAGAGATTACGAATAGAATCATATAAAAAGCATAGGCGTGCACACAACTCAATAAATTTAACTTTTTGTTTTGAAAGTGTACCTGTTTTTTGGAGTTGCCCATATGAGTACGTGAAATTCCTTCTATTTTCTGTTACGATTTTTTTTTATAGGAAGAAAGCCACTAATCAGCTGTTGATAAACATAAGCCGTCATCGATTCGCCAACAGTTAGCGAGTGGCGAAACGAACGAACTCAATGAGGTACAACCAAACTCGCTATCTTCTATCCGTGCTAGCTAACTTGGTTGTTGCTTTCACATGCAAAATTCTTCTTTAAGCGACCGGAACTCAAACATAGCGAGCGAAAAGTGGCGAATCGATGACGGCTATAGTTAACCAGACTAACAAAAGAAAACTGAAAAGGACTTTCAAAGTTGATAAAATTACCGAGCACCAACTAGCAGTTTACCAAAACTACCAAAATTGGTGTGGAGACCCTTAATGTAACATTAGCAATTATTAACTGATAGATAATTTTGACTGAACAAGTTCCCTCTCCTACTTTTCTATCTCTTTCAAATCAATGTTAGCAGTGCAAATTAACGATTCGGTCACAATTCCAGAACAAATTAATATGACTACATAAAACCACGGTTGTAGAAAAAAACTAGACAAATGCATGGTTGTATTTTGGGTTACGTTTTCCTGTAATAAATTTTTTACACACATACATATGTAACTTAGTGGAAAACCTAAAATAAAAAATCATCAAAACGTCATTGCGCTACAAAAAAAAACGTCAAAATGGCGACGAAATCGTCAATTCGGCAACGCTGCATGTGGGATCGTGTAAACGCCGCCAATAAGAACGATGCAATTAAATTTTTGATTTAAACCGTTTAACTCTTCATAGCCCACAAATTATTTTATATCATAGTTGCGTTTTGTCGCCTACCAACATTGTTTCTGTTTATTTCTGCCTTTTTCCACGCACTTCTTAGAGACACAAACCTGAAAGATAACAAAGCTAATGTAATAAAAGCTAATAATAACTGTTATTGTAGTTAAGTTGAGTGAATCGCTTCATAGACAAGCGTGCTAAGCTTGTATAAAAGCTTTCTAAATATTTCATAAGGTCAAGCTCGACGAAAACAAAGCCCTCAGGAAGAGCTTTCCTTAAGTCACGACCAAAACACATCTAGCGGGGGGTGCTTTTTAAAGCTTGCTGTAAGTTTTATGTCAACGTGCACAAACTGCATGACTCCTTTAAGGTGCTCGTAAACGATAGGAGCAACCAGTGTTGCCAACTTTTAATTTTCAAAAAGCACCAAAAACTAGGAAAAAAAGCGTTTTATCACACTAAAACCACCAACTTTTTTTGAATCAAAAGATGCTTTTTTCATAACAGTATATATTTAACAAAAGCAAAAAATTAACAATATTTACAACAATACATACATAAATCAATACACAAAATTTTTCGCTCATAACGATTGAATAGCCTCTACACATGCTATGATGACTCATACTTACGACGTAATATCGAAGTACAGCGCATTAAAACTGGTATATCTCGAGAAAGAAAAATCGAATCGCAACAAATGAAAATGATGCCATAAGTAGAAATGAGCAAAAAATTTGATGTTTTCATTATATAACCTCAAATATCGCCAAAAAGTTCAGAAAAAAAAACACTAAAAAGGGCACTAGGCACTAAATAATTTTTTTTTGGGCGTTTTAATTTTCAAAAAGCACTAAATCTAGTGCTTAAAGCACCAAGTTGGCAACTATGGGAGCAACTCTCATGACAGTTCCGCCATGTTGGTGTAAGAAATCTCATGGGTTTAAGCGCACATTGATTTTCACTGGTATTTTGTTTTTAAGAGAATTTTTTCGGTAAGAAAATTCTCATTCGTTCTCATGGCTATTTACACGAGGAGCTCTCACGCGGTCATGTTTAAGAGTAAAATATGTAATAATACGTTCTTTCCCGTACGCAACGCGGGATCCCCAAACAGCCCAGAAATCATTCCTGTATTCAGAAAATGGGTAATATAGAGCGAAAATTGAAACGTGCCCGAAACAGCCCGGACTTTTTCTCCGGGTAAAAATGGATAAAGTATCAACTTTCATATCAGCTGTTTTGTATTTGCATGTATTTTAAATCTTTACAAACTTTTTTATTAGTACCTGCAATCAAATTTGTGAAACCAAAATTCAATTTTCAAGTATTTGCATTTAAGTGTTGATAACAAAAACCACTTGAAGAAGTTATTTCTCGTGTTTTTTTATATTCGTAATTTTAAATTATTTAATAAAATCAATTGGTAGTGTTCACTATTGTGTGTTTTGATTAATAGCACTGGGGAATTGGTCATAGGCTCCTTCATACACGTACGATGCAACAAGATTTTATCTTTTAAGCTGATGGCAGATAAAACCATGATAAAAACATAGCAAGGTAGAACCGTTCTCTCAATTTGTCGGCCATGATTTTTTTTTGAAGTTTACCAACATTTTAAAATCATATAAAAGTGAAAATAAAAAATTGAAATGGTTCGAAATTGTTGTTGCTTCTCAGCCAGCAAAATCATCGTAAACAAGCTCGTAATTGGATATTTTCTCGAAGAAAAACCGGATTAAAAATCGTTTATGATAGCCGTTTACGACTCTTTTTCGAGCACTTTTTCGCTTTAAATTGTGCATCGCCTACGAACAGTCGTAAACGGATCGAAAAAGCATTCGTATGCGAATATTTTTACGTCCGTTTTTTTAATTGTAAACGAGTCTCGTAAACGACTAATTTACGTTAAAAAAGCGTTTTTCTACACTGCTTTATCTACCGTTTTTGAATGCTAAAAATTAAGGCAATTAATTAATTCAAATTATTGTAGTTCTTTTATTGAATGGAATTATAATTAATAAATATTTATAGTGCCGGATCAAAGTATTGGCACAGAGAATTTTTCGCAATGTATACAAAGTTTTTTACTTGAATTTCTTTTCGCACATTATTTTTTTTAAATACAGTTAGTATGAAGATCTACTTTCAAATCAGATTTTTGAGAAAAATTCTAAGTATGCAGTTTTAAATCCCATTATATTTTAGTATAACATAGTGCAAGCTTGAAGTTGCCAGAAAACCGCGTTGATTTTTGGCAATTTTTTCACGCAGTTTCTTCCATGCAAATTATGTGCGACATTTTTTTTTTGTATGGAAGAAACTGCGTATAAGAAATTGTCAAAAAACAAAGAGGTTCTCTAGCTATTCAAGCGTGCACTTTATTATACTAAAATTAAATGAGCTATAAAACTGCATACTTAAAATATTTCTAAAAAATCTGATTTGAAAGTAGAACTTCATACTAACTATATTTTTATAAAAAACAATTAGAGAAGAAATCAGAATAAAAAACTTTGCATTCATGGCGAAAAATTCTCTGTGCCAATAAATATTAACAAACTATCTATTAACAAATTAACAATTAAATAAGAGGGGTTTAATATATATTATAAAGTTGCTGAATTTATTTTTTATCTTGTTTGCCGATAGGCTGCCAATTTTTTTTGCCGGTCGTGTGCATATTGGAAGTGCTTCTTTGATACGGAAATAAAAACTTCTTCGTGGGAGTTAAATTTTTGACGAAAAGCACCTAAGAAAATAAAGTGAAAGATTAAACTCCATTGGAAACCGGAAAATTTAATTAAGTAAAAAGTGGTAATAAATAATATTATGATCCGTACTTCTTATTGCCGCAGTCGTTGCCAAGCCAATAGCGCTGCTTTTGGTACCAGTTCCCTTCCACGAGAAAAGTTTTGCTACCTCATCTGTAATAATTTTTTTTTAATGGATCATTTATTGACGCTAGTACGGATAAGGCTTCGGATTTCGCACGCCTTTTTAATTGAGAAGCCATATTATCAATAAAACATTAAGTTCAATAACTGCAAAGACCTAATAAACTAGCAAATTAAAAAAAAATAAATAACTATAAACTTACGAGATAGGGGAATTAAACGTTTAAATCCTTTAGTGTTACTCCGCGCAGCCTGTGAAAGAATTGCAAAACTCGTTAAATTAATTTGTATTTTGGAATTACATATGTAGTAGCTACTTACAAGAAGTTTAATTATAAAAGAAAGTGGTAGATCGTCCTTGGCGTTTGCACCAGTCTGCCAATAAATCACATACTTAATAATTTTCTTAAATTGAATATTTAACAAACTACTTATAAAATATTGTGATTGAAGAAAAATTGTCAACAAAACTAAAATTTTTTCTTGTGCTGACAAATTACTACAAGCCTCTTTCTATTATATTTTTTTTGTTTTATGGTTTACGAGCTTTTCTCTAACTATTTGGCGATACGAGAATCCCTCGTAAAACATAATGTTCGTAAAATGTACGTTTTCTTGCTGGCTGGGTTGAGATTGAAAATGAAAATGTGTGTGTGAGTTTGTGAGTAAATTTAAAAATTAAATTGTTTGGTTATCATGGATAAAACTTTGTAGCTTTGCGTGACATTTATAACTTTGCCAGCGAAGCGCCACACGCAAAAGGTATGCCACAATGAACGCCAAGAAAACAATTTTGTACTGCAGTTTTACTCGTCAAAATTGCTGTGGATTTTATATATTTTGCTTTAAAAATATAAGCAATGAAATTAAATTTTATGTTTCTACATGAAAACTCGAATTTGGACGAAACAAAATAAATATTAAACCGGTTGATTGTCAAAGCGCGCAAAAAGTTGGGAGTTGGCCCTCTTTGCGGTTAGCGTTGCAGCTTCAACTATCTATGTGGCGTGCTTTGTAGATTTTCATCTTATCTGTCAAAGCGAATCTGTCACGTAAAGCGAAGCAAAAGTTTTATGTGGCATCAGCTTTAACCGACATACTTTATGCATTGTTGACGCTATTTCCATTTGAATTAGGAAATAGCATCATTTAATTTATTTCCAAATTTTTGTTGACCTTATTTCGCTTTTGAAATGGTAATAATGTCAATTGACTTTATTTCGCACCAGTATGGGTAATAGCGTCAATTGACTTTATTTCCGTTGATCTTGTCACCTGTCTCCTTGTAATTATGTTAACAAAAATAAATTTTGTTATTTAGAATTAAATTTACAAAATGAATGTGTTAGTCTAAGAGCCAGTGAACGGAAGACTGCATGTAATTTACCAAAGCTGAATTTTTGTTCAGTCTACTTGGAAGGGAGACTAACTAAGTCCGGAAACGGTCCATACGGCGTCACGCAGGTTGCAAAAGTAGAAAACTTAGACCAACTTCGAAAGTATTTTAAAAAAGTCTTCCAGTTAAGTATTTTAACATTTATTGTTATTTTTATTCGAATATAATAATGGCTGACTATTATGGCAGTTTTGAGATCATGGCAGATACTATTGAATGTAAAAAAAACATCAAAAGTGTTTTAACAAATCTGAAGTTTTATTATTTTACGCATTATAGTATTTGAAGCCTGTATTTATCAGGGCAAACATTCTGTCCGGTAATAACATCCCGACAGACAGCGAAAACTAACCTATAGCCCGAGCACACGTACACATATGTACACTAGACCGAAAATTTGCAAATTTTAAAGCTTAGACTAACAGGCCAATTAGCTGAGGCAATGTGTTCACACACACGTCAGCTGCGCAATTAGCTGGATTACCTACAATGATGGATAAGTTGGTACAATTGTACCTTTATTTAGTTTGAAAGTACATTCGGTACAAAACACAGTTTTAGGTACATTTGGAACGTAGCCATATAACTTCTCAGGAAATCAGTTCTTATTTTTATTGATATTTCAATGCATTTTCTGGTGCGAGCAACTGGTCTAATAGCTTACCTCGTTCGTGAAGGAGCATACAAATGATACAAAAGGGTGGTCAAAGTAACGCAACTGTAGTTGATTTCGACAGATAGAAGGAAAATATTTCTTTTTAAAACGTCGGATCGAAGAACTGGGAGGAAAGTGATTCACCTTTTCAACATCATAGTTTTGTCTCGCGCTGCTCGAAGATATTCTTTTCATAGCCAAAATTTGTTTAATGTGAGTACAGAAGTTTATATGGTATCGATGGGAATTGTTATCCTCCTATTTGCTTTATATAGAAAAATACATATTTACTTTTTAGGTACATTTATCTACTTTTAGGTAAAGTTTTCCTTAAATTATGTACAATTTTATAATTCAGTTTTCCACCCCTGATGTCATATCAGCTGTAAAAGTGGACCAGAAAGAGACAGCTGATTGTTCTTTGTTCAATAACCTAACTGTTCAGAATAATAGCGATTACGCCAAGTTCGAACACTGTTGTTTGCTTGATTGCTTTCAAGTGATCTTTATTGAATTAATGATTACGTTTTTATACAAACTAAATGCTTACGTAGCTAAATAATAAGGGCATAAAAACTTTAGATCGTAAGCAAAATTATTGTAAAGGCTTTATTCCTACGTTTTGGTTTACATAAGCATAATTAATGCAAATGCTTTATTCCCACGTTTTTGTTGACATAAGCATATTCCACATTTTGCGTCTATTAAGCAATGCGTGCATTAATCAACAATGTCTTATATGTAACTTGACACATGCCGAATTATTTGGCTATAAGAATACACTAAAAGGCATAAAGTGCAAGCTACGCATAAAAGAATGCAAGCGAAAATTAATACCCTGTAGAATAAAGCCGATGCAATATTAATATGTCGACTTTTCTTATTTAATAACATCCTCCCCCCGGTGAGCGCAGCTCGAATTCCTTAGCAGGTTCTGTCCTAAATGTTTATCGTAAAGTCCAAACTTCCATGAGAATGTCGAGGCGCAGGTGTGGGTTTTTCATTTTGACCGGATGTGGTCGCAGTCGTGGATGCGTGCAATGTTTCCTGTTTGGCTGTTTTAAATTTTCTTTTGACTAGCATGAACACCAAAAGGCACAAAACTGTAACCAAGACAGTGTACCAACTGTTATGTGGTGCGCATTTTGTGCTTCAAGTTTGTTTGGGAGTTCTAATATGCGTTGATTGGCCAATGATGATTGTAACGACGTGAGGTTTTGTATTTGAGTTATGTATTTCTCATCATCCCGTGATTGAAGAAGAGGCTTTATATGTTCTGCTGCTGCTACCTCGGAAATTTCTCCCAGGCTAGTGTAGGACGAGCAAAGACTCGTCGATATCAACTGATCTGCTTGAACTGATATAAAATTATGTTTGAGTATGCAGTCTGGTTGGAGTGATAACAGTCCTGATCCTTTTAGAATCACCTGAATGATTTCTTTTCCACATACTGCGGTTGCACGAGATGAAACTGACGTGGCATAAATCCATTGATTTTTATGCTGTAGTGATATCCATGCAACATCGTTTGGTGTTTTTCGCAGTTGACAACTTGACTGGGTGTTGTTGTTGAATAAATTTACTTCACATGCGCATTTAGATGAACCGTGACTATAACGAATTTGAATTTTAGAACAGATGTAATTTCCATTTTTAATATCCACACAAGATTGAAATTTGGAGACACTCAGCGGGAAATATTGACCGAGAGCTGTGTTTATTGCCAAAACTGCAGCACACGGACTTATTTCAATCATAGTCCCATTAGTCCAAGTAGGAATTGGTAGCAGATTGAATAAGTCATATCGAGCATGCTCTACCAGAGGCAATGTGATGCTGAATACAACATGCTTTTCTGTAAGTCCTCCCTTAACCGTCATGAGTTGGTATAGCTGAAGTAAATCTTCTTGGTTTACAGGCAGTTCCAATGGTGCTGATAAGTGAAGTTTAATTTTGTTTACTTCGTCTTGCAATTGGCTGGGCGTCGGCAGAAGAGGTCTTATTTTTCCGTGATGAGTATCTATTAGAACGGCTAATATTGCAGATTGCATTCTTTGCAAATTGGCTGCCACAAGTGTGAGTTGGATGGATAACGAGGAAAAGATTCGAAATAATTTTTCTTGGTATATCTCATGCGTGTCGTTGCTGATCCTCTGGAATATTTGACTCACTTGTTGGTCAATGATGTCGAACTTCCTCTTGACCGCTTTTTGATCTTGTTTCAAAATGTTGATGGTTGAGTCCACAATGGATGTTTGATTTCTGATCAGGTGCAGCAGATGTAGTTCATTTTACTTACCGTGTGTGATTGTTTTGGACATTTGTTCTGCATATTCTGCGTCCAGGACTCCAAACAAAGAATAAGCGATATTTCCAACTGCATCAATGGCACCTCGTTTACGCCGATTAGATTTTACTATTGCGTAATCTAGCTGCAACTCTTTTTCAGTCTGTTCAAGATGTGCTACCAGAGAAAGACATGAGCTTTTTTGTGTGTTTTCTTGACATAAATAGTGCAGGGCCCTTGTGCCATTCGACAGCGCTGCTAGTTCTACCAAAAATCCTTCCATGTCATAGTAGATTATTAGGTTCCTATCAGTGGTTAATATGGATGATGAGCCTATTCCTTCAAAATGAATGCCAAGCCTTGATCCAAATCGCTTATTTTGAAATTCAGCACCTAAAGCCAGTGGTAAGATGAGTAGGGTAATCAGAAGTGTAGCAAGTCCTTGGTGTAAGGACTTGATGGAATTTTGTCTTCCTCAAGCAGGTTGTTGGTTGATTGTCGTTCTGTGGCATCATTTGTTTCCTTGGGCAAGGGTGCAAGCCGATGAATGGGCCTCTTGCAAGTGCCACTAGCAGTTTTTACATCAGCCACTCTCACTACACCGTCGTTTCCTTCATATACATTGACGATTCTTCCTAATGGCCACTGCAGTACCGGTGTGTTGTCTTTTTTGATGATCACCATGTCACCTACGTTGATGTTGTTGTGTTGTGTCTGCCACTTATTTCGCACCTGAAGGTCCGATAAATATTCGCGGGACCACCGATTCCAAAACTCGCGTTTGAGGTGAGAAACAAGTTTCAATCTTGTTAATAAATTTGTTTGCTGTGGCCTACACGTTGGATCAACTTGGGCATTAAGGAGTTCTCCTATGAGGAAGTGGCCTGGAGTTAAAGCTGTTAGATCGTTAGGATTGTCGGACATTGGGCTCATTGGTCTGGAATTTAGGATTCCTTCCACCTCGATGATTACCGTGTCCAATTCTTCATACGTTAAGGACGCTGTCGAGGTGCTTCTTATTAGTAGATTCTTAGCTGATTTTACCGCTGCTTCCCATAAACCGCCAAAATGTAGAGTCCTAGGAGGTATAAAATGAAATGTTATTCCATTTCCGCTGCACTGCTTTACTATTGATTCTCGTGATGAATTTCCATAAACAACGTCAGTGAGTTCAGAAAGCGGGTTTTTCGCGCCTACAAAATTGGTTGCGTTGTCACAATATAAATTTTGACAATGTCCTCTTCGGCTTATAAATCGTTTCAAGGCACCGATAAATGCATCCGTCGTTAAGTCGCTGACTAATTCCAAATGCACTGCCTTTGTGGCAAAACAGAAAAATACCGCTACATAGGCCTTTTGTGGTTTCTTTCCCCTTATCATGAAGTGAACCCAAAATGGCCCGCAGAAGTCCACGCCTGAGTTGATGAATGGTCTTGCTGGAGTTACTATTGTTGAAGGCAAGTTCCCCATAATTTGACTCATTAGTTTTGGCTTAGCTTTGGTGCATCTTACACAGTTGAGCACAATTGATCGTGTCAGCAATTTTCCCTTTATAGGCCAAAATCTTTGCCTTGTATAAGCTAAGAGCGCTTGAGGTCCACAATGACGGTTTTCTTTATGGATCATTTGTACTAATAATTTGGCGAGGGAATTGTTATGTGGAATTAGCATAGGGTGTTTGGCATCGTATGCAACTTCTGATGCTTGTAGACGCCCTCCAACTCGGATGATACCATTATTGCCCAGAAACGGTGACAGGCTGCGGAAAGAACTGTTTTTGCGAACTTCGTTGTATTTGTTAAGGTGCTGAAGCTCTTCCTCAAAGTCCGATTGCTGCAATGTACGAACGATTACCACAAGCGCTTTTTCCAATTCGTGTACGGTCAAGGGAATGTCTGACTCCCGCGATTGGTTTCTGGCCGGGTTGATAAATCTCAGCATGTAGCCTGTCACTCTTTGTAATGTTTTGAAAGAGCCATTGTTTCGAATGCTATAAAGTACTCTTCCTTCATGTACAGTGGTTGCAACAGCGACTGATGTCACCCCTTTCCGTTCCATGTTGATACCTTCGTCGATTACTGATAATGCCTTGGAATACTTTGAAGGCCAAGTGTCTTCTTTACCAAGCAAGATGGTTGGCCCATAAAACCACATATTGCAGGTTTCTAGTCTCCCGGCGGCAGTCCTCGTGCTAGAATGTCAGCTGGGTTGTCTTTTGAGCTTATATGCCGGCATTGTTCAGCGGTAGTGTGCTCATGAATAACAGCTATACGGTTTGCCACAAATGTTTGGTATGATGCTGAGGATGAGTTAATTCATGCCAACACGATTTGTGAATCAGTCCAAAAGTATGTAGCCACATCGTCTAGCTTAAGGTCTGATTTGACCCTTGTAGTAAGTTGAGTACCCAGTACTGATGTACAGAGCTCAAGCCGAGGAATAGTTTGCAGTTTCAAGGGTGCCACACGAGATTTTGCACAGAGCAGCCTCACTTGTACTCGTCCCTCATCCAGCTCGGATCTAATGTAAATCGCAGCACCATATGCCTTTTCTGATGCGTCGGAGAAGACATGAATTTGAATTTTTGCTGGGATGTATCCTTCAAACACGTGCCGTGAAACTTGCATGTTGTCCAATTTTTGCAAATCATTTCGAAATGTTGTCCATCTCTCATTCAAATCGGCTGGTAATGCTTCATCCCATGTCAGCTTCAGTTGCCAGAGATCTTGAATAAACATTTTTGCCATGACTACAATTGGTGCTAGTATCCCCAACGGATCGAAGAGCCTTGCAAGATCGGCGCTGACTGAGCGTTTAGTTGCAAGACTGCAGCTTCCTAGGCGTACCTTTACGCAGAATCGATCCATCTTAGGCATCCATGTTAACCCCAACGTTTTAATACTTTGATTGATGTCATTGTCAAAGTCTATGTCAACTTCTTGTTCCTCCATGCTAACATTTTGCAGTAATTGTGAGTGATTGGCGCACCATTTTCTTAGGTTAAGACCACGTTGTTTTAAGGTGTGTATCAGTTGCTGTTGGATTTCCATCGTCGTGGTTAAGCTGTCTGACCCACCAATTCCGTCATCTACATAAAAATTGTCCTGTAGAAACTGAGCACCAAGAGGATATTGTAATGCATTTTCTTTTGCAATTTTCTGCAAACATTTAGGTGCTAAATATGGAGCAGATCTTGTCCCATGTGTGATTGTATTTAGCTGATAATGCTTTATTGGTAGGCTTGAATCCTCTCGCCAGATGATAAGTTGGAATTTGCGTTCGTCCGGTTGAATGAGCATCTGTCGATACATTTTTTCTACATCTGTGGTGAAGACGAACCTGGGCAAACGGAAGCGAAGTAAAATGGTGAAAAGCTCGCTCTGAACAGTGGGTCCGGTATACATGAGGTCGTTCAAAGACATGCCAGTGGACGATTTTGCTGATGCGTCGAATACCACACGTAATTTTGTAGTGCGGCTTTCGGGTCTCACAATGCAATGGTGAGGAATGAAGTACCTAGGTTTGCTGATGGAATCAATATCCACTCGCGTCATGTGCCCCAAGTTCTCATATTCCTCCATAAATTGTACATATTGATTCTTTGTCTGGAGCGATTTTGCCAGTCGACGTTCTAAGGCCAGGAATCGATTATACGCCATCCCATAGGATTCCCCTAAGGCCTCCGGATTTTCATGAAATGGTAGCCTTACCATGAATCTCCCATTTTAATTGATGAGTGTATGTTGTGCGAAATGAGCTTCGCACTGTTTTTCTGCTACGGAATGTTGTTTTCTTACAGTTGCAACATCAAGTTCCCATAATCTAGCAATGGCTGCATCTAAGTTGATGTCATCGTTGGTACAGATTCCACATATTGCATTTGAGATGTAGTTGCCACCAACTTTTCCCGCGATGATCCATCCCAGCACTGTATTTTGCAGAATGGGTAGGTCATCTGACAGTTTTATTTGCCCTGCTGCCATCAGTTGATTGTAGAATTCCGCCCCCAACAATATATCAATTTTGTCACGGCGATTGAATGATGGATCGGCTAACATGATGTTCTCAGGAATTTGCCATTCGTCGATCTAGATTTCTTGCGACGGCTGCGGGGATATAATCTGAGGCAATGCCTCTAGCCGCGTTGTAAAGTTGTTGATCCGAGACTGTAGCGCCACATTGACTCGATGCTGTATCTTAGTGCTCCTTGACTCGATGCCACTAATGGAGATTGGTGATGGTTTAGTTGAGATGCCAAGACGTTTAACCAATCGTTCAGTCACAAAATTAACTTGTGAGTCTGAATTGAGAATTGCCCGACACTGCACTTCTGTTCCCATTCCTCTAACTTTCACCATGGCAGTACTGAGTAGTACATATGTGTTTGACTTTGTGTGCTTTGCGGTGGTAAGTGACGCTGCTTCGTCTTTTGATGGCGTGGATTTGGTCCTGGATGGTGTAGTACTTTGCGATTCGTTGCCTTGTGTTGGAGTGGCTACTGATGTAATGTCTTTGCTCACATCCCTTTTTGAATCCTCGAAATGTAACAGCGTGTTATGTTTATTTGTTGCATTCCAGACAGTTTCTTAATAGACAATTTTTAGAACCATGCCCCGGTTTTAGGCAATTGTGGCAATATTTCTGCCCTTGTATGAACTGAAAGCGTGCCGATGGAGACTGTTGTAAAAATTCCTTGCAAGAAAATAATGGATGTTTTCCTTTTTTGCACATGCTGCAAGTGTCATTTCTATGACCTTTGGATGTGACTGAAGTGCACACCTTTGCAGTTGCGCTTGTAGATTTGTCTTTGACACCCATCGCTTCCATGGATTGAAAGTGTTTCTCCAGAAATTGCAGGAATTCCTTGAGTGTTTGTACCTCCCGTGGCTTTGATAATGATTGTTCGTACCGCAAACGAGTCGGTTGATCCAGTTTCTTTAGTAGAAGGGGGAGCAGAAGTGGATCCCATGTTTATGTGTCTATCTGCAAATTTTGCAATGCTAATAGACATTCTTGTGTTGTGTCATGCAGTTTTTTTGACATTGTCCATTGATGTGCTTCCAGGTGTAGTAGTTAGCTCATGTACTAACTTGCTCACCAGCAAGCGTTTGTTGTTGTAACGCTCCAGAAGCATGAACCAAGCTGCATAAAAATTCTCTCCTGTTGATGCGAAATGTTTAATTAGATTTCCAGCCTCCCCCACTGAGTGAGTTTTCAAGTACCACATTTTCTGAACTTTTGAAAGAGGTTGATTTATTACCAGTTGCGAGAATAGGTCATGAAATCCTTGCCATTTTAAATAGGTGCCATCGAATTTTGGAATTATTATCTTCGGCAATGAAATGGATTGTAGTTTAATCGGAAGTAGGTTTGAAGATTGCTCAGTATGGGAGTCACTATTAGCTGCTTGCAAAGTACTCCATACCTTTTCCTCAAGTGAAATGAAGTTATCGACCTTGAAGTCCTGCTCGGTTGGGTTGTCGAACATCTCATATATCCTGAAGTGAATGTCTTCTATATTTTCCCACAGTTTATTAATTGTTGGAACACATTGTGGTGAAACGTTGTCGTTCAGTAACCGTCGCAACGAGGCCATCATTACCCCTTGTCTGCGAACTAGTTTAGTGTACTCGTTGGAAGCTGCATGTTTGGTTCCAGTATCATGCCGTGCTTCTGTGTTGACTTTTGAAGCTGAAGCATCATGTTGGTACGTACTTCCTTCATCAGTTGTTAAGCGCAATTCTCTCGTCGGGGTTTGAGCCAATTGGAGCACTGCGGACTCGAAAATCTCCTTGTACTAATTTACAATTTCCATTATATTGTTATAGTAGTCCTTTGTAAAGTAGTCGTGATCCAGCTGGGGGTTTTCAAGCAGTCGAAGTTTGTTGTCAGTTGTTTCAAACTTCGACCACTCGCTGTCCAGTCTTCTCAATCGCTCTTCGTAATAGCTGATTGACTGCTTCCTGGATTGCTGGTCCTTTTTAAAGTTTCGGACAATTGATTCGATATTGCCGCCCGTTTCTCTTTGTTGTCTGGCCAAAACCTCGAAACGATCCATTTTTCTTCTTTTAGATTAGTTTTGTGGCTCCTCAAACTGCTGCACTGGCCTTTTTTAAGCTGTTCGCCAATTTCGAACACTGTTGTTTGCTTGATTGCTTTCAAGTGATCTTTATTGAATTAATGATTACGTTTTTATGCAAACTAAATGCTTACGTAGCTAAATGGTTGGTTGCTTGGTTGTAGTGCTACCTAAGCTATCGCTCAGGAAACAATTAGCGCATAAAAGCGCCATTTTGGTGCACTTCTCGTGGACAATGATATTTTATTATGCCGTAGCCTACCTGTCAGAACATTCCAGCGGTTCAGTCAAACCATTTAGAACCGCTTATAAATTTGTATAAGTCGCCTATTGTAGCACTAGATAGATCCGTTAACTGCTCCACTATGTGTTTCCCGAAAGATTTATGTCTTAAGTGAACCAGGCCTGGGCATTCACACAGGAAATGAAATACTGTTTCTTCGCTGCCATCCAAGCCGCAGCTGCGGCATATTCTGTTGTATGGAAGACCTATTCTACATGCATGTTTTCCTAGCGGCCAGTGACCGGTGATAGTCGATACAATTCTAAATACTTCTACTCTTGACCTACTTAGCAGTTCTGCTGTTCTTTCCCTGCTGAAGTCAGGCCAAAGATCTCGTGCTATCTTGCAAGTTTGAATCTTTGACCACCTCCTCCTTGCCAGTTTCAGAAGATGCAAGTGGATTTCTGTTTGTATTCGTCTGAGGGGATAACCCAGTATCACCGCTACAGATTCATCCAAACAAGCTCCCGCCCTGGCCAGTTCGTCTGCTCTCTCGTTGCCTTCTATGTTCCTATGGCCGGGAACCCAGACAAGAGAGATGGACATTGACTGAGACGCTGAGCGTAACTCCATCTTGCATTCCTTGACTAGCTTGGACTTGGTTACAGTGGATGATATAGCCAGGAGTGCTGCCTGGCTATCCGAGTAAATAACCGCTCTTTCTTTCCTAGTAGCGCTATTCCTTAGTATCCTACAGGCTTCACAAATGCCCAGAACTTCAGCTTGAAATATGCTAGCATGGTTTTCCAACCGGAGGGACCTATTGACACCAAGCTCCTCGGAATATACCCCTGTCCCTACACCGCAGTCCATCTTGGACCCGTCAGTGTAGATACAGATGGCTTCCCTATCGGCAGCTTGGCCCCTTTTCCATTCCATTCTGGATGGAAACCATACTTGTACATTCAAGCCAAAATCGAGGGTTGATACCATATAGTCCGTGGTTTTATTTCCTATCGAAGTGAGGCCTAAGATTGAGCTATGCCCAAAGGTTCTCGATCCCCACAGCCCCGACTCTCTGAGTCTTAATGCTGAGTACATCGCGGCTTCCTTTAGGCATAGATCAATGGGCATCATATTGAGGATTACATTCAGTGCTTCTGAAGGGCAGGATTTCAGTGCCCCAGTTGTCCCCGAGCATGCCGCTCTTTGTAAGCTATTTAGTTTGCTGACATTGTATTGTTTGTCTAAGGCAGGCCACCACACTAGGGCGCCGTAGGTTAGGATCGGCCTTATGATAGCGGTGTACATCCACATCACAAGTTTCGGTTTTAAACCCCAGTTTCTATTGAAGATCCGTTTACAAGTATAATAAGCGATGTTAGCCCTCTTTTTACGTTTCTCAACGTTAATTTTCCAGTTTAGTTTGGTGTCTAGAATTACTCCCAGATATTTTGCGTTGGACGATAGGGGGATTGTCTTCCCGCCTATGGATGGAAGTCTAAACAGTAACAACTCAGTTTTGTCTGGATTTACGTTAAGGCCACTGCCTTTAGCCCACGTGTGTAGTCTACCCAGCGCTTTTCCTAGAATTTCACTTACAGTAGAGAGAAAAGGTCCTGTGACTGCTATCACTACGTCGTCAGCATACGCCACTACTTTAACTCCACCTCTGTTGAGTTCTAGCAGTATGCTGTTTAGTGCTACAACCCATAACAGTGGGTAGAGTACACCACCCTGGGGAGTACCACTACGCACATATCTAGTTATTAGACTATCTCCGCTTTTCGCCTGAATAATTCTGCTTTCTAGCATGGAGCGTACCCAGTCAACCACACCGCCGTCAACACCAACCCCCATGAGTGATTGGATGATGGTGTCAACTTCAAGGTTGTTGAAGGCGCCCTCGATATCCAGGAAAGCGGCTAAAGTGTATTGCTTGAAGCGCAGTGAGTTTTCTATGAGCCCCACCACTTCGTGCAAAGCTGACTCCGTCGATTTTCCTTTGATGTAAGCATGTTGTGCTGTTGATAGGGATTCTTCCCCCAAGAACGATCTTATATATATATCTATTAGCCTTTCCAGTGCTTTAAGAACAAAGGAAGTTAGGCTTAGAGGTCTAAAGTCGTTCGCTGTTTCGTGGTTCTTCCTACCGGGCTTAGGGATGAACACTACTTTGACACGTCTCCAGCTCTGGGGGACATAGTTCATACTAATACAAGCTCTATAGAGGGTTTCAAGTAGCGGTGCTATGTGCTCCTTCACATTCTGTAACATGGCCGGTATTATACCATCTGGGCCTGGAGATTTAAAGGGGGAGAAACTATTTATTGCATAGATGATCTTTTCTTTGCTTATTATTGTTTCAAGTTCTCTATTTGGTATATATGTGGGTTCTTTCCCATCTGATGCTGCTGCATTCTGTTCACAGCCTGGAAAATGGAATTGAACTAGTGTTTCTAAAGACTCGTCCGTGGAGTTTGTCCATACATCATTTATATTTTTTATACATGAGGGTTTAGTGTACTCCTTTGAGAGGATCTTACTTAGCCTAGCTGAGTCTCTTACATTTTCTATCGAGGAACAGTAGGTTTGCCAGGACTTGGCCTTTGCTATCCTTAGTTCCTTTTTATATGATTTTAACGCACTTTTGTAGGGCACCCAGTTCTCGGACCCAAAGCACTCGTTAAAAAGCTTTCTAATTTTATTTCTAAGAGCTCTAAGCTCCCCATTCCACCATGGCGGGGATTTCTTTTTCATGACACTCAGTGGGGTTGATCTTTCATAGGCTTTAGTCATCACGCCCTCTAAGTTGCTTACGTTTCGTTCTATCTCATCTATTGAGGTAATATTTTCTACCAAATGAACTTTAGTTAGTTTTCGCGTCAAGACTCTATTGTATTTCTCCCAATTGGTTCTGCGTGGGTTCCTGTATTTAGAGGGGGTGTAGGATACCCCGCGTAGATTGAAGAGTATCCAGCAGTGATCAGACACTGATGGCCTGTCGGAAACTCTCCAGTTCTCAACGGTAACGCCATCGTTCTCAGACAGCAACGTTAGGTCCAACACCTCCTCCCACCCAGGAAACCGGTCTGAACTTGGGAAGATAAAGGTTGGTCGTTTACCTGTATTGCAAATACTCAAACTAGTGTTTAATAAATAGTGTAGAAGTGACTCACCTCGCTCGTTTTCTGTTGTGCTGCCCCAAACTGGATGCCTGGCGTTTGCATCACATCCTATGACAATGGCTCGTCTGGGGTTCCGGTCTACTATAGTTTTGATTTCCGGTGGCGGACTGTCCCGTTCATGGGACATATAAGACGACACTAACAAGACATCCTGTTGTCCTGCCGTCTCCACCTTGGCTACTGTTGTGTCTGCTGTGCTGAAATTAGAGCAAAGGAATGCATTTATACCCTTCTTGATAAGAATACACGCCCGTGGTTTACCAACCTCGCTCTTGTAGAAGAGATTGTAATTGTAGATATTAAGGCCCATTACTTCGTCGTTCCTGACCCAGGGCTCCTGTATTAGGCTAATGTCGATGTCCTCTTCGCTGAGAAGTACGACTAGACTATCTGTAGCACACTTCGAGTGCTGCAGATTTATTTGGACTATCTTACTGGTCCGGTTCATCGCTCAGTTTCACTCCCATAAGGAGTTCGCCTGCACCGTCGACGCCCGGGTCCTCTTCTACTGGGCTGACTTCACCAAGGAATACTCTTACCTTAGCTTTTCTAATACCGAACCGAATCTTATAGTCGGCCTCGCTAGGGCCTCCAAGGATTCGGAGCAAATCGCTAGGAGAAGTGGCTTGTTTGTGGGCTTTCTCGGCTCTTCAACTTTGATGAGCTCCCACTCGTCTATTGCTGGTATGTTTTTATTATGCAGCTTTATACACCGCAGCAACTTTTCGCCAGGTTCGGCTATCGGAGGTAACCAAATGCGCGCACGGGGCCTCCTAGGGATGTCCTTGGCTGGTATGAGCTTGAGCTTCAAACCCTCGAATGCGTCGCAAATCTTTGCTACACACCCAGCGAGGAAGTCCAAGGAGAACTGGTCCGCGCATTTGATGACCCAGTATCCCCTCAGGGATTCCGATGAGTCAAACTCTGGATGAGGACCTTCGGGGTTGTCGAGGACGTAGTCCATTACGAGACTCGACAGCCTCACATCGATCTCCTCCCACTTTTGCTGCACTGCTAGCGGCGTTCTGCTACCTTCGTCAATG
>NW_023458558.1:74365879-74370555 GCF_013731165.1 Rhagoletis pomonella
TAATTAATGCAAATGCTTTATTCCCACGTTTTTGTTGACATAAGCATATTCCACATTTTGCGTCTACTTTCATTTGCGTGCATTAATCAACAATGTCTTATATGTAATTTGACACATGCCAAATTATTTGGCTATAAGAATACACTAAAAGGCATAAAGTGCAAGCTACGTATAAAAGAATGCAAGCGAAAATTAATACCCTGTTGAATAAAGCCAATGCAATATTAATATGTCGACTTTTCTTATTTAATAACACTAACCTCAAGGTCAAAATTAAACATACCTGGCAGGCTTTCAAAGAAAATCTGACACAAATTAATTGGCAATTAATAATTTGAATTTTTGTATGATAAATTGGGTAACAATTAAGGCTTAAATTGGTGAAAAGGTTCTTAATTGCGAATTGGGTGCCTGTTTGAAGATAGTCCTACTTCAAAATTTTTGTACTGTGTGATTTTACTGTGAGTCCAAATCAAGTTTTCTTCATAATTTGGTTCATCGTTGAAAAGACAGTTTTGAATAATGTATATCTTTCTCAGATCATTTTACCCTAGAATGACTATTTAACCCAGGGACCCCCAAACGTTTTTCACCGCGGCACCCCTACTCTTCAAATGTTCTAAAGAAATTTCGCGGCACCCCTACTCTTCAAATGTCTACGAAAACAAGAAAACACAATGCAAACTTTTTGCTCCTTTAGCTTTAATGTGAAGACTGAAATTGTTTTGATGATTTCATTATTTCCTTTAAGTTTATTGGGAGCTTTGACAATTTTACCCTGAAATCATTTGACGCTGAAAGCTTGTTGGTGTATTTGTTTTTAACCGAGTTCACAATCCATCCATCAATTCGTCGGAATATTTTTTTATTATTATTATTTTTTATGTATGTTACCGCATAACTTTTGACCACGTTAACCGATTAGTATAATTCTGTTTTAAATGAAAGGTGTTACCTCACAGGTGGGCCCATTCCAATTTGGTTAAGAGATTAACGATAATGTGAAATTTTCATATGAAAATTGAAGTCGGTTTAGTTTTTTGCCTAAAAATTACTTATTTATGTAAGCACTTGTCGGCAATGCAGTCTCACATAAAAATTTAAAAGTAAAAGTCACTAGTATATTTAATGCAATCTTGCCAACAGCAGTGTTTTCTGCATACTGGGAATGTTAATCCCGGGATCCCGGACTTTTTGAAGTCTCGAAAATTCCGCGATTCTTGGCAAGTAATCCCGGGATTTTCGGGATTTGTAATTTACACTGATGGCAATAATAGAAACTCCTTTTCTTGACCAGTATTGGCTATATTTCGTTTTTTATTTAATAATTAAAAAAATTTTATAAATATCTAGCTCATTATACATATAACACCACGCGATAGCAAATCTTAAACACAAATATCACTATATTCGCGAAACCCTGGGCCAAATATAGTAAAATGGCATTTTAAGTTTTTCACTCTGACGTTAGTAATTCAAAAAGGAATTAAAAAATTCACAGAAATGTGCTTAGAGAAGAAGTATGGGTATAAAATTAATGAGGAAATCCTGTAGAATTTAAACAGATTCAAGTTTCTGGTGCAGAAGGGCTGGTAAATATTGAAAATGTCATTCTAAAATTTAATCCTTTGAAAATTCGCAATATTTGTTTTTGAAAAAATTATTTGTTAAGGGCTTATATAAACTCGATAAGAGCCTCGAATTTCGTCCTTGTGAATCAAAAAAATTTCAATTTTTTACGTTCTAAAGAAATTTCCTATAGCGTTTGTTACCCATATTTTTACTCTACATTGCATTGAATTTTTTGATAATTTTTGGAATTAATCATATCTTTGAAATTACAAATTAAATAAAAAGGTAGGTTTCAAACCCATTTATTTATTATTTATTTCATGGTAGGAGCGCTTCTCAAACAATATAGAAGCAATTTTTTCGATTCAAGTTGTTGAAAAGTAATGAATATCAAAAACCCGGGAATAACCCCGGGATTCCGGAATTGTGACAACGCCATCCCAAAAATCACGGGATCGGAAAAAACCGAAAAATTAACATCCCTACTGCATACACTTGCATCCAGAACTCACTTTGCTCCCTTCGCAGTGCTGCCTTCACTGATGTCCAGAAGGTTTTCAAAAGCTTAATTTGTCATCTCAGTAGGTTTACTTTTCTGGTCACAGAAAAACTGGTTTGTTATCCAGCTGTAGATATCCTCAGAGTCTACTTTACTTTAGGGAATCAAAATTAAACAAATTTTGACGATTTTTAAGAGAGAGCCGTAAATTACGTTAAGTTGCCATAATCAGACCATAACGTTTACAGCCAATTTCACGAAAGCAATTTAAGTGAAGTTATTTGAATTTTTTGAATTTTATTTGTAAATTGACAAAAAATAAAAATCTGTTTCCATTTAAATTGCTGGTTAAACCGGCTGTTATCAGTTCACTTAGCGTTAACTTCGAAGTTACATGCGCACGTTTTTCTGATTTACTTTGTTTATTTATGGGGGTTTCATTCAAATTTGCTAGAAATTCTAAAATATACTTGTCACCAATAAAAAAAATCTCGACGTGCTAGAAAAAAACCAAACATGTATTTTAGGCCTCTATGATTTACAACTTTGATGATAGTAGAGTTGTAAGTTGCCAATTAGTATTGTGGGACACAACTCAACTCAACTTTGAATACATAGTTGGCAGTGCGCCAAAGCAACAAGAACAAATCGACGGAAGATTTAAAATTGGAAGTTCTGATCGTACAAACGGAAAATTAGGCTGATATTTTAAAAGTTGTAAAAAACATTGAAAAAAATTCATATACAAATTATGAGATAAATAAGAAAATTTTTGAATTACAAAAGAAGAAAATGAAAATGCTAAAAAACCGACGTGCCGAAGAAACAAAGCTGCATATTATGCAAATGGAGCTAAAGAAGAAAAGATTGAAAGCTATCAGAAAATGTGAAAAAATGTATGCTTTTTAATGTTTTTTACTTTTTATTACATGAATTTCCTTTTTGTTATAATATTTAACTTGATATATAGTTACTAAACAAATTTCGTACTATACGGTGATTTTTTTAAATCTTCAGAATATTTTTCATGGAAAAAATTTTGGTAAAATTTTTATTAAAACATGGCTTATATTTTAAAAAACACCACATATGTAAATCCATGTTTCAAATTTTGTACGAAATTTTGAAGAATTCTGACAAGTTTCTTCAAAATTGCAAAATTTTTAATAAGAATTTCTAAAACAAAATCGAGTACGCAGTTTTATAGTCTAATCAATTTTAGTACAATGATGTGTAAATTGCAAATGCCAAAAATTTGCGTTCCTTTCCATAAAAAAAAATAATATAAGGGACTACTTTATATGGAAGGAAATGCAAAAAATTATCAAAAATCAACGCGAATTTTTAGACATTTGAAATACGGACATCATTATACTACAATTGAATGGACTATGAAATCGATGTTTTTTTAGAAATTCTGAAATTGATGAAACTTGGCAGAATTCTTCTGCATTTCATACGATGTTTGAAATTTTTATTTACATATATGGTGTTTGTTTTTGTTATTTTTTTGGGCTTTATAACAATTATATTCAACAATTTATATTGAGCTCGAGGCCGTTTAAATGAAAATTTTATTGTGGAAAAGCAACAATAATTTGAAAAAATGGTAGAAGTGATAGCTATTTCGGAAATCACCACATTTCCTCATCAGACTTCTTTCAGTAGGATTCGAACCGACGATCCCACTGACTCAGCCAGTTGCCTATGCACCGTGCTAAGTACGCCTTGTAAATTATCGTTTGCTTTTTTCCACTATTTTCATTTTTGTTATGCCAACACAATCAAGCGCAGCTATTCCGCTGCAATTCACTTGATCATGTGGTTGTTGGTATTGTTGGTTTTTGCTAATAATTCAATTTTTAGAATGTTTAAGTGCTCGGTGTGCTCGTCCTTAAGTTATTTGTTTTTGTTTTTGTTATATTTTTTTTTTGGCCTTTATAACAATTATATTCAACAATTTATATTGAGCTCGAGGCCGTTTTAAATGAAAATTTTATTGTGGAAAAGCAACAATAATTTGAAAAAATGGTAGAAGTGATAGCTATTTCGGAAATCACCACATTTCCTCATCAGACTAACTCAGCCAGTTGCCTATGCACCGTGCTAAGTACGCCTTGTAAATTATCGTTTGCTTTTTTACAACGCTTTTATCAACTTGCAATGTTGTGTGTCCAGAAACTTTCAATGTTGTGGATCCAGAAACTTTCAATGTTGTGTGTCCGACACCATAAACCCTTTGCTTTGAAAAGCTCCTATAAAAAAGCATAGTGCATAGGGCGACATCTGTAGTGAATAGGGCGAGGGAGACATCTAGATGTCGCCCTATGTACTACGTTTGCTACAGCGGAAATAGACGACACGCCATTTCTTTAAATAAAATTAATTGGTGCTCGTTTGTATGTACATACATATGTAAATGCATGTGTGTGCACCTTTCTATTAATATCGTTGAATTATTTTAATATCTATTGCAAAATTTTATTCAGACAGGACTAAAAAGTAGAAAATAAATAATATAAAAAAAACTTTTTAATATACAACGCTTTTATAAATGGACTAAAAAGTAGAAAATAATATTTCTCAGTCCCATAGAATTTGTTTT
>NW_023458558.1:74370655-74373665 GCF_013731165.1 Rhagoletis pomonella
CTATTTTAAGAGTTATCACGTATTAGGAAAGTTTAATTAAATTAATACGCGTAAATGACTGAACTGATTTGCATGAAAGTTTGCACACAGATAGCTTATGACATAGACTGGAAAATAGGCTACTTTTTTAAGAATTGCCACCTGTTTGAAAATGAAATTTTGCTCAAAGATGGTTTTTGACCTGGACTGAAAAATAGGCTACTTCCTTAACCGGGCTTCCGATCAGAACGAAATTTACTACACTTACTACGGATTTCGGAAGGATGGTCTTAGACTGAAAGTAAGTCCGATAACTCAAGGCCCCTCCCATACAAATTGGAATTTTCATATTACATACATATCTCTGGAAGTATTTGTGGGAGAGAACTGAAACTTGGTATAGTGATATGTATGTGAAATCAATGTTGCCATTAATCGATTGAAGTTTTAATCAGTTAATTAATTCGATTAAATTCAATCTCATTACAGTTAATCATGATTAATTTTAATCTGACTAAGCAGTTAATCGTAATCGCGATTAAAAAATTAATTTTTAATCAATAACTCTTAATTTGATCAAGTAGGTTTGGTGATTAATTAAGTTATGCTGGAATTTCCCTGTGCACACAAAGCAAGTTAATCCGGTATGGCTAAGTCGGGTTTCCTCATCAAACTAAGCAATTTGGTGTGCATTTTTATTAAGGTATATACCAACAAACGTTTTACAAACTAGGTTTGTAAAAGTTCCCAGTTTATGTATTACTAACAACAATAATTAAATTTTTTTTTATGTTATGTGCTTTTTATAAGCGTAAAACACAAAATAATTACTGGTTTTTGGTTTCAGACTCGGACAAACTAGAAAAATTAATCAGATTTTATTTTTAATTGGATTAACGATTAATGTTGTAAATTATTTAAACGTAATCGCAGCCACCGATTAACGATTAAAAAAATGTAATCATTAATCGTACAGTTGATTACCACTAATTAATTTTAATCGTCAAACGCGATTAACATTTTAGTCGTTAACTTTTAATCGTTAATCAGATTAACAGTTTGCCAACACTGTGTGAAATCATGTTCATATTCACGGAGAAAAATGGACGTTTTTGGAAAAGAGGCGTAGCACCTCCCATACTGACTGAAAGTTTCATATTACATATCTCTTCAAATTTTTGGGGTAAAGCACTCAAGCTTGGTATGGAAATACATATGTATCCATGTATGTATGTGAAACTAATACCATACTAATGGAGAAAAATGAGAGTTATTGGAAAATGTGGTGTGGCAACTCCCATGCAAATTGATTTTTCTATGCTGCATATCTCTGGAGGTGTTTATTGCATACATACTCATGGAGAAGAATTCGCGTTATTCGAAAAGGAGACATGGTTCCTGCCGTACAAATTTACTGTTTTATACTGCTTATCTCTAGAGGTGTTCATGGTAGAGTACTGGGACTTGGTACTGGGGTATGTAAAATCAATTCTAAATTCATGGAAGAAGATTAGGGTTATAAGAAAAAGGCGCGTGGCACTTCCAGTACAAATTTACTTTTTCTTGCCACATATCCCTGGAAGTGTTTGTGGAAGAATACTGGAACTTGGTATGGAGTTGTGTATACAAAATGTATCAATTGCTCATGGAAAAAATGTGAGTTATTAAAAAAGGAGGCATGTCGCCTCCCATACATACTAAATACTTCTTAATACATATCTCTGGAAGGATAGAAAACCTCTCGAAGTATTTTAAATTTGTTATGGAGATTAATTTAAAAGTGCCGTACTGACAGAATAAATGCCGTACTGACAGAATAAATTTCATTAAATGGAAAAGGGAAAGCCGGGTTCGGCCTTATAATCTCTTGAGGCATTTGCTACAGTAATGAGAAGTGGTATTTTATCAAGGCCAGGTTACTAAATTTGATTTGGAAATATTAGAACTCGCTGTGGCACCTCCAAGAAGGTTACACGTTCACGCGTCGTATACCTGGAAACATTTTAAGGTAAACTTAGAGGGATTGAAAAATAACGAGCTATAATGAAATGGGCACAGAAATAAAATCTAACATCATTAAATTATTTTTCATATTTGTATTACGGTATCCGACGGATGCCGTCCGCACGGATCTAATCAGATTCACACTGTCGGTATAAGCGAGAGCGAAGGATTAGATTCGTGCGAATGGTATCTGTCGGACCGGAATAGGTCTGTTTCCGAGGGACCCCATTCTCTTGAATCTAATCCTTCTCACTCGCTTGTTATGACAGTGCGAATTCTATTAGATCCGTGCGGATGGCATCCGTTGGATACCGTAATAGGCATGAATACATACATACGCATACATAATACATATTTATATACGCAAAGATGTGGATGCAGTTATTGTGGATCTCTTTCTATTTTTTAGTAATCTATGTATGTCTATACATATTATATATGTACATACAAATATGTATGAACACATGTATGCATAATACGCGAAAACTTTTTAAAGTGAAACAACACTTAGAAAAAGACCAGTCGAATAATAAAAGTATAGGTGAGTACTTACGTACACAGATAGAGAGAAGGATAAAGGCAAAGGTAAAAATAAAAACAAAAACAAAGTTGCGTAAAGATAAAGGCAAAAATGAAGATCATGGTAAATTTAAACACTTCATTATATAAGGGCAAAGGTGACGGGGAATATGTATGTATATGAAGAATATGATAAACATAAAAATAAAAACAAGTAAGAAAGCCTGAGTTCGAGCGGAGCCGAACATCAAATACCCGGCGCAATTATTAAATATATGTTTTCCACCTTTCCGAAAGCTACCACTACACGATAAGCCGGGGTGTATAAATTTTAAGTAAATTAGCGTCCTTTAATTTCGAAATATTGCAGTTTCAAGCATTTCCGAAATATACCGTTATATGAAAAGCGGTCGTAATTTTAGTCCGATTTCAATAATTTTCACCGCTTTGCTTTTATGTGGCAAGCACAATAACCATACCGAGTTTGGTTCAAATTGCTAGAACGGTT
>NW_023458558.1:74373765-74377524 GCF_013731165.1 Rhagoletis pomonella
CTTTATCAATTTAACTGAGTTAAAATTTTAAAATTGGTGGCAACCCTTCTCAAAATTATTACCAGCAGTTATCTTTCTAAAACCTCTTTAATTTGAGACCCATATTGTAATATTTCATTTATTTTATCGATGTACTTTAGTTCAATTTACAAAGAGGTGGCAACCCTCTTCAAACATATTTTCAGCTGTAAGCCTTCTAAAAAACTCTTTAGTTTGACACCCACATGACAATATTTCATTTATTTCATCAATTGGACTGTGTTAAAATTTTCAAATAGGTGGCAATTCTTATCAAAAATACTTCCAGCAGTTATCTTTCTTAAACCGCTTTAATTTGATACCCATATTGTATTAATTTATTTATTTTATCAATATATTTGGGTTTAAAAATTTTCATATAGGTGGCAACCCTCAAATTTTTGGTGGTATCATTGGTTCTGGTATTATACCGAACAATACAAAAAAAAATTATTCAAATCGGTTCAGCCGTTCTCGAGTTTTGACGACCGTGACATACGAACACAACATTTTTATTAATATAGATATAAAATCTATATATAAATACGCCACATGAAAATTTTGCAGTCCCTTTTTGGAAGGCACCGTTCGCTCGATATCAATGAAACATACACCGATTTATTTATATTTTTATATTATTTATATTTATTTATTTAATTCATCAATTAGAGTACAACTCAAATAGGTTACTAAAAATGTAAAAAGTAATAGTGAACAATAAAAATGTGTAAACATAGACCTACCATAAAATAGATAGACTAATTACAATTTAAAAAATGCATCCAGAGATTTAGTTTAGATTTAAAACACTCACGAGAATTTGAGAATACATCTAAATTTTTACAAACATGGTTAGTCTGCCTCAGACAACGTGTAAGCGGCTCATTAAGCATGAAGTTGGTCTTGCAATAAGGTAAATAGAACATGTCGCTGAATCTGAGATCCCGAGCAGGACATTTTCGAAGAAAAGATGACCCCCAGATCTTTCTTTTCATAAATTTTAGTGAGAGTGGCAGAGCCCAACCTATAATGATAGTCAATTGTCACTTTACGTCTACTGAAGGACATATACTGGCATTTACCAACGTTGAGAGGTAAGCAGTTAGCATCACACCATACTTGCAATCTGAGTAAGTCATCTTGAAGTTTAATGCAGTCGGACGTGTTTTCAATGCGACTGTATATCTTCAAGTCATCTGCGTACATTAGACAACGAGATGTTAAGAAAACGTCGGGAATATCATTGACAAAGATCAAGGAAAGTAACGGTCCCAGGTGGCTGCCTTGTGGTACACCAGAAGTGGCTTTAATCGCATCTGATTTAGTGTTATTTATACGGACGAATTGGGTCCTATCAGCAAGATAAGATGCAAGCCACTTAAGCGTGCTAGCATGAAGTCCAATTGATTCCAGCTTTCCTAGTAGTGTTTTATGACTCACCTTATCAAAGGCTTTCGAGAAGTCGGTGAAAATGACATCGCATTGTTGACCGATCTCGAATTGTTTTAAAATAAAATTTGAAAATAAGGCCAAGTTTGAAGAAGTGTTTCTACCCTTAATGAATCCGTGCTGATAAGGCGATATGAGCCCAGAAATCTGGAAAACAATCCTATCATGGACAAGTTTTTCGAAAAGTTTTGGTATACTTGAAATTTTACAGATTGGACGATAATTTTGTATGTCCGACTTGCTCCCAGACTTATGAATAGGTATAATGAAGGACTTTTTCCAATTATGTAGGAATTCCCCTAATGATAGGGATTTGTTAAAGATAATTGATAGAGGCAGAGCTAACGCTGAAGCGCAGTTAGAACTTCTTCAGCTGAAAGCTGTAAGCCTTCAGGCACAAGTGTGCTGCTATGTCAGTTATTGACTGTTGCGGTTTCAGACTGAGGAACATAAACAGAGCGGAAGAAGGAGGCATACAGGTTACAAATAGCTTGAACGTCCGTCGAGGATTCACCCAAATAATGCATCAGATCAGGAATTCCGGTGTTTTTCTTTTTGCTGTTTATAAACTGCCAAAACCGTTTACTATTTAATCTTATTTCGCTCTCAATTTTCAGTATATAGCTCTGGTATAAAAATTTATTCAGAGCGTCACACTCTTTTTGTAAACTACTGTAGGCTTCAAAAAGTTCAAAATTGTCTTTCGATTTGCGATACAGCTTGTACGCCTTAGTTTTCTTGTTGTTTATATTAATAAGCCTAGAGTTATACCAGGCTGGTTTGGACAAATTTTTTACTGGCTTCATAGGTACGAACTTTACAATTGCCGCTTACAGGTTGTCCCGAAATACGTCGTAGGCCTGTGACAATAGAGCTTTGTCTAAGGCAGATTGCCACTCGGAATGCGCTCGGGTATAAAAATACGCTTAAAAATGAGCTGATTTGTATGGCTTTGTAGTGATTTTTGATCCCAACTTTACTGATTATGTCACTCAGCAGACTTAGCAAACACAAAAATAATCGAAATAGAATCTTGCCAAAAAAGGGGAAACGCAATAAACAAAAAAGAAGACACCGATGACATTTCTGCCGCCACCTGTTACGCATATAGAACTCAAATTTAGTTTTCAGTTTAGATAAAGCTAGTGATCAATAGTTTTCGATAGTCTTTTAAAGTTACAATTAGGCTTTATATTGCGCCTGGCATATTTGTAAAAAATATTTCTTTCAAAATCAGTAAATCGCAAGCAAGGGTAAAAGTTTGCTAAGCCCATTTTTAGAAATTTAACTGGATAAAAAAACTTCTTATTGCCATTTTCTTCAAGAATTTCTCAAAATTTTTATTAAAGTACAAGCAGACCCGGCGAACTTCGTCCCGCCCAAAAAATAATTTTTTGTCAATGTCATTGTGGCTTATTAACATTTTATTTTTAATATTTTTATTGAGCTTTGTACCACGATTGTTTATTAGAAAAAATTTAAAGAGCAACAAAGTTGAAGCGGTAGAAGTTACAACATTTTGACGTTAATGATTTTCAGTGACGCATTTATCTTCTAATATTATGGTTTGGTGGTTGTCAGAAGGCATATTTCCATTGCCGTCTTAAGCAACCTAGCAAAAGTGTATATGCATACAAAGTTTCTTAATAGTTTCAGTGCGTTTGAAAGGCGCCATGCCTTATCAAATCGCCCCAATTTTCTGTAAGAGTATGGGAGTGATTTCATATATATATCTCCATACCATGTTCGAGTATTCTACCATGAACACTTCCCGAGATATGCAGTATGAAAAAATCAGTTTTTATAGGAGATGCCACGCCCTTTTTTACAATAGCCCCAATTTTTCTTCATGACTATACGATTGATTTTATATACGAATACCAAGTTCCAGTAATCTATCATGAACACTTCCAGAGATATGCAGTATGAAAAATTCGATTTGGATTGGAGGTGCCACGCCTTCTTTTCCGATAACCACAATTTTGCTCCATGAGTATGCGATTGCTTTCACATATCTACATTCCACGTTCGAGTCCTCTTCCATGAACATTTTCCGGGATATGCAGTATGAAAAATTCGGTTTGTATAAGAGGTGCCACGACCCCTTTTCCAATAACTGCAATTTTTCTCCATGATTATGCGACTGTTTTCATATATCTCCATACCATATTCGAGTACTCGAGAAACTACTGTAGAACACTTCCAGAGATATGCAGTATGAAAAATTCGGTTTATATGGGAGGTGCCATGTTTCTTTTTCCAATAGCCCCACTTTTCTTCATGAGTATCCGA
>NW_023458558.1:74377624-74380499 GCF_013731165.1 Rhagoletis pomonella
TTGTATAAATTCGCCTTGATTAATTCCAGCAATCAAGGCGAATTTATTTCGCCTTGTCAGTAGAATTGTGAAGCTCACGAGCTAGTTGGTTCAATGCACTAGGTCACGGCTGGCGAACCAATGGCATGCAACAAAATAATTTGGGCCCGGTATTAATTGAGGACCCAATTCCCCAATTCCTCAATTAATACTAGCAGTAGTTGCTACCTAATCGAAACAATTTCTTCTTTCGTTTAAATTGGAAAATACAGATAGTAACCAACAAAATCCACATAAGACGTTCGATTCTTGAGTTCTATTGCATCATTCATCAACAAGCTTTGTGTGCAAAGCACTGTTTCGCCTCCCTTAGTAATAAAATGGGCGTAATCACAAAAATATTGAGCCTCATATGTAACCGGGAATTAAATAAACGAAGGTTTGAGGCTTGACATGGAAAACCAGACGAAGCAAGAGTCACTGAAGTTTTCTGTGGTGATAAATTCTGTCATCGCTGCCGCACTGATTTTGGTGCGGCAAATGTTAAAACGGTTTTTGATAGACTTTTTGGTGCTGATTAAGAATTTGTAAGTACATACAAAGTTTCCATCAGCTTCAGATTTTGAGAAAAACGAGGTAAAAGTGTCGAAAAATTGCGTTTTTTTCAATATTTTCGCAGCCCTAGCAAAGAAACAAAAGGTAACAGAACCTTCCCCTTGCGCTTAAATTAAAGCTATAACCCTCGACTGCTATTCCTGAAAATACCATCCTCCACCTTTACGTAATAATGACTTTTAATCATTTCTAAACAATTAAAAATGATGGAAAGTTTTGCTACTGTAAACAAATTTTTTTCCAAAATCAGTTTCTGCTGTTCATAAACTGACTACAAGTGACCATGAGATTAACTTGCAGGGATGCTCTTTTCAGGGATTGTAGTCGGAAGTTCGGTCCTTAATTTAAGCCTAAGTGGTAGGTTCCATCTCCTTTTGTTTACTTTCGGTAGGTACTCAAACTTCGCCAAAATCAGTTTTTGCACTTAATTAAATGACTGTAAATGACCATCAGTCCAAGCTAGAGAGATCGAATTTTTAGAGGCAGTAGTTGAGAGTTCGAACTATAATATAATCCTAAATAGAAGATTCTGTAATTTCTAGAGCTTCTCAATAATTTTTCTCAAAATCTGGAGCGGATGGAAACTTTGTGCTGACGGATTCTTAATCAGCACCAAAAAGGCTATCAAAAACAGCTTTAACATTTGTCGCATTAACATTTTTTCGAATTTTTTTGGCCTGCGTAATCAGACAATTTTAGCAAAAATCCTAATAATAAAGTTTTGGAAACTTGGAATCTAATTCAGGCGCATTAGCTATGCGCAGAAGCTGGCGTTTGTTATCTTGACAATATTTTCATCTACCTATGCACTTGAGCCTTTACCACTTACCACGTGTACCTGACAGAGACATCTAAGGGGGGTTTAATTCGTACTCTTTATTTATATATATTTTATATATAGAGGTTCGCCGTCCCTGCACTAGGTCATTGAGTTGATCGAACGAGCTAGTTCGAAATTTTAAATGAACCCTTTTCTCCATGTTGCCGTTTTAAATTTTACTTATATTTATTTATATATCAATGATATATTTTTATGAGGATTTAGTGAAAAAATTTAACACTTAGACATTATATGTACATCCATTAATAAATTCAATCAATTGAATTAAAAGGCCCAGCAAAAAAAATTATCAACGGGAACTTTTAGCTATTTCAAATGTTCAAATTACCAAACTAAAATTAAATTGGCTTCTAAAAATTTCGAGTGAAATATTGAAAATTTTGAACTCGGCGAACGCCCTCGACTTCTTGTGCTGTATAACACGCACTCGATGGTCTAATTACTAAGGGAGGGAAAGAAGCAAATGGCTTCGGCCAGTGGTATCACAAGGGCTTGTCCAGCCCACGTGTGCTCCGCGCTCTGCGAGGGGCAGCCAGTCTAACCTAACCTAGTGAAAAAAATTGTACATTTAAGTATTGTATATGTGGGCCACAAATCTACCGACGTTCGAATTTCCAGGTGATTTTTCGCTCAAATGAAGTTCTACTCACCTGAAATACACTCCGTAAATGTACGATTGAATTAAACAATTTTAGTTTTTTTAATGGAGTTATGCTAGTGCGGATAATTTCACCGAAAATCGGGGAATTTCGCGGTAGCCAACGGGGAGAAAGATAAAATTAGTTGGCATCCCTGTTTTACACATTCACACTCTCATTCTAAAGAGTCTAAAAAAGTTAGTTAAAATACTGAATACATTCGAGTAGGAGGTTCATGCTTTGTGCAGCTCCCGCTGTGGATTTTGCTGTTTTTAGGATGTTGATTGGTATAGTTTTACATGTCTGTATGTAGCACAGCTCAATGTCATTGTAAGAATCTCAGTGAAATTAATTTTGCCAATGGGCAACCCCCCTTCACCAATAATTGCTGACATCGTAATGGAAAATTTACTCGAATATACCATTTCAGAGCTCAAAAAACTTAATTATTAACATTAAATTTACAAGAAAATATGTACATAGATGACATCTTCGCGATGACGCAACAACATCTGAAAAAATACCACAACAAACTTAAATTTACCATGGAAATGGAAGAAAACTCAAGCATCTCTTTTCGAAACGAGCGTATACATAGCAGCGACTGGAATTGCAAGCCTACATCTTCTGGTCGCCTAATACATTTCTTCTCTTCGCAACCAACTAGACACAAAATAAATACCGCGAAAAGCCTCATAAACAAAATATTAACAACTAGCAGACCCGGCGAACTTCGTCCCGCCCAAAATTTTTTTATATTTTATTGAAACTTTTTGGTCCAACATTTTCACCAACAATTCAC
>NW_023458558.1:74380599-74383647 GCF_013731165.1 Rhagoletis pomonella
GTTGATAATGAGTGAAAACAGCGCGAAATTTCATGGTCCTAGCTACATAAATGGATGAATTATAACTAAAAATCTCATATCTGAACAATCAGTTGTATGGGAGCTATAGGTTATAGTTACCCGATCTTTTTAATTTTCACTGTAAGTTTTCTGTAGATAATTATTGAAAACAGTGCGGAATTTCATGTTCCTAGCTATATAAATGGAGGAGTTATAACGCAAAATTTTATATCTGAACAATCCGTTGTATGGGAGCTATAGGTTATAGTGACCCGATCTTTGTAATTTTCACTATAAGTATTCTGTTGATAATGGGTGAAAGTGCTGCGAAATTTCTTGTTCTTAACTACATAAATGGAGAAGTTATAATGAAAAATCTCATATCTGAACAATCAGTTGTATGGGAGCTATATGTTATAGTGGTCCGATTCTTCCGGTTCCGACAAATGATTAATACATTATAAAAATACACCCACCTACCAAATTTCATCCGGATATCTCGAAAACTGAGAGACTAGATTGCATACAAACAGACAGACAGACGGACAGACGGACAGACGGACATGGCTAAATCAACTCAGCTCGACGTTCTGATCATATAAGTATACATTTTCATGGGTCTATCTCTTTTTGTTCTGGTACTTACAAACATCGGACCAAAGTTATAATACCATTTCATGCTCATGAAAGGTATAAAAATACCACAACAAACTTAAATTCACCATGGAAATGGCAGAAAACTCAAGCATCTCTTTTCGAGACGAGCGTATACATAGCAGCGACTGGAATTGCAAGCCTACATCTTCTGGTCGCCTAATACATTTCTTCTCTTCGCAACCAACTAGACACAAAATTAATACCGCGAAAAGCCTCATTAACAAAATATTAACAACTAGCAGACCCGGCGAACTTCGTCCCGCCCAAAATTTTTTAATATTTTATTGAAACTTTTTGGTCCAACATTTTCACCAACAATTCACGTCTACGATTTTCATTGGCACATTCGTCTGCTAAGATTATGGTTTGGTGTTCATTTGCCGCTTTAAATAACCTAAGGAATAGAGCTGCAAATATATCGATGTCAGTATCGATATATCGAGTAATTGGTTTTTTTGCCGACGTCGATATTTTTTTTCGATATCAATTATGGCATAGCCATTTTCTCATTACTTATTTTTGCGCCAAACAACATCAGTGACGGATTTAATAGACTAAAAATCTGCATACCGAAAAAATTTTTTTATAGAAATTCTTATTAAAAATTTCGCAATTTCGAAGAAACTTTTTTGATTTTTTTCTAATTTTGGCTTTTGTTACAGATTGAGCTATACTTTTATAAAAAAGTAATGAAAAAAAATATGGAATGCAAAAACATTGCGAATACTGTAATAATATCACTGTGTGACTTTGAGTGTGGGTCACTGTTCATACATACATACATATATACCTCATATATATATATATATGTGTAATAAAATTTTCTGTTGGTAAATGGTTCTATGCATTTTTTGAATGAGTAGATGTTTTTTCAGTGTTTCATTGTAGAACTTAAAATTAACGACATATATCGATATATCGAGTTTTCGTCTCTTAAATATCGAAAACATCGAGTACGGCGAATATCGATACTTTTACAGCTCTACTAAGGAAAGTGTTATATCCGTGAGGAAGTTCTTGAAATTCTACAGTTGTGCGGCATTTCATAGCACGGTTATTCGCAAAGCGAAATAAATTTTTTCTTCTTCACTATCTGGCGGCAACAATGACCCGGTTCTGTAGTGTATGTCCTAGAAGCTTTACAGTATAGTTGGTGGCAATTTCAAAATGGGTGCGGATAATTTTTCTACAGAAATGCAATATACATATACTTATTTCAGACATCCATTGGGCCAATCGCAACGCAGGAGCGTTCGATATACCCAATGGTGCAACAGGTCGATTTAATCTGACCTTCAAGGCCCCTTTTCTCACGTGGCTATTTTTAGTAATAACTCGACTTCAGCACCACTTGGCAGCACTTTTCTGCAATAGTATATACATATTTAAAACATTAGCCAAATCGGATCATAAATAAGATTTTTAGTAATAACTCAACTACAGCGCCAACTGTTGGATTAAATTGTGAAACTAAACCATCCAGAGACCCACTCAAACACACACAACACAGTTTCGTTAAAATCCCTACAACCATTTAGGAGGATTTCACTCACAAGCACACCTACAAAGGAATTATAAATGCATTCAAAGATAGCTATAGGTCGGTACGTTTGTAGGCCTCACACCCCCTTTTCAAATAGCCCAAATTTTCTCCATGAGTATGGGCTTGATTTCAACTACATACATATCTCCATACGAAGTTCCAGTACTGTACCATGAATACTTTCAGAGATATGCAGTCGATTTATATGGGGGGTGCCACGCCCCCCTTTCCAACAGCTGCCCTCTTTCTTCATGAGTATGCGATTGATTTCATATATCTTCATACCAAGTTCCAGAACTTTACCATGAACACTTCCAGAGATATGTAGTATGAAAAATTTGGGAGATGCCACACCCCTTTTTACAATAGCTTAAATTTTTATCCAAGGGATTGATTTCGTATATCTCCATACCAAGTTCCAGAACTCTACCATGCACACTTTCAGAGATACATATGTAGCATGAGAAATTCGGTTTGTATGGGCGGTGCCACGCATCCTTTACATATAGATTTTTTTTTTTAGCCTAAAGCCATCCTTGGGACACGTGCGGCAGGTGGCGGTTTCAAAAAAATCGGTTCAGCCGCTCACAGCCTTGCGAAAACTAAAAAACGGCTTTCAAAATATATATTAGTTGAGATATATTATATATTATAATTATATTTTGACAGTATCCGTTGTTTCTGATTGGCGCAAGAAAATCTTGCCCCTTGATATGGTGGTTGCTCAAAGCTATTTATATTCGAAATTGCATGAAAACTGGAAAACAGGAATCTATAAGCTTATCAAAGCAAAAAGCTACCTACGTACCGAATTTTAAGCAAATCGGACCATAAATACGATTTCTACG
>NW_023458558.1:74383747-74390042 GCF_013731165.1 Rhagoletis pomonella
TTATTAAGAAATATAAGAGGCCAAGTAGGGGTTAAATTCACTCCCGTTTTATCTTAGGATGCTGCATTTTATATAGAAGAAAATGCTTAGCACCGTCAGTCAAAAACATTATTAAAAAATTATAGTTTACAAAACTAAAACCTCCCTATTATAATTGCCATTCGTACTGTCATCAGGTATGTAACTTGAGAATAGAAATCGCCGAATCTCTTAGGCGCATCAATATTACATAGTTACATCCCGAGCTAATAAAAGGAAGGTAAAAATGAACGCTATTTCCTAATAATATAATAATAGATTGGCGCTTACACATATGTTAGTGTTTGCCGAGTTTCTCCTCCGATTTGTGCCGTGCGCCTTGATGTTGTCACACAAAGCGCAGGGACCTACAGTTTTACGCCGACTCCGAACGGCGATTGTATTTTTATGAGAAGCTGTTTTTCATGGCAGAAATACACTCGGAGGTTTGCCATTGCCTGCCCAGGGACGACCGCTGTTAAGAAAAAAACTTTTTCTATATTTTTTGCGATGTTGCTTTGACCAGGGCTTGAACCCAGGTGCTGATGAGTGAAAGCGCGCACTGCTTACCACTACACCACAGCGGCCGACAACGCTATTTCCTAGTGTCTTGAAATTTTCACTTTCACCTACTTAAATTTAAGGGACTACAAAACTGCATACCTAAAAATTCTGACCAAAAATTTTAAAATTTTTTGGTGTAATTGTTAAAGTTTGTTGATATTTTATAATTTTTGTAAGAAGTTTGAAATGTAGATTTATGTGGTTCTGGTTAGGTAACGTGCTAGACTCTTATAAACACAAGTAAGAGCAGCGCTGTCTTCGACTATGCCGAAGGTTGCATACCTTTCATGAGCATCTGAAAATTGTACTTTAACAGATTACTGCATTTGAAAAAAATTTATATATTCACAGCAGGCATAGATCTCATATATATTCACAGCAGGCATAGTATCTCCTCTAAATATATAAGAAATCATATCTAAACAATCAGAGTGATTTTCACTGCTGTGTGATCGGTATGTAAACCGGTAACACAATTTAATGGGTTTAGCTTCTTACATAAAGGAGATATATCGCAAAAACTGGTATCTGAACAATCAGTGGTATAAGAGTTAAAGCTCATACAGCATACATTTTGATGATTTTCTCAGTAGACTTTGTATTATTGTTTATAAAATAGGTTAAGAAATTTATCAGTTTTAACTGTTCAAATAAAGGAGTGTTACAGTAAAACCCCACATCTGAACAATCGGTTGCATGACCGCAATAAACAGGTTATAGTGATCCGATCTTTGTTAATTTTACTGTAAACTTTCTGTTGATAATGAGTGAAAATAATGCGAATTTTATGTTTTTAGCTGCATAAATGGCGAAATTATAACGAAAGTTCTCATAACTGAACAATCAATTGTATGGGAGATATATGTTATAGTCACCCGATCTTTGTTATTTTCACCGTAAGTATTATGTTAATAATGATTGAAAATGGTGCGAATTTTTATGTTCCTAGCTGCATAAATGAAGAAGTTATGGCAAAAAATCTCATATCTGAACAATCAGTTGTATGGTAGATATAGGTTATAGCGACCCGATCTTCGCCATTTTCACCGAAAGTATTCTTTTGAAAATGAGTGACCACTGTGCAAAATTTCATGTGCCTAGCTACTTAAATGGAGGAGTTATAACTAAAAATCTTATATCTGAACAATCAGTTGTATGAGAGCTATAGGTTATAGTAACTCGATCTTTGTAATTTTCACTCTAAATTTTGTGTTGCTAATGGGTGGAAGTATTGAAAAATTTCATGTTCCTAGCTGCATAAATGGAGAAGTTTTAACGAAAAATCTCATATCTGAACAATCAGTTGTATGGGAGCTATATGTTATAGTGGTCCGATTCTTCCGGTTCCGACAAATGATTAATACATTATAAAAATACACCCACCTACCAAATTTGATCCGGATATCTCGAAAACTGAGAGACTAGATTGCATACAAACAGACGGACAGACAGACAGACAGACAGACAGACAGACGGACAGATGGACATGGCTAAATCGACTCAGCTCGCCGTTCTGATCATTTAAGTATACATTTTAATGGGTCTATCTCTTCTTATTCTGGTACTTACAAACATCGGACCAAAGTTATAATACCATTTCATGCTCATGAAAGGTATAAAAAAAAACTATAACCATCAGACTAACAAAATAAAAAACCAAAACTGGTCAAAATGTAACTTAGCTGAATCAGCTGACCACAAGGGTATATAGATAATGGACGAGTCCACGCATGCCCCCTTCCTAACGTGCGTCCACCTCAACAAACCTTGTTAGCCCTGCAAACCTACCTCTGACAATTGTCCCACAAATAGCTGTCACGGGTGGCACATACTTCTCTGTTGAATTATTCTTATATAACTACGTGGAAACGACAATGCAATTATGATAAATATTTGCAATGATATTCTAACATCCTGTAACAAACACGAAACACAACCTCAACTTCTGTAATTAAATATAACAACCTTTAGCTTTTTTTGTCACGGGTGGGACAAGACCAATTCTGCTTAATAATAACTCATAATATAGATAAAGCAGTCACAAAATTTAATATATGGGTAAGGCTTCCTCAAGTGGGCACCGAATTTACCAACATTAATATTTTTCAATGATGTTCAAACTAGATCGAAATGCACGCATTTTTTTCATAGATAAATTTTCGTCCTCGAAGCGCAGAAATTGCTTAAATATTAAATTTTTTATTGATTCAAAAGCAAAAAAAAAATATTTTTGCATCGCAAATAATTTCATTGTATAGTTTAATGTTTCCTAAACCTGCACCCAAAAAATTTTTTCATTCGGACTCTTACTTTCAAAGAAAAATACAAATTTCCAAAACACTGCAAAAATTTTCAATTGTTGATTAAAAAAAAAAACTATTTGGAATTTTCCAACAAAAATTACACAGTGTACTGTTCGACTACAAAACTCGGCGCTGCCTGAATATCATTGAAAAATATTAATGTTGGTAAATTCGGTGCCCACTTGAGGAAGCCTTACCCATATAACATAATTTTATTAAAAGCAGATGGTTTCTACTATATATTTTTCTTACCAAACACTTGAATTATGAATCGCAAATTATTTGACATTGCATTCAACACAACCTATTTTTAACTAAATCAACAAATTTACTTAGAATCTGATTTCAAAAGGTGAAAAAAGGTAATAAAGCATTAAAGCTTTGATTTGTTACTTTTTGGTTGATTCAGGATTTTACAACTGTCTTATCCACACGTTCGTTAGTTATGGAAAATCAGGGGTTTTACACACCTCTAAAGAAAATTGTTTTTGATTTTACAGGTATATGTAACGTTATCAGAACTAGTAGTTATAAAAAGATTCGTTTCGACGTATTTTCTAAATGTACCTTCAATTAAGACGTTTTTGCAATAAAAATTATGCTCAAGATCACATAAGTTTTTATCTTTAAAAGATCGTTTATTCTGAAAGCACACCTCTTGCTAAGGTATCAAATGATTCGCAATTGTTTGTAGAATACAACAAATACTTAAAAAGTTTTTAAAGTAAAATTTTTAAAAAACTCTACGCGATAAACCGAAAATTTTGAAAATTGTGAAAAGTAGAGTTACACACTTTTTGTTACTTGTCATTTAGTTATTTTTTAAAGCACACTTTAGTTACCAACTACATACGAAGTGTACACATACACAAGTACTAATTGCACATAAAATTTCAAACCAGTATCTGATGTGCTTCAATAGTTGTGACATAATTAATTGTGCCCTTTCATAAAAATTACATAAAAAATTCAGTTGTTTTCACAACGTTTTTTTTATTTAAATACCTATAATTCAAAAGTTATGCAGTAAATTTATCAAAATTTTTATTTTATTTTTTTTCGAGGCCTCAAGTATACGTCTATGAATAGTGTCCAAAAGCAACCATCTTGATGTAGTTTACAACAATAAAAATAAAGCTAAATAACTCAAAGGCTACCTGTTTTTTAGATTTGTCCATATCCGTTATGCCTTTCGGCAGCGGGCGGATTAAAAATTGAATAAAAATCGTACAGCTGATTGCAGTTTACCAACTACCAGAAAAATTGTCAAGCTTCCTTCGATAATAAAATAATTTTACACAAACAAACGGTGTGTCCCTACTTTAAAACTGGATCAAAATCTTCAAAAAATTCACACCAGTAGAGTTAAACTATTTAAAAGTAATTGTGTTTTAAATTGTCATTAACAATTGCAAATCCACTTTTCTTAATCCATATTCCAGTTGGTTTTGTATTGTGTGGTCATATTTATTGAACCTTTATATTATATTTATTTGCACCTTTATATAATTGATGCATCTATGTTAATAGATGCATTGAAGTAGAGTTGGACACGGGCCGGGCGTAAGCAAGCGGGTATGGGCCGGAATATTTGCTGTCAGCACGAACTCGTGCGTGCATGGGAGTTCAGTAAAATTTCATAAAAGCACGAAAAAGCCCGTGGGTAATACTACAAATTTAGATAAGCTTTTGTTTTTATACAAAAAAAAATTAAAAATAGTAAATCTTAAAACTCTTTTGATAAAAGAAAAGCAAAAAAATAATTATTTGGGAACCGATAGAAAAAATTAGCTACTTAGTAGTTTTGTTTACATATCTGTACATAAAATACCTTCCACTTTTTCAGCTTCCCAGAAAATATATTATACAAATCTTTGATGTAAAAAATTGATTCCCTTAAGTAAATATACATAAGCCGTCATCGATTCGCCATCAGTTAGCGAGTGGCGAAATGAACGAACTCAATGAGGTACAACCAAACTCGCTATCGTCTATCCGTGCTAGCTAACTTTGTTGTTGCTTTCACATGCAAAATTCTTCTTTAAGCGACCGTAACTCAAACATAGCGAGCGAGAAGTGGCGAATCGATGACGGCTATACATAAACACAAAATTAAAAATATGTACATATGTATACATACAATAAAAGTTGGCTCTTTATTTCCGGGCTGGAACGTGTCCCGTCGTGCCGGGCCGGGTCGGGCCGGGTCCCACTAAAATTCTTAACGTGCGGGCTCGTGCGTGTTTTTGAAAGTTGATTTTGCACTCGCGTCGGGCCGAGGTTTGTTCTTTATTTGCAAATTTTTGCGAATAGTTGAAAACTCATACAAACTTTTACGGAAATAAAAACAGTAGTGTTTTTGTTTACGTAATTAACTAAATGAAAAGAAAATCCTTAAAATTTTCCGCAGCCGAATTTCGGGAGGGTTTGAACCCCCAAAACCCCTACCTGCGTTCACTCCTGGGGCTGAAACAAGTGCTTCTTGAGTGGTATCATTTTAACAAAAACTTGCTAATAAAAGGTTTAAGAATAACACTTAGAAAAAGACCAATACGAGAATGAAAATAAAGGTGAGTACGTACATTGTTAAGAAAAAGGATAAAGGCAAAGATAAAAATAAAAACAAAAACAAAGACGCGTAAAGATAAAGGCAAAAATGAAGACTAAGGTAAATTTAAACACTTGACTTAGTATATAAGGGCAAAGGTGAAGGGGAATATGTAGATCATGAAAATAATAAACATAAAAAAACAAAGATAAATATAAAGAAAAAGATGAGGATGAGGATACCGATAAAGTAAAGGTGAATATAGAGGAAGAAAGGTTAAAATAGAGGTAATTATAGAGAAAAGAATATAGATAGAGACACTGAGACTCAATCTGGGAACTATTTTGGGATTTTAGGGATTCTCGGGAATTATCGATATAATAATCGATATTTTTATCGGCTTTGTTATCAATAATTTTATCGATTTTGTTATCAAAATTTTTATCGATTTTTCTATCGAAATTTCCGGAACTTATCGATATAATAATCGCTATTTTTATCGATTTTGTAATCGATATTTTTATCGATACTTTTAACTATTTTGTTATCGCTATTTATTATCGATATTTTTATCGGGTTTGTTATCGATATTTTTATCGATTTTGTTATAAATATTGCATATGTATGTAGGGCTAGCAACTAAAACGCAAATGTTCGCTTGTAATGTTACACGTTTATTTTCACACGCACAGAGTTACATAGTTATACTTATTCCTATAAGTGGCGACTTCGCTTGGTGGCGGTTACAAATATTCTAAATTATTCCTGTCCTTCGATCGTCTTGTCAAGTCTTTCGGTATGTTCAGTACGGTTCGTTTTTTCCTTGTCAGTGTTGCATTTGTCGATCAGTGTTAGTCCGGTT